>NW_022196364.1:212500-824692 GCF_008641045.1 Pistacia vera | reverse complement strand
TACGTCTCCAGCGAGCATGCTAAGAATGCGTGACATTGTTGTCTTGTGATGCTTGAGTGCATAAGAGAGCAACTGCTGTTACTCAAACGACTTTGATTTCATTGAACTCTGTTAATTTGGGATCTATCAACCCCAAACTTTTGTTACTTTCATGAAGACTCCAAGCCTGGAAATAGCATATAGACAATTCAAAAGAAATGTATTTTTCTTGACTATGGATCATAAAAGAAAGCAAACAAAACAAAACAAAATTCAAATTTATTTCCTAACCCATTCAAAAAGATAAATCTTTTCATTATCCAAGCTAGTATTAGAGTTTGCTCTTCCACTGATAATCTCCAAAGCAACAACAATACTTACGCACTGCATACTCCGGTGCCAGATAACCACTGCAAGATAATTAAGTGTTTCTCATGGTTGACATCCAAAAGTCAAGTCTCGATATTGCCATCAAACTGAATTTAATGATCAACCGTATCCCATGTGCCCACTCACCATAGCAATGTGAAAACCTATAACATTTAGCAAATCTTGAATAATAACAAAACAATACAATCACAAATCTAGTGCCCTCCAAAGATTTTACGTCAATCACTATGTGACAATCAAAGATAACACAAATAGTTCTCTCAACATACATGTATTGCTCTCAGTCATTTTTATCAATACATGTATGTTGAGTTTTTGAAATACTATACAACAAAATCTACTAGGTATTGTTGATAACTTCCAAGATAGCGCGTATAGCTTACATCATATAATACTCTGCAAGACATTACAAGTATTAAGGAAGAACGACAGTCAAAAAATGATTGAAGGAGCTTACGTGGTCCCTGCAACTCTTATGCTGATGTGAGTTTACGTGTTATCATATGGCTTTGCCAATCCAAAATCTGATATCTTGGGGTAGAGTTTTGCATCGAGTAAAATATTATTTGCTTTGACATCTCGATGTATAATATTCTTTGGCCTTGAATCCTCGTGACGATATGCTAGATCTCTCACAATTCCTAAGCATATATTGAACTGGGTAGGCCAATCAAGTTGCAAATCCTTTTTTCCTACAAAAATGGCTACAATCATTAAGATCTTCAAGAGTTACTGATTTGGAGAATTGAGGATTCAGGAACAATGTATCCCCAGGAACGATTGGTGCTTATTAAAACATTGTGAATCCTGCTCTACTTGTTGCTTGCTCTTATTAGTTTGGCAGCCATGCGCTACAGTTTCTCATGATTGTCTTGCTTATCCGATCCCATGCTCAAATCAAGATTAAGCCTTTCACACTTACCAAAAAAGATCTCTAAGAGCTTAGGCTTCTCACACCGCGTGGTATGATATAAGTCTTGGACATTTAGAAATCCTTAGACTTTGAAGGACTCTTGGTGACCAATATCTTCAAACAAATATTCTAAATTATTGCAATTGAAATCCCCAACTTCGAAAGAATTCAAGCAACCATACCATTAGTGTGTAGATGCTTTTGTATCGTAGTTAACAAGAGCATCTAAGACTAATTAAGTACTTTACTCTCTTGTTAACGCCTTTAATTCCTCACAACCCATAGTGATAGATATTGCAAATTTGTAGCTTGTAAATGGAACTTGGAGTCTTTTTTAGGGTTTGTGGGTTATCCTAGATGAAGAACATCTCAAATGCTTCAAATTACCAATCTTTTTAGGCACTACTCTACTTAGTTGAAAATTGTAAGTGTAACATCCGCAAGAATTTGCACCTTGAGACGATTATTTCCAAAATGATTGGCCAGTGCTTTCACCCGTATTGGAAAAAAGTAATGCTTCTCAATGACCCAGTTAGGTAAATGTGGGAACATCTATTATAGGTGCATCAACAAATGAAATTAAGTGTCGATGTCTTTTTGTACAAATTTGGTTAGTGGATTTCACTATTAAGCACTCATTTCTCATCAATGATGTGGCAAGATCATGCATAAATCATGAATTTTAAAACAGTACAAATCTCAGAAAGTTGTACAATATCTTGGAAAAAAGATCTCGACATATTCTTTTATATATGCATACCAATAGTTTCCAATCTTGATTTTCCTGTGGGATTGAAAAGCCCATGGGTCAACCAAACTGAACCAAATCCACTATAAAAAGAATGGTCTTTTGGAAAAATGGAAGAATAAGCAAAACTGTTTTCAAGTGAGGTGGCAGATGATTATAACTTATTCTATAGCATTTAAATGTTATTTTCATTTTGATCCAACATCCAAATCTCATTATCCCTCAAATTTTTCCAGTCTCGTTCCAAGTTGAGGAATAAGTAGACCTCCTAACGCTCTTACTGCCATGGAACACCTCCACATTTTTTTACAATTTCTATTCCAATTTCCTAAGGTTGGGATGTTTTTTTCTTGCCCTTCTTTAATGCATATTTAACAAACACTAACAAGCTCGTCAAGAAAAGACCTTCTAACTTTGTATGTTACAGTGGCCATTAGGCAACACGATCACTACGTGTAGTTACAATAATTTTACTTCCACTACACATTCTATCAATAAATTTCTTAATTCCCCCACAACCCTAATCTTCATTCCAAACATCATCCAAAACTAACATATTTTTCATAGCCTAAGATTCACGTAGAATCTTTGCAACTGCTATTTCTCGTGAATGTTTTTTGCCCAGTTGCAGATTGGATGATGTCAATTAGTAGTTTTTTTAAAACAAACTCATCTGACGCACATACCCACATTGTCAATGTAAATATTCTTTACCATTTTATCATTATACACCAATTGGGCAAGTTGTTTTTTTCCTAGGCCTCCTATCCCAACAATAGGAAGACAGAAACATTTTCATGGCCATCCTTGGACGTAATAGTAATTTCATACTTTCTCTTTATCTTTATCCCTACCAAAACATCTGAAGCACGCACAAATGAGTGAGTTTCCTCTCCTCTCCCAACCAATAACATGATTGCTATCAACTTTCTCAGTGAGATTAAAATTATCCTTATCAACTGCTATTTTTGCTAACCTCTTTTTGATCTTCTTGATTTTATGCCCCAACGTAAAACGGAATGCAATTGAATTTGAAGATAAAAAAAAGCGGCGTACCTTTCTAGTACTACTTTGACTATTCACCACTGTTCACGCAAATCTTCCACCCAATCTCGTCTAAACATCTTCGGCATCGTAGCAGATATACTTAAGCTTTCCCAGCCAAACTTTGAGCTTCTCATTATGAATCTGTTTGTCCTCAGCATCTAAGGACAGCTTTGATAATGGTTAAGGTTCAACAAGCTCCTGTGCATCTTTTTGGACACCCCATGCCAAGCGCATTTTATTGGAAGCAAGGGAGAATAGCTTACCCAAGAGTTCCTCAGCAATACAGAGACGATTGTTTCTGCCATATCTTTGAAAGAAAAGAAATTGCAGGATTTTGTGTTTGTGAAGTAGTGAAGCAGAGTTGTTGTATGAAATAATGATAAGCGCATCTGCATATCTTTTTCTTTATTGAATTAATTATTGGACCATACGCTTCCACACGCATTACACCATAACTTTGACCAAAGGAAATTTACGACACGTCGCATCTGCAACTTCCAAGCTTGTTTGTTACTGTATGAAACCATTGGAATTGAACACGTATGAATAGATCGGGCAAGAGACACGTGGCATTAATCATTCACTGACCCATATAATTATTAATTAAGTTATGACTAATGACTCCTCCACCGTTGACTTGTTTTCACACGCTGGATTCAACTAAACTGTGGGGCATCACTTTTAAGGTCTCCATTAGCTATTTTTGTGATGAATGATGCATCATCATCTTGGGATTAATGAATGAAATTCCATATAATTTAATTAATAATTAATTGTATGCTGTATTGGAGACAAGACTCAAAATAATTAAATACAACTTATTTGTACCTTAAAAATTATAAATTCAAATGGCCAAAAAAATAATTATAAGGATTTTTTTTTTTTTTTTTCTGGTGCATTGTGAACGGACGAACATGCCAGGTGGGTTCATCACCACCGTTCTAATTTTAAAGTGGAAGGCTAAGTAAGAACACGATTCCTTCTCTGATTTTTATAATCCTAAACCTAACAATTAAAACATTACTTCATTTAACATTATTTATAATTGAGAAAATTTATGTTTGTTTTCACTGCTCTTAAAATTTAGTCTTATTTATTTAATTTAAAATATTTAGGTTTATTAATTTGATTAAATACCCTTAACAATAAAGTTTATGAATTGCTGAAAATATCTTCACTCGTCCTTATTTCTTGGCAATCATGGCCGATTGTCGACATTTAATGAGAGTAGGAATATTTTTGTTAATTTTAAAATTTTTACTGTAGAAGGTTTTTATAAATTAACAAATATAAAATATTAAAAATAATATTATAACAATTTTCAAATTCAAACAACTTTTTCAAAATAATAAATATGTGTCTGTTACAAAATTATTAACTTTTTCATATTACATTTTTTAATCAGTGATTTGTCTACACAATAAAAATTTCTTACAGACTAGTCACAAATATCCAATGCTTAAATCCAATAAATCTAAAGAAAACATTTGCTATCATTCACATGACACATTTTGATATTTAGAAGTTATTTTTAATTTGAAATTATTCAATAAGTTACAAATTCATATTTTTTACGTAATAGAGAAATGAGTTGGCATTATTTTACAGTGATTTGCTTACACAATCAATTAAAACATCACTATATGAAATGGTGTCACTTCAACTTTTTAACTTACTTTTTAGAGAGAAATTTATCTGAGTTAGTTATACTCCAAATATGGCCGATGAGGTCAAGTTATAAAGAATGGTGGTACAGATTTTCGTTCAAATTTCTTGCAGAATGTTTTGACAGATTAATGTCAACAATATAATCAGAATGCGTAGTATTGTCCTCACTGAAAATGCAACTTGGTCATCTCGGGTTCCACGCCTGCTTTTTCCTCATTTTCTCGCCTTTGTGTTTGACTTTTTACGATACGACTCTTCCACCGTTGATGTGTTTTCACTTTTCACATGCTGGATTCAACTAAACTGTGGGGCCTTCACTTTTAAGGTCTTGACTGGCTCTTTTTCTGATGATATAATCATCATCTTGGATTTAATGAAAGTTTACTCAGACCTTCCAAAGTTTGCTCCAAATTTCCTGTTTTTTCGGAGATGACTCTTCCACCGCTGATTGTTTGTATACGCTGGATTCAACTAACCTGTGGTGTTTGATTGCTCTTTTTGTGATAATGATATCATCATCTTGGAATTAATGAAAGAATATTCAACTTTTTAATCGCGGGAAGGGGGCCCATTACTTCCAGGGGGCACTGGCGGTCTAGCCTCGTTACTTCCAGTTCTCACTCATCAACCACGGTGTTCAGAATTCAGACCCACTCATCAATCACGGGATTGCAATTAGGTGACCAACTTTTTACTATTGTCAACTAATTCTTCATTTCAGAAATTAAACATGACAGTTGGATTCTAATTTCATAAGTTTGGAATATATTATACTTAAACTACAGTATATGAACTTAATTCATTCAAGTGAAATTTTCATAAAAAGACCAACTTTTCAATAAAAATGGATTTACATAATGGAGTATGTGTAAGTTACAAAATTATCAAATTCTTCGTATTTTTTATTAAATGGAGAGGCGAGTTCACATTATTTATAGGAGTGATTTATCTACATAATCAATTCAAATATCACTAATGACATTGTCGTCACTTTAACCTTTTGAATTAACTTTATAGAGAGTTTATATGATATGTTATACTTACACTATGATCAATGGGGTCAATTTAGAGAATATGGATGATATAGAACCTTCAAAACAGTTTCTTCCAAATTTCCTATCGAAATTTTTTGATTAATTTGATAAAACAATTTTGATCATCATACAATTCCTAATCAAACTATACGCATGTTAGTAGGATAGGGGGGAGAAGATTAAAACAAGAAAATTAGAGTAAAAATAGATAGAATGGAGAACATTTGAGATAATACGGTGAATCTTCCTTATTCAAAAGTAATATTATGTGAATGAATTTATATATAAATAAATTTGATTTATAGAGAAAGTTTATGTGGAAAGGATCATATATATATTATTGGTAAATTATTTTGTATTATTCAATCAGTTAAAGCTTCAGGCCTAATCCAATAATACCAATTTCAAGTCGTGTATGTCAACATAATAATAACCATGAATTTATAAGTTAGAAAATGAATTGACGGATTGGAAAATTGAATATATGCCATTATAATCAGTGTGTATAGAGGCATTATTAATTAAATACAATATTTTCATGAAATGACAAAAGGGATACATGTTTTAAATTGTTCAATTTAAGAACATTTTCAATATTTATTAAGGTAGGTAATTAAGAGAAATATATATATATATATATTTCTTAAATACAATATTAAAGTATCTACCCTTAACTTAAGTTTCTTATTTTGTGATGTTACAGCAATATCTAATATTTGATATCTTATACGTACATAAGGTGAAAAAATGTAATTCATCCCTTTTTTTTTCTCCGAACCATACAATTAAACATTGATCTTTATTTTGTAGGGCCTAAATATATATTTTACAATTATAATAAATTTATGTTAGATAAAAAATTAAGTTTCAATAAAAAAAGGTTTAAACACATACAAGGATGTGGAGAATAAATTAAAATATAATTTGAAATTTTAACAATCTAACTTCAAGCCAACAGAAATTAATGGCCACCTGCAATGGTGTGGCTGCTTTTTAATTCAGAAAAATAAACTCACTCAATTTGGTAAGTGATAAAAATCTAAAAAAATACATGAACACTAACACATATCACTATCACTGCCAATAAGGGAAATTTCGATACTTCTTAAAAGATAAAGAATATCGATTGCTAACCGATAAATGATTTTTCCGAAGTAATGAACATTGTCCAATTTTTAATATTAACGTTGATAATTGAAAATCCCCGATAATTTATCTCCAGAATGACTTGGAGCTTATTAAAATAATGTATCACAGCTCTTTGGAAATCATTTCCGTACTCTTGTACTAGATACATTTTACAGAGCGTGCAATATTTCTCTTTACAATAATACTAACCCACTAATCATTCTCACTAATCCCTCTACTAACCCCATGTGGGAGTTTATGATTACTTGGTTAGACAGAACCTATTATTGGACAGGCAAAACCCATGTAATTGACGAATTGTGAATTGACGAATTGTGCACTGACATGTGACGTAGTGAGAGAAAGTTAGTGAGCAGTGTTAGGTGACTGTACTGTTACTCTTCTCTTTATATATTAAAACATTTGAAAGTCATCACAAATGTTTTTTTGTACTGCAAATTTATTGATTATAACTGTAGTAAATCATCCGAGAGAAATCACATGCACTAATTTGGAGTTGCTTGCAAGAAAAGCAAAGTAGAAAATTTTAAACTAAGGTTGATCATCAATTAGCATCTTCATACCAAACAATACTTGATCAAGACTTTTGTTTTGAAGATAGTCATAAACAAGGAGGAGCCTAGTTCCCTCGATGCATCAACCATCTAATTTCACAAGATTGCGATGTTGCAATGCAATTATGGTAGCAATCTCATTAAAACTTATTTTTGCCTTGGGCGGATCCAGTGAAGTTGCTCCACAGCTATTACCATTCCATCAGAAAGTGTACCTTTAGCACCAGATTTATTAACATAATCATAGCTGCTCCATCCTTGGTGAGTATCCAAAAGCTAAAATTCACCTATTTTTCCTGTTATACAACATTTCAACCCAAGTTCCCAGTGTACTATTTATCATTTGTAACTTGTAAATGTAAGATATAAAAGTTACCTATTACACAGGTTCAAATCCTCCCTGGCCAAGCTTATTTGGACGGTCGAAGTCTTCTGTTGCAGACCTTAACTCAGCATAACTGAAATTTTTAGTTTAGGTCCTATTCCAATTAGCACTGCATATTGACACGATAAAAGAATACATAACGTTGAGGATTTACATGCCAAGAGATGAATTACAACAGAAGCTTTGCCTATTTCATGGAATATGCTATTCCTAGTTTTGAAATTAGATATCAGAAGCCCATATTTTGTATCGGTTATAAGGATGAGATGTTATATCTGTTATTTTATGTTTCTTCGTCGCACCAAAACAAATCACATTTATGCTACCCTATATTCTGGAATGCTGAAGTGAAATGCAAATTCATTTTTTTCAAAACAAACTTGGTTTCAAAAATTTTACGCCTTTTATTTTCTAAAAATCTCTTTGGCACTCTCACCTTCTGCATCATCATGATCTCTTTTTATCCTCATGTGAAGAATTACAAACATCAGTATCAAACCCAAACTTCAAAAGCTACAGCAATACCAACAATCAACCCACTCTTCTTCTTCTTTCATCAATACCAACAGTTGGTGTGAAATCTGAGTGAAAAAAATCATGTATGTCTATTAGAAAGCATTTAAGCACAGTTATTGTAACTCTCTATATTGAAGATTCAAGAATCTCATAGTTTACTTGGAATGACACTTGAGCCGAAATTAATGGCCCATAGCTACCTCGTCAGTGGGCAACAGGTCCCTTTACCAGCCCAAATATGTGATTTTCAAGATAGTTCTCAGACACATTAGCATTAAATTTGTTTGTAATTGCTTTTCTTTCTCCACCTGCTCCTGTTGATATGTCAAAAT
Source organism: Pistacia vera (assembly GCF_008641045.1). NCBI lineage: Eukaryota > Viridiplantae > Streptophyta > Magnoliopsida > Sapindales > Anacardiaceae > Pistacia > Pistacia vera. Next base: position 815,977 of record NW_022196364.1, on the reverse strand, counting down.
CTTTAACTGAGAGTCCTACAGGATCAATTAGGAAAGAAAACAATGAAATTGTAATCGTCAAAACTATATATATAATAGGTATAAACCAAAACTTTCCAGTGAATGTTTACCTGAATATAGATATAAAACACACGCCTTCAAAGACTCATCCACTTTTGTGAGCCTTGATCACCAAAAACTGTCTCAGCAAGGACAAACTTACATTGTGAAGTCCATTCTCCAGACTAAGTCCATAGAATCTAAGTGATCACGAGGATTGCCTTGAAGACTGATAAAGCTTCGGGCCTCGTGCCAGTCCCTTGTGAGCCAATATTTTGAACATTGAGTGTTAAATTGTCCATCAGAAAACAAACCCACATCACTAACTGCCAATTTTTCGGTATCAAGTACATACAGAAGCTCCACCAAGATCATAGCCATCGGCCTCACACACTATATAATCAACCTTCATTTCTTCACCACCACACTTGATTGCAAAACTTGAATCTGCAGTTGCAAAATACACTATGCTATCAATTGGTCCTATTATCCCAACTGGAGCTGAATTAACAACAATTTATAAAGCTACAGTAGCATCTATATTTAAGCAAATAATGCACGGAGAAAGGTAAATTGTAGTACACTAAATTTTAGAAAAATAATTATACATCAGAAAGAAAGACCTTACAGCGCGAGCATTCTTATTGCAGAGAAAGTTTCTCTGCAGACAGTTCAATCCTGGAGACTGCTGGCAAGCACAGAGAACATTACCAGTTACCTTTGTTAAAGCAGCATATTCCCTGGCCGAGGTTTTATATTTCTAGTAATTTTTTTCTTTAAGTAGAGCCTTTTTTCAAAAATAAAATCTAATACCTTATTTATCAAAATGAAACTATAACTAACCTGATGTTTGAGCTTTCAAAATGTGAATATTGTTGGCCACTAGATTCCTGTTCAATTCAATGCAAAGATAAATTATACTTCAAGTTTGAAGTATACTAACTAGAGATGTATATATTAAAATCAGAGCCTGATAAATAATCAACCATGTTAGAAAGACATCAGAAATGAGCTGCGACTTTATTGTACGCCAAATGGTTATTCCAAGTGACATTTTTTTGGACATCAGAAATTCAAGCGCATCAAGGCAATTAGTCAGGCGCTGTTAAGTATTCTGATAAGTCACATGATAAAGAAAAACTGAGTCACTAAAGTGCTATGTAGGCCATGAAAATGAATACTAACAATTTCTCATACTGTCATCTGGTTCCTTTGAACTGGCATGATTGTCATAAATTTGATTATTGGTTAATTCATACAATCATGTAAAACATTATAATCTATTAACAAACAAGGAAAGAGGATTATTGAGCTCCACAATGCCTAGGTCCAAAGCAATGTTTGATTTTTAGAAATGAAGATGGAAAACGAAGTTATTATGGTTCAAGAGACATACAGCTGTTTTGAACTTGTAGTCACCCACGATGGAAAAGTTCCTGATAGATAATTGTAGATAAATCTCTGCAGGAGTATATTAAGCACCAGTTGAAGGAATCATATGCACCAACATACAAATCTAAAAAGGAACAAATCACTCAAGATTTTCAATTGCTTTCATCAATTACTTGTCACAAAAAAGTGATTACAACTAAATATAGTTAAATTTTCGAATTTTAAATGGGGTGGCCTATTTCCAAGATACATATCAGGAGCACTAGTCCCTTTTCATTCTTCTTCATGTGCATGGAAAAATCTTTGTATGAAGTATTTATTAATCTATTAATGAACATGTGTCACCATACCTCTCCACTCTTCAAATTGGAGCCTCTAAAGTTTCAAGGCAGATACAACAAAATGGACATATAACATCCATCTAACTAGACAAGATATAATAGGGCATAATTCTCAAGATAACAGAAATTAAGGCTTACATGTTTTTGAAGATATAGAGTATTTTGCTGAGGAAGGTTCCTGACAGGCTATTGTTTCCAAGAAACCTAGTGAGAGAAGCAAAAAACAAGTGAATGTACATTTATGAAAGAACAAGGATCAGAGAAAATCTGAAATAAGAACAAAACTAACTTAAATACAAAGTACATAAATCTAGAATCGATAGAGGAGGCTTTCAATAATATTTACAAGTGAGTAGAGAATGGACACTGAATAAAGCACTTGGATTGACGAATTAAGTTGTTGAAACTCAAATCCCGAAGAAGTAGGAAAACAGTATTAAAAAAAAAAAAAAAAAAAAAGCGCACACCAACACATAAGAACACCTCATAGCATTGCAATACTAACTTAAATTGTCTGTAAACTTGGAGATGAGGCTGTGTTGATGGGCAAGATGATCATTGCAAACTGAGCTTGAAGATCTAACAGGAAGCGAAATTAAACAATCAGATATTCTTTCAAAATCTAACTTCTCTACTCTCCCTTTTGAAAATGAAATAGAACGGCAGATTAAGAATACGGGTAATTTTGGAATTGATTTATTACATATTATAGATTACTTTTCTAATAAACTTAATTAATAATGGAGCTTATAAAAATATTTACTAGGTTTTTAACAACACCACTCAATAAAGAAAATTTTCAAATTAACCCGTATCAATCCAAATGGATCATGAAATTATCAGAAGAAATGGCGTTGTGAAGAAACTTCCATTGATCATGTTTTAAGAGGTATTTATTGATTTTTACGTTTTGGCTTTAGGTTTAAGAATTAAATTAGATGCACATTGAATTAGGTATAGCTGATTCTTATTCTTTAGCCTCTATCTACTTGGCTTTTTGTAGTGATATCTATTTTACCAATGGGCTAGTGGATTACAAGAATGCTAAATAACCCCCCATCTCTTTGGAAGTACACCACTAAGGTTAATTTGGGATAAGAGTTTACAAATGAGTACGTTTAAGAATAAGTTGGGGCATACTTAGACCATCTCTAACCCATTGCACCATTTGGTGCAAATTGCACCAATTGGTGCAAAATTTGGTGCAAAACACTATTCCATCTCCAACCCACAACACAAATATTACACCAAAAGAATATTCCCTATAATATTCCCTAGAATATTTTTTAGAATATTCTTTTTTTTTCTTTTATTGTAATAATCAACAATTAATCTATTTCACTATTATTTTGTATATATTAATTAATATTGGGAATGATTATTTTATTAAATAATATTATTTGAAATTATACTAATTTAATAGAATTAAGTATTTATTTAATCAATAAACATTACATTTAATATAAAAACATTTACATCTAATATAAACATTCATTTTTTTTTGAGTTATTGTAGTTTAATATTTGCATTGAATAAGTTCTATTTTTAATTTTTCATCATTTTTAAATTATATCATTATTATAAATTTATTATTATATAATAATCAATAATTAAATACAATACTCAAATTTGGTGTGATTTTTTGGTATAAAAATTTAATACTCAAATTTAATACTCAATTAACTTAACAAATTAAAACAAAAACAAAAAAACTAAAATTAAAAAATTTTTTTTTATGTCAGCTACATTACCCGCGCCATTTTGGCGCAGTGTTTAGCGCGGTTGGACTGCCAACCCACGCTAAATTGGTGTTTTTTGCACCATTTTAGCTGGGTTGGAGATGCCTTAGTGATTCACTTCTTGTTTTGAGTTCTACGTAAAAACCGGAAAGAATTAACTTGAAAAAAAAAATAGATATATTTGTTTAAAATTAATGAAATACCCAAAAAAACCCTTTAAAAAAAGAACAGTTTCTTCATATATAGATAACTAGAGCTTAATCAAATCAAAATGCACTTTTGAGAATTATTTTTGGTTACAGCAAGATAAGAGAATGTACCTTCCATAGGATCAGTAGTGGCAATTTGAGCAGTTGATTTTTGAAAGATGAAGAAAACGATGAACAAATGCATAATGAGTGAAAGATGAAGAAGAAGAAGATGATGAATCAATTTGAGCGTTGATAGTTGATTTTGGGCATACTTGGTGATTCACTATATATGCCTGCAAAATCTGAACAAATTTTTTTTGATGTAATAGCAACAAATTTTCGGAGGTTTTGTAAACAACAAAACTCCCTATACCATTGAAAGTTGTTAAAATTTAACTATTATTACGACTACGGTTTTAATAAATATTTACTCCCTCCAACTGTTTATTATAACACTTACAACTTGATTTTAGAATTTTTATTATTTAATTAAATCTCGGGATTAGTATTATAACTTTTGACTATTATCACATTTCACAAATAAATAAATATTTCACTTAAAGGATATATTCTCTCCAATTAAATATGCATGATTTCATCTTCACAAGATTTATGTAATCAGAAATAGGTTGAATTATTAAATTGAATACTCTTTTTTTTTTTTTTTTCTATTATAACCCAGCCCAATTTGAGCATTAGCGCCAAAATCCATTAGACTAATTATTAGTCTTAGTCAACAACTAATTGATAATTATAACATAATTTTCTATTTAACAAGTAACTACATGTTGGCAACATGCTAAACCCTCATAAGTATAAAACCAATCATTACCAAAAAAAAAAAAAAAAAGAAAAAAAATAAGAAAAAGGAGAAAGTTTGCACATCTACAAAAAGTTAAGTTCTTAGATTTCCAAGCTCTTTTGGGAGAGGCCTAGAAAGCAGAAAGTATACTGTGGCCAACCTCCCTGGCACATGAAAAAAAAGTTATAATTAAAACTCAAGTACCCAAATAAATCATATATAATCAAACTAGGCTTTCAATCATAAGGATATTTTTCAATCTTACAATACTTCAATTGAGATAAATTTTCAATAAATGCAGGCACAAACCAATGTAAGTAATTTCATTTGATTCTATACAATGTTAAACGAAAACTATATAATGTCTATTAATTGAAACGATGAAGGTCAAATTTGACTTATACAAATCAAACGTAGGGAAATGAATGGGAAAATCCATCAAATTTGTCAGAAATTGCAAAGCCACTAGTTCTCCCTGAATCACTCTTTTATGTCTGTGCAATACACTCCCCAAAAATAAAGACAAGTTTCAATCATGTCTCCTCAATTTGATCTGATTGCAAATGCAAACTCTCTTGGCTTTGGAAAAATACACACTTGAAGGATAAATTGTATACACAACTCTAGGGAAAGTTTTAACCAAGTTAAGATCCATCTAAAGCATAAACATAATCTACCTTATAGCATAAACAATTCAATAAAAGTTATGAATAACTCAAAATCATCCCCATACCACACAAATTAACCCAAACATCCAATTCATCTTGTATATATAATCTATCCATACTTAAACAAACTTGAATATATGAAAATTTTCCTAAATTTGGTAAGAGAAAAGAGTTTACAGCTCAGTGATGTGGCAAGTTGAGCCATTTCAAAAGAATAGTCACATTTGCAGCAGATTATAGTCCCCAAGCTAGCTTTTATAGCGGCTCCACTGCAGGGCTCTCCCCTTATGTTCCACCATCTTGGGTCTGCTTGTACATCCCATTGTTGAAACATTGAGTTCAATGCTCTCACCCTCACCACAACAAACCAACTAATGCAAATTTCCATAACAGCTTATAGAAATCACAGATTTTCATAAAATCAATTACATTACAATTTGATGACCGAATGTTTACCTGAATATACACATCGAAAACACATCTTCCAAGATTCCCCCCATTTTCTTGAGGTTCGATCTTTATAAATTATTTCAGTGAAAAACAAGCTTACATTATAACCATTCTCAAGACCACGTCCATATCTAGTGACCCAAGGATTATCTTGCTATCTGATAAAGATCTGGTGTTGTAGTGTTAATCACTTCTCGGCTGGTATTTTGAGGAGTGTGTTAATTGTCCCTCAAAAACAAGCCCACATTACTAAGTGCCCATTTTTCAGGATTTACACATTAAAAGAAGCTCCACCATCGTCGGCTTCATACACTATATTGTCGACTCTCACTGTGTACCACCACACTTAATTGCTACCTTGAATCTGCAAGCGCAAAGATAAAAGCTCTAATGATAATATTAATCTGAATACACAAGAACTAGAAAAATTTGAGAAGTACTTTTATTTTAATAACTTCCATACATAAATACAAAGATCATCACTAAATCAAACAATAACAACTGTACACACATTATCATACATGGAGCTTGATGGAGAACTATTATTTTGAAAGTTTATGGCCAATGCATACATATAAAACAATAGAGTTTAACAAGGAACGAGAAACAAAGAATCATTAGTTCAATGTTTTCAAAATTCGATCTATGATGAAAGAAAGCAATTAATATTTCATAAATATTAACCTACTAAATGATAAAGAAAAAGAGAGATTGAATATCATACCTAATCTTCGGTTTGATTTGATAATCTTTCCCTCTAGTTAATCTGCAATATTGAGCAATCTTGGACCAATCTTCACCTGTTTTGGTTGACATCTTTCGCTCAGTTTAGGACAGTCTTCAATTGTTAGTTTCTCTCAAGGATGAGACGATTCATATCATTTGGTAAAGATGACAATTCTGGGCACTTCCTAATATCAAGAACTCTAAGTGTTTGCATCGACTCTGGTATGACTTCAAGTTGGAACAATTTTCAATACTCAAAAATTCCAAAGTGTTTGTGGAACACTGAATAAGCCATTGCGGGAATTCCACCAATTGTGGTAATTCTCTTATAAGAAGAATCGAAGGTGAGCCTTGTGCTATTGAGTTCTTCATGATTGTCTTGCTTATCCTGCCGAGAACAACCTATAAAACAATGAAACGAAAGAAATATAAAAAAAAAAAGTGTTTGCCCATTTAAGGGTGCGGGTTTGTCTTGGGTTAGTATGCGATATAACTTGTTATCCTCCGTCATATTTCCCAGCAATTAATAAAATCTTTATATTAAACTTTTATCAAACAAATAAAAAATGAAAAAAAAAAAATACATAAGAATCTTTAAATCCAAATATAAAAATAAAATAATAAATCTAATAAATCAAAAAAAATATAAAAATATAAAAATATAAAAATTATAAAAAAATTAAAAAATTATAAAAAAATCAAAAATAAAAATTTAAAATAAAAAAACCTAAAAATATATTATTAAAAAAAATTTTAAAATATATATCCCCCATAAAAAATATATTATAAAAGAAATATAAAATCAAAAAATTAACAACAGATATAACAAACCTAAAATTATAAAAAACAATAATCTTATCATAAACTAAACATATAAAATAACTAGTTCTAAATTAATTCTCTTCAAAAAATCGCCTTTAACAAAAACCTTAAAATAAATTCAAATAAAATAAATATCAAATAAAATATATATATAAATTTAATTAAAAATAATTATAAATCTAAAAAAAAAAAAAAACAAAAATAAAATTCTAAAATATCAATATAAAATTTTCAAAAACCTCTAAAAAACTAATTTAACAAAACTAATAAATAAAAATATTACATAAAAATACATTATCATTAAACAAAACAATATTAATCCATAGATAAAAAACATTATATAATATATTATCAAATCAATTAAAAAAAAATATATCTCGATATGATAAAAATCAACTTCTGTTAAAAAAATAAAAATACAAAAAAAAAAAACAAACAATATCCAAAAAATAAAAAATTAAATATAAAAGATAATCTAAAAAATAATTTTAACCATCTTTAAAATAACTATAATAATAAAAAAATTTCATATATAAAAATTAAAAATAAAAAATCATTAATAATAATTATTGAATAAAAAAAAATCCCCAAATAAAAAAAAATATCTAAAATAAATATAATAATCTAAAATCATTACTTTTAAATCCACCCCCTAAATAATTAAAAAAATCAATAATCTTCTAATATTTTAAAAAGAATCATCAACAAAATCTTAAACAATATCATCAACAAAAGATAAAAAATTATAAGAAAATCCTAAAAAAATAAAATAAAAATTTTAATATAAACAAAAATCACATAAACATTATTCATAAAATAATTACATTCCAAATATAAAAAACTTAAAATTTTAAAAATAAAACTAATAAAAAATAAAACAAATATAATAAATCTCTAATAATTAAAAACAAAAAAAAAAAAAAAAATTATTTCAAAAAATCATAACATAATAAATTAATATAATCTTTTTATATAAAAAAAAAAATCATCTCTAAAAAAATTATAATCAAAAAAAAAAAATATTCTTTAAATAATATTCACAAAAATTAATATTAATAAAATACAATATATTTCTCAAAAAAATAAAAAATAGAATAAAGAAATAAAAACAAATATAAAAAAAAAAAATCAAAAAATAATATTCAATTAAAAACAAAAAACAAACCCAAAAAAAAACAAAAAAAAAAAAAAATCCAAAATATCAATTCAAAATATCATCAAATTAATAAAAAATTAAAAATATAAAAAAAAACGATAAAAATTATCAAAAAAAATATTAAAAAAATCTTCGAAAAAATAATACAATAAACTAAGATAAATAAAAAAAAAAAATATAAATTACTTAAAAAAAATAAAAAAAAAAATTAAAATAAAATATCACAAAAAAAAAAAAAAAATTATATTAATCAAAAAAAAAAATAACAAATATAGAAAAAAAAATCACAAATCAAACATAATAAAAAAACATAATCGCCTTAATAAAAAATAAAAAAAAAACAACTTTTATAAAAAAAATCTCTCCATAAAAAGCCCATTAAAAACTTTATATAAAATTTAGTGGTGTGTGGGTGGTCGTAATATAATAATAATAAAAACAAATACAAAAAAAACATAATCTAAATCAAATCCAAAATAAAATATTTAAAATAAAAAAAATCAAATATCAAAAAAAAAAAAAGAATGTCCTTATAAATAAAATAATTTATCAAAAAAATACTAAAAAAAAAAAAATATTTTTAAAATTTCAAAAAAAAAAAATTAAAAAATAAAATAAAAAATAATTTATATAAATATAATCCCCATAAATAATTCATTTTCCCTTAAACATTTTCTATCAAAAAAAAAAATAAAAAAATAAAAATTAATAAAATAAAAATTATAAAATATAAAATCAATAAGAAATAAAAAAAAAATAAATTAAAAAAAAAAAAATATTAATTTCAATAATCCCGATCCGGTGGCTCAAATCAAGATTAAGCCTTTCACAACCGAGCAAAACAAGATCTTCTAATGAGCTTAAGGCTTCTCACACCACGCGGTAATGAGATAAGTCTTGGACATTCATAATCACTAGAGTTTGAAGAACTCTTAGGTGACCATCTCTCAACCAAATATTCTAAATTATTGCAGTTGTAAACCCCAAACACGAGAGAAATCAAGCAAACCATACCATTGTTGGAGATTGCTTTGTATCGTGTTAACAAGAGATGTCTAAGACTAATTAAGTACTTACATCTCTTGTAAGCTTTTAATTCCCCACAACCAATATGGATAAGATATTGCAAATTTTGGCAGCTTGTAAATGGACCTTGGAAGTTCTTTATTTAGGGTTCTTTCCTAGATGCAGACTCTCAAATGCTTCAAATTACCAATGTTTTTAGGCACTGCTTCAATATTCAAGAAAATAAATGCTAACATCCGCAAGAATTGCACCTTGAGACATTAATTCCAAAATGATTGGCACTACCGTATTCACCCGTAATTGGACAAAAGTAATGCTTCTCAATGACCAAGTTAGGTAAAATGTTTGGAACATCAATTATAGGTGCATCACCAAAATGAATGATAAGTGTCGATGACTTTTTGTACAAATTTGGTTAGTGGATTTCAATATTAAGCGCTCTTCTCATCAGATGTGGCAAGATATGTCATGAGATCATGATTTTAACGTGTACAAATTCTCGGTAAATTGTAATATCTTGAAAAAGATCTCAACATTAATTCTTTATATTTGTTTACCATATTTCCAAACTTGATTTGCATTGTGGGATTGAGAAGCCCATGGGAACACCAAAACTGAACCAAATGATACTAGTACATCAATGTCTTTTGGGAAAATGGAACATAAATAAACATTGTTCTTTAAGTGAGGTGCAGATGATTATAACTTATCTTGAGCATTTAAAATGTCATTTCTTTTTGTATACCCACTCCAAATCTCATTATCCTCAAATTTTTCCAATCTTGTTCAGAAATGAGGAATAAAGTAGACTCCTAACGCTCTTACTGGCCATGAAACACCTCCACATTTTTTACTATTCTTTTCCAATTTCCACAGGCTGGGATTCTGCTTTTCTTTCCCTTCTTTAAATGCACATTTAACAAACACTAGACAAGTCAATCATCAAGAGAAAGACCTTCTAACCTGTATGTAGGTACAGTGCCATAATTGATGGCAACCACATCAATACGTGTAGTTATGATAATTTTACTTCACTAACACATTCATCAATTAATTTTTTAATTCAAACCACAACCCATATCTTCATTCCAAACATCATCCAAAACTACAATATTTTTCATGCTAATAAATCAAGTAGGATTATTGCAATTGGTCAAGTGTCTCTTATTCAACATATTTTTCCCAGTGCAGATCGATGATGTCAATTAATATTTTTTAAAACAAACTCATCTGACCACACAATCCCATTTCCTAAAAAATTTTGTCAACCATTTTATCATTATACACCAATTCGCAAGTGTAGTTTTCTAGACCTCCCTCTACCAACAATAGGAATGACGAAACATTTTCATGGCCATCACTTGGACGTAATAGTAGTTTTCATAATCTTTCTTTATCTTATCCTACCAATACATCGAAGCGCACGCACATGAGTGAGTTTCCCCTCTCCTCCCTCTCCCAAATCTATAGCTTGATTGCTATCAACTTTCTCAGTGTGATTAAAATATTCCTATCAGCTGCATTTTTGCTAACCTCTCTTTTAATCTTCTTGATTTTATGCCCCCGTAAACGGAAAGCAATGGTTTGGGATGAAAAAAAGTGGCGTACCTGTCTGTACTGCTCTGACTATTCCACCACTTGTTTACGCAAATCTTCCACCTCAATCTCGTCTAAAACCATATTCGGCAATCCCCGTATGCAGAACTCTTTAAGCTTTCCTAGTCCAAACTTTGAGTCTTTTCATTAGTGATCTGCTTGTCCTCAGACATCTAAGAGACCAGCGTTGATAGTGATTAAGGTGTCAACAAGTCTCTTGTGCTTCTTTTTGGACACCCCATGCAAGTCATTTTCATTGAAGCAAGGTGATGATAGCTTATCCAGAGTACCCTACTAACAACAAGACGATGGTTTTCTGCCATATCTTTTGAAGAAAAGAAAGTTGCCGAATTTGTGTTTGTGAAGTGGTGAAGTTGAATTGTGTATATAAATGAACGATAAGCAAGCATATGCACTTCATATGATATTATCTCCTTCTTTTTAATGAATTACTCTTTTGCTTTTGACCCGCAGAAAATCGGCACATTATCATCTCTGCAACTTTCAAGCCTGCTTAGTGATATAAACCATATAGGAATCGAACACGTTATGCCTAAGTATAAGGTAGGACCATGGCAGCAACTAGTATCACTAACCTGATTATAGTTTAAAAATGCACTTGGCCAATGGGGTTTCTACGGCCGGACTCTTCAAACCATTGACGTGTTTCCCTCACACAAAACTGTGGGGTCATGCCTTTTCAGGTCTGATGGGCGTCTTTTTGTAATGATATTGATGACATCACCATTTGGGATTAATGAATGAAATTTACTTTTAATTGTCTTCCATATAAGTTATAAATAGTAAAAGATATAACAAGGCAGTGTACTGAATTCATGGACGAATAACTAATAACAATCTTAATCGTTGATTGATAATAAATAAATTAACTCACGATATGATTTATCAGTTATTCAGTACATAACTCCGTACACGTACTACAATGACGGTAGCATTACCTTTAAATAAATTTAATGTATTGACACTAATATTATACTTCTATTATAGGTCTATGAAACAATTAAATTATTCGAAAGTGAGAATTTTCAATAAAAAGGGTTCAACTTTTTAAGTAAAATTTAGATAAAACATAATGAGAGTAAGTATAGAAGTTACAAAATTATTAGATTCTCTATCTTTTTGAAATGAATCGGAGATAAATCATATATTTATATAGTGTTTTATTCTACATAGCATTCAAATATTGTTGTCCTTTAATACGATGTCCCCGATAACTTTTAAGTTAGTTTTATGTTAGAGGTGGGCAAATAATCGGGCCCAATCATCCGATCATAATGGGACATGTTATCTTGTGTGGAACATTTCTAAGCTCATAATTTGTATCATGCCCGGACCAATCATTATGATCATCATGGTGCCCATAGACTCAGTCTATGGGCTTGAAAATTTCAATAGGTTGTCCCTTTAATACATAAAATTCATTTAGTCTCTATATTTTATTCAAATTTGAAACCTCCTACATGACAGTATTGTTCACTTCAATATTTAAGGTAAGTATATAAAAGAAGTAATGTTAACAGATAACTGACATGAAATTTATCCAAACATTTAGGACATAAATACATACGTAACACATACATAACTTATATCATGAGTTCCTTTCAATATCTTAAATAGACTAATATTAAGTGTCCGCCCTTCAACTTAAGTTTCACATTTGTGATATTAAAACAAATATTGGAATCTCTTATAATTATCATTTCATCGATTTCAAATAAATTTATTTATCAAAAATTATAGAATTTTGTCTTCTATGAATTTATAGGTAGATAGAAATCCAAATTAAAAAAATAAAAAAAAAAAAAAATTATCAAACTTCTACAGACAAATATGGGGTCTAACATTTTTTTAACTTGGAAAGTGACAGTTTAGTCCCAAGAGTTAACCCCCAAGAAGCTTTAGTTCCCCAAAGCTAACATTTTTGTGGGTTGTTCAGGATCCACCTTTGCTTCCAAACGTGCAGAGCATCTTATTGACATGGAAAACGTCTTTGAAACACTTTCCTCTGAGATATTATGACAATTACATCTCAACTACAACACCCTAGTAATCTACTCATACGCCGTGCCAGGAATTTCCAACAACTATTTTGTTTTTTCTTTTTAATAAGGGAAAACGTTAGTCTGAAATAATAAGGATGGAATAGTTTTTACATGAAACATATGTGAGAAAAGTCAATTCTCTTTCTTTTTTTTTTTTTTTTTGGGGGGGGGGTGGGGTTGGGGGGGGGGGGGGGGGGGGGTGGTGTGGGGGGGGGGGGGGGGGGGGGGGGGGGGGGGGGGGGGGGGGGGGGGGGGGGGGGGGGGGGTGGGGGGTGAATCATTTACCATTAAACATTGATCTATTAATTTTGTAGGGGCTACTTTTTATATTTTAAATTTAATGAATTTATGTTAATTCAAAAAATAAGTTTAAAAAAAAAAAAAATTAACATGTAAAGGATTTGTAGAGAATAAATTAGAGAATATATTTGAAAATTGTTAACAATTGCACGAACAGGCTTCTAATTTAAAATTCTTTTTTTTTTTTGTAGTTTATTTTAAAGCGTTAAAAATTTTAAAAAATCATTTTTTTTTCTATAATACTCTATACAATATGACTTAGATAGTCTTGCCTATCAGATCCCTTTTTTGGTAATTACATACGCAGAACACACCTCTAAATTTCTCAATCCAAACAAATATTAACATTTTCATATTAGTATATTTTCAGCTCTCTTCAATAAACTATTCTATAATCTCACTCACAGTTAAGCTTCTTCTAAAGCGTCTATATTTTCTAAGCCCGTACCAAACAACCTCTATAATAATGAAAAGGAACAAGACAGATAGAAGGAGCATAGCGAAAATACTAATAATTAAAAAGGATTTACTAAATTAATTAAAAACGAAACACTAATCAAGTTTTTCAATATTTTCTGAAAGCATTGAATGACGCAGAAATTAAATGACCTCAGATCTAGGAATGCTATATTTTCCATATCCATAAGTTTTAATTAAAGAACTCCATTGACATATAAAAAGAACAAGAAATATGGTAAATTTTTCTCTTTACATCTACGGATGCTCTTCAAATTCTCGTCGACATATTGTCAGTATACAACTATAGCTTTCACACCATTATCCGTTCATACAATAGTTTCGACTTCGAAACAGCTGCCAACATCAATAGTTGAATAGTTTGCATGAGCTTATAGTTGTGCAGAAAGACAATCCTATTCATCTGTGATTTCAGTGAGTCAAGAAAATTTCTCAACTCCCCTCTGCATTATCCTCACGTGCACCGAGTGACGTTTTACAGGAGTGAGCAGTGGGTCGACATCCAGAAACTGATCAGTTGCATTCTCAGATTGGCTATTCTGTTTTGTATAACTCTTCTTGCCAGATGTGGATAGTACAAAATATCGTTAAAAAGCGTTTGGTTCGTATCCTAAAATCCAATCATGTCAAATAACTTGGCTGTTTTTCTAGAAGTTAACAGTTCCCACTTCTATGTCTTCAGTTTGTGGTCAACCTCTCTAGCATATGAAAGACAAAATTATAACAAAATCAAAACTCATATACCAAAAATAATCATATATAATCAAAACTAGGCTTTCAATCATAAGGGTATTTTTCAATACTTACAAATACTTCAATTGACATAAATTTCCAATAAATGTAGGCAAGGGACTAGTGAAATAATATCGTTTGATTCTACTGCAATGTTAAATAGAAAAACTAAATCAAATCTAATATAATATCCATTAATTAGAAAACAATGAAGGTCAAATTTGACTTATACAAATCAAACGCAGGGAATTGAATGGGAAAATCCATACAAATTTGTCAAAAATTGCAAAGCCACTAGTTCTTCTAGAATCACTCCTTTTATGTCCAGTGTAAATACACTCGTGCAAAAAATAAAGACAAGTTTCAACCATATCTCCTCAAATTTGACCTGATTAGAGATGCAATCTCTCTCGGCTTAGGAAAAATACACACTCAAAGGGATAAATTGTATACACAACTTCAGGGAAAGTTTTAACCAAAAGTTAAGATCCATCTAAAGCATCAGAAATAATCAATAGTGTATCATAAACAGTTCAATAAAAAGTTATGAATAACTCAAAAATCAATGCCTATAACACAAAATTAACCCAAAACCCATTCTCAATCTAAGTGAATATAATTTGTCTATACTTAAACAAAACTTGAAACAATTTAATATGAAATTTCCCTAAATTTGGTAGAGAAAGAAAGAGATTACAGCTCCGTGATGTGGCAAGTTGAGCCAGTTTCGAAGGAACAGTCACATTTGATAGCAGGATTATAGTCCTCCAAGCTAGTTGCATTTATAGCGGCTCCACTGCAGGGCTCTCCACTTATGTTCCACCATCTTGGGTCTGCTTGTACATCTCATTGTTGAAATATTGAATTCAATGCCCTCACTGCTCACCAAAACAAACCAACCAATGCAAATTTCCATAACAAGCTTATAGAAATGTAAGCAAGATTGCAAGGTAATCACAGATTTTCATAAAATCAATGATCTTTGAGGCCATGGGTATATCAACAAGCATTCAAAATAGTTAGAATTGAGAATTCACCATCTGGGTTTATTATAGTTGAAGTAAAAGGTTAATAACAATAATCCCCGTTAGTTATGTTTAAATAATATAATCCCCCTAGAGTTATAGTGATACGGAAATTACCTTTTGGTTATTTATTTTAAAAGAAACTATGAGTCTATAAAAGGGTAATTAGGTAATATAGAAATCTTAGTAGAAATTTTGTTATTCGATTAATAATTATTAGGGTCATTTTCCAACCTTCCCTAAGGTTTGAGTTTTAGTTAATCACACCCCTGTTAGTTTAAAATATGATTCTATAAATCCCCTCATATCTCAAAGTATCTCAGACCTCGCCTTAGAGTCGTTTGTGAAATTTTTAACCAATAATACTAAAAATTAGAGAATCCGAAAAGTGGTGGGTGAAGTCACTGGGTAGTAGCAGGCCAACGATTCTGGTGGTACCAAAGGTGATACTTCTAGTTTTAATTTGTAAGCATGTAGTTGCACAGCTTTTAAACAAAATATAATATTTTTTGCAAAATGGAGTTCACTTAAATCTGAAGCTAGCTATCGATAAATTAGTAAAGTTTAATATTTCTTAAACAATAATTAAAACAAATAATTAATTTGTAAAGTAAAATACACCCATAAAAGAAAGGGAGGGAAAGAGAAGAGAGTACCTTCATTAGGGTAAGCAATTTGGGCAGTGGAGTTGTGAATTACGAAGAAAAAGATGAAGCAAACTGCAAAAGTGGGAAGATCCTGTTTGATTATATTATTGGTAAATTATGTTTGTATTATTCAATTAGTCAAACCATCAGGCCTAATCCAATAATTAACAATTTTAATCCAGGACGGCACTCACCAGCTTGACTTTCGTTTGATTCAGGTTTCTCCTACATATATATAAAACAACTTAAAGTTAACAAAAGGAAGGAGAGACAAAGAATTGCTAGTTCCAATGTTTTTGAAATTCATATCTAATGATAAACTAATCAAATTGTTAATTAAAGTCTTAACTTAAACCAAATAAGTGTTTCATGAATATTTTACTTGATAACTAATGAAGAAGAGGAGAGATTGATTAGTCGTACCTAATTTTCTGTTGATTTGATGATCTTTCTGTCGAGTTCAATGTTCGGAATATGAGCAATCTTAGACCAATCTTCGCCTATTTCCGGTTCACATCTTTCACTCAGTTTAGGACAGTCTTCAATTATAAGTTCTCTCAAAGCGATGAGACGATCCATATCCTTGGGTAAAGATGACAATTTTGGACAATTTACAACACGAAGAACTTGAAGTTTTTGCATCGACTCTGGTAGTGCCTTCAAGTTGGAACAATTTAGAATCTCCAACCTTTCCAAAGTGTTAATGGAAAACTGAATAAGCCATTGCGGGAATTCCACCAATTGTGGTAATTCTTTCATGACAAGAAGTCGAAGGAGAGGCCATGCGCTACTAAGTTCATCATGATTGTCTTGCTTATCCGATCCCATGCTCAAATCAAGATTAAGCCTTTCACAACTTACCAAAAAAAGATCTTCTAATGAGCTTAGGCTTCTCACACCGCGTGGTAATGAGATAAGTCTTGGACATTTAGAAATCCTTAGACTTTGAAGGACTCTTAGGTGACCAATATCTTCAAACAAATATTCTAAATTATTGCAATTGAAAATCCCCAAACTTCGAAGAGAATTCAAGCAACCAATACCATTAGTTGGTAGATGCTTTTGTATCGTAGTTAACAAGAGACATCTAAGACTAATTAAGTACTTTACATCTCTTGTTAACGCCTTTAATTCCTCACAACCCAATAGTGATAGATATTGCAAATTTTGTAGCTTGTAAATGGAACTTGGGAGTTCTTTTAGTTTAGGGTTGTATCCTAGATGAAGACATCTCAAATGCTTCAAATTACCAATTTTTTTAGGCACTACTTCAATAGTTGAAAATTGTAAGTGTAACATCCGCAAGAATTTGCACCTTGAGACGATTAATTCCAAAAATGATTGGCCAGTGCTTTCACCCGTAATTGGAAAAAAAGTAATGCTTCTCAAATGACCCAAGTTAGGTAAAATGTGTGGAACATCTATTATAGGTGCATCAACAAAATGAAATGATAAGTGTCGATGTCTTTTTGTACAAATTTGGTTAGTGGATTTCACTATTAAGCACTCATTTCTCATCAATGATGTGGCAAGATCATGCATAAGATCATGAATTTTAAAATAGTACAAATTCTCATAAAGTTGTACAATATCTTGGAAAAAAGATCTCGACATTAATTCTTTTATATATTGCATACCAATAGTTTCCATATTTTGATTTTCCTCGTGGGATTGAAGAAGCCCATGGGTCAACCAAAACTGAACGAAATCAACACTATAAAAAGAATGGTCTTTTGGAAAAATGGAAGAATAAGCAAAACATTGTTTCAAGTGAGGTGACAGATGATTATAACTTATTCTTAGAGCATTTAAAATGCTATTTTCATTTTGATCCAACATCCAAATCTCATTATCCCTCAAATTTTTCCAGTCTCGTTCCGAAGTTGAGGAATAAAGTAGACTTCCTAATGCTCTTACTGCCAATGGAACACCTCCACATTTTTTTACAATTTCTATTCCAATTTCCATAAGGTTGGGATGTTGCTTTTCTTGCCCTTCTTTAAATGCATATTTAACAAACACTAACAAGCAGTCGTCAAGAGAAAGACTTTCTAACTTGCATGTAGGTACATTGCCCATAATTGAGGCAACACGATCACAACGTGTAGTTACAATAATTTTACTTCCACTAACACATTCTATCAATAAATTTCTTAATTCAACCCACAACCCATAATCTTCATTCCAAACATCATCCAAAACTAACAAATATTTTTCATGGCCTAAGATATCACATAGAATTCTTTGCAACTGGTCTATATTCTCGTGAATATTTTTTTGCCCAGTTGCAGATTGAATGATGTCAATTAGTAGTTTTTTTAAAACAAACTCATTTGACACACATACCCACATTTTCAATGTAAAATATTCCTCCACCATTTTATCATTATACACCAATTTGGCAAGTGTGGTTTTTCCTAGGCCTCCTATCCCAACAATAGGAATGACAGAAACATTTTCATGGCCATCACTTGGACGTAATAGTAATTTCATAATCTTCTCTTTATCTTTATCCCTACCAATAACATCTGAAGCACGCACAAATGAGTGAGTTTCCCTCTCCCTCTCCCAACCAATAACATGATTGCTATCAACTTTCTCAGTGAGATTAAAATTATCCTTATCAACTGCTATTTTTGCTAACCTCTTTTTGATCTTCTTGATTTTATGCCCCAACGTAAAACGGAATGCAACTGAATTTGAAGATGAAAAAAAGCGGCGTACCTTTCTAGTACTACTTTGACTATTCACCACCTGTTCACGCAAATCTTCCACCTCAATCTCGTCTAAAACATCTTCGGCATCGTAGCAGATATTCTTAAGCTTTCCCAGCCAAACTTTGAGCTTCTCATTATGGATCTGTTTGTCCTCAGCATCTAAGAGAACAGCTTTGATAATGGTTAAGGTGTCAACAAGCTCCTGTGCATCTTTTTGGACACCCCATGCCAAGCGCATTTTATTGGAAGCAAGGGAGAATAGCTTACCCAAGAGTTCCTCAGCAATAACAGAGACGATTGTTTCTGCCATATCTTTGAAAGAAAAGAAAATTGCAGGATTTTGTGTTTGTGAAGTAGTGAAGCAGAGTTGTTGTATGAAATAATGATAAGCGAGCATCTGCATATCTTTTTCTTTATTGAATTAATTATTGGACCATACGCTTCCACACGCAATTACACCATAACTTTGACCAAAGGAAATTTACGACACGTCGCATTCTGCAACTTCCAAGCTTGTTTAGTTAGCTGTATGAAACCAATTGGAATTGAACACGTATGAATAGATCGGGCAAGAGACACGTGGCATTAATCAGATCACTGACCCGATTATAATTATTAATTAAGTTATGACTAATGACTCCTCCACCGTTGACTTGTTTTCACACGCTGGATTCAACTAAACTGTGGGGCATCACTTTTAAGGTCTCCATTAGCTATTTTTGTGATGATGATGATCATCATCATCTTGGGATTAATGAATGAAATTCCATATAATTTAATTAATAATTAATTGTATGCTGTATTGGAGACAAGACTCAAAATAATTAAATAACAACTTATTTGTACCTTAAAAATTAATAAATTCAAATGGCCAAAAAAAATAATTATAAAGGATTTTTTTTTTTTTTTTTTTCTGGTAGCATTGTGAACGGACGAACATGCCAGGTGGGTTCATCACCACCGTTCTAATTTTAAAGTGGAAGGCTAAGTAAGGAACACGATTCCTTCTCTGATTTTTATAATCCTAAACCTAACAATTAAAACATTACTTCATTTAACATTATTTATAAATTGAGAAAATTTATGTTTGTTTCACTGCTCTTAAAATTTAGTCTTATTTTATTTAATTTAAAATATTTAGGTTTATTAATTTGATTAAATACCCTTAACAATAAAAAGTTTATGAATTGCTGAAAATATCTTCACTCGTCCATATATTCTTGGCAATCATGGCCGATTGTCGACATTTAATGAGTGAGTAGGAATATTTTTGTTAATTTTAAAATTTTTACTGTAGAAGGTGTTTAACTAAATTAACAAATATAAAATATTAAAAAATAATATTATTAAACATATTTTCAAATTCAAACAACTTTTTCAAAATAATATAAAATATGTGTCTGTTACAAAATTATTAACTTTTTCATATTACATTATTTATATCAGTGATTTGTCTACACAATAAAAATTTCTTACAGACTAGTCAACAATATAATCCGAATGCTTAAATCCAAATAAATCTAAAGAAAACATTTGCTATCATTCACATGACACATTTTGATATTTAGAAGTTATTTTTAATTTGAAATTATTCAATAAGTTACAAAATTCATATTTTTTACGTAATAGAGAAATGAGTTGGCATTATTTATACAGTGATTTGCTTACACAATCAATTAAAACATCACTAATATGAAATGGTGTCACTTCAACTTTTTAACTTACTTTTTAGAGAGAAATATTATCTGAGTTAGTTATACTCCAAATATGGCCGATGAGGTCAAGTTATAAAGAATGGATGGTACAGAGTTTCGTTCAAATTTCTTGCAGAATGATTTGACAGATTAAGTCAACAATATAATCAGAATGCGTAGTATTGTCCTCACTGAAAATGCAACTTGGTCATCTCGGGTTCCACGCCTGGCTTTTTTCTCATTTTCTCGCCTTTGTGTTTGACTTTTTACGATACGACTCTTCCACCGTTGATGTGTTTTCACTTTTCACATGCTGGATTCAACTAAACTGTGGGGCCTTCACTTTTAAGGTCTTTGACTGGCTCTTTTTCTGATGATAATAATCATCATCTTGGAGTTAATGAAAGTTTACTCAGACCTTCCAAAAGTTTGCTCCAAATTTCCTGTTTTTTCGAGATGACTCTTCCACCGCTGATGTGTTTGTATACGCTGGATTCAACTAACCTGTGGTGTTTGATTGGCTCTTTTTGTGATAATGATATCATCATCTTGGAATTAATGAAAGAAATTCAACTTTTTAATCGCGGGAAGGGGGCCCATTACTTCCAGGGGGCACTGGCGGTCTAGCCTCGTTACTTCCCAGTTCTCACTCATCAACCACGGTGTTCAGAATTCAGACCCACTCATCAATCACGGGATTGCAATTAGGTGACCAACTTTTTACTATTGTCAACTAATTTCTTCATTTCAGAAATTAAACATGACAGTTGGATTCTAATTTCATAAGTTTGGAATATATTATACTTAAACTACAGTATATGAATAACTTAATTCATTCAAGTGAAAATTTTCAATAAAAAGACCAACTTTTCAATAAAAATTTGGATTTAACATAATGGAGTATGTGTAAGTTACAAAATTATCAAATTCTTCGTATTTTTTATTAAATGGAGAGGCGAGTTCACATTATTTATAGGAGTGATTTATCTACATAATCAATTCAAATATCACTAATATGACATGTCGTCACTTTAACCTTTTGAATTAACTTTTAGAGAGAGTTATATGATATGTTATACTTACACTATGATCAATGGGGTCAAGTTAGAGAATATGGATGATATAGAACCTTCAAAACAGTTTCTTCCAAATTTCCTATCGAAATTTTTTGATTAATTTGATAAAAACAATTTTGATCATCATACAATTATCCTAATCAAACTATACGCATGTTGATGTAGGATAGTGGGAGAAGAATTAAAACAAAGAAAATTAGAGTAAGAAATAGATAGAATGAGAGAACAATTTGAGATAATACTGTGAATCTTCCTTATTCAAAAGTAATATTATGTGAATGAATTTATATATAAATAAATTTGATTTATGAGAGAAAGTTTATGTGGGAAAGGATCATATATATATTATTGGTAAATTATTTTGTATTATTCAATCAGTTAAAGCTTCAGGCCTAATCCAATAATAACAATTTCAAGTCGTGTATGTCAACATAATAATAACCATGAAATTATAAAGTTAGAAAATGAATTGACGGATTGGAAAATTGAATAATATGCCATTATAATCACGTGTGTATAGAGGCATTATTAATTAAAATACAATATTTTCATGAAATGACAAGAAAGGGATACAATGTTTTAAATTGTTCAATTTAAGAACATTTTCAATATTTAAGTTAAGGTAGGTAATTAAGAGAAATATATATATATATATATTTTCTTAAATACAAATATTAAAGTATCTACCCTTAAACTTAAGTTTCTTATTTTGTGATGTTACAGCAAATATCTAATATTTGAATATCTTATACGTAACATAAGGTGAGAAAATGTAATTCATCCCTTTTTTTTCTCCGAACCATACAATTAAACATTGATCTATTAATTTTGTAGGGCCTAAATATATTATTTTACAATTATAATAAATTTATGTTAGATAAAAAATTAAGTTTCAATAAAAAAAGGTTTAACAACATACAAGGAATGTGTGGAGAATAAATTAAAATATAATTTGAAATTTTAACAAATCTAACTTCAAGCCAACAGAAATTAATGGCCACCTGCAATGGTGTGGCTAGCTTTTTAATTCAGAAAAATAAACTCACTTCAATTTTGGTAAGTGATAAAAAAATCTAAAAAAATACATGAACACTAACACATATCACTATCACTGCCAATAAGGGAAAATTTCGATACTTCTTAAAAGATAAAGAATATCGATTGCTAACCGAATTAAATGATTTTTCCGAAGTAAATGAACATTGTCCAATTTTTAAATATTAACGTTGATAATTGAGAAATCCCCGATAATTTATCTCCAGAAATGACTTGGAGCTTATTAAAATAATGTCAATCAGCTCTTTGGAAATCATTTCCGTACTCTTGTACTAGATACATTTTACAGAGCGTGCAAATATTTCTCTTTACAATAATACTAACCTCACTAATCATTCTCACTAATCCCTCTTACTAACCCCATGTGGGAGTTTATGATTAGCTTGGTTAGACAGAACCTATTATTGGACAGGCAAAACCCATGTGAATTGACGAATTGTGAATTGACGAATTGTGCACTGACATGTGACGTTAGTGAGAGAAAGTTAGTGAGCAGTGTTAGTGACTGTACTGTTACTCTTCTCTTTATATATTAAAACATTTGAAAGTCATCACAAATGTTTTTTGTACTGCAAAATTTATTGATTATAACTGGTAGTAAATCATCCGAGAGAAATCACATGCACTAATTTGGAGTTGCTTGCAAGAAAAGCAAAGTAGAAAATTTTAAACTAAGGTTGATCATCAATTAGCATCTTCATACCAAACAATACTTGATCAAGACTTTTGTTTTGAAGATAGTCATAAACAAGGAGGAGCCTAGTTCCCTCGATGCATCAACCATCTAATTTCACAAGATTGCGATGTTGCAATGCAATTATGGTAGCAATCTCATTAACAAACTTATTTTTGCCTTGGCGGGATCCTAGTGAAAGTTGCTTCACAGCTATTACCATTCCATCAGAAAGTGTACCCTTTAGCACCAGATTTATTAACATAAATCATAGCTGCTCCATCCTTGGTGAGTATCCAAAAGCTAAAATTCACCTATTTTTCCTGTTATACAACATTTCAACCCAAGTTCCCAGTGTACTATTTATCATTTGTAACTTGTAAATGTAAGATATAAAAGTTACCTATTACACAGGTTCAAATCCTCCCTGGCCAAGCTTATTTGGACGGTCGAAGTCTTCTGTTGCAGACCTTAACTCAGCATAACTGAAAATTTTTAGTTTAGGTCCTATTCCAATTAGCACTGCATATTGAAGCACGATAAAAGAATACATAACGTTGAGGATTTACATGCCAAGAGATGAATTACAACAGAAGCTTTGCCTATTTCATGGAATATGCTATTCCTAGTTTTGAAATTAGATATCAGAAGCCCATATTTTGTATCGGTTATAAGGATGAGATGTTATATATCTGTTATTTATGTTTCTTCGGTGCACCAAAACAAAAATCACATTTATGCTACACCTATATTCTGGAATGCTGAAGTGAAATGCAAATTCATTGATTTTCAAAAACAAACTTGGTTTCAAAAATTTTACGACTTTTATTTTCTAAAAATCTCTTTGGCACTCTCACCTTCTGCATCATCATGATCTCTTTTTATCCTCATGTGAAGAATTACAAACATCAGTATCAAACCCAAACTTCCAAAAGCTACAGCAATACCAACAATCAACCCACTCTTCTTCTTCTTTCATCTAATACCAACAGTTGGTGTGAAATCTGAGTAGGAAAAATCAGTATGTCTATTAGAAAGCATTTAAGCACAGTTATTGTAACTCATCTTATATGAAGATTCAAGAATCTCATAGTTTACTTGGAATGACACTTAAGAGCCGAAATTAATGGCCCATAGCTACCTCGGTCAGGTGGGCAACAGGTCCCTTTACCAGCCCAAAATATGTGAATTTCAAGATAGTTCTCAGACACATTAGCATTAAATTTGTTTGTAATTGCTTTTCTTTCTCCACCTGCTCCTGTTGATATGTCAAAATCTTTTAACTGGAGAGTCCTACAGGATCAATTAGGAAAGAAAACAGATGAAATTGTAATCGTCAAAACTATATATATAATAAGGGTATAAACCAAAACTTTCCAGTGAATGTTTACCTGAATATAGATATAAAAAACACGCCTTCAAAGACTCATCCACTTTTGTGAGCCTTGATCACCAAAAACTGTCTCAGCAAAGGACAAACTTACATTGTGAAGTCCATTCTCCAGACTAAGTCCATAGAATCTAAGTGATCACGAGGATTGCCTTGAAGACTGATAAAGCTTCGGGCCTGCGGTGCCAGTCACTTGTGAGCCAATATTTTGAACATTGAGTGTTAAATTGTCCATCAGAAAACAAACCCACATCACTAACTGCCAATTTTTCGGTATCAAGTACAATACAAGAAGCTCCACCAAGATCATAGCCATCGGCCTCACACACTATAATATCAACCTTCATTTCTTCACCACCACACTTGATTGCAAAACTTGAATCTGCAGTTGCAAAATTTTTTTTTTTTTTTATTTGGTCCAGTTATCCCAACTGGAGCTGAATTAACAAACAATTTATAAAGCTACAGTAGCATCTATATTTAAGCAAAATAATGCACGGAGAAAGGTAAATTGGTAGTACACTAAATTTTAGAAAAATAATTATACATCAGAAAGAAAGACGCTTACAGCGCAGAGCATTCTTATTGCAGAGAAAGTTTCTCTGCAGACAGTTCAATCCTGGAGACTGCTGGCAAGCACAGAGAACATTACCAGTTACCTTTGTTAAAGCAGCATATTCCCTGGCCGAGGTTTTATATTTCTAGTAATTTTTTTCTTTAAGTGAGAGCCTTTTTTCAAAAATAAAATCTAATACCTTATTTATCAAAAATGAAACTATAACTAACCTGATGTTTGAGCTTTCAAAATGTGAAATTGTTGGCCACTAGATTCCTGTTCAATTCAATGCAAAGATAAATTATACTTCAAAGTTTGAAGTATACTAACTAGAGATGTATTATATTAAAATCAGAGCCTGATAAATAATCAACCATGTTAGAAAGACATCAGAAATGAGCTGCGACTTTATTGTACGCCAAATGGTTATTCCAAGTGACATTTGTTTGGACATCAGAAATTCAAGCGCATCAAGGCAATTAGTCAGGCGCTGTTAAGTATTTCTGATAATTGTCACATGATAAGAGAAAACTGAGTCACTAAAGTGCTAAGTGTAGGCCATGAAAATGAATACTCAACAATTTCTCATACTGTCATCTGGTTCCTTTGAACTGGCATGATTGTCATAAATTTGATTATTGGTTAATTCATACAATCATGTAAAACATTATAATCTATTAACAAAACAAGGAAAGAGGATTATTGAGCTCCACAATGCCTAAGGTCCAAAGCAATGTTTGATTTTTAGAAAATGAAGATGGAAAACGAAGTTATTATGGTTCAAGAGACATACAGCTGTTTTGAACTTGTAGTCACCCACGATGGAAAAGTTCCTGATAGATAATTGTAAGATAAATCTCTGCAGGAGTATATTAAGCACCAGTTAGAAGGAATCATATGCACCAACATACAAATCTAAAAAAGGAACAAATCACTCAAGATTTTCAATTGCTTTCATCAATTACTTGTCACAAAAAAGTGATTACAACTAAATATAGTTAAGATTTTCGAATTTTAAATGGGGTGGCCTATTTCCAAGATACATATCAGGAGCACTAGTCCCTTTTCATTCTTCTTCATTGTGCATGGAAAAATCTTTGTATGAAGATATTTATTAATCTATTAATGAAACATGTGTCACCAATACCTCTCCACTCTTCTAAATTGGAGCCTCTAAAAGTTTCAAGGCAGATACAACAAAAATGGACATATAACATCCATCTAACTAGACAAGATATAATAGGGCATAATTCTCAAGATAACAGAAATTAAGGCTTACATGTTTTGAAGATATAGAGTATTTTGCTGAGGAAGGTTCCTGACAGGCTATTGTTTCCAAGAAACCTAGTGAGAGAAGCAAAAAACAAGTGAATGTACATTTAATGAAAGAACAAGGATCAGAGAAAATCTGAAATAAGAAACTAAAACTAACTTAAATACAAAGTACATAAATCTAGAATCGATAGAGGGAGGCTTTCAATAAATTTACAAGTGAGTAAGAGAATGGACACTGAATAAAGCACTTGGGATTTGACGAATTAAGTTGTTGAAACTCAAATCCCTGAAGAAGTAGGAAAACAAGTATTTAAAAAAAAAAAAAAAAAAAAAGCGCACACACATAAACAATAAGAGACACACTCATAGCATTGCAATACTAACTTAAATTGTCTGTAAACTTGGAGATGAGGGCTGTGTTGATGGGCAAGATGATCATTGCAAACTGAGCTTGAAGATCTTAACAGGAAGCGAAATTAAACAATCAGATATTCTTTCAAAATCTAACTTCTCTACTCTCCCTTTTGAAAATGAAATAGAACGGCAGATTAAGAATACGGGTAATTTTGGAATTGATTATATTACATATTATAGATTACTTTTCTAATAAACTTAATTAATAATGGAGCTTATAAAAATATTTACTAGGGTTTTAACAACACCACTCAATAAAGAAAATTTTCAAATTAACCCGTATCAATCCAAATGGATCATGAAATTATCAGAAGAAATGGCGTTGTGAAGAAACATTCCATTGATCATGTTTTAAGAGGTATTTATGATTTTTACGTTTTGGCTTTAGGTTTAAGAATTAAGAATTAGATGCACAATTGAATTAGGTATAGGCTGATTCTTATTCTTTAGCCTCTATCTACTTGGGCTTTTTGTAGTGATATCTATTTTACCAATGGGCTAGTGGATTACAAGAATGCTAAATACACCCCATCTCTTTGGAAGTACACCACTAAGGTTAATTTTGGGATAAGAGTTTACAAATGAGTACGTTTAAGAATAAGTTGGGGCATACTTAGACCATCTCTAACCCATTGCACCAATTTGGTGCAAAATTGCACCAAATTGGTGCAAAATTTGGTGCAAAACACTATTCCATCTCCAACCCACAACACCAAATATTACACCAAAAAGAATATTCCCTATAATATTCCCTAGAATATTTTTTAGAATATTCTTTTTTTTCTTTTATTGTAATAATCAACAATTAATCTATTTCACTTATTATTTTTGTATATATTAATTAAATATTGGGAATGATATTTTTATTAAATAATAATTATTTTGAAAATTATACTAATTTAATAGAATTAAGTATTTATTTAATCAAATAAACATTACATTTAATATAGAAAAACATTACATCTAATATAAACATTACATTTTATTTTGAGTTATTGTAGTTTAATATTTGCATTGAATAAAGTTCTATTTTTAATTTTTCATCATTTTTTAAATTATATCATTATTATAAATTTATTATTATAAATAATAATCAAATTAAATTAAATACAAATACTCAAATTTGGTGTGATTTTTGGTATAAAATTTAATACTCAAATTTAATACTCAAATTAACTTAACAAAATTAAAACAAAAAAACAAAAAAACTAAAATTAAAAAAATTTTTTTTTTATGTCAGCTACAGTACCGCGCCATTTTGGCGCAGTGTTTAGCGCGGGTTGGACTGCCAACCCACGCTAAATTGGTGTTTTTTGCACCATTTTAGCGTGGGTTGGAGATGCCCTTAGTGATTCACTTCTTTGTTTTGAGTTCTACGTAAAAACCGGAAAGAATTAACTTGAAAAAAAAAATAGATATATTTGTTTAAAATTAATAGAAAAATACCCAAAAAAAAACCCTTTAAAAAAAGGAACAGTTTCTTCATATATAGATAACTAAGCTTAATCAGAAATCAAAATGCACTTTTGAGAATTATTTTTTGGTTACAAGCAAGAGTAAGAGAATGTACCTTCCATAGGATCAGTAGTGGCAATTTGAGCAGTTGATTTTTGAAAGATGAAGAAAACGATGAAACAAATGCAGAATAAATGAGTGAAAGATGAAGAAGAAGAAGATGATGAATCAATTTGAGCAGTTGATAGTTGATTTTTGGGCATACTTGGTGATTCACTATATATGCAACTGCAAAATCTGAACAAATTTTTTTTGATGTAATAGCAACAAAATTTCGGAGGTTTTTGAAACAACAAAACTCCCTATACCATTGAAAGTTGTTAAAATTTATACTATTACGACTACGGGTTAATAAATATTTACTCCCTCCAACTGTTTATTATAACACTTACAACTTGATTTTAAGAATTTTTATTATTTAATTAAATCTCAGGGGATTAGTATTATTAACTTTTGACTATTATCACATTTTCACAAATAAATAAATATTTCACTTAAAAGGGATATATTCTCTCCAATTAAAATATGCATGATTTCATCTTCACAAGATTTATGTAATCAGAAATTAGGATGAATTATTAAATTGAATACTCTTTTTTTTTTTTTTTCTTATTATAAACCCGAGCCCAATTTGAGCATTAGCGCCAAAATCCATTAGACTAATTATTAGTCTTAGTCAACAACTAATTGATAATTAATAACATAATTTTCTATTTAACTAAGTAACTACATGTTGGCAACATGCTTGAAACCCTCATAAGTATAAAATACCAATCATTACCAAAAAAAAAAAAAAAAGAGAAAAAAAATAAAGAAAAAGGAGAAAGTTTGCCAATCTTACAAAAAGTTAAGTTCTTAAGATTTCCAAGCTCTTTTGGGAGAGGCCTAGAAAGCAGAAAGTATACTGTGGCCAACCTCCCTGGCACATGAAAAAAAAAGTTATAATTAAAACTCAAGTACCCAAAATAATCATATATAATCAAAACTAGGCTTTCAATCATAAGGATATTTTTCAATACTTACAAATACTTCAATTGAGATAAATTTTCAATAAATGCAGGCAACAAACCAATGTAAGTAATTTCATTTGATTCTATTACAATGTTAAACAGAAAAACTAATATAATGTCTATTAATTAGAAACGATGAAGGTCAAATTTGACTTATACAAATCAAACGTAGGGAAATGAATGGGAAAATCCATACAAATTTGTCAGAAATTGCAAAGCCACTAGTTCTCCTGGAATCACTCCTTTTATGTCTAGTGCAAATACACTCCCCCAAAAAATAAAGACAAGTTTCAATCATGTCTCCTCAAATTTGATCTGATTGCAAATGCAAACTCTCTTGGCTTTGGAAAAATACACACTTGAAGGATAAATTGTATACACAACTCTAGGGAAAGTTTTAACCAAAAGTTAAGATCCATCTAAAGCATAAAACATAATCTACCTAGTATAGCATAAACAATTCAATAAAAAGTTATGAATAACTCAAAAATCAATGCCAATAAAACAAAATTAACCCAAAACCAATTCTCAATCTAAGTGAATATAATCTATCCATACTTAAACAAAACTTGAAATATATGAAAATTTTCCTAAATTTGGTAGAGAGAAAAAGAGTTTACAGCTCAGTGATGTGGCAAGTTGAGCCATTTTCAAAAGAATAGTCACATTTGCTAGCAGGATTATAGTCCTCCAAGCTAGCTGCATTTATAGCGGCTCCACTGCAGGGCTCTCCACTTATGTTCCACCATCTTGGGTCTGCTTGTACATCCCATTGTTGAAACATTGAGTTCAATGCTCTCACTCCTCACCACAACAAACCAACTAATGCAAATTTCCATAACAAGCTTATAGAAATCACAGATTTTCATAAAATCAATTACAATTACAATTTGATGACCGAATGTTTACCTGAATATACACATCGAAAACACATCTTCCAAGATTCCACCATTTTCTTGAGGTTCGATCTTTATAAATTATTTCAGTGAAAAACAAGCTTACATTATAAACCATTCTCAAGACCACGTCCATAATATCTGAGTGACCCAAGGGATTATCTTGCTATCTGATAAAGATCTGGTGTTGTAGTGTTAATCACTTCTGAGCTGGTATTTTGAGGAAGTGTGTTAATTGTCCCTCAGAAAACAAGCCCACATTACTAAGTGCCCATTTTTCAGGATTTAACACATTAAAAGAAGCTCCACCATCGTCGGCTTCATACACTATATTGTCGACTCTCAACTGTGTACCACCACACTTAATTGCTAACCTTGAATCTGCAAGCGCAAAGATAAAAGCTCTAATGATAATATTAATCTGAATACACAAAGAACTAGAAAAAATTTGAGAAGTACTTTTATTTTAATAACTTCCAGTAACATAATACAAAGATCATCACTAAATCAAACTATAACAACTGTACACACATTTATCAGACATGGAGCTTGATGGAGAACTATTATTTTGAAAGTTTATGGCCAATGCATACATATAAAACAATAGAGTTAACAAAAGGAACGAGAAACAAAGAATCATTAGTTCAGATGTTTTCAAAATTCAGATCTAATGATGAAGAAGAAGAGCAATTAATATTTCATAAATATTAACCTACTAAATGATAAAGAAGAAGAGAGATTGAATAATCATACCTAATCTTCGGTTGATTTGATAATCTTTCCCTCTAGTTTAATCTGCAGGATATGAGCAATCTTGGACCAATCTTCACCTGTTTTTGGTTGACATCTTTCGCTCAGTTTAGGACAGTCTTCAATTGTTAGTTCTCTCAAGGAGATGAGACGATTCATATCATTTGGTAAAGATGACAATTCTGGGCACTTCCTAATATCAAGAACTCTAAGTGTTTGCATCGACTCTGGTAGTGACTTCAAGTTGGAACAATTTTCAATACTCAAAAATTCCAAAGTGTTTGTGGAACACTGAATAAGCCATTGCGGGAATTCCACCAATTGTGGTAATTCTCTTATAAGAAGAAATCGAAGGTGAGGCCTTGTGCTATTGAGTTCTTCATGATTGTCTTGCTTATCCGATCCGATGCTCAAATCAAGATTAAGCCTTTCACAACCGAGCAAACGAAGATCTTCTAATGAGCTTAGGCTTCTCACACCACGCGGTAATGAGATAAGTCTTGGACATTCATAAATCACTAGAGTTTGAAGAACTCTTAGGTGACCAATATCTTCAAACAAATATTCTAAATTATTGCAGTTGTAAATCCCCAAACATCGAAGAGAAATCAAGCAACCAATACCATTGGTTGGTAGATGCTTTTGTATCGTAGTTAACAAGAGATGTCTAAGACTAATTAAGTACTTTACATCTCTTGTTAAGGCTTTTAATTCCCCACAAGCCCATAGTGATAGATATTGCAAATTTTGCAGCTTGTAAATGGACCTTGGAAGTTCTTTTATTTTAGGGTTCTTTCCTAGATGAAGAGCTCTCAAATGCTTCAAATTACCAATTTTTTTAGGCACTGCTTCAATATTCAAAGAAAATAAATCTAACATCCGCAAGAATTTGCACCTTGAGACAATTAATTCCAAAAATGATTGGCTAATACCAGTACTTTCACCCGTAATTGGACAAAAAGTAATGCTTCTCAGATGACCCAAGTTAGGTAAAATGTTTGGAACATCAATTATAGGTGCATCAACAAAATGAAATGATAAGTGTCGATGACTTTTGGTACAAATTTGGTTAGTGGATTTCAATATTAAGCGCTCATTTCTCATCAATGATGTGGCAAGATCATGCATGAGATCATGGATTTTAAACGTGTACAAATTCTCGTAAAGTTGTACAATATCTTGAAAAAAAGATCTCAACATTAATTCTTTTATATATTGTTTACCAATATTTTCCAAATCTTGATTTTCATTGTGGGATTGAAGAAGCCCATGGACCATCCAAAACTGAACCAAATGATTACTAGTAAATTCAATGTCTTTTGGGAAAATGGAACAATAAATAAAACATTGCTTTAAGTGAGGTGGCAGATGATTATAACTTATTCTTAGAGCATTTAAAATGTCATTTTCTTTTTGATCCAACTTCCAAATCTCATTATCCCTCAAATTTTTCCAATCTTGTTCAGAAATTGAGGAATAAAGTAGACTTCCTAACGCTCTTACTGCCAATGGAACACCTCCACATTTTTTTACTATTTCTTTTCCAATTTCCACAAGGCTGGGATGCTGCTTTTCTTTCCCTTCTTTAAATGCACATTTAACAAACACTGACAAGCAATCATCAAGAGAAAGACCTTCTAACCTGTATGTAAGTACAGTGCCCATAATTGAGGCAACACGATCACTACGTGTAGTTATGATAATTTTACTTTCACTAACACATTCCATCAATAAATTTTTTAATTCAAACCACAACCCATAATCTTCATTCCAAACATCATCCAAAACTAACAAATATTTTTCATGGCTTAAGAAATCACGTAGGATTATTTGCAATTGGTCAGTGCTCTTATCAACATATTTTTTCCCAGTTGCAGATTCGATGATGTCAATTAATAGTTTTTTTAAAACAAACTCATCTGACACACAAATCCACATTTTCAACTTAAAAAATTTGTCAACCATTTTATCATTATACACCAATTTCGCAAGTGTAGTTTTTCCTAGACCTCCTATGCCAACAATAGGAATGACGGAAACATTTTCATGGCCATCACTTGGACGTAATAGTAGTTTCATAATCTTCTCTTTATCTTTATCCCTACCAATAACATCTGAAGCACGCACAAATGAGTGAGTTTCCCTCTCCCTCTCCCAATCTATAGCTTGATTGCTATCAACTTTCTCAGTGAGATTAAAATTATCCTTATCAGCTGCTATTTTTGCTAACCTCTCTTTAATCTTCTTGATTTTATGCCCCAACGTAAAACGGAAAGCAACTGGGTTTGAGGATGAAAAAAAGTGGCGTACCTGTCTTGTACTGCTCTGACTATTCACCACTTGTTTACGCAAATCTTCCACCTCAATCTCGTCTAAAACATCTTCGGCATCGTAGCAGAACTCTTTAAGCTTTCCTAGCCAAACTTTGAGCTTTTCATTATGGATCTGCTTGTCCTCAGCATCTAAGAGAACAGCTTTGATAGTGATTAAGGTGTCAACAAGCTCTTGTGCATCTTTTTGGACACCCCATGCAAAGCTCATTTCATTGGAAGCAAGGGATGATAGCTTATCCAAGAGTACCTTAGCAACAACAGAGACGATTGTTTCTGCCATATCTTTTGAAAGAAAAGAAAGTTGCCGAATTTTGTGTTTGTGAAGTGGTGAAGTTGAATTGTTATATGAAATAACGATAAGCAAGCATATGCACTTCATATATATTATCTTCTTCTTTGTTGAATTAATTACATCATTTGCTTTGACACGCAGAAAATTCCCGGCACATCACATTCTGCAACTTGCAAGCCTGATTAGTTGTATAAAACCAATAGGAATCGAACACGTATGCCTAAGATAAGGTAGGACACGTGGCAGCAACTAGATCACTAACCTGATTATAGTTAAAAATGCACTTGGCCACATTGGGTTCTACGCCTGACTCTTCAACCATTGACGTGTTTCCTCAACAAAACTGTGGGGTCATCACTTTTCAGGTCTTGATGGGCTCTTTTTGTAATGATATGATGACATCACCATTTTGGGATTAATGAATGAAATTTACTTTTTAATTGTCTTCCATATAAGTTAATAAATAGAAAAGATATAACAAGGCAGTGTACTGAATTCATGTATCGAATAACGTAATAAAATCTTAATCGTTGATTGATATTAAATTAAAATTAATCAACGATCATGATTTTATCACGTTATTCAGTACATAAATCCAGTACACTACTACAATGACGGTAGCATTACTCTTTAATAAATTAATTGTATTGAAATAATATTATACTTATATTATAGGTCTATGAAACAATTTAATTATTCAAGTGAGAATTTTCAATAAAAAGGGTTAACTTTTTAGTAAAAATTTAGATATAAACATAATAGAGTAAGTATAAGTTACAAAATTATTAGATTCTTCATATCTTTTTATGAAATCGGGAGATAAACTCATATTATTTATATAGTGATTTATCTACATAGCAATTCAAATATTGTTGCTTTAATACGATGCCCCATAACCTTTTTAGTTAGTTTTTAATTTAGAGGTGGGCAATAATCGGGCCCAATCAGTCCGATCATAAATTGGGATCAGGTCTATCTTGGTTAGGACCAGTTCTAAGCTCATAAATTTTTTCATGGCCCGGACCAATCCTTATGATCAATCATGGGCCCATAAGACCAGTCCTATGGGCTTGAAAAATTTCAATATGTCCCTTTAATACATAAAATTTCATTTTAGTCTCTATATTTATTCAATTTGAGAACACTTAACAATGAATTATTGTTACACTTTCAATATTTAAGGTAAGTAATTAAGAAAGAAAGTATGTTAACAGATAACTAACATAAATTTATCCACAACATTATGGACATAAATACATACGTATACACATACATAAAACTTATATCATGATTTCCTTCAATAATCTTAAATATACTAATATTAAGTGTCCACCCTTCAACTTAAGTTTCCAATTTGTGATATTAAAACAAATATTTGAATCTCTTATATATATCATTTTCATCGATTTCAAATAAATTTTATTTATCAAAAATTATAGAAATTTGTCTTCTAGAATTTACTAGGTAAATAGAAATCCAAATTAAAAAAAAAAAAAAAAAAAAAAATTACAAACTTCTACAACAAAATATGGGGTCTTAACATTTTTTTAACCTTTGGAAAAGTGACAGTTTAGTCCCAAGAGTTAACACCCAATGAAGACCTTTAGTCCCAAGAGCTAACATTTTTGTGGTTTGTTCAGGCTCCAACCTTTGCTCTCCAACCGTGCAGAGCATTCTTATTGCATGGAAAACTTCTTTGAAGACAATTTCATCTGAGAATATTACTGACAATTTACATCTCAACTACCAACACCCTATAATCTACTCATCGCCGGCCAGAATTTCAACAACTATTTTGTTTTTCTTTTTAATAAGGGAAAGTTAGATTCTGAAACTAATAAGGATGGAATAGTTCTTTCATGAAACATAATGTGAGAAAATGTATTCATCCTCTTTTTTTTTTTTTTTTTGGGGGGGGGGGGGGGGGGGGGGGGGGTGTGAATCATACAATTAAACATTGATCTATTAATTTTGTAGGGCCTACATTATATTTTACAATCTAATGAATTATGTTAGATAAAAAAATTAAGTTTAAAAAAAAAAAAAAATTTAACATGTAAAGGATTTGTAGAGAATAAATTAAAATATGATTTGAAATTTTAACAATTGCAGACAGGCTTATAGAATTTAAAATTAGCTTTTTTTTTTTTTTAGTTTATTTAAAGCGTTAAAAATTTTAAAAATATCATTTTTTTTCTTTATAATATTCTATAAATATGACTTGATATATTCTTGCATATTAGATCCCTTTTTGGTAAATTAATACGAGAACACACCTCTAAAATTTTCTCAATCAAACAACTATTAACATTTTCATATTAGTTATATTTTCGCTCTACTTCAATAAACTTCTATTCTATAATCTTCACTCAAGTAAGCTTCTTCTAAAAGCTTCTATATTTTCATAAGCCGTACCAAACAAACCTCTTTATCAAATGAAAAGGAAAGAGACAGAATGAAAGGGACAAGACGAAAATACTAATATAAAAAGGATTTAATAAATTAATTAAACGAAACACTAATCAAAGTTTTCAATATTTTCTGAAAGCATTGAATGACGACAGAATTAAATGACCTCAAGAATCATATGAAATTGCTATATTTTCCCATATCCATAAGTTTTAATTAAAGCTAACTCCAGTTGACATATAAAAAGAACAAGAAATATGGTAAAATTTTCTCTTTACATCTAGCAGGATGCTCTTCAAATTCATCGTCGAATATTGTCAGTATACAACTATAGCTTCACACCATTATAAGTTCTACAATAGTTTCGACTTTGAAAATGCTGCCAACATCAATAAGTTGAATAGTTTTGCATGGTTTATAGTTGGCAGAAGGAGCAATACTATTCACTTGATTTCAGTGAGTCAAGAAATTTCTCACCTCCCCTCTGCAATTATCTCACTGCACCGAGTGACGTTTACAGGAGTGAGCAGTGGGTCGACTCCAGAACTAAGATCAGTTGCATTCTCAGATTGGCTATTCTTTTTGCTATAACTTCTTGCAGATGTGGATGTATCAAAATCTTCGTTAAGAAAGCAGTTTGTCGTATCCTGAAAATCCCAATCAGTCAAATAACTTGGCTTTGAAGTAACAGTTCCCACTTCTATGTCTCCAGTGAGCATGCTAAGAACGCGTGACATTGGTGGCCGTAATGCTGGTGATGCTTGTGTGCACAACAGAGCCACTGCTATTACTCGAAGAGCTTCGATTTCATTAAGCTCTGTTAACTGGGGATCTATCAACCCCAAACTTCGGTTACTTTCATGAAGACTCCAGGCCTGGAAATAGCATATAGACAATTCAAAAGAAATGTGTTTTCTCAACTAGGGATCATAGAAGAAAGCAAACAAAATTAACAACTCAAATTTCAAATTTATTTCCTTACCCATTCAAGAAGATAAATCTTTTCACTATCCAAGTTACTATCAGAGTTTGCTCTTCCACTGATAATCTCCAAAGCAACAACACCAAAACTGAACACATCGGCCTTTTCTGTCAAGTGTCCACGCATTGCATACTCCGGTGCCAGATAACCACTGCAAGATAATCAAGTGTTTCTCATGGTTAAAATCCAAAAGTCAAGTCTGGATATTGCTCTCAAACTGAATTTAATGATCAACCGTATCCCATGTGCCCACTCGCCTATACAATGTGAAAACCTTTAACATTTAGCTAAACTTGAAGAATAACAAAGCAATACAATCACAAATCTAGTCCCCTCCAAAGATTATAGCATCAATCACTATGTGACTATAAAAGATGACACAAATAGTTCTCTCAACATACATGTATTGCTCTCAGTCATTTTCATCAATACATGTATGTTGACATTTTGAAATACTCTACAACAAAATCTACTAGGTATTGTTGGTAACTTCCAAGACAGCATGTATAGAATACATCATATTATACTTTGCAGCACATCACAAGTATCAAGGAAGAGTGGCAGTCGAGAAATGATTGAAGGAGCTTACATGGTCCCTGCAACTCTTGTGCTGATGTGAGTTCTCGTGTCATCATACAACTTTGCCAAACCAAAATCTGATATCTTGGGGCAGAGTTTTGCATCGAGTAAAATATTACTTGCTTTGACATCTCGATGTACAATCTTTGGCCTTGAATCCTCGTGAAGATATGCTAGACCTCTCGCAGTTCCCAAGCATATATTGAACCGAGTAGGCCAATCAAGATGCAAATCCCTTTTTCCTGTAGAAACAGTGGCTACAATCATTTAGATCTTCAAGAGTTATTGATTTGGAGAATTGAGGATTTAGGAACAATGTATCCCAAGGAAAGATATAGTGCTCATTAATACATTGTGAATCCTGCTCTATTGAACTTGTTGCTTGCTCTTATTAGTTTGGCGAGCAAATTTTGTAGTTTCGGGCCTTCTTTAACAGAGCAGGACAAATGTTTCATTCTTTAACCTTAGATGGTTTAAACATTTGAAAACAATATTGTATTTTGTACAGCAAGATAAATCACAAGAGAGATATCATATCAATTGCATAAAAGTCGCAGCTACTTGCAAGAAAAGAAAAGTAGAAAATTTCTAAACTAAGGCTGATCTTCGTACCAAACAATACTTGATCAAGGCTTTTGTTTTCAAGGTATTCATAAACAAGGAGGAGCCTAGTTCCCTCGATGCAGCAACCATGCAATTTCACAAGATTGCGATGTTGTACTGCAGTTATGGTAGCAATCTCATTAACAAACTGATTTTTCCCTTGGTGGGATCCAAGTGAAAGTTGCTTCACAGCTATCACCCTTCCATCAGAAAGCGTACCCTGTAGCACCAGATTTAATAACGTAAGTCATGTTTGCTCCATCCTTGGTGAGTATCCAGGTAGAATTCACCTAGTTTTTTTGTTATAATGTCAAGCTATCTTCATACCTTACATACACTACACACTCAGTAACCCAAACTCCCAATAATTATCTATTGTTTCTTACTTGTAAATGTAGGATATAAAAGTTACCTTGTACACAGGTCCAAATCCTCCCTCACCTAGCTTATTTGGAGGGTTGAAGTTTTTTGTTGCAGATCTCAACTCAGCATAACTGAAAATTTTTGGTTTAGGACCTATTCCAAGTAACACTGCATATTGAAGCAAGATAAAAGATTACATAACATGGAAGGGTTTGCATGATAAGAGATGAATTACACCAGCAACTTTGCCTATTTCACGGAATATCCTATTCCAACTTTTGGAAGCAAGAGCTCAAATATCATGACCTTTATAACAAATAGTTATTTTAAATCTAGTATCTATGTTCTTAAGTGAACTAGAACAAAGTTCACGCTTCACCTATATTGTGGGATGCTAAAGTAAAACTAAATTCATTGATTTTCATAAACAAACTTGGTTTCACAGATTTTACCTTCTGCATCATCATTGCCTCTTTTTATCCTCATGTAAAAAATTAAAAATATCAGTATCAAGCCCAAAATTCCGAGAGCCATGGCAATACCAACAATCAGCCAAGTCTGGTTCTTCTTTCGTGCAATACCAACAGTTGGTATGAAATCTAAGTAGGAAAATTCAGTTATTGTATATCAGAATGAAGTATATAGAAGCACATCTATTGTAACTCATCTTCAATGAAGAGTCAAAGTAATCACATACTTCACCTGGAATAACACTAAGACCTGAAATTAATGGCCCATAGCTACCTCCAGTAGGGATGCAGCAGGTCCCTTTACCAGCCCAAAATAGGTGAATTTCAAGATAGTTCTCGGTTACCATAGCATTAAATTTCTCTGTAGTTGCTCTTCTATCCCCACCTGCCTTCTTTGATATGTCAAAATCCTTTGACCAGAGGGTTCCCTACAAGAAGGATTATGAGTGATAGAACTCCGACTTCTCAGTGTAAAAATGAATAGATGGACATGTAATAGTAGAATCAGTGTATGATAAGGTTATGAACCAAAATTTTCCAGAGAATTTTTACCTGAATATAGATATCAAAAACACGCCTTCCACGACTCTTCCATGTTAGTGAGCCTTGATCACCAAAAACTGTCTCAGCAAAGGACAAGCTCACATTGTAAGGTCCATTCTCAAGACTAAGTCCATAGTATCTAAGTGATCCAGGGGATTGCCTTGAAATGCGATAAAGCTCCGGGTTTGTGGTGCCAGTCACTTGAGAGCCAGTATTTTGAACATGGGTATTAGATTGTCCATCAGGAAACCAACCTGCATCACTAACTGCCCATTTTTCTGTATCAAGTACAACAAAAGAAGCTCCACCAAGATCATAGTCATCAGCCTCGTACACTACCTTATCAACTTTCAGCGCAACACCACCACCACACTTGATTGCAAAACTTGAATCTGCAATTGCAAAGATAAAACTTCTGGTGACAATTGTTATCTGAAATCCTACACCAAATATTTAGACAAAATTGATGGAGTACTTTTATTTGGTAACTTCAAGCAACTTAAACAGCTCATGATACATACATTTTACAAACATAGATATTGAAGGAGAGCTATCCTGTTGAAAGTTAAATGCCTATACATGGTTTCCCATTCTTTTATTTTATTTTATTTTTATATTTTATTGATACCCATGAATTCCTTGACCTTTCTCATGAGTTCATTGAGTTCAAAAGCAAAGACTACTGCAAAATCCTACAACTTTGCAGTTTAGAAACTTGTTTAAACTTTGCACTTTTGCTCAAAGTTAGGGGTCTTAGTCCCTCAACCACACCCTTAGGGTCCATACAGCTCAATTTTCTGACAAATGTCAATAATAAACTAATAAGGATTAAGTCAAAACGCTTATACTTGCATATCCATGACATTCAGATGGCTGGTAGGTTATTGAACCTCTCTCTCAATTAACACATTCACTCTATCACGAGCAAGAGCTTTGCCACAGCTTGTGAAATTTTCTTCAAACCTGTTTTACTAATCACAACTATCAACAGTTAAATCTAACAGCGGTTTCTAAGAATAGAGGAGCTGAAAGAGAATTTCAAATTTGTGTGCAACAGTCTAAAACAAGCTAAGCTCACTTCTTGCTCTTACCGAAAATTTTTGTTCTGACATTCAGAAGCAAGGTATTTCATGTAAAGCATCAAAGTGTAATACCAACATATAATAAGATAAGTTTAACTTTAGCTAGGAAAAGGACAAGGGTCCATTTATTACAACTGGAGCATAAGTAACAATACAATTTATAAAACCTCAGCAGCATCTATACTGAAGGAAACAACAGAGAAAGAAAAGAATAATGGCAGTACACTAAATTATAGAAAAAGAATTAAGCAGCAAAAAGAAGGCAGCTTACAGCGTGGAGCATTCCTATTGCAGGGGAAGTTTCTCTGAAGACAGTTCAATCCAGGGAGAATACTGGCATGCATAGAACATTACCAGTTATATTTGTTAAAGCAGCATATTGCTTTGTTGAGGTTTTATAATTCTTTTTCCTTTTTTTTTTTTTTTTTTTTAATTTTTAAGGAAGTGCATTTTTTTTCAAAAACCAAATCTGACATTTTATTTATCAAGAAAGGAACTATAACTCACCTGATATTTGAGCTATCAAATGTGAAATTGTTGCCCACTAGATTCCTGTGCAATTTGATGCAAAGATTAACTATACTTCAAAGTTTGAAGTATACTTGCTAGAGATGTATTATATTATATCTTAACTTGAGAAATAGTCAACTACATTTCGAAGACATTAGAAATGAGCTTTGCCTTTATGCTACCCCAACTGGTTATTCCAAGTGACATTTGTTTGGACATAGAAAATTATAAGTGCATCAAGGCAATTAGTAGTGTACTATTAACTATTTCTGATGATTGTCACATGATAATAGAAAACACGGTCTTAAAGTGACGTGTTGCCCATGAAGATAAGTGCCCAATAGATTCTCATACAATCATCTGCTTTTCTCTTGAATTGGCAAGATTGTTGTAAACTTTTATTATTGATTCCTTTGTATTATTATCTAAAATACTATAATCTATTAACAAAACAAGATAAGAGGATTCGAGTGAGCTCCACAATGCCTAAGCTCCAAAGCAAGGTGTGAATTCCAAAAAAAAAAAAAAAAGAAAAAAAAAAACAGATGGACAAAGAAATTATAATGGATCGAGAGACATACAGCTGTTGTAAACCTGTAGCCCACGAGGGCAAAGTTCCTGATAGATAATTGTAAGATAAATCTCTGCAGGAAATAGTATGATATGCACCAGTGAGTAGGAAACATATGCACATAAAACTGAAAAGGAACTATTCAGTTAAGATTTTCAATTGCTTTAATCAATTACTTGTCAAGAGAAAGTGGCTACACTATTGTTCAGATTTTTTAATGGGTTGGCCTAATTCCAAGTACATTTCTGTAGCAGTAGTGCCTTTTTCATTCTTCTACATTTTGCATGATGAAAGATTTTTTTTTCTTTTTTTCCTGTTAATCTATTCACTAAGTGTTTGGCACCAACAGCTATTCTAAATTGGAGCCTCTAAAAATTTCAAGGCAAATACAATAAAATAGACGTATAGCATCCATTTTACTGAACTTGATATAATAGGCATTATTTCTAAAGATAACTGAAATTAAGGCTTACATGCTCTGAAGATGTAGAGCTTTTTGTTGAGGAAGGATTCCTGACAGACTATTGTTTCCCAAAAACCTAGCCAGAGAAGCAACAAGCAAAAGAATGCAATATTGAATGTAAGAATAAGGCTTCGACAAACATTTAAAGTAAAAACCTAACTTAAATTTAAGTTCTCAAATCAAGAATTGATGGATT
Source organism: Pistacia vera (assembly GCF_008641045.1). NCBI lineage: Eukaryota > Viridiplantae > Streptophyta > Magnoliopsida > Sapindales > Anacardiaceae > Pistacia > Pistacia vera. The sequence continues at coordinate 773,367 of NW_022196364.1, read as the reverse complement.
TGATGGAGAGAAGCTTCAATAAATTTACAAGTGAGTAAGAGAATCAATACTGAACAAAGCACTTGGGATTTGACCAATTAAGTTGTTGAAACTCAAATCCCTGCAAAAAGAGAGAAATTGATAAAAAAAACATAAAAAAGGAATACACACAACAAACAATAAGAGACACACCCATGGAAATACAATACTATCTTACAGAGTCTGTAAACTTTGATATTCTCCAATATCAGATGGAATGCTACCATAGATCAGAGAATTTCTTAGAGACCTACGGGGAAAAAAAAATGATTAGTGTCAAAATGAATTAGCTGAAAAGAAAATTAGAAACTAAAAAGTTAGATTTAATAGAATGGAGTACGTGTAACTTACAAAATAATTAAGTTCTTCATATTCTTTATGAAATCGAGCGATGAGCTCACATTGTTTATATCAGTGATTTGCCTACACAATTAATCCAAANAGACACACTCATGGCTATACAATCCTAACTTACAGAGTCTGTAAACTTTGATATTCTCCAATGTCAGATGGAATGCTACCATTGATTAGAGAATCTCTTAGAGATCTATGGGGGAAAAAAGATTGATCAGGGTCAAAATGAATCAGCTGAGAAGAAAATTAGAAACTAAAAAGTTAGATTTAATAGAATGGAGTATGTGTAACTTACAAAATAATTAAGTTCTTCATATTCTTTATGAAATCGAGCGATGAGCTCACATTGTTTATATCAGTGATTTGCCTGCACAATTAATCCAAACATCACTGATATGATACCGTGTCACGTTAATTTTTTAACCTAGTTTTAAGGGTAATATTATCTTAGTTATACCCACAATGTGGTCAATGAGGTCAAGTTAGAAAAACTGGCTGGTATAGGACCTTCAAAAGAGTTTCCCCCAAATTTCCTACAGAAAATTTGATAGACTAGTCAACAAGATAATCAAAATGCTTAAATCCAAACAAAACTAAAGAAAACTTTTGCTATCATTCACATATGACACATTTGAATATCTAGAAAGAAGTTTTTCATATATTACAACGTTGTAAGATTGGTCCAATTCCCAATGAAATCAGGTATTTTTCCTGTCAAAGAACAATCAAATGCCCACCTGAAATTTAAAAAATCACTCATTGTAAGCCAAATTCAGGCACAAGGTAATGTTCAAGCATAGTAGCAACAGAAAGCCATAAACATGTAGATAGGATATTTCTTACATAATTCGCATATTTCGAAGATTAGCAAATGTTGAGGGAATTTCCCCGCCCAGTCCAGAACTATCTATGTTACTGTTAAATTCACCAATAAAGAACTTCTTAATTCCATAAGACTGAATTTCTGATGTGAAAATTACTGTTGTGCTTAAAATATAAATAAAGAAAAATATATTAAACAAATAGTAAGAACCTACATTTGCTCCAGTTTGAATAAGTCACCCAGTTCAGGAGGGAGTGTTCCAGAGAAATTGTTGGACCCTAGAGCTCTGCATGGCATTTATCAGAAGAATATAACTCTTTTGTGGTTATTAGTTTTCATTAATTCATACATTTGTAAGAAAAGTATTCACAATTTTCCCATTATCAACATGGTTTTCAAGCATAATTTATGGATAAATGTAATTGCAAGTTATGTATAAGTACAATGGCTTCAACTGTGATTTTGAGTTTTCATAAACATAGTATGCAACGCATTGAATCATATGACACTTTTTTTTATCTTAAGACTTCCGTTTTTTCTTTTTATAGGTTAAAGAGTGTTTATGGTAATCAGTTTCAGAATAAAAACAATATGATCATCATACAGTCATCCCACTAAAAACTATACGTCATTGATGTAGGATAGAATTAAAAACGGAGAAAATGAGAGCAAGAAATAGATAGAATGAGAGAAAAATTGGAAACAAGGAGAAACTAAAGAGAAACAATATTTTATTCATCATATTGTTTCTTTCATTGGTCGACGTACCAAAGACAAGACAACAAGCCTATTTATAATGGCTTAAACAAAACAAAATGCTAGAAATCTACCTAAAATAAGTCATTCAAATTCTATTCAAAGTGGAAAATCTAATATAAAAAAATCTAAATCTAACTTAAAAAAGCAATGTCTCGAGGTTCCCAAAATAATCTCTTTCTTTAAGTAACGATATTATTTGTATTATTAATTCAGCATCAGCCACACTAAGCAATGGCATAGAATAAAAGAGAAGAATTTAAAGAAAAAGGACAAAGTTTGCCAATCTTACAGAAAAGTTAAGTCCTTAAGGTTTCCAAGCTCCTTCGGGAGAGGCCCAGAAAGTACGTTGTGGCCAACCTCTCTAGCACACAAAAGAAAAAATTATAACAAAATCAAATCTCATATACCAAAAATAATCAGACATAATCCAAACTAGGCTTTCAATCATAAGGGTATTTTTCAATACTTACAGATCCTTTAATTGAGATAAATTTCCAATAAATGCAGGCAAGGGACCAGTGAAGTAATTTCGTTTGATTCTACTGCAATGTTAAATAGAAAAACAAAATCCAATCAAATATAATGTCCATTAGTTAGAAAATGATGAAGGTAAAATTTGACTTATAAAAATCAAACGCAGGGAAATGAATGGGAAAACCTATACAAATTTGTCAGAAATTGCAAAACCACTAGTTCTTCTGGAATCACTCCTTTTATGTCCAGTGCAAATACACTCCTGCAAAAAATAAAGACAAGTTTCAGTCATATCTCCTCAAATTTGACATGATGACATATGCAAACTCTCTTGGCTTAGGAAAAATACACAATTAAAGGATGAATTGTATACACGACTTTAGGGAAAGTTTGAACCAAAAGTTAAGATCCATCTAAAGCATCAGAAATAATCTACATAGTATAGTATAAACAGTTCAAGTTATGAATAACTCAAAAATCAATGCCAATAACACAAAATTAACCGAAAACCTATTCTCAATTGAAGCAATATAATCTGTCTATACTGAAACAAAACTTGAAACAAGTTAATATGAAAATTTACAACTCAGTGATGTGGCAAGTTGAGCCATCTTCCAAGGAACAGTCACATTTGATAGCAGGATTATAGTCATCCAAGCTAGTTGCATTTATGGCGGCTCCACTGCAGGGCTCTCCACTTATGTTCCACCAACTTGGGTTTGCTTTTACATCCCATTGTTGAAATATTGAGTTCAACGCCCTCACTGCTCAAGAAGCATTCTAATTACTTAGAATTGAGAATGTAAGCAAGGTTGCAAGTAATCACAAATTTTCATAAAATCACTGATCTTTGAGGCCATGGGTATATCAGGAAGCATTCAAATTACTTAAGAATTGTGAATTTACCATCCGGGTTTATCGTACTTCAAGTAAAAGGTTAATAACAATAATTCCCCTTAGTCATAATTAATTAATTGTAATCCCCCTAGAGTTATAGTAATATAAATTTTCCTGTGTTTAAGTTTTTGGTTAAAAAAGAAACGAGAGGGCTAATTGGATAAATATTTATTAATTATTATACTATGTATTTCAACGGCATATTAACTGCTCGTAACAATAGGAAAATTCATTTTGAATTTTAGTTAGTCCACGCCCCTGTTGGTTTAAAATACTATTCTGCACATTCCCTCAGACCTCCCCTTAGAGCCGTTTGTTAGCAGAAATGTTTAACAAGGAAGACTAAATTTTATAATCACCCTTGAGTACACAACTCAATTCATACCAACAAAAGACCCCCATACTCAAGGACCTTAAGTGTTTGGGATTGGTGTAGCTTAAGAATAATTACTTAAATATTTCTTAAGCTATCAACTAAAAAGTGTGTAGCAAATCAATTTCAGATGTTGGATTTTATAATTTTTAGAATTCAAAAACTACTTTTAGCATGTTAATTACAAAAAAAAACCCATTTAAACTCTAATTATATTTAATTAAACTAATTAATATAATTTTATAAATTATTTCTCCTGCACAGCTTTTAAACAAACTAGAATATATTTTGCTAAATGGGGTTCACTTCAATCAGCTACTGATAAATTAGTAAAGTACAATACTTCTTAAACAATTGTATATTCAATAATTAAAACAAATAATTAATTTGTAAAATAAAATACACACATAAAAGAAAGGAAGAGAGAGAGTACCTTCATTGGGGTCAGTAATTTGAGCAGCGGAATTGTGAATGACGAAGAAAAAGAATAAGCAAAAGTGCGAAAATCCTGAAGGAAAAAGTAGAATTTTCACACTGGAATTCATGTTTGTGTGTTTACATGAGAATTTTAGAGAATTGTTTCCACTGGAATTATGTTGGCTTTTATATTAAAGCAAACGAATGGTACATGTCTAGTCCACTGTTAGCAAGAGACACGTGGCAGTAACCAGATCACTAACCGGATAATAATAATGCGGCTTGGCCATCTTGGGTTCCATGCCTTACATTTTCATTTTGCTCTTTCCCTCACCTTTGTTTTCACGACATGACTCTTCCACCGTTGACGTGTTTTCACCCGTTGGATTCAACTAAACTGTGGGGCCATCACTTTGGAGGTCTTGATAGGCTCTTTTTGTGATGATGATGACATCATCATCTTGGGTTAAATGAAATTTATCTTTTTAATTGTCTTCCATATAATTTATTTAATAATTAATTTTATTGGAATATATTATACTTATACTATAGGACATGAATAATTAACTCATTCAAGTAAATAAAAAGACTAGCTTTTGAATGAAAAAATTTAGATATAACAAAACTAAGTATGTGTAAGTTACAAAATAATTATAAGCTGTTCAAATTTTTTATGAAATCGAGAGACGAGCTCACCTTGTTTATATCAATCAATTCAAACATAACTAATATAATATGGTGTCACGTGAACTTTTAGAGTTAGTTTTTAGAGAGAAATATATCTAAGTTATACCTATAATATGGTTAATGAGGTCAAGTTAGAAAAACTGAATGGTAGAGGACCTTCAAAAGAGTTTCCTCCAAATTTCCTACAGAAAAAATTGATAGACTAGTTAATAACATAATCAAAATGCTTAATCCAGACAAAGGTAAAGAAAACTTTTGCCATCATTCACATTGTTATGCCTCAAAAGTCAAGCCTATGTCAGCACAATTAATGTCTCTTTGTACCAACTACCAAGCCCATATCTCCAAAGATATTCTCACCAACTTTATCTCATTTCAAAGAGATGAATGGACGAGAGCCTTCCATGTGTCAAGGCAGTTTGCAAAAGCTCTCATTGCATTGAGTGCAAAGGTGAATAAATGGATTTTTCTCTTCCCGAAGAAGGGAGGCTAGTGGCTGGGCTGAGATTTAATTTCATTTTCATTCTCTCTGTAAAAACACTGTATTTCTTCATCTTTGTATGCCTTACGGGCAAAATCATAGAAATAGTGAGAGATCAATAAAATAACAGTGGATGTAGGAGTCGCTTGTTGAGCATCCGAACCACTATAAAAACCCCCTCTTGCCATTCTTTTATTGATTTTTTCTGCAAAATATATAATCTCAGCCCCCATATTCAAATCTCATGGATCCATCACGTGTGTCTCCTGAGTCAGCTCAGCGTTTCCCACGTGCGAGTCGTTGGCGTCCAAAATCAAGCGTCAACACACATGACACATTTGAATATCATGAAATAAGTTTTCATACATAACATTATTGTAAGATTGGTCTAGTTCCCAATGGAATCAGCAATTTTTCCTGATAAAGAACAATCAATACCCACCTGAAATTTTACAAATCACTCATTGTAAGCCACATTCAAGCACAAGGTATTCTTTAAGCATAGTAGCAACAGAAAGCCATCAACATGTAGATGGGATCTTCCTTATATAATTCTCACATTTCAAAAATTAGCTCGTTTAGAACTATCTATGTTACGGTTAAATTCACCAATAAAAAGTTTCTTGATTTCATAAGATTGAATCTGTGATGTGAAAATTATAGTTTTACTTTAAAAGAAAAAAAAAAAAAACTAAACAAAAATATATTAAACAAAATGAATAACAACCTACATCTGCTTTAGTTTGACTAATTTACCCTGTTTAGGAGGGAGTATCCCGGAGAAATTATTGGAACCTAGTGGCCAAAGAATATAACTCTTCAGTAGTCATTACTTTTTCATAATTCATACATTTGTAAGATAAGTATTCATAATTTTCCCAAGATCAACATGTTTTTCAAGCAGAATTTATGGATGAATGGATTACAGGTTATGTACAAGCACAATCGCTTCAACTGTGATTTTGAATTTTCCTAAACATAGTATGTGACCACACTCTTTGTTTTTTTATCTTAAGACTGCATTTTTTTGTTTTCTAGGTTAAAGAGTGTTTATAATAATCAATTTTAGAATAAAAACATTTTGATCAACATATAGTCATCCCAATAAAACTATACGTGATTGATGTAGGATAGTGAGAAGAATTAAAAACAGAGAAAATGAGAGTAAGAAACAGATAGAATGAGAGAAAAAATTGAGATAGGAAACAATTTATTATTCATCATATTGTTTCTTTCATCAATCCACATACTAGAGACAAGCCAACAAGCCTATTTATGATGCCCTAAACAAAACAAAATGCTAGAAATCCACCTTTAACAAGTCATTCAAATTCTATTCAAAGTTTGTTAATCTTACATAAAAGTTAAGTTCTTAAGATTTGGAAGCTCCTTTGGGAGAGGCCCAAAAAGTGTATTGTGGCCAACATTTCTAGCGCATGAAAGACCAAATTATACAAAATCAAACTCATATACCAAAAATAACCTAAACTATTAGTAATTAAAAAGTAGAGTTTGAATCTTCCTTATTCAAATAGTAAATTACTATTTGGATATAAATTAATTTGATTTATGAGAAAAAGTCTATGCAGGAAAGGATCATATATATTATAATATTGGTAATTTATTTTGTATTATTCAACCAGTCAGAGCTTCATGCCTAGTCCAAATAATAACGGGTGCGTTTGGTTTATTATTTTGGATAAGATTTTGGGGATAGTATTGGGTTATTGGATAGAGGAGTATTACGAGGTAAACTTTAAAAATTTATGAAAAAGCCCTTAGGTTTACTAATTTAATTAAAGACCCTAATATATAAAATGACAAAAAGGTATATAAATGAACGATAAGCAAGCATTGCACTTCATAATATTATCTTCTTCTTTGTTGAATTAATTACATCATTTGCTTTGACACGCGAAAATTCCGGCACATACATCTGCAACTTGCAAGCCTGATTAGTTGTATAAAACCAATAGGAATCGAACAGTATGCCTAAGATAAGGTAGGACACGTGGCAGCAACTAGATCATAACCTGATTATAGTTAAAAATGCACTTGGCCAATTGGGTTTCTACGCCGACTCTTCAACCATTGACGTGTTTCCTCACACAAAACTGTGGGGTCATCACTTTTCAGGTCTTGATGGGCTCTTTTTGTAATGATATGATGACATCACCATTTTGGATTATGAATGAAATTTACTTTTTAATTGTCTTCCATATAAGTTAATAAATAGAAAAGATATAACAAGGCAGTGTTACTGATTCTGATCGAATAACGTAATAAATCTTAATCGTTGATTGATATAAATTAAAATTATCAACGATCATGATTTTATCACGTTATTCAGTACATAAATCCAGTACACTACTACAATGACGGTAGCATACTCTTTAATAAATTAATTGTATTGAAATAATATTATACTTATATTATAGGTCTATGAAACAATTTAATTATTCAAGTGAGAATTTTCAATAAAAGGGTTAACTTTTTAAGTAAAAATTTAGATATAAACATAATAGAGTAAGTATAAGTTACAAAATTATTAGATTCTCATATCTTTTTATGAATCGGGAGATAAACTCATATTATTATATAGTGATTTATCTACATAGCAATTCAAATATTGTTGCTTTAATACGATGCCCCATAACCTTTTTAGTTAGTTTTTTAATTTAGAGGTGGGCAATAATCGGGCCAATCAGTCCGATCATAATTGGGATCAGGTCTATCTTGGTTGAGGACAGTTCTAAGCTCATAAATTTTTCATGGCCCGGACCAATCCTTATGATCAATCATGGGCCCATAAGACCAGTCCTAGGGCTTGAAAAATTCAATATGTCCCTTTAATACATAAAATTTCATTTTAGTCTCTATATTTATTCAATTTGAGAACACTTAACAATGAATTATTGTTACACTTCAATATTTAAGGTAAGTAATTAAAGAAGTATGTTACAGATAACTAACATAAATTTATCCACAACATTTGGACATAAATACATACGTATACACATACATAACTTATATCATGATTTCCTTCAATAATCTTAAATATACTAATATTAAGTGTCCACCCTTCAACTTAAGTTTCCAATTTGTGATATTAAAACAAATATTTGAATCTTATAATATCATTTTCATGTTCAAATAAATTTTATTTATCAAAAATTATAGAAATTTGTCTTCTAGAATTTACTAGGTAAATAGAAATCCAAATTAAAAAAAAAAAAAAAAAAAAAATTATACAAACTTCTACAACAAAATATGGGGTCTTAACATTTTTTTAACCTTTGGAAAAGTGACAGTTTAGTCCCAAGAGTTAACACCAATGAAGACCTTTAGTCCCAAGAGCTAACATTTTTTGTGGTTGTTCAGGCTCCAACCTTTGCTCTCCAACCGTGCAGAGCATTCTTATTGCATGGAAAACTTCTTGAGACAATTCATCTGAGATATTACTGACAATTTACATCTCAACTACCAACACCCTATAATCTACTCATCGCCGGCCAGAATTTCAACAACTATTTTGTTTTTCTTTTTAATAAGGGAAGTTAGATTCTGAAACTAATAAGGATGGAATAGTTCTTTCATGAAACATAATGTGAGAAAAGTAATTCTCCTTTCTTTTTTTTTTTTTTGGGGGGGGGGGGGGGGGGGGGGTGGGTGGGGGGGGGGGGGGGTGTGAATCATACATTAAACATTGATCTATTAATTTGTAGGGCCTACATTTATTATTTTACAATTCTAATGAATTTATGTTAGATAAAAAATTAAGTTTAAAAAAAAAAAAAAATTTAACATGTAAGGATTTGTAGAGAATAAATTAAAATATGATTTGAAATTTAACAATGCAGACAGGCTTATAGAATTTAAAAATTAGCTTTTTTTTTTTTTAGTTTATTTAAAGCGTTAAAAATTTTAAATATCATTTTTTTTCTTTATAATATCTATAAATATGACTTGATATATTCTTGCATATTAGATCCCTTTTTGGTAAATTAATACGAGAACACACCTCTAAAATTTTCTCATCAAACAACTATTAACATTTTCATATTAGTTATATTTTCGCTCTACTTCAATAAACTTCTATTCTATAATCTCACTCAAGTAAGCTTCTTCTAAAAGCTTCTATATTTTCATAAGCCGTACCAAACAACCTCTTTATCAATGAAAAGGAAAAGAGACAGAATAGAAGGGCAACGAAAATACTAATATAAAAAGGATTTTAAATAAATTAAAAACGAAACACTAATCAAGTTTTCAATATTTTCTGAAAGCATTGAATGACGACAGAATTAAATGACCTCAAGAATCATATGAATTGCTATATTTTCCATATCCAAAGTTTTAATTAAAGCTAACTCCAGTGAATATAAAAGAACAAGAAATATGGTAAAATTTTCTCTTTACATCTAGCAGGATGCTCTTCAAATTCATCGTCGAATATTGTCAGTATACAACTATAGCTTCACACCATTATAAGTTCTACAATAGTTTCGACTTCGAAAATGCTGCCAACATCAATAAGTTGAATAGTTTTGCATGGCTTATAGTTGGCAGAAGGAGCAATACTATTCACTTGATTTCAGTGAGTCAAGAAAATTTCTCACCTCCCCTCTGCATTATCTCACTGCACCGAGTGACGTTTACAGGATGAGCAGTGGGTCGACTCCAGAAACTAAGATCAGTTGCATTCTCAGATTGGCTATTCTTTTTGCTATAACTTCTTGCAGATGTGGATGTATCAAAATCTTCGTTAAGAAAGCAGTTTGTCGTATCCTGAAAATCCCAATCAGTCAAATAACTTGGCTTTGAAGTAACAGTTCCCACTTCTATGTCTCAGTGAGCATGCTAAGAACGCGTGACATTGGTGGCCGTAATGCTGGTGATGCTTGTGTGCACAACAGAGCCACTGCTATTACTCGAAGAGCTTCGATTTCATTAAGCTCTGTTAACTGGGGATCTATCAACCCCAAACTTCGGTTACTTTCATGAAGACTCCAGGCCTGGAAATAGCATAATAGACAATTCAAAAGAAATGTGTTTTCTCAACTAGGGTATATAGAAAGCAAACAAAATTAACAACTCAAATTTCAAATTTATTTCCTTACCCATTCAAGAAGATAAATCTTTCACTATCCAAGTTACTATCAGAGTTTGCTCTTCCACTGATAATCTCCAAAGCAACAACACCAAAACTGAACACATCGGCCTTTTCTGTCAAGTGTCCACGCATTGCATACTCCGGTGCCAGATAACCACTGCAAGATAATCAAGTGTTTCTCATGGTTAAAATCCAAAAGTCAAGTCTGGATATTGCTCTCAAACTGAATTTATGATCAACCGTATCCCATGTGCCCACGTCGCCTACAATGTGAAAACCTTACATTTAGCTAAACTTGAAAATAACAAAGCAATACAATCACAAATCTAGTCCCCTCCAAAGATTATAGCATCAATCACTATGTAACATAAAAGATGACACAAATAGTTCTCTCACATACATGTATTGCTCTCAGTCATTTTCATCAATACATGTATGTTGACATTTTGAAATACTCTACAACAAAAATCTACTAGGTATTGTGTAACTTCCAAGACAGCATGTATAGAATACATCATATTATACTTTGCAGCACATCACAAGTTATCAAGGAAGAGTGGCAGTCGAGAAATGATGAAGGACTTACATGGTCCCTGCAACTCTTGTGCTGATGTGGTTCTCGTGTCATCATACAACTTTGCCAAACCAAAATCTGATATCTTGGGGCAGAGTTTGCATCGAGTAAATATTACTTGCTTTGACATCTCGATGTACAATCTTTGGCCTTGAATCCGTGAAGATATGCTAGACCTCTCGCAGTTCCCAAGCATATATTGAACCGAGTAGGCCAATCAAGATGCAAATCCCTTTTTCCTGTAGAAACAGTGGCTACAATCATTTAGATCTTCAAGAGTATTGATTTGGAGAATTGAGGATTTAGGAACAATGTATCCCAAGGAAAGATATAGTGCTCATTATACATTGTGAATCCGGCTCTATTGAACTTGTTGCTTGCTCTTATTAGTTTGGCGAGCAAATTTTGTAGTTCGGGCCTTCTTAACAGAGCAGGACAAATGTTTCATTCTTTAACCTTAGATGGTTTTAAACATTTGAAAACAATATTGAATTTTGTACACGCAAGATAAATCACAAGAGAGATATCATAATCATTGCATAAAGTTGCAGCTGCTTGCAAGAAAAGAAAAGTAGAAAATTTCTAAACTAAGGCTGATCTTCGTACCAAACAATACTTGATCAAGGCTTTTGTTTTCAAGGTATTCATAAACAAGGAGGAGCCGTTCCCTCGATGCAGCAACCATGCATTCACAGATTGCGATGTTTACTGCAGTTATGGTTGCAATCTCATTAACAAACTGATTTTTCCTTGTGGGATCCAAGTGAAAGTTGCTTCACAGCTATCACCCTTCCATCAGAAAGCGTACCCTGTAGCACCAGATTTAATAACGTAAGTCATGTTTGCTCCATCCTTGGTGAGTATCCAGGTAGATTCACCTAGTTTTTTTGTTATAATGTCAAGCTATCTTCATAACCTTACATACACTACACACTCAGTAACCCAAACCCAATAATTATCTATGTTTCTTACTTGTAAATGTAGGATATAAAGTTACCTTGTACACAGGTCCAAATCCTCCCTCACCTAGCTTATTTGGAGGGTTGAAGTTTTTTGTTGCAGATCTCAACTCAGCATAACTGAAAATTTTTGGTTTAGGACCTATTCCAAGTAACACTGCATATTGAAGCAAGATAAAATATACATAACATGGAAGGTTTGCATGATAAGAGATGAATTACACCAGCAACTTTGCCTATTTCACGGAATATCCTATTCAACTTTTGGAAGCAAGAGCTCAATATCATGACCTTTATAACAAATAGTTATTTTAAATCTAGTATCTATGTTCTTAAGTGAACTAGAACAAAGTTCACGCTTCACCTATATTGTGGGATGCTAAAGTAAAACTAAATTCATTGATTTTCAAAAACAAACTTGGTTTCACAGATTTTACCTTCTGCATCATCATTGCCTCTTTTATCCTCATGTAAAAAATTAAAAATAGATATCAAGCCCAAATTCCGAGAGCCATGGCAATACCACAATCAGCCAAGTCTGGTTCTTCTTTCGTGCGATACCAACAGTTGGTATGAAATCTAAGTAGGAAATTCAGTTATTGTATATCAGAATGAAGTATATAGAAGCACACTCTATTGTAACTCATCTTCAAGAGAGTCAAAGTAATCACATACTTCACCGGAATACACTAAAGACCTGAAATTAATGGCCCATAGCTACCTCCAGTAGGGATGCAGCAGGTCCCTTTACCAGCCCAAAATAGGTGAATTTCAAGATAGTTCTCGGTTACCATAGCATTAAATTTCTCTGTAGTTGCCTTCTATCCCCACCTGCCTCTTTGATATGTCAAAATCCTTTACCAGAGTTCCCTACAAGAAGGATTATGAGTGATAGACTCGACTTCTCATGTAAAAATGAATAGATGGACATGTAATAGTAGAATCAGTGTATGATAAGGTTATGAACCAAAATTTTCCAGAGAATTTTTACCTGAATATAGATTCAAAAACACCTCCCACGACTCTTCCATGTTAGTGAGCCTTGATCACCAAAAACTGTCTCAGCAAAGGACAAGCTCACATTGTAAGGTCCATTCTCAAGACTAATCCATAGTATCTAAGTGATCCAGGGGATTGCCTTGAAATGCGATTAAAGCTCCGGGTTGTGGTGCCAGTCACTTGAGAGCCAGTATTTTGAACATGGGTATTAGATTGTCCATCAGGAAACCAACCTGCATCACTAACTGCCCATTTTTCTGTATCAAGTACACAAAAGAAGCTCCACCAAGATCATAGTCATCAGCCTCGTACACTACCTTATCAACTTTCAGCGCAACACCACCACCACACTTGATTGCAAAACTGAATCTGCAATTGCAAAGATAAAACTTCTGTGACAATTGTTATCTGAATCCTACACCAAATATTTAGACAAAATTGATGGAGTACTTTTATTTGGTAACTTCAACAACTTAAAACCTCGTACATACATTTTACAAACATAGATATGAAGGAGAGCTATCCTGTTGAAAGTTAAATGCCTATACATGGTTTCCCATTCTTTTATTTTATTTTATTTATTTTATTGATACCATGAATTCCTTGACCTTTCTCATGAGTTCATTGAGTTCAAAAGCAAAGACTACTGCAAAATCCTACAACTTTGCAGTTTAGAAACTTGTTTAAACTTTGCACTTTTGCTCAAAGTTAGGGGTCTTGTCCCTCAACCACACCCTTAGGGTCCATACAGCTCAATTTTCTGACAAATGTCAATAATAAACTAATAAGGATTAAGTCAAAACGCTTATACTTGCTATCCATGACATTCAGATGGCTGGTAGGTTATTGAACCTCTCTCTCAATTAACACATTCATCACTCCATCACAGCAAGAGCTTTGCCACAGCTTGTGAAATTTTCTTCAAACCTGTTTTCTAATCACAACTATCAACAGTTAAATCTAACAGCGGTTTTCTAAGAATAGAGGAGCTGAAAGAGAATTTCAAATTTGTGTGCAACAGTCTAAAACAACTAAGCTCACTTCTTCCTCTTATCGAAAATTTTTGTTCTGACATTCAGAAGCAAGGTATTTCATGTAACATCAAAGTGTAATACCAACATATAATAAGATAAGTTTAACTTTAGCTAGGAAAAGGACAAGGGTCCATTTATTACAACTGGAGCATAAGTAACAATACAATTTAATAAAACCTCAGCATCTTACTGAAGGAAACAACAGAGAAAGAAAAGAATAATGGCAGTACACTAAATTATAGAAAAGAATAAGCAGCAAAAAGAAGGCAGCTTACAGCGTGGAGCATTCCTATTGCAGGGGAAGTTTCTCTGAAGACAGTTCATCCAGGGAGATACTGGCATGCATAGAACAACCAGTTATATTTGTTAGCAGCATATTGCTTTGTTGAGGTTTTATAATTCTTTTCCTTTTTTTTTTTTTTTTTTTTTTTAATATTTAAGGAAGTGCATTTTTTTCAAAACCAAATCTGACTTTATTTACAAGAAAGGAACTATAACTCACCTGATATTTGAGCTATCAAATGTGAAATTGTTGCCCACTAGTTCCTGTGCATTCATGCAAAGATTAACTATACTTCAAAGTTTGAAGTATACTGCCAGAGAGTTTATTTATATCTTAACTTGAGAAATAGTCAACTACATTTCAAAGACATTAGAAATGAGTTCTGCCTTTAGCTATCCCAAATGGTTATTCCAAGTGACATTTTTTGGACTAGAAAATTAAGTCATCAAGGCAATCAGTAGTGTACTATTAACTATTTCTGATGATTGTCACATGATATAGAAAACACAGTCTTAAATGACATGTGTTGCCCATAAGATAAGTGCCCAATAGATTCTCATACAATCATCTGCTTTCTCTTGAATTGACAAGGTTTGTTGTAAACTTTACTATTGATTCTTCATATTAATCTAAAATACTATAATCTATTAACAAAAAAGATAAGAGGATTCGAGTGAGCTCCACACATGCCTAAGCTCCAAAGCAAGGTATGAATTCCAAAAAAAAAAAAAAAAAAAAAAAAAAAAAAAAAAAAAAAGGATGGCAAAGAAATTATTATGGATCGAAAGACATACACTGTTGTGAACCTGTAGTCCATGAGGCAAAGTTCCTGATAGATAATTGTAAGATAAATCTCTGCAGGAAAGTATGATAAGCACCAGTGAGTAGAAAACATATGCATATAAAACTGAAAAGGAACTATTCAGTTAAGATTTTCAATTGCTTTAATCAATTACTTGTCAAGAGAAAGTGGCTACACATTGTTCAGATTTTTTAATGGGTTGGCCTAATTCCAAATACATTTCTGTAGCAGTAGTGCCTTTTTCATTCTCTACATTTTGCATGATGAAGATTTTTTTTTCTTTTTTTCCTGTTAATCTATTCACTAAGCGTTTGGCACCAACAGCTATTCTAAATTGGAGCCTCTAAAAATTCAAGGCGAATAAAATAAAATAGACGTATACATCCATTTTATGAACTTGATATAAGGCATTATTTCTAAAGATAACTGAAATTAAGGCTTACATGCTCTGAAGATGTAGAGCTTTTGTTGAGGAAGGATTCCTGACAGACTATTGTTTCCCAAAACTATGCCAGAGAAGCAACAAGCAAAAGAATGCAATATTGAATGTAAGAAAGGCTTCGACAAACATTTAAAGTAAAACCTAACTTAAATTTAAGTTCTCAAATCAAGAATTGATGGATTTGATGGAGAGAAGCTTCAATAATTTACAAGTGAGTAAGGAATCAATACTGAACAAAGCACTGGGATTTGACCAATTGTTGTTGAAACTCAAATCCCTGCAAAAGAGGAATTGAAAAAAAAAAAAAAAAAAAAAAGAATACACCAACAAACAATAAGAGACACCCCATGAAATACATACTATCTTACAGAGTCTGTAAACTTTGATATTCTCCAATGTCAATGGAATGCTACCATAGATCAGAGAATTTCTTAGAGACCTATGGGGAAAAAATTGATTAGTGTCAAAATGAATTAGCTGAAGGAGAAATTAGAAACTAAAAAGTTAGATTTAATAGAATGGAGTATGTGTAACTTACAAAATAATTAAGTTCTTCATATTCTTTATGAAATCGAGCGATGAGCTCACATTGTTTATATCAGTGATTTGCCTGCACAATTAATCCAAACATCACGATTGATACCGTGTCACGTTATTTTTTAACCTAGTTTTAAGGGTAATATTATCTAGTTTACCCACAATGTGGTCAATGAGGTCAAGTTAGAAAAACTGGCTGGTATGACCTTCAAAAGAGTTTCCCCCAAATTTCCTACAGAAATTTGATAGACTAGTCAACAAGATAATCAAAATGCTTAAATCCAAACAAAACTAAAGAAAACTTTTGCTATCATTCACATATGACACATTTGAATATCTAGAAAGAAGTTTTTCATATATTACAACGTTGTAAGATTGGTCCAATTCCCAATGAAATCAGGTATTTTTCCTGTCAAAGAACAATCAAATGCCCACCTGAAATTTAAAAACACTCATTGTAAGCCAAATTCAGGCACAAGGTAATGTCAAGCATAGTAGCAACAGAAAGCCATAACATGTAGATAGGTATTTCTTACATAATTCGCATATTCGAAGATTAGCAAATGTTGAGGGAATTTCCCCGCCCAGTCCAGAACTATCTATGTTACTGTTAAATTCACAATAAAGAACTTCTTAATTCCATAAGACTGATTTCTGGTGTGAAAATTACTATTGTGCTTAAATATAATAAAGAAAAATATATTAACAAATAGTAAGAACCTACATTTGCTCCAGTTTGAATAAGTCACCCAGTTCAGGAGGGTGTTCCAGAGAATTGTTGGACCCTAGAGCTCTGCATGGCATTTATCAGAAGAATATAACTCTTTAGTGGTTTTAGTTTTCATTAATTCATACATTTGTAAGAAAGTATTCACAATTTTCCCATTATCACATGGTTTTCAAGCATAATTTATGGATAAATGTAATTGCAAGTTATGTATAAGTACAATGGCTTCAACTGTGATTTTGAGTTTTCATAAACATAGTATGCAACGCATTGAATCTATGACCCTTTTTTTTATCTTAAGACTCCGTTTTTTTCTTTTTATAGGTTAGAGATGTTTATGGTAATCAGTTTCAGAATAAAACAATATGATCTCATACAGTCATCCCACTAAAAACTATACGTCATTGATGTAGGATAGAATTAAAAACGGAGAAAATGAGAGCAAGATAGATAGAATGAGAGAAAAATTGGAAACAAGAGAAAACTAAAGAGAAACAATATTTTATTCATCATATTGTTTCTTTCATTGGTCGACGTACCAAAGACAGACAACAGCCTATTTAATGGCTTAAACAAACAAAATGCTAGAAATCTACCTAAATAATGTTCAAATTCTATTCAAAGTGGAAAATCTATATAAAAAATCTAAATTCTTAAAACTAAAAGCAATGTCTCGAGGTTCCCAAAATAACTCTTTCTTTAAGTAACGATATTATTTGTATTTTATTTCAGCATCAGCCACACTAAGCAATGGCATAGAATAAAAGAGAAGAATTTAAAGAAAAAGGACAAAGTTTGCCAATCTTACAGAAAAGTTAAGTCCTTAAGGTTTCCAAGCTCCTTCGGGAGAGGCCCGAAAGTACGTTGTGGCCAACCTCTCTGCACACCAAAAGAAAATATAACAAAATCAAATCTCATATACCAAAATAATCAGACTAATCCAAACTACTTTCAATCATAAGGTATTTTTCAATACTTACAGATCCTTTAATTGAGATAAATTTCCAATAAATGCAGGCAAGGGACCAGTGAAGTAATTTCGTTTGATTCTACTGCATGTTAAATAGAAAAACAAAATCCATCAAATAAATGTCCATTAGTTAGAATGATGAAGGTAAAATTTGACTTATAAAAATCAAACGCAGGGAAATGAATGGGAAAACCTATACAAATTTGTCGAAATTGCAAAACCACTAGTTCTTCTGGAATCACTCCTTTTATGTCCAGTGCAAATACACTCCTGCAAAAAATAAAGACAAGTTTCAGTCATATCTCCTCAAATTTGACATGATGACATATGCAAACTCTCTTGGCTTAGGAAAAATACACAATTAAAGGATGAATTGTATACACGACTTTAGGGAAGTTTGAACCAAAGTTAAGATCCATCTAAAGCATCAGAAATAATCTACATAGTATAGTATAAACAGTTCAAGTTATAATAACTCAAAAATCAATGCCAATAACACAAATTAACCGAAAACCTATTCTCAATTGAAGCAATATAATCTGTCTATACTAAACAAAACTTGAAACAAGTTAATTGAAAATTTACAACTCAGTGATGTGGCAATTGAGCCCTTTCCAAGGAACAGTCACATTTGATAGCAGGATTATAGTCATCCAAGCTAGTTGCATTTATGGCGGCTCCACTGCGGGCTCTCCACTTATGTTCCACCAACTTGGTTTTGCTTTTACATCCCATTGTTGAAATATTGATTTTCAACGCCCTCACGGCTCAAGAAGCATTCTATTATTAGAATTGAGAATGTAAGCAAGGTTGCAAGTAATCACAAATTTCATAAAATCACTGATCTTTGAGGCCATGGGTATATCAGGAAGCATTCAAATTACTTAAGAATTGTGAATTCCACTCCGGGTTTATCGTACTTCAAGTAAAAGGTTAATAACAATAATCCCCTTAGTCATAATTAATTAATTGTAATCCCCCTAGAGTTATAGTAATATAAATTTTCCTGTGTTTAAGTGTTTTGGTTAAAAAAGAAACGAGAGGGCTAATTGGATAAATATTTATTAATTATTATACTATGTATTCAACGGCATATTAACTGCTCGAACAATAGGAAATTCATTTTGAATTTTAGTTAGTCCACGCCCCTGTTGTTTTAAAAACTATTCTGCACATTCCCTCAGACCTCCCCTTAGAGCCGTTTGTTAGCAAAATGTTTAACAAGGAAGACTAAATTTTATAATCACCCTTGAGTACACAACTCATTCAACCAACAAAAGACCCCCATACTCAAGGACCTTAATGTTTGGGATTGGTGTAGCTTAAGAATAATTACTTAATTATTTCTTAAGCTATCAACTAAAAA
This sequence comes from Pistacia vera, assembly GCF_008641045.1. Taxonomy (NCBI): domain Eukaryota; kingdom Viridiplantae; phylum Streptophyta; class Magnoliopsida; order Sapindales; family Anacardiaceae; genus Pistacia; species Pistacia vera. Next base: position 754,278 of record NW_022196364.1, on the reverse strand, counting down.
GTGTGTCAACATCAATTTCAGATGTTGGATTTATAATTTTTAGAATTCAAAAACTACTTTTAGCATGTTAATTACAAAAAAAACCCATTTAAACTCTAATTATATTAATTAAACTAATTAATATAATTTTATAAATTTTTCTCCTGCACAGCTTTTAAACAAACTAGAATATATTTTGCTAAATGGGGTTCACTTCAATCAGCTACTGATAAATTAGTAAAGTACATACTTCTTAAACAATTGTATATTCAATATTAAAACAAATAATTAATTTGTAAAATAAAATACACACATAAAAGAAGGAAGAGAGAGAGTACCTTCATTGGGTCAGTAATTTGACAGCGGAATTGTGAATGACGAGAAAAAGAATAAGCAAAAGTGCGAAAATCCTGAAGGAAAAAGTAGAATTTTCACACTGGAATCATGTTTGTGTGTTTACATGAGAATTTTAGAGAATTGTTTCCACTGGAATTATGTTGCTTTTAATTAAAGCAAACGAATGGTACATGTCTAGTCCACTGTTACAAGAGACACGTGCAGTAACCAGATCACTAACCGGTATAATAATGCGGCTTGGCCATCTTGGGTTCCATGCCTTACATTTTCATTTTGCTCTTTCCCTCACCTTTGTTTTCACGACATGACTCTTCCACCGTTGACGTGTTTCACACCGTTGGATTCAACTAAACTGTGGGGCCATCACTTTGGAGGTCTGATAGGCTCTTTTGTGATGATGATGACATCATCTCTTGGGTTAAATGAATTTATCTTTTTATTGTCTTCCATATAATTTATTTACTATTCAATCATCAAGAGAAAGACTTTCTAACCTGTATGTAGGTATAGTGCCCATAATTGAGGCAACACAATCACTACATGTAGTTACCATAATTTTACTTCCACTAACACATTCCATCAATAAGTTTTTTAATTCAAACCACAACCCATAATCTTCATTCTAAACATCATCCAAAACTAACAAATATTTTTCATGGCTTAAGATATCACGTAGGATATTTTGCAATTGGTCAATACTCTTGTCAACATATTTTTTCTGAGTTACAAATTCGATGTTGTCAATTAATAGTTTTTTCAAAACAAACTCATCTGTCACACATACCCATATTTTCAACTTAAAATATTCACCCACTATTTTATCATTATACACTAATTTGGCAAGTGTGGTTTTTCCTAGGCCTCCTATCCCAACAATAGGAATGACAGACACATTTTCATGGCCATCACTTGGACGTAACAGTAATTTCATAATCTTCTCTTTATCTTTATCCCTACCAATAACATCTGAAATACGCACAAATGAGTGAGTTTCCCTCTCCCTTTCCCATCCTATAACTTGATTGCTATCAACTTTTTCAGTGAGATTAAAATTATCCTTATTAGCTGCTATTTTTGCTAACCTCTTTTTAATCTCCTTAATTTTATGCCCCAACATAAAACGGAAAGCAATTGGATTTGAGGATGAAAAAAAGTGTCGTACCTTTCTTCCACTGCTTTGAGTATTCACCACTTGTTTACGCAAACCTTCCACCTCAATCTCGTCTAAAACATCTTCGGCATTGTAGCAGATCCCCTTAAGCTTTGCCAGCCAAACTTTGACCTTCTGATTATGGATCTGTTTGTCCTCAGCATCTAAGAGAATAGCTTTGATAGTGGTTAAGGTGTCAATAAGCTTTTGTGCATCTTTTTGGACACCCCATGCCAAGCCAATTTCATTGGAAGCAGGGGAGAATAGCTTACCCAAGAGTACCTCAACAACAACAGAGACGATTGTTTCAGCCATATCTTTGAAAGAAAGGAAAGTTGCAGGATTTTGTGTTTATGAAGTGGTGAAGTTGAATTGTTGTATGAAATAACGATTGGCGTGCACCTGCATCTTCTTGGATTAATTATTGGACCATATGCTAACCAGACGGCAGACGCAATTACATCACTGCTTTGACTTTGACCATGGTTGTCAAATCTCGTATCATATCGTATCGTATCGTAGGATACGCCTTTTTTAAAAAAATTAATAAAATAATCAAAATTTAAAAAAAATTAATATCCTTCCCAAGATTAATTAAAGAATTTTGTGGTATTATTGGCTTTAAATTATGATATTACATAATCAAAATTAATCACAAAATTAAGAATTTATATTATTTTCTCTCAACCATTCATATCATTTCCAAGCTCAATGATATCTCCACTTATATTATTATTATCATGTAAAATGAGTAACACGTATTCCTTTTCACTTTCTTCATGCAAAATGGGTAAATTTAGACACGTTTTAGTGAACGGGTTGGGTGACCCGGTTTCGACCCGAAATTTTTTTGGGCCTTTGGCCTAAATTAATAAAGTCATATCGATCTATATCGATATTTTTAAGGATACGAACGGATACGTATCGTATCGTAGGATACATATCAACGTATCAAAAGGTTTAGGATATACTCTCTGATACGTATCGTTGGCGACCTGTATCGAATTGTATCATATGATACGTATCCAATATCGTAAGATACTAACAACCATGCTTTGACACCCTGAAAATTCCTGACACATCACATGCAACTTGGAAGCCCGTTTAGCTGTATAAACCAATAGGAATCGAACACGTATGCAGATGATAAGAAAAAGACACGTGGCAGTAACTAGATCACTAACCTGATTATTGTTAAAAATTTAACTTGACCACGTTGGGTTCCACGCCCCACTCTTCCACCGTTGACGTGTTTTCTTAACAAAACTGTGGGGTCATCACTTTTAAGGTCTTGATTGGCTCTTTTTGTGATGATATATGATATCATCATCTTGGGATTAACTAATGAAATTTATCTGTTTAATTGTCTTACATATAATTTAATAAATTAATTTTATTGAAATAATATTATACTTATATTATAGGTCTATGAAACAATTTACGCTCCGTTTGACTTATTATTTTTATCCATATTCTCAAACATATTTTTCAAATATTATTTGGCATATTATTTGAAAAATAGTAGTCTATTTTTTTAATTATTTTTAAATACCTTAAGTTTATTAATTTTATTAAATATCCCTAGAAAAAAGTTTAAAAATTAATAAAAATACTCCCACCCACCAATATTTGTCAGATTTCCATAACCATTGCTAGTGATAACCGGAATCTATTACAATAGTCTACACAACCACAAAAAATGATCGATAATTCACTGATCTGGCATTTTCCAGCCAGATCCACAGTAGATCTGGCCGTTAACGACGACCATATCTTTGGCCATTGCTGACGGCCAAAGATGGACATTTGCGGCCGTCGACAGTCATATTTGGCCGTAAATCTATGGATCTGACCAGAAAAGGCCATATCAATGCCCTACCTGTCAGATCCGACCGGTCTGTGGTGTAACGTAATTTTTCGGCTAGATTCCGGCGGTGGTGGCTGAAATCTAGCACTGTGGGTGATGAGGTGTTTTTGTCATTTTACAAAATTTTTATATATTTGGGTGTTTAGTTAAATTAGCAAATCTAAGGGATTTTTATAAATTTTCAAATTTTACCTCATAATACTCCCTTATTCAACTATCCAATATTATTCCAAAAATTCTATTCAAAATAATAAAACAAACGGACTCTTACATGTTATTTATTTATTTTTTTTTTTTTTNACACGTATGCATAGATCAGGCAAGGACACGTGGCAGTAATCAGATCACTAACCCGATTATATTTAAAAATGCAACTTGGCCATCTCGGGCTCCACGCCTGACTTTTGCTCATTTTCTCACCTTGGTTTTAACGAGATGACTCTTCCACCGTTGATGTGTTTTCACACGCTGGATTGAAATAAACTGTGAGGCCATCACTTTTAAGATCTTTTTGTGATGATGATGATCATCAGCATCTTGGGATTAATGAATGAAATTCATCTTTTTAATTGCCTTAATTAATAATTAATTGTATTTACTAGAGAGAAGAGAAAAGGCTGTACTATATTGTTGGTTTCCTCGCATGATCGTTGATGGAGTTTTAATTTAGTTTTTTAAAGGGTCTTAATTTAAGATCAACCACCTCATACATTCAATTAAGCCGGTTCAAATACATGTGCGTTGAAGTTAAGTGCGACTGCCCATCTAACCCCTTGCTATAAGACAAATGTTTTGTATTATGCGGATTATTCAATTGACCTATTCACTGATTGCCACATTATCAACTGCTGCCAATTAGAATGTCTTCAATGAAGTTAAATATTATATTTTGTAATATTAATAAGAAGACTAACAAATCACTCATTGTTGGAACCTAAAGCCGTGTATGACAGAAGAATATAACTCTTTAGAGGGCATTACTTTTTCATAATTCATACATTTGCAAGATAAGTATTCATAATTTTCCCCATGATCAACATGTTTTTCAAGCAGAATTTATGGATCAATGTAATTGCAGGTTATTTACAAGCACAATGGCTTCAATTGTGATTCTGAATTTTCCTAAATATAATATATAATCGATTGAATCAAATGACACTTCTTGTTTATTTATCTTAAGACTTTCATGTTTTTTTCTAGGTTAAAAGGTGTTTACAGTAATCAATTTCAGAGTAAAAAACATTTTGATCATCATACAGTCATCCCAATAAAACTATATGCGATTGACGTAGGATAGTGGGAGAAGAAATAAAAACAGAGAAAATGAGAGTAAGAAATAGATCGAATAAATTAACAATTTGAGATAGTACTGTGAATCTTCCTTATTTAAATAGTAATATTTTGTGAATCAATTTGGATATAAATAAATTTGATTTATGAGAGAAAGTTTATGTGCGAAAGGATCATATATATTATATTATTGGTAAAATATCATCACCCACCCACATATTCTTGACAACCGTGATTGATTGTTGGCATTTAATGAGTGGATGAGATGTTTTTATTAATTTTAAAACTTCTATTATAGAAGGTGTTTAACTAAATTAACAAATATAAGAGATTAAAAAATAATATTATCAAATACATTTTTAAATTCAAATCTTATCATCATAATAATAACCCAATTCAATTTTTTTAAAATATTATTCAAAATAATATGAAATATGTGTATGTTACAAATTTATTAACTTCTTCGCATTTTTTTTATGAAATCGAAAGATGAGCTCACATTATTTATATAAGTGATTTGTCTACACAATAAATTCAAACATCATTAATATGATCGCTTTAACTTTTTGACTTAGCTTTTAGAGAGAAATATTATCTGAGTTATACCCACAATATTATCAATGAGGTCAAGTTAGAAAATCTGGATGGTATAAATTTCCAGAAGGAAAATTTGGACAGACTAGTCAACAATATAATCCGAATGCTTAAATCCACATAAAGCTAAAGAAAACATTTGCTATCATTCACATGACATTTTGATATTTAGAAGTTATTTTTAATTTAAAATTATTTTATAAGTTACAAAATTATGAGTAATCTTACATTTATATCATTTTTTTATATCATTTTTATTATATCATGATGTAGCATATATCACAATTACATAAATTTTTAATTATTTAAATTTTTTAATATTATAATAAAATTTGTGTGATTATGATATATATCACATCATAATATAATAAAAATGATGTAAAAGAGTGATATAAATATAACATTACTCTAAAATTATTATATTCACGAAATGGGGAAACAGTTCACATTATTTACTTACACAATCAATTAAAACATCACTAATATGAAATGGTGTCACTTCAACTTACTTTTTGGAGAGAGATGTTATCTCAGCTATACTTCCGAGGTCAAGTTAGAAAAGATGGATAATATAGGTTCCATTTGATTCATTATTATCATACTTTTTAGAATAATCTTTGAAAAAAATTTAAATTAGACAAGTATTATGATATAAGATTTAAAAATTAACAAAAATATCTCATATTTTTATTTATTTACTAAATATTCCTATAATAAAATATTAAAAGTTAACAAAAAAATCTCAAATTCATTCATTAAATATAAACAGTAGTGAGAGTGTTTTTGTAATTTATAAAAAAATATTTTAAGGTGTTTAATTAAATTAATAAATTAAAAAAATTAAATAATATTTTAAAAATAATAATATTTTACTGTTTAACTTTTGTTTAGAATAGTAATAATAGGCTCCATTTGGTTCACAATTTTGTGTTTTTGAGAAAAGTTAAAAAAAAAAAGTTGAATTGGGTAGGTATTACGATGTAGGATTTACAAATTATAAAATACCCCCTATGTTTATTTTTTTATAAAACACCCCTTATAATAAAACATTAAAAGTTAACAAAAACACCCCTAATCTACCCTCAAATACGGACAGTCGACCACTACCATCGGAGAGTGACCGGAGTCATCGTAACAAAAATATTAAAAATATTTAGGAGTATTTAATTGAATTAACAAATTTAAGAGATTTAAAAAATATTGAATAAAATTGAATAATATTATAAATTTTTAGGTATTTTACTGTTTAACCTTTTTAGAAATATTAAAAATAATATTCCCAAAATCCAATTCTTTCGTATTTCTGGCAGAATTATTTGACAGATTAATCCGAATGCGTAGTATTGTCCCCACCAAAAATGCAACTTGGCCATCTCGGGTTCCCGCCTGGCTTTTTTCTCATTTTCTCACCTTTGTTTTTTACTTTTGACACGACTCTTCAACAGTTGATGTGTTTTCACAGATTCAAATACACTGTAGGACCATCACTTTCAAGGTCTTTGATTGGCTCCTTTTCTGATGATAATAATCATCATCTTGGAATTAATAAAGGAAATTCATTTTTTTGATCGCGGGAAGGGGGTCCACTAATTCCAGGGGGGAGACTGGCGGCCTAGCGTCGTTACTTCCCAGTACCCACTCTTAAATCACAGTGTTCAGACTTCAGACCCACCAACCCACTCGTCAATCACGGCATTGGAATTAGGTGACCATCATCTTTTTACCATTGTCAACTAATTTCTTCATTTCAGAAATTAAACATGACAGTTCTAATTTCATAAAGTTTGGAATATATTATACTTAAAATATAGCATATGAATAACTTAATTCATTCAAGTGAAAATTTTCAATAAAAAGACTAACTTTTCAATAAAAATTTGGATTTAACATAATGGAGTATGTGTAAGTTACAAAATTATCAACTTCTTCATATTTTTTATTAAATAGAGAGACGAGTTCACATTATTTATATTAGTGATTTACCTACATAATCAATTCAAACATCACTAATATAATATGTGTTAAACAATCCAAAGAAAATAATAAAAAAAAGAAGGCTAGGGTTTCATTAATATTGCACAATTCAATTGAATACAAAAAGTATGATTTAACCTAAATACAAAGAGATATATATAGGCTAAACAAAGGAAATAATGAAAAGACAAATCTACCCTTAATAAACAATAAAACAAAATAACCCATATTTCTTAACAATATGTTGTCACTTTAACCTTTTGACTTAACTTTTAGAGAGAGTTATATGATATGTCATACTTACACTATGATCAATGGGATCAAGTTAGAGAATATGGATGATATACAACCTTCAAAATAGTTTCCTCCAAATTTCCTGTCGAAATTTTTTGATAAACTAGTCAACAATATAATCAGATTGCTTAAATCCAGATAAAGCTAAAGAAAACTTTTGCTATTATTCACATGCCACATTTTGGTATGTCTTAAAATAAGTCTGTAATTATTGTTGCTATTATTATGTTGGTTGTTATTTGAACGAGTCTTTGTTAGTAGAGTCTAGGTGTCCAGATAATGTGTCCTATCATCTAGCTTAGTGGAGTTACTTTAGATGTAATTGCAGTTATGTACAAGCACAATGACTTCATCTTTGATTTTGAGTTTCCTAAGTATAGTATTTCAACCATTGAATCATATCGCACCTTTTTTTTTTTGGTTTATCTTAAGACTTCTATTTTTTTTTTCTTTAGTAATCAATTTTAAAATAAAAACATTTTGATCATCATACAATCATCCCAATCAAACTATACGCGATTGATGTAGGAAAGTGGGAGAAGAATTAAAACAGAGAAAATTAGAGTAAGAAATAGATAGAATGAGAGAACAATTTGAGATAATATTGTGAATATTTTTTATTCAAAAGTAATATTATGTGAATGAATTTGGATATAAATAAATTTGATTTATGAGAGAAAGCCTTTGTGGGAAAGGATCATATATATATATATAATTGGTAAATCATTTTGTATTATTCAATCAATCAAAGCTTGATGCCTAATCCAATAATAACACTTTCAAGCCGGGTGTGTCAACATGATAATAACCATGAAATTATAAAGTTAGAAAATAAATTAAAAAATTGGAAAATGTATAATATGCCATTATAATCACGTTATGTAGAGATATTATTAATTAAACTACAAATTTTCATGAAATGACAAGAAAGGGGTACAATGCAATGTTCTGAGAACCGGACCTAACAATGACCCGTTCAAGGGTCCGGTTACCGATTGGATCGGTTGGATCGGTCAGTTGGACCGTAATTTGTAAAATTACATTTTAGTTTCTGAAGGTTTGAAATTCATCAAAAAACAGCCCTATAATACTCCCTAAAGGTTTGAAATCTATCTAAAACACTCCTGTCGGGCGAAGATTCTGGTGAGTGGTGGCGGCAGCGACGATCGACGGCCAATCGAAGCTAGAATCTTGGGGCTTTTGATGTGTAGGTGCCGGTGACTCTGATGGCGGTGCTAGGGAGTTCCATCGGCGTCGGAACTCGTCGGAATCAACAAAAGAAATCCGACGTCACGTAAACTTTAGGTGGACGGCGATCGACGAAGGCTGGACGACGACGACTGAAAATGGATGGGTTTGGTCGTGGAGATGCCGTCCGTCGAATGGGGGTGTTTTCTCCGTCGAAAGGTGCTGGAATCCGACGGGGTTTAGCTGCGATTGGACCGCGATTCGGTACTATTCCGGCAGTCCAACCGCGGTCCAATCTGGTTTAAACAAAATAGCGGTTTTTTATATATATTGGACCGGATTTGCCGTCGGTTGTCGATCGAACCAGTCCGACCAGGCGGTCCGATTCGGTTTTCAGACCATTGGTACAATGTCTTAAATTGTTCAATTTAAGAACACTTTCAATATTTAAGGTAGGTAATTAAGAGAGGAAGTATGTTAATGGATAACTAACATAAATTTATTCACAGCATTATGAACATACATACATACATATATACAAAGATAAAACTTTATATCGATGATTTCCTTCAAAATTCTTAAAAACAAATATTAAAGTATCTTCCCTTTAACTGAAGTCTCTTATTTTGTGATATTATAGCAAATATCTAATATTTGAATCTCTTATCTATATCATTTTCATCAATTTCAAATGAAGTTGATTTATCAAAAATTGTAGAAATTTGTCTTCTAGAATTTACTAGGTAAATAGAAATCCAAATTAAAAAAAAAAAAAATTACAAATTTCTACAACAAAATATGGGGTCTTAACATTTTTGTCCTTAACTTTTTCAGGCCCCAACCTTTCGGAAAGTGACAGTTTAGTCTCAAGAGCTAAAAGACGTAAATGCTTTTTGAATTCAGTTGACAATTGCAGCATATATAGAAACTTGTACTGCCATATAATATCCTATATAGGCGGCTTTTAAGTGAATTTAAACTTTGTGGTTGTGTTGGACATAAAGAGTCTTTTACTAATCATCATACATATCAATAGTTAAATCTAACAAAGATTTCTTAAGAATAGAGTCATTGATAGAAACTCATAAACGGAAAATCAATTTGCACCGGCACTAGGTCTCGACATCAATTTGCATTGCGGAAGGCTCAACGTCCAATAGACAATTTACTCCCTTTATTCCTACGGAATGTAAGCAACAATACAATTTGTAAAGCCACGGAGAGAGAGAAAATTATAGAAAGCAACTTATAGTGCAGAGCATTCTTATTACATGGGAAACTTCTTTGATGACAGTTCCATCCGAAAATATTACTGGCAATCACAAAGAAGTTGTTTTGGATCTCGACCCCCACGCCGTGTGATCCACTCATTGCTAGCTGGAATTTTTTCTTTTTTTTTTTTTTTCTCTTTTTAATAAGGGAAAGTTAGAATGCCAGATATTAATACATGGTAGCACATTGTTAGATTCTGATACTAATAAGGATGAAATAGATGTTTCATAAAGCATAAGGTGAGAAAATGTCATTCATCCCCCCTTTTTTTTTCCCAATCATACAATTAAACATTGATCTATTAATTTTGTAGGGCCTACGCCTACATATATTATTGTACAATTATAATAAATTTATGTTAGATAAAAAATTAAGTTCCAATAAAAAAGTTTTAACAACATACAACAAGGGATGTGTAGAGAATAAATTAAAATATAATTTGAAATTTTAACAAATCTAAGTACAAACCAACGGAAATTAATGGCCACCAGCAATGGTGTAGCTAGCTTTTTAATTCAGAAAAATAAACTCACTTCAATTTTGATCAGTGATTAAAAAAAAAAATAATAAAAAAAAAATAATAATAATAATACACGAAACACTAACACATATCACTATCTCTACCTATAAGGAAAAATTTCGATACTTTTTAAAAGATAATGAATATCGACTGTTAACTGAATTAAATGATTTTTTCGAGATAAATGAACGCTATCCAATTTCTAAATATTAATACTTAACAGCTAAGAAAAGCATAATAAAGATCCCAAATCAGGAATTATATGCTTGAATTATAGAGATTGGAACTTTTATACATCTATATCCAAACCTTACAACCTGCATATTCTATGACCGTTACCAATATGACATTTCATGCCACAAAGATCACATCCTAAATTACAAAATATTACAAAAATTCTATCAATCACTGTAATCTTACCATGTATAGCAGTATTATACATTCAGTTTCAGCGAGCAAATAAATTTCTCACCTCCCCACTGCTATCATGTCACTGAATCGAGCGACATTTACTGGTCAGAGCAACAGATCAACTCCAGGGCTATCATCAGTTGCATTTTTACATTGGCTCTTCTTTCTGCTGTAACTTCTTGTAGAAGAGGATGTAACAATATCTTTGTTCAAAACGCTATTTGTTGTGTCCTTAGAAACCCCAATCAGTCAAACAGCTTGGCTTTGAAGTAACAGTTTCCACTTCGATCTCTCCAGCAAGCATGTTAACGATACGTGACATTAGTGGCCGTAACATTGGTGACGCTTGACTGCACAATAGGCAACTCCAATTGGCAATTCCAATTATTCATAGAGCTTTGATTTCATTGAACTCTGCTAAATTGGGATCAATCAGCCCCAAACTTTGGTTACTTTCATGAAGACTCCAGGCCTAAAAATACAATATAGATCATTCAAAAAGCATGAGCTTTTGCATTAAGGTACATTGGAGAAAGAAAACAAAGCAAGTAAAAATTCAAGTTTATTCTCTTTACCCATTCAAGAAGATAAATTTTTTCCCTATCCAAGCTAGTATCAGAGTTTGCTCTTCCACTCATAATCTCCAAAGCAACAAAACCAAAACTGAATACGTCAGCCATTGTTGTCAAGGGTCCACGCATTGCATACACCAGTGCCAAATAGCCACTGCAAGAAAATGAAGGGTTTCTCAAGGTTAAAATCCAAAAATAAAGTTTGGATATACAGATTGCTCTCACGGTCTTTCTTATCAATACTTGTATGTTGAGTGTTTGAAATACAACAAAATCTACTAGATATTTTGAAATACTCAGTAGCACATTCTAAAATGGAGTATTAAGGAAGAATGGTAGTCAAGGAATGATTGAAGCAGCTTACCTCGTCCTTGCAACTCTGGTGCTCATGTGAGTTTTAGTGTCATCATACAGCTTTGCCAATCCGAAATCTGATATCTTTTGGCAGAGTTTTGCATCAAGTAAAATATTACTTGTTTTGACATCTCAATGTATAGATCTTTGGCCTAGAATCCTCATGAAGATATGCTAGACCTCTTGCAGTTCTCAAGCATATTTTGAACCAGGTAGGCCAATCAAGATGCCTCTCCCTTCTTCCTGCATAAACATAGCTGCAATCATTAAGATCTTCCAAGAGTTATTAACGTTGATAATTGAGAAATCACCAACAATTTATCTCCAGAAATGACTTGGAGCTTATTAAAATATGTCAATCAGCTCTTTGGAAATCATTTCCCTACTCTTGTACTAAATGCATTTTACAGAGCAGTGCAAATATTTCTCTTTATATATTAAAACATTTGAAAGTCATCACAAATGTATTTTGTAGTGCAAAATTCATTGTTTATAACTGGTAGTAAATCATCGGAGAGAAATCACATGCACTGATTTGGAGTTGCTTGCAAGAAAAGCAAAGTAGAAAATTTTAAACTAAGGTTGATCATCAATTAGCATCTTCATACCAAGCAATACTTGATCAAGACTTTTGTTTTGAAGATAGTCATAAACAAGGAGGAGCCTAGTTCCCTCGATGCAGCAGCCATCTAATTTCACAAGCTTGCGATGTTGCAATGCAATTATGGTAGCAATCTCATTAACAAACTTATTTTTCCCTTGGCAGGATCCTAGTGAAAGTTGCTTCACATCTATTACCCTTCCATCAGAAAGTGTACCCTTTAGCACCAGATTTATTAACATAAATCATAGCTGCTCCATCCTTGGTGAGTATCCAAAAGCTAAAATTCACCTATTTTTCCCGTTATACAACATTTCAACCCAAGTTCCCAGTGTACTATTTATCGTTTGTAACTTGTAAATGTAAGATATAAAGTTACCTATTACAAAGGTCCAAATCCTCCCTGGCCAAGCTTATTTGGACGGTCGAAGTCTTCTGTTGCAGACCTCAACTCAGCATAACTGAAAATTTTTAGTTTAGGTCCTATTCCAAGTAGCACTACCTATTGAAGCAAGATAAAAGAATACATAATGTTGAGGATTTACATGACAAGAGATGAATTACAACAGAAGCTTTGCCTATTTCATGAACTATGCTATTCCTAGTTTTGAAATAGATATCAGAAGCCCATATTTTGCATCTGTTATAAGTATGAGATATTATATATCTGTTATTTATGTTTCTTTGGTGCACCGAAACAAAAATCACATTTATGTTACACCGATATTCTGGAATGCTGAAGTGAAATGCAAATTCATTGATTTTCAAAAACAAACTTGGTTTCAAAGATTTTACAACTATTTTCTAAAAAATCTCTTTGGCACTCTTACCTTCTGCATCATCATTCTCTCTTTTTATCCTCAAGTGAGGAATTAAAAATATCAGTATCAAACCCAAACTTCCAAGAGCTACAGCAATACCAACAATCAACCCACTCTTCTTCTTCTTTCGTCTAATACCAACAGTCGGAATGAAATCTGAGTAGGAAAATTCAGTATATCTATTAGAAAGCATTTAAGCACAGTTATTGTAACTCATCTTATACGAAGATTCAAAAGAATCTCATAGTTTACCTGGAATGACACTTAAGAGCTGAAATTAATGACCCATAGTTACCTCGGTCAGGTATGCAACAGGTCTCTTTACCAGCCCATAATAGGTGAATTTCAAGATAGTTCTCAGACACACTAGCATTAAATTTGTTTGTAATTGCTTTTCCTTCCCCACCTGCTCTTGTTGATATGTCAAAATCTTTTAACTGGAGAATCCTACAGGATCAATTAGGAAAGAAAACAGATGAAATTGTAATAGTCAAAACTATATATATAAAATAAGGGTATGAACCAAAATTTTCCAGTGAATGTTTACCTGAATATAGATATCAAAAACACGCCTTCCAAACTCACCCACTTTTGTGAGCCCTGATCACCAAAAACTGTCTCAGCAGAGGACAAACTTACATTGTGAAGTCCATTCTCCAGACTAAGTCCATAGAATCTAAGTGATCCCGAGGATTGCCTTGAAGACTGATAAAGCTTCGGGCCTGCGGTGCCAGTTACTTGTGAGCCAATATTTTGAACATTGAGTGTTAAATTGTCCATCAGAAAACAAACCCACATCACTAACTGCCAATTTTTCGGTATCAAGTACAATACAAGAAGCTCCACCAAGATCATAGCCATCGGCCTCACACACTATAATATCAACCTTCATTTCTTCACCACAACACTTGATTGCAAAACTTGAATCTGCAGTTGCAAAATACACTATGCTATCAATTTGGTCCAGTTATCCCAACTGGAGCTGAATTAACAAACAATTTATAAAGCTACAGTAGCATCTATATTTAAGCAAAATAATGCACGGAGAAAGGTAAATTGGTAGTACACTAAATTTTAGAAAAATAATTATACATCAGAAAGAAAGACACTTACAGCGCGGAGCATTCTTATTGCAGAGAAAGTTTCTCTGCAGACAGTTCAATCCTGGAGACTGCTGGCAAGCACAGAGAACATTACCAGGTACCTTTGTTAAAGCAGCATATTCCCTTGCCGAGGTTTTATATTTCTAGTAATTTTTTTCTTTAAGTGAGGGCCTTTTTTCAAAAATAAAATCTAATATCTTATTTATCAAAAATGAAACTATAACGAACCTGATGTTTGAGCTTTCAAAATGTGAAATTGTTGGCCACTAGATTCCTGTTCAATTCAATGCAAAGATAAATTAGACTTCAAAGTTTGAAGTATACTAACTAGAGATGTATTATATTAAAATCAGAGCCTGATAAATAATCAACCATGTTAGAAAGACATCAGAAATGAGCTGCGACTTTCTTGTACCCCAAATGGTTATTCCAAGTGACATTTGTTTGGACATCAGAAATTCAAGCGTGTTGGAGTCTCATACCGACTAGGCATGCTCAAGCCTACTGGTTTATAAGAGGGGGTAATCCTCCCATTCAACAAGACCTTATTGGATGAGGAGTCAAGCCCACCTCAAATTCTAACATGGTATCAGAGCCCAGGTTTAGTTAAGCTGAGCGCTTGACCAGCGGGTGAGGAGTTAAGAGCCTGCAACTACCTCCAATAACAGGCATGACCCAACATATGGGCTTGACCGTGAGGGGGAGTGTTGGAGTCCCATACCGACTAGGCACGCTCAAGCCTACTGGTTTATAAGAGGGGGTAATCCTTCCATTCAACAAGACCTTATTGGATGAGGAGTCAAGCCCACCTCAAATTCTAACAAAGCGCATCAAGGCAATTAGTCAGGCGCTGTTAAGTATTTCTGATAATTGTCACATGATAAGAGAAAACTGAGTCACTAAAGTGCTAAGTGTAGGCCATGAAAATGAATACTCAACAATTTCTCATACTGTCATCTGGTTCCTTTGAACTGGCATGATTGTCGTAAATTTGATTATTGGTTAATTCATACAATCATGTAAAACATTATAATCTATTAACAAAACAAGGAAAGAGGATTATTGAGCTCCACAATGCCTAAGGTCCAAAGCAATGTTTGATTTTTAGAAAATGAAGATGGAAAACGAAGTTATTATGGTTCAAGAGACATACAGCAGTTTTGAACTTGTAGTCACCCACGATGGAAAAGTTCCTGATAGATAATTGTAAGATAAATCTCTGCAGGAGTATATTAAGCACCAGTTAGAAGGAATCATATGCAGCAACATACAAATCTAAAAAAGGAACAAATCACTCAAGATTTTCAATTGCTTTCATCAATTACTTGTCACAAAAAAGTGATTACAACTAAATATAGTTAAGATTTTCGAATTTTAAATGGGGTGGCCTGAAGATATTTATTAATCTATCCATGAAACATTTGGCACATACCTCTCCACTCTTCCAAACTGAAGCCTCTAAAACTTTCAAGGCAGATACAACAAAAATGGACATATAACATCTATCTAACTGGACAAGATATAATAGGGCATAATTCTCAAGATAACTGAAATTAAGGCTTACATGTTTTGAAGATATAGAATATTTTGCTGAGGAAGGTTCCTGACAGACAATTGTTTCCAAGAAACCTAGTGAGAGAAGCAAAAAACAAGTGAATGTATATTTAATGAAAGAACAAGGATCAGAGAAAATCTAAAATAAGAAACTAAAACTAACTTAAATAATAATAATAATAAATAAAAAATAAAAAAGCACACACACATAAACAATAAGAGACACACTCATAGCATTACAACTTACAGTGTCTGAATAAAGCACTTGGGATTTGACGAATTAAGTTGTGTTGATGGGCAAGATGATTATTGCAAACCGAGCTCGAAGATCTTAACAAGAAGGGAAATTAAACAATCAGATAGTCTTTCAAAATCTAACTTCTCTACTTTCCTTTTGATTTTGAAGTGAAATAGAACGGCAGATTAAGAATATGGGTAATTTTGGAATTGACTATAGGCCGAACGACTTGTGCATACCCAAGGTTTATCACAACGACAAGTTGATACCCAAAAGGTTTTAAAACGACAAATAAGTACCTTCCGTCATGTTTAGTTAGTGATTTTTGTTTATTAATAGTGAAAAGACTAAAATACCCTTTAAAGTTTCAATTTTAGTTTTTTATAAATTTAAAAATATCTAAAAAACCCCCTAGGTTTGCCAATTTAATTAAACACCCCCATATATAAAAAGTTTGTTAAATGACAAAAACACCCCCACCACCCCAATGCCAGATTCCGGCCACCATCGCCGGAATCTGGCCGGAAAACTGCATTACGACACAGATCCCCATCGGATCTGTGTCGTAAAGTTCCGATGTGGCCTTTTCAGGCCAGATCCGTGGCTGATCTGGCCGGAAAAGGCCAGATCTACTGCCAGATCTGGCCGTCGACGCCGCAGATGGAGTTTTGCGGCGTCGACGGCTAGATCTAGCCAGAGATCTGGCCTTTTTCGGCCAGATCAGCCACGGATCTGGCCGGAAAAGGCCAGATCGACGCGTTACGACACAGATCCGACGGGTCTGTGTCGTAACGCAATTTTCCGGCCAGATTCCGGCGGTGGTGGCCGGAATCTGGCACTGCGGGTGGCGGGGGTGTTTTTGTTATTTTACAAAATTTTTATATATTGGGGTATTTAGTTAAATTTGTAAACTTAGGGGGTTTTTTAGAAATTTATAAAAAACTAAATTCAAACTTTTAAGGGCATTTTAGTCTTTTCACTATTAATAAACAGTAATAAACAGAAATAACTAACAGAACATGACGGAAAGTACCTATTTGTCATTTCAAAACCTTTTAGGTACCAACTTGTCGTTACGATAAACCTTGGGTACGTATAAGTCGTTCTCCCTTGACTATAATGCATACTATAGATTAATTTTCTAATAAATTTAATTAATAATGGAGCTTATAAAAATATTTACTAGGGTTTAAATACCACCACTCAAAAAAGAAAATTTTCAAATTAACCCATATCAATCCAAATGGATCATGAAATTATCAGAAGATACGGCGTTGTGAAGAAACATTCCATTGATCATGTTTTAAGAGGTATTTATGATTTTTACGTTTTGGCTTTAGGTTAAAGAACTAAGCTGATTCTTATTCTTTAGCCTTTATCTGCTTGGGCTTTTTTCAGTGATATCTATTTTACCAATGGGCTAGTGGATTACAAGAATACTAACTACACCCCCTCTCTTTGGAAGTACACCACTACGGTTAAGTTCGAGATAAGAGTCTACAAATGGGTACGTTTAAGAATAAGTTGGGGCATACTTAGTGATTCACTTCTTTGTTTTGAGTTCTACGTGAAAATTGGAAAGAATTAATTAAAAAAAAAAAAATAGATATATTTGTTTAAAATCAACAGAAAAATACCAAAAAAAAAAAAAAAACCTTTAAAAAAAGGAACAATTTCTTCATATACAAATAACTAAGCTTAATCAGAAATCAAAAAGCACTTTTAAGAATTATTTTTTGGTTAAAACTTAAAAGAAAGAGTAAGAGAACATACCTTCAATAGGATCAGTAGTGGTAATTTGAGCAGTTGATTTTTGAAAGATGAAGAAAATGATGAAGCAAATGCAGAATAAATGAGCGAAAGATGATGATGAAGAAGAAGAAGATGAATCAATTTGAGCAGTTGATTTTTGGGCATACTTAGTGATTCACTATATATGTAATTGCCAAATTTGTACAATTTTTTTTTGATGTAGTAGCAAAAAAATTTCTGAGGCTTTTAAAACAAAAAAACTCCCCATGCCATTGAAAGTCATTAAAATTTATACTATTACGACTACGAGTTAATAAATATTTCCTCCAACTGTTTATTATAACACTGACAACTTGATATTAAATTTTTTTTATTATTTAATCAAATCTTAGGGGATTAGTATCATTAAATTTTGACTATCATCACATTTTCACAAAAATAAATAAATAAATATTTCACTTATAAAGTATGCATTCTCTCCAATTAAAATATGCGTAATTTCATCTTTACAAGATTTATGTATTCAGAAATTAGGATGAATTATTAAATAGGATACTCTTTTTTTTTTTTTTTTTCTCATTTAAACCCAAGCCCAATTTGAGCATTAGTGCCAAAATCTAAAAATAGAATAAGATTAGACTAATTACTAGTTTTAGTCAACAACTAATTGATAATTAATAACATAATTTTCTATTTAACTAACTAATTACATGTTGGCAACATGCTTGAAACCCTCCCTAAGTATAAAATATCAATACCAGAAGAAAAGAGAAAATTAAAAAAAAAAAGGAGAAAGTTTGCTAATCTCACATAAAAGTTAAGTTCTTAAGGTTTCCAAGCTCTTTTGGGGGAGGCCAAGAAAGTAGAAAGTACATTGTGGCCAACCTCTCTAGCACATGAAAGAAAAAGTTATAACAAAATCAACACTCATATACCAAAAATAATCATATATAATCTAACCTAGGTTTTCAATCATAAGGGTATTTATCAATATTTACAAATACTTCAATTGAGATAAATTTCCAATAAATGCAAGCAAGAGACTAGTGAAGTAATTTCGTTTGATTCTACTGCAATGTTAAATAGAAAAACTAAATCAAATCTGATTTAATGTCCATTAATTAGAAACGATGAAGGTCAAATTTGACTTATACATATCAAACGCAGGGAAATGAATGGGAAAATCCATACAAATTTGTCAGAAATTTCAAAGCCACTAGTTCTTTTGGAATCACTCTTTTTATGTCTAGAGCATATACACTCCTGCAAAAAATAAAGACAAGTTTCCAATCATATCTCCTCAAATTTGATCTGATTATAGATGCAAACTCTCTTGCCTTAGGAAAAATACACACTTGAAGGATAAATTGTATACACAACTTTAGGGAAAGTTTTAACCAAAAGTTAAGATCCATCTAAAGCATCAGAAATAATCTACATAATATAGCATAAACAGTTCAATAAAAAGTTATGAATAATTCAAAAACCAATGCCAATGCCACAACATTAACCCAAAACCCAATCTCAATCTAAGTAAATGTAACATGTCTATACTTGAAAAAAACCTGAAATAAGTTAATGTGAAAATTCCCCTAAATTTGGCAGAGAGAAAAGAGATTATAGCTCAATGATGTGGCAAGTTGAGCCATTTTTAAACGAACAGTCACATTTGAAAATTCGAAAAGTGGTGGGTGAATTCCCCCAATGGTGCCAACGATGTTGCAAATCCACCCACCACAAAAATGAAATGTTTCATAACCAACTTTGATGGAATTTTCAACTTAATTTTGTCCCTCTTTATTTAGCTTTCTCCTGCACAGCTTTTAAACAAAATAGAATATATTTTGCTAAATGGGGTTCACTTCAATCTGAAGCTAGCTACTCATAAATTAGTAAAGTTTAATATTTCTTTAAACAATTCTATATTCAATAATTAAAACAAATAATTCATTTATAAAATAAAATACACACGTAAAAGAAAGGAAGAGAGAGAGTACCTTCATTAGGGTCAGTAATTTGAGCAATGGAGTTGTGAAATAAGAAGAAAAAGATGAAGCAAAAGTGGGAAAATCCTAAAGAAAAAAGTAGCATATTGGAATTTGTAAAGTTGAAAATAAATCAACATATTAGAAAATTGGATAAGATGCAATTCTAATCACGTATCTATAGAAATATTATTAATCAAAGTAGAATGTTTCTGTCAAAATGACAAAAAATTACATAAAATCTTGAAAATTGTACAATCTAAAAACCAAATAAAATTGTACCTGAAAAACGAGAAACCAAGTCTTTTGTTGCAGATTTCAACTCGACATAAGTGAAATTCTCCGATTTAGGTCCTATTCCATGTAGTTTTGCATATTGAAGCAAGACAAATGATTACATAACCTTGAAGGACTTGCAATAGAAGAGATGAATTACAGCAGCAACTTTGCTTGTCTTATGGAATACATTACTACTAGCCCATATTTTAACAACGAGATATTATAGATCCCGTACTTAAGTTTTAGGAGTGCTAGAATATAATTCAACACTTCTGTTACAACCATATTC
Source organism: Pistacia vera (assembly GCF_008641045.1). NCBI lineage: Eukaryota > Viridiplantae > Streptophyta > Magnoliopsida > Sapindales > Anacardiaceae > Pistacia > Pistacia vera. Next base: position 733,834 of record NW_022196364.1, on the reverse strand, counting down.
TGGTATCTACTTTTCCCAAATGCCCCGAGAACCTTTAACTTTGAGCAGAAGTGAATAATGCAAATTAATTTATTTTCATGAAGAAACTTGGTTTTAGAGATTTTATGACTAATATTACTGTTAAATTCTATTGGGTTTTCTCACCTTCCGTATCATATTTGTCTATTCTCATCCTCAAGTAAAAAACTAAAAATATCGATATGATGCCAAAAATCACAAGAGGGACTATAATAGCAACAATCAGCCTAGTCCGGTTCTTCTTTTGTTCAAGACCAATAGTTGGTGGGAATTCTGAGTAAAATTTAGTGAGAAGTATATCAACAGATTAGCACTTTTATAGTAATTCATCTAAAACGAAGTTTCGGAGAGATCACGTAGTTTACCTGGAGTGACACTAAGAGCTGAAATTAATGGTCCATAACTACCTGCGGCAGGTACACAGCAGGTCCCTTTACCAGCCCAAAATAGTTGAATCTCAAGATGGTTATCAGTCACATTAGCATCAAAGCTTTTGCGAATTGCTCTTCTAAACCCACCTGCCTTCTTTGTTATGTCAAAATCCTTCAATTGGCGAGTTCCCTACATGATATTTGAGGAGAGACAGTATTATACTTTTCAATATAAAATTGTAATAATAGAATCGGTAAAGGACAAGGGTATATTTCACAAGATCTCCAAATTACAATTTGATGACCAAATGTTTACCTGAATATACACATCAAAAACACATCTTCTAAGACTCCCCTATTTTCTTGAGGTTTGATCTTTATAAATTATCTCAGCGAAGAACAAGCTTACATTGTAAACCCATTCTCAAGACCAAGTCCATCATATTTGAGTGACCTAGGGGATTGTCTTGTTGTCTAATAAAGAACTGTTGTTGTAGTGTTAATCACTTCTGAGCCGGTATTTTGAGGAAGTGTGTTAAATTGTCCCTTAGAAAACAAGCCCACATTACTAAGTGCCCATTTTTCAGGATTTAACACATTAAAAGAAGCTCCACCATCGTCAGCTTCATACACCATATTGCCGACTCTCAATTGTTTACCACCACACTTAATTGCCAACCTTGAATCTGCAAACGCAATGATAAAAGCTCTGATGATAATATTAATCTGAATACATCAAAGAATTAGACAAAATTTGAGAATAATAACTTCCAGTAACTTAATACAAAGACCATCGCTAAATCAAACTATAACAGCTGTACACATATTTATCAAACATGGAGCTTGATGGAGAACTATTATTTTGAAAGTTTATGGCCAATGCATACATATAAAACAATAGAGTTAACAAAAGGAAGGAGAAACAGAGAATCATTAGTTCAAATGTTTTTGAAATTCAGATCTAATGATGAAGAAGAACAGCAATAAATATATCATTAATATTTACCTACTAAATGATGAAGAAGATGAGAGATTGATTAGTCATACCTAATTTTCCGTCGATTTGATGATCTTGCCATCGAGTCGAATGTACAGGATATGAGAAATCTTGGACCAATCTTCACCTATTTCCCGTTTGTATCTTTTGCTCAGTTTAGGACTGTCTTCAATTGCTAGTTCTCTCAAAGAGATGAGACGATCCATATCATTGGGTAAAGATGACAATTCTGGACAATTTACAACACGAAGAACTTGAAGTTTTTGCATCGACTCTGGTAGTGCCTTCAAGTTGGAACAATTTAGAATGACCAACCTTTCCAAAGTGTTAGTGGAACACTGAATAAGCCATTGCGGGAATTCCACCAATTGTGGTAATTTTCTTATATGAAGAAATCGAAGGTGAGGCCAAGTGCTGCTGAGTTCTTCATGATTGTCTTGCTTATCCGATCCGATGCTCAAATCAAGATTAAGCCTTTCACAACCAAGCAAACGAAGATCTTCTAATGAGCTTAGGCTTCTCACACCACATGGTAATGAGATAAGTCTTGGACATTCAGAAATCTTTAGAGTTTTAAGAACTCTTAGGTGACCAATATCTTCAAACAAATATTCTAAATTATTGCAATCGGAAATCCCCAAACGTCGAAGAGAATTCAAGCAACCAATACCATTGGTTGGTAGATGCTTTTGTATCGTAGTTAAGATGAGACATCTAAGACTAATTAAGTACTTTACATCTCTTGTTAACGCTTTTAATTCCTTACAATGCGATAGTGATAGAAATTGCAAATTTTGCAGCTTGTAAATGGAACTTGGGAGTTCTTTTATTTTAGGGTTGCTTCCTAGATCAAGATCTCTCAAATGCTTCAAATTACCAATTTTTTTAGGCACTACTTCAATATTTGAAAATGCTAAGTCTAACATTTGCAAGAATTTGCACCTTGAGACGATTAATTCCAAAAATGATTGGCTAATACCAGTACTTTCTCTAGTAATTGGATAAAAAGTAATGCTTCTCAGATGACCCAAGTTAGGTAAAATGTTTGGAACATCGATTATAGGTGCATCAACAAAATAAAATGATAAGTGTCGATGACTTTTGGTACAAATTTGGTTAGTGGATTTCACTATTAAGCTCTCATTTCTCATCAATGATGTGGCAAGATCATGCATGAGATCATGAATTTTAAACAAGTACACATTCCCGTAAATTTGTTCAATATCTTGGAAAAAAGATCTCAACATTAATTCTTTTATATATTGCATACCAATATTTTCCAAATCTTGATTTTCATTGTGGGATCGAAGAAGCCCATGGTCCATCCAAAACTGAACCAAATCATCACTATCAAAGTCGTAGTCTTTTGGGAAAAGGGAACAATAAACAAAACATTGTTTCAAGTGAGGTGGAAGATGATTATAACTTATTCTTAGAGCATTTAAAATGTCATTTTCTTTTTTATCCAACTTCCAAATCTCATTATCCCTCAAATTTTTCCAATCTTGTTCAGAAGTTGAGGAATAAAGTAGACTTCCTAACGCTCTTACTGCCAATGGAACACCTCCACATTTTTTCACAATTTCTTTTCCAATTTCCATAAGATTTGGATGTTGCTTTTCTTGCCCTTCTTTAAATGCATATTTAACAAACACTAACAAACAGTCATCAAGAGAAAGACCTTCTAACTTGTATGTAGGTATAGTGCCCATAATTAAGGCAACACGATCACTACGTGTGGTTACGATAATTTTACTTTCACTATCACATTCTGTCAATAAATTTTTTAATTCAAACCACTTCCCATAATCTTCATTCCAAACATCATCCAAAACTAATAAATATTTTTTATCGATTAAGATATCATGTAGGATCTTTTGCAATTGGTCAATACTCTTATCAATATATTTTTGTCCAATTGCAGATTCGATGATGTCAATTAATAATTTTTTTAAAACAAACTCACCTGACACACATACCCATATTTTCAACGTAAAATATCCGTCCACCATTTTATCATTATATACCAATTTGGCAAGTGTGGTTTTTCCTAGACCTCCAATCCCAACAATAGGAACGACATAAACAATTTTATGACTATCACTAGGATATAATAGTAGTTTCATAATATTTTTTTTATCTTTATCCCTACCAATGACATCCGAAGCATGCACAAATGAGTGAGTTTCCCTCTCCCAACCTATAACATGATTGCTATCAACTTTCTCAGTGAGATTAAAACTATCCTTATCAGCTGTTATTTTTGCTAACCTCTTTTTAATCTCCTTAATTTCATGCCCCAAAGTAAAACGGAAAGCAACTGGATTTGAGGATGAAAAGAAGTGGCATACCTTTCTTGTAATGCCCTGACGATTCACAACTTGCTTGCGCAAATCTTCCACCTCAATCTCGTCTAAAACATCTTCAGCATCGTAGCAGATCTCCTTAAGCTTTCCCAGCCAAACTTTCAGCTTCTCATTATGGATCTGTTTGTCCTCAGCATCTAAAAGAACAGCTTTGATAGTGGTTAAGGTGTCAACAAGCTCTTGTGCATCATTTTTGACACCCCATGCCAAGCACATTTCATTGGAAGCAAGGGATATCAGCTTACCCAAGACTTGCTCAGCAATAGCAGAGACGATAGTTTCTGCCATAATTTTGAAAGAAAGAAAGGTGCAGGCTGTTGTGTTTGTGAAGTGGTGAAATTGGATTGTTGTATGAAATAATAATAAGAGAGCATGGCAATATATATAAAGATTCTTTGAGTAGCATGGGGAATATAGTGAAGATTAGTATATATTCTTTGTCTTGAATGAATGTAAGCTACATATCCTTTAATTTTCCCCTATGAAGAAGTATATACTAAGATTTCTTGCCTTGCATGCTGTTCAAAGAAATATGCAACCCAGTGAAGACTCGGATATATTCTTTGTCGTAAATGTAAGTAAACTAAGGCTTTGAATTTTGAGACTAGTGTTGGAAGATAATTTATGTAAATATTCTTCAACTTTATTGTTTACAACAATATAAGCAACAACTTTAATTCAAGTATATATCCTTTCCTTCATTTATGTCTCAAACTTTGGGAAGAAAATTCTTTCCTTCACCCCTATTCTATACTTTATTGAATTCTTTATTATCAGCCATATTTAATTTAATTTTTATTTATTGTTTGATTTCTTAATTATAATTTCTTATATTAAACCCCAAGAATTATGTCATGAACTTTTGATCACCTCTTACTAGTTGCAAAGGATATTAACGAGGGGCTTGCCCACTACCTTCTCTTCTGGTTGTCGCCATAGCAATGGCTGCTCCAGCCACAATGCCGTGCACGATCCATGATTTAGTTGAGGAAGATGATGAACACATTGACATTGGACTCAGATTTAGCTCTAACACTCTCTTTGGGCCATTTTCACTTAAGTATTGTGCTTGTTTTTACTTCTTGTTACCTCTTTCCATTGTCTCCCCGACAGCAGCAATAGTAATGCAGAGAACGACGGGAGCTTTTTTGGGCCATCTGGGCCTACAGGCTTAATGGGCTTCCAACCCGATCCACCGAAAACCAATGCCCAATTGGTAATTGGACTCCGAGGTGAAGCAACGAACAAAACAAGTCTTATCAAGAAGATTTAATGACATTAATTTCTATGAAATTTAAGTAAATAATAAAAATTCATTTTAAGTTTTAAAAATAATATAAATTTTTTTATCATTAAAACAAATAAATAATTCGATAAATAATATTGAGTTATAATAGTGTAAGTTAATTAAGAACAAAGATTTTCATAATTTCATTATTTCATAAATTTCATGAGATTTTTTATTCTTTTATAATTTAAGAAAAATTTTTATTTTTACATCAAATCTTAGGAGATGGATGTTATTAACTCCATCAAAGATATCAAAAGTATTAAGAATCAATCATATCGTTAACCATAAAGGAAAATTTTGATACATTCTGAAAGATGATGAATACCTATTGCTGACTGAATTTAATGATTTCTCCAAGATAAACGAATGTTGTCCAATTTCTAAATCTTAATACTTAAAACTAATAAAACTAGAAAAGCATAATAAAGATCCCAAATCATGAATTATATGCTTGAATTAATATATAGATCAGAACTTTTATACATCTATATCCAAACCTTACAACCTGCCTATACAACACAACATTTCATGCCACAAAAATCACATCCTAAATTACAAAATATTACAAAAATTCTATCAATCACTGTAATCTTACCATGTATAGTAGCAGATTCTCAAAATTATTCGTATTGCTCATACTTTCCATATCCAAAATTTCCAAAAGACAGTCCAAATAAGCTAGTTGCAAATGAGATATTACAGGAACAAGAAATATAGTGAACTTTTTTCTCCCTACATCCAGTACGATGGTCATCAAAATTATCAAATAATGTTATTGGTATACAAGGATAACTTCACAACATTGCAAGTCCTACGATAGCTTGCGGATACATAACGATAAATGGGTTAAATAGTAGCATGGATTTTAGTGGGCAGAAGTAGCAGTATAATACAGTCGGTGTCAACGAGCGAAGAAATTTCTCACCTCCCCTTGCTATGTCACTGAACTGAGTGACATTTACTGGAGAGAGCAATGGATCAACTCCAGGGCTATCATCAATTGCATTTTCATATTGGCTTTTCTTTCTGCTGTAACTTCTTGTAGAAGAGGATGTAACAATATCTTTGTTCAAAAGGCTATTTGTTGTGTCCTTAAAATCGCAATCAATCAAACAACTTAGTTTTGAAGTAACAGTTTCCACTTCGATCTCTTCAGCAAGAATGTTAACGATGCATGACATTGGTGGCCGTAACATTGGTGACGCTTGACTGCACAATAGAGCGACTCCAATTATTCGAGAGCTTCGATTTCACTGAATCTGCTAAATTGGGATCTATCAGCCCCAAACTTTGGTTACTTTCATGAAGACTCCAGGCCTAGAAATATAATATAGACCATTCAAAAAGCATGAGTTTTTGCATTAAGGTACATTGGAGAAAGAAAAAAAAAAAAAACAAGTAAAAATTTAAGTTTATTCTCTTTACCCATTCAAGAAGATAAATCTTTTCCCTATCCAAGCTAGTATCAGAGTTTGCTCTTCCACTCATAATCTCCAAAGCAACAACACCAAAACTGAATACATTAGCCTTTTTGTCAAGTGTCCACGCATTGCGTACTCCGGTGCCAGATAGCCACTGCAAAGGGTTTCTCAAGGTTAAAATCCAAAAGTAAAGTTTGGGTACAGCCTTTACAATGTGAAAACCTTTATAAGTTAGCAAATCTGACATATATACAAAGCAATTCCATCATTATCAAAGATGACACCAAAAGTTTTCGAACAATAACGAAGTTGTCCCTCATTTTTCACATTTGGCCTTTAAACTTGACCGAAGAACGGTTTTTATGTCGTTTCTTCTCAATTATAGTTTTCTTCTACGTCAAATCAATTAAAACTCACAAAAAAAAAAAAAAAAACCAAGTCCGCCGCGGTTCGGGCAGCCACATAGCCCAACCGCATCTAGCCAGGTCAAATGACGGCTAGGCTGTCTGACCTCCCGGCTTTGGCCACCAATACCTTCTTTTCTGGTTGTCGCCTTCACCTCCTCTGCTCGTCCCGTCATCGCCACTTCTTCTGGCTGTCGGCGATTCTGCCACTGCCACTGCCACCTTGTAATACTCTCGGTTGAAGAGTTTTGATCCGATTGTGTAGTGTTGGAGGTTTACGTATTGGATTGTGGAGGGAGTTTTTCTTTTCCTATTGTGAATTATTTTATTTAGGTTTTTTCATTAAATTTGAAATTTATTTTAGAAAATTAGCTATTTTGAAAAGAGTAAACGACATATTCCCACCCCAAGGTTTGACGAAATCCCAAGTTAGTACCACTGATTTCATTTATTCCAGATTCACACCCTTAAAGTAACAATGTTATGAATTTTTAGGGTTTAGAGGGTATAATTACCATAATGCCCTTAACCCTAAATTAATTAAAATTATGTTTTAACCCCTAAAATAGTAGTATTACAAAACTTACTATTTTATTTTCAAAATATATCAAAAACACCCTCGGTCACTATACACCCTCACCGGAAACAGCCCGATCTGGGCTGTTTCCGAAGACGTCGAACCCCCTGGTCACCTCCATCACCTTCCCCGTAGTCCGTCGTCCAAAACCCCTCTGGTTCCCGACTCATTTACCCATCCAATTGCCGGCACCGTTAGGCTTAGGGTTTCGGTGTTTGTGGGGTTGCGTGCTATCCACCGGATTCCGGTCGATTCCGCGGTGAAAATCCAATTGGACACCACCAATGCAACCACCGTCCCCAATCTATAACCCCTATGTCCCCAGCAACCGTTTCGTCGTCATTCGCCGGCCGAGAGTTCGTGTTCATCGGCCGTTTTCATTGCCGTGGCCGGAGATTGCGAGTGATGAGGGGTTGTGAATGGTATGGTTTTGTAGAGGGAGGATGGGGGTTCAATGGTGGTGACTAGGGTGATTTTGTGGAAGAATCGCCGAAAAAGAGCGAAAAACGTCGAGAACGACGGCTGCTAACGTGCGCCGGAGGACTGTTAGAGGCGGTGGTCTGCTAACGTGCGCCGCCCATGTAAAATGACCATTTACCCCTTACGTTACATCAACGTTTTTCCGTCCTTTAAGGGTGGGAATCTGGAATAAATGAAACCAGTAGTACTAACTTGGGATTTCGTCAAACCTTGGGTGGGAACATGTCGTTTACTCTTTTGAAAATAATGAATAAATAAGAATAATTTTGGAATTTTAAACAGTCAAACCTGGTCAAGTTATAATTTTGTGGACGGAGAGTCAGGTTGGGTGGCACATATTAGATTACAAACTAAAGGTGGAATCGTTGTTTCACGAAACATAAGAAAATGTTATTCGGTTCTTTTTTTTTTTTTTTTTTTTTTTTTTTAAATCATGCCATTAAACATTGATCTATTAATTTTGTAGTGCCACATATTATTATAGAGAACAGTAAGTATCGTCGCCGACTGAATAAATGATCTCTCAGGACTATATGAGCATTAACCTGATTTTGAATGTAAATACTTAAAATCTAAGAAAAGCATATAAAGATCCCAAATCAGCAAGTATATCCTTGAGTTATATAGTTATGAAACTTTTATACAACTATATCCAAACCTTAGTACCTTCAAGCTGCATATACAATAAATCCATATTTGTCACATTGACGGTTAAATTCAAATGAAAAATATTTGAAACGTTACAAATATGACATTCCATGCCACAAAAATCACATCTTAAACTACACATATTACAAAACTTCTGTCGATTGCTTATTCTTACCCCTGTATAGCCAATTTCCCAAAATTATACATACTGCTGAAACTTCCAATATCCAGAAATTCCAAAGAGATTCCAAACAAGCTTGTTGCAGAAGAACTATACAGAGGTTTCTCTATATACATCTAATATGATGGTCTTCAAATTCACTGTGCAATTAATAGTTGTGGTATACAAGGAGCGGTGTTATTCACTCAGTTTCAGTGAGTAAAGAAATTTTCTCACCTCCCCTCTGCAATTATGTCCCTGAACCCAGGGCTTATTCTGGAGAGCAATGGATCACTCCAGGGCTAAGAACAGTTACACTGCCACATTGGCTCTTCTTTCTGCTATAATTTCTTGTCGATGAGGATGTAACAGTATCTTTGTTCAAAAGGCTATTTTTTATGTCCTTATAATCCTTATCATCAAATACTTGGCTTTGAAGCACCAGTTTCCACTTCGATGTCTCCAGCAAGCTGTTACACGCGTGACATTGGTAGCAGTAACATTGGTGACAATTAGTGCACAAGAGTGCAACTCCTATTACTTGTACAGTGCCAATTTCATTGAACTCAGATAATTGGGAATTTATCAGCCCCAAACTTCGGTTACTTTCATGAAGACTCCAGGCCTACAAATACCATAGAGACAATTCAAGGAATAAGATTTTTTAACACTAGGATCTAGAAGAAAGCATTAAAAAAAAAAATGGTAAAAGTGCCCATTCAAGAAGATAAATCTTTCCCTATCCAGGTTAGTCTCAGAGTTTGCCCTTCCACTGATAATCTCCAAAGCAACAACACCAAACTGGATACATCAGCCTTTTCTTTCAAGTCCAAGCTTTCCATACTTTGGTGTCGATAGCCACTGCAAGAAAATGTGTTTCCAAGGTTAAATCCAAAAGAAAAGCTTCGGTATATAGATTGCTCTCAAACTGGATTCAATAATCAGCCCTATTCCAGGCGCCCACTTGCCTTTACAAAGTGAAAAGCTTTATAAGTTAGCAAATCTTTCCTAATACAAAACAATTACATCATTATCAAAGATGACACAAAAGTTTCTCAACATACATTATTGCTCTCATAGTCTTCTCATCAATACATTTATGTTGAGCATGTGAGCACTTTGAAATACTCACAACAAAATCCACTAGAGTTTTGAAATACTCTGCAGCACATTCTAAAGGAGTATTAAGGAAGAATGGTAGTCAAGAATGATTGAAGGAGCTTACATGGTCCCTGCAACTCTGCGCGAGTGTGAGTTTTTCTGCTCTCATACAACTTGCCCAATCCAAAATCTGATATCTTTGGCGAGTTCTGCATCGAGTAAAATATTGCTTGCCTTGACGTCTTGATGTACATCTTTGGCCTAGAATCCTCATGAAGACATGCTAGACATATTGCAGTTCCCAGCATATATTGAACCGGGTAGGCCAATTGAATGCAATTCCCTTCTTCCTGCAGAAACATGGCTGCAATCATTAAGACTTCAAGAGTTATTGATATGGATAACTGAGGATTCATGGACAATTTATCCCCATAAACAATTTGGAGCTCAATAAAACTTTTACAATCAGCTCAAACCCGTTTGTGCTCTATTTGCCCATTAAACTTGCAGTTTTTTCTATATATATATATATAACTAAACACAATTTACATAGAGAACAGATATGTTTTCTTTAAACCTTGACTGGTTAAAACATTTGAAAGTCAGCAAATAGTATTTTGTACTAAAGATTTATTGTTTATACTGGAAGCAAATCATAGGAGAGAAATCACATGCATTAACATTGCAGTTGCTTGCAAAAAGCAAAGTAAAATTTTAAACTAAAGTTGATCATCAATTAGCATCCTCATACCAACAATACTTATCAAGGCTTGTTTTCAAGGTACTCATAAAAAAAGAGGAGCCTAGTTCCCTCAATGCAGCGACCATCCAATTTCACAAGATTGCAATGTTGCACTGAAGTTATGTAGCATCTCTAACAAACTGTTTTACCCTTGGAGGGATCCTAGAGAAAGTGCTTCACAGCTGTAACCCTTCCTCAGAAATCAAACTGTAGCACCAGATTTATAGACATAAATTATATATGCTACATCTTTGGTGAGTATCCAAAAGCTGAAATTCACCTAGTTTTCTTGTTAATATGGTAAACTTGATAATGCATTTCAATACAACATTGCAACCCAAGTTCCTTTGTGCTAAACATTGTTTGTAACTTGTAAATCAAAAATGTAAATGTAAGATACAAAGTTACCTTGTACACAGGTCCAAATCCTCCCTTGCCAAGCTTATTTGGAGGTGCGAAGTCTTATGTTGCAGGTCTCAACTAGGCATAACTGAAAGTTTTGAGTTCAGGTCCTATTCCAGTACACTGCATATCAAAGCAAGATTACATAACATTGAGGATTTGCACGACAAGTGATGATTACACCAGCAGCTTTGCCTATTTCAGAACAAACTCAGTTGCACTAGGACAAATTCTTACTTCTCTGGAATCTACTTTTCTCAAATGCCCAGAGAACCTTAACTTTGTGCCCAAGTGAATGCAAATTCATAAACTTTCTTGAACAACTTGGTTCCTGATACTTCAACTATTTTAATTTAAAAATCTCTTGGGCTCTCTTACCTTCCGCATCGTCATTGTGCTTTTTGTCCTCATGTAAAAAGTTAAAAATATCAGTATCAGCTCGAAATTCCGAGAGCTACTAAAATACCAACAATGAGCCCAGTCTGGTTCTTCTTATGTGCAATAGCAACAGTTGGAATGAAATCCGAGAAGTTAATTCAGTTAAATGTAAACCAGAAAGAAGCATATAAGCACATTTATTGTAACTCTTATCTTAAATGAAGATTCAAAGGAATCAAATAATTACCTGGAATGACAAAAGAGCTGAAACTAATGGACCGTAACTACCTCGATCAGGTATGCAACAGGTCCCTTTACCAACCCAAAATAGGTGAATTTTAAGGTAGTTCGCAGACACCTTAGCATAAAATTCCTTCGTAATTGCTTTTCCCACACACTTCCTTTGATATGTCAAAAATTTTTAGCTGGACAGTTCCCTACAGGATGAATAATGAAAGAAAACAGATGAAATTGTAATAGTAAAAATATAGATATATAATTAGCGTATGAACCATAACTTTCCAGTGAATGTTTACCCGAATATAGATATCAAAAACACACCTTCCAAGACTCGTCCACGTTTGTGGGCCTTGATCACCAAAAACGGTCTCAGCAAAGGACAAGCTTACATTGTAATGTCCATTCTCCAGACTAAGTCCATGGTATCTAAGTGATCCCAGGGATTGCATTGAAGACTGATAAAACTTCGGGGCTGCAGTGCCAGTCACTTGCAAGCCGATATTTTGAACATGAGTGCTAAATTGTCCATCAGAAAACAAACCCGCATCACTAATTGCCCATTTTTCCGCATCAAATACAATAAAAGAAGCTCCACCAAGATCATAGCTATCGATCCTCATACACTATGCTATCAACTTTCATTTCTTCACCACCACACTTGATTGCAAAACTTGAATCTGCAGTTGCAAAAATACACTATGCTATCAATTTGGTCCAGTTATCCTAACTGGAGCTGAATTAATAAACAATTTATAAAGCCACAGCAATACTATATTTAAGCAAAATAATACAGGGAGAAAGGTAATTGGTAGTATGCTAAATTTTAGAAAAATAATTATACAGCAGAAAGAAAGATGCTTACAGCACGGAGCATTTAGTGCAGGGGAAGTTTCTCTGCAGAGAGTTCAGTCCAGGGAGAATACTGGCAAGCACAGAGAACCTTACTGGTTATCTTCTTAAAGTAGCATATTCCATTGTTGAGGTTTTATATTTCTAGTAATTTTTTCTTTATGCAAGAGCCTTTTTTCAAAAACAAATCTGATACCTTAGTTATCAAAAAAGGAACTATCACTAACCTGATGTTTGAGCTGTCAAATGTGAAATTGTTGGCCCCTAGATTCCTGTTCAATTCAATGCAAAGATCAATTATACTTCAAAGTTTGAAGTATACTGACTAGAGATGTCTTATATTAAAATTATAACATGACAACTAATCAACTATGTTAGAATGACATCAGAAATGAGCTATGACTTTATGGTACACCAAATGGTTATTCCAAGTGACATTTGATTGGACATTGAAATTCAAGCTCATCAAGGCAATTAGTAGGTCGCTGTTAAGTAATTCTGATCATTGTCACATGATAAGAGAAAACTGAGTCACTAAAGGGGTAAGTGTTGAAGATGAATAATCAACAAATTCTCACACTGTCATCTGCTTTTCTCTTGAATTGGCATGATTGTCGTAAATTTTATTATTGACTAATTCATACAATCATGTAAAGCATTATAATCTATTAACAAAACAAGGAAAGAGGGTTATTGAGCTCCACAGCGCCTAAGGTCCAAAGCAATGTTTGATTTCTAGAAAATGAAGATGGAAAATAAGCTATTATGGTTCAAATGACATACAGCTGTTGTGAACCTGTAGTCACCCACCTTGAAAAAGTTCCCGATAGATAATTTTAAGATAAATCTTTGCAGGAGTACATTAAGCACCAGTTAGAAGGAATCATGCACTAACATAAAATTCCAAAAAGGGAACAAATCAGTTAAGATTTTCATTTGCTTTCATCAATTAATTGTCACAAGAAAGTGGTTACAACTATAGTTAAGATTTTTAAATTTTAAATGGGGTTCATGATACATATCTGTAGCAGTAGCGCATTTTTCATTTTTTTTTCATTTTCCATGGAAAAATCTTTGTATGAAGATATTTATCTTTCTTTTTCTTCTTAATCTATTCGTGAAGCATTTGGCACCAATACCTCTCCACTCTTCTAAATTTGAGCCTCTAAAACTTTCAAGGCAGATACAGCAAAAATGGACGTATAACATCACTACCTAACCAGACAAGATATAATAGGGCATAATTCTCAAGATAACTGAAATTAAGGCTTACACGTTTTCAAGATATACAGCTTTTTGCTGAGGAAGGGTTCCTGATAGACATTTGTTTCCAAGAAACCAAACCAGAGAAGCAAAAAACAAATGAATGTACATATAATGAAAGAATTAGGATCAGAGAAAATCTAAAACTAGAAACTAAAACTAACTTAAATATAAAGTACTCAAAAATCTAGAATCAGTAGAGAGAAGCTTTCAATAAATTTACAAGTGAGTAAGAGAATCGACACTGAACAAAGCACTTGGCATTTGACCAATTAAGTTGTTGAAACGCAAATCCCTTCAGAAGGAGAAAAAATATATATATTTAAAAAAAGCACGCACACGCATAAACAATAAAATACACACTCATACCATTACAAAACTAACTTACAGTGTATGTAAACTTTTATATTCTCCAATGTCAGAAGGAACGCTACCATTGATCAGAGCATTTCTCAGAGATCTATGGGGATAGAAAAGATTGAGCGGTGTCAAAATTAATCAGCTGAGATAAAAAATAGAAACTAAAAAGATAGATATAACTGAACGGTGTCAAAAAGGTTTCCAGCCTGAATCGCACCGGGCCGGCGGCAGGTGGTGGTTACGGAGGTTGTGGAAGAGGAGGGGATAGTGGCCGGCTGCCGTTGGTGCATTTCGCTGCAGGGGGGAATGGTGATGCAGTTTGGCTGTGATTGATTGTTGATTAATTGCCGGTGATGTGATTGATTGTTGATAGAGTTGAAGCCGTCGTCGACGGCGTTTGACCGAAAAAGCGGGAAACGTTTCCCACTTTTCCGGCCAAATGCCATCAACAATGGCTCCCCTGTTTTTACCGTTGGATAGACGACCTGAGATCTACCCAACAGTGACGGCGATGGTAATAGACTGGCCGCCTTCGACGGTTCTGATAACCGCCAGCAGCAATCGGTCGGAAAATATGGGTAATTTTGGAATTAACCGTAATACCTATTATAGATTAATTTTCTGATAAATTTAATTAATAATGGGGCTAATAAATAAAATTTTCTCTATGCATTCAAAAAATGGAGCTACATAAAGAGGCTAGACTGGGCTGTCGTCCGACCTAGCTTCTTGAAAAAAAAAAAAAAAAAAAAAAAAATACATATATATTAAGACGAAAATACCCTAACAAATGAAATCTAATTACTACAAGAGTTTCTTAAATTTAATTGTTTTTATCATTTGCACTCATTTTTCATAACAAATTACAAGTTACAACTCTCCTCTTCACTCATTTGGTGATGGCAAAAATATCCAATGGATTGGATATCCCTCCATCGGACCAACTTGGATTGGATCCATATATGAAATGGGTCAATATGGATAGAATCCATATTAATCAAAATGGATTGAAATGGATTATGGATATTCAATATTCAATCCATTATCTATTATCTACATACAATTCTTCATATTACAAAAAGAACTTAAATAAACATTCAATACATTGAATAAATAATTTCATAATTTTTTTTATAAATTAAAAATAAAATTTGAAATGACAATGACTATTGACACCATTAACAGCGGTTAACTGTGGGTCAATGGCAAGTCACTGCCGGCCAAAAGTGGCCCATTAGTGTCAAATCTAATCCCATTAAGGCTGGAACAAACCGATCTTATGGAATCTGGTCGAATCACTGGATTCTGACATTGATTTTGGCTACAAAAGGTGTTGGAATATTTCAATGCCTTCTACAACCAAAATAAGTGTCAAAATCCAGTGATTCAACCATATTCTTGTAGATTGGAGAAGTTTGATCCAAACTAGGCCGAAGGTGATGCCAACGAGCCACTTTTGACCGGCATTGACCATCGGTCAATAGTGGTTGATCGGCAGCCACTAATACTTAATATTATAACATATTTTTAAATATTTATCAAACACTTAATAGAATACAATTTAGTATGAAGGAAATTTTGTAGTTTGACCGCTTACTTGGGCTTACAATACAAAGAATTAATATGAGAACTTGAAAACTTGATAAAAAAATACAAAAATTAGATTAAACATGCATATTAAAATTTATGGATTGGATACTCCATAATCCAATCCATTATCTACAAAAATCAAATCCAAATCTCAGGGTCCAAAATTATTAAAAAAATTATACTAAATTAAAGTTTTACTTAAACCAAATCTCAGGAAGGTAATTGTTATCGTTCCAATCATTTTGGTCACCATAATTTGTTAATTATATTTATAGGGTGAGATATTATCAATTTAGGTACAACTTTTTTATGAAATATACTAAAAAAGCGAAAGTTTCAATTTGTTCAACTTAGGAATACTAAATAGTAACTTTGTTCATATTAGGCACAAACAGACACTAATTTCAATTTTTACAATTTAGGAACACTAAATAGTAATTTTGTTCAATTTAATTTTAAATGAAAACAATAAAACGATTTAGATACCCTTAGTTACTTATTTGGTTTTAGTCTTTCAATTTAAATTTAAAAACTAAAAAAAAAAAAATTAAGTTAAACATTTAAAAAAATAATTGTTTGATTTTAAAGTTTAACTATTAAAAATAATAAGAAAATAAGAAAAACCAAACATAATAAAAAAACTTATTTTTGTTTTTTAAATTTAAAAAATAAAAATAAAATAAGATAAATGTCATTGGCTTTTCCTCATGCCAATGGCGCAACTAGTAGAGGCCAGTCATTGGCTATATCAAGCCACGCTAGAACGGTGGCCTAGATTCGCTCTCGTTTCCTATTAAATGTAATTGCAATTAATAGATCATTTTTTGAATGCTTGTAACTTTTATGGATTTTTACTTTGCCTCTATTGACCATCTTTTTAACAATTTTGTTATTAAAGCTCATTATCTTTTCCTATTAACTTACCAAATTAATAATATTTTTCTGGCATAGGTTTAATTAATAGGAAATAACATTTCTCTCTCGTTGTGTGTTTCTTCAACTTTCTCTCATTTTCCCTGGTCATTTTTTAAGAGAGAAGGAGAAAAAGGAGTCTGTCAATGATACTAGTTATTTATATTCACATGCAAGAGGGGGTGAACTGGTTATTTTTAAGGAGTTTCAGGGCACATTGTAATTTTTCAAGGGGTTTAACAGAAAATATATCATACTTGACCAAGGTCTAGTCATCATATAACTATGTAAATACGAAAATACCCCTTTCCTGCTAACAGTTTTAGTTTTTATGTATAGTGGGTGTAGTGGCAAATTTCATTTTCTCTCATAAAATTTGACCTGATAAGAATTGCACTCTTTTGGCTTAGATAAAAAATACGGGCTTTCTTTCAAGGTAAAATAAGGGAAATCAAAACTGGAAAGGTTGACCACAATTTCAAAGGAGAAATTTACAATAATATAAATTTCAAATGAAGATTCTTTCCAAAATTGGTATAATCTGTCTGTATTTTAACAAAATTGAAACAACAACTCCATACCAAAATTTCCTAGGTTCCGTAAAGAGAAGGAGAGCATACAATTGACTGATAAGGCAGGTCGAATTATTGTTAAAGGTACAGTTGCATGTGGTCCTCCAATTTAGTTCCATCGATGGCGGTTCTAGTACAAAAAATGTGCCATTACCATCTACCATTTTCCAAAAATAAATGCACAACATGAAAAGAATAATTTTTGCAACCAAGTAAATAGCACCTATGTTTTATAGATGTTATATATTTATATGTGAAATTTTGGGCGTTAGAGAAGAGTAGTATTATTGAATTTTATTACATTGTTACAAATATAATTCATAAAATATTTCTATAATATAATCCGTTATTAGTGATATTATTAATTTCATTAACTAATTATAGTATGAACAAATTCTACAAATCCTATAGGGTTAGTTTAAAGTTTTCATTAATTATAATTTAGAGTTAATGACATGTTCCCACCTGAAAAATGGTTAATTGACAAATTCACACCCACTCGCTTTTTAAATGCTATTTTACCATTCACAACAGAATCCCGTTAGTAGTTTTTACTGTGATAAAGGGTAGTATGGTCATAAATCATTTGTAAGAAAAGGTAAAATGACCAATTGACATTTTGCTTAGGAAATCAAAATTTAAAAAGAGTAAACAACATATTCCCACCCAAGCTTTGACGAAATCCCAAGTTGGTACCATTGGTTCCATTTATTCCAAATTCCTACCCTTAAAGTGACGAGAAAACGTTTGATGTAACGGTAAAGGGGTAAATTGGTCATTTTACATGGGCGGCGCACGTTAGCAGACCACCGCCTCTAACAGTCTTCCGGCGCACATTAGCAGTCGTCGTTCTTGACGTTTTTCGCTCTTTTCCGACGATTCTTCCACCAAAAATCACCCTTGTCACCACCATTTGAACCCACATTCTCCTCTCTACAAAACCATACCATTCACAACCCTTCATCACTCGCTGATCGTCAGCCACAGCAACGAAAAACGGCCGATGAACACGAACTCTCGGCCAGCGAATGACGACGAAACGGTTGCTGGGGACATAGGGGTTTTATAGATTTGGAGACGGTGGTTGCATTGGTGGTGTCCAATTGGATTTTTACCGTTGGAATCGATTGGAATCCGGTGAAGAACACCGAAACCCTAAGCCTAACGGGGCCGACGATTAGAGGGGCAAATGAGTCGGGAACCAGAGGGGTTTTGGACGACGAACTATGGGGAAGGTGATGGAGGTGACCAGGGGGTTCGACGTCGTCGGAAACAGCCCAGATCAGGCTGTTTCCGACGAGGGTGTATAGTAATCGAGGGTGTTTTTGATATAATTTGAAAATAAAATGGTAAGTTTGTAATTCTACTAATTTAGGGGTTAAAACATAATTTATTAATTTAGGGTTAAGGGCATTATGGTAATTACACCCTCTAAACCTTAAAAATTCATAACACTGTTACTTTAAGGATAAGAATCTGAAATAAATGGAACCAATGGTACTAACTTGGGATTTCTTCAAACCTTGGGTGGGAATATGTCGTTTACTCATTTACAAATTGCATATGGGGAATCATAGGCTGGGCCAATGACACATGTCCAAGGAAGTTGACAAAAAAAGAAAAGCAAAAGTCATTTTACTTTTGCGTATCTTGGAAGAGTTGACTGTTGGGTTTTCGTTTAATAAAGGTCGACTACGTTCTTGCAATTTTTACGGTGATCGGTGATTGTTAACGGCGATTTACACTAATGGGTTGGATTGGTTGTTGGCGATTGTCGCGTTTAGTGTTCATTCAGGGTGTTGACAATTAGTGCTGTTATTGTGAAGATTTTCCGTCGAATGACAAGTTTGATAGGCGACTTCGAGTGAAACAGCTGATCATCGTTGAGACTTCTGAGGTCTGTGTTATGCTTCGGTTTTGGGAATATCATTTTTTCAGCTTTTACGTTTTTATGGTGAGGCATGCAACAAAGTCGCCATGTTTTGGGAAGGATTAAAGACAAAGAATTGTTAGTTTTCACGATATGAAATGGCAAAAAAATTATTATTATTTCTTTTAAAATAATGAATTTCACATGAAGTTTTCTTATTTTATTTGTTTTTGTGATTGATTTTGGTTGTGGGTCCATTTTAGTAATAGTTACAAATGTCTCCTATAGTTTGTGGGAAATTGATTTTTTTATTTGTTGTATTTAAAAAGATGATTCTGACTGCACATTTGTTGTTCATTTTCTTTATTCGTTAAAATTTCTGTTTTGTCAGCTGCTGTGAACCAAGTAAAAGATGTTGAAATATCCAATAAAAAGTTCCCTCATCTCTTTGTTTTGAAAAAGAAATGCTCATGAACTTTCCCATGTTGTTTTCCTCAATAATTATGGCTTCTCATCATGCCCAAAACCTTCATCAGTATTGACTTTGCATTCCAGTAGATGATGATTGATTATGCAATTTATATACATAGTTTTCAGAAAGTATTTTTATTATTGTTGTAATTGTAAGTCTGCTGGTGGAAGTGGTTAGAAAACTGGTTATGTAAGTTTATGTGAGGAAGAGAATAATTGATAATTGACATTAAATTTACACTGATGTATATGTGTGTGTGTGGTATGGTTGATGATTTGGTTGTTAATTTTTCCTGTAGGTGGGTTAGAAAACATAGTTGGAAGAGACAAGAATCGTCTGTGAGTGGAATTGCTTCGCATCCTAATAATGTGGGTATCTCATGCTTTGATTGTTGTACCCTTTTTTTAGCATTTGTAAACCTTTTGCGTGAATGCATAAATTTACTTTACATTTAGGGATTGAATTCATGGTTTGAATGTTCTGTTGCATGAGGTTGGATTGGTGTTTGTTGACATTCTAACTGCCGAGTTCAGTTATGGTTTATATTTACTTTTCATTTAACTGAGAATAGCATGTTTGAAGGGTCTGAAAATTCTAGGCCCAAAACAGTTTAAAGCCCTGAACTAAACCTGTTTGAATTGTGTAAAATCTGGGCCCAATATCAGTTTGAAGCCCCAAAATAAACCTGTTTGGGGTTTGTAAAATATGGGCCCATCAATAGTGTAACTTTGTAATGAATTTAATTGTACTTGCTGGGTTTTTGCATATATTACTGGCTTAAGGTATTAGATATTTCATTTAATAAATTATTAGAATTATATACTGTGAACACAATGTGTTTTGGTCTGATGTTGATTACTTATTCTTGTGGTTGCACCCTAAACTGTTTTTTTTTTCCCTTCTTTATTATCATTGTCACAAGTTGTTTGTGGTACTTGTTGCTCTGCTTTGGTATGATGTTGATTACTTCTTATTGTGGCTGCACCATAAATTGGTTTTTTTCTCGTTATTGTGGTTGCACCCTAAATTGGTTTTTTTCCTCTTCTTTGTCATTGTCACAGGTTTTTTAGTGGAAATTCTAAACAGCGGTATAACCATCTTTGCCACCAATGGCAGGTTTTCAACTGATCACATTTTGCTCATTTTTTATGTTATATACTGGAGAATGAATTTGTTTTGATAATATCGAATCAAGATTGTTATGAATTTGCTTTGATAATATTGAATCAGAATTGTTGTGTTTACAACAGAAGTTATTTTTACCCAAACTTTATATTCTCCTCTTTTAAAAACATTATGCTTTTACTGTTATTATTGCATGTTTGCAGGTTGAATAGGTCTAATGAAAACATTTCCAAATTTTATTGGGTTTAGGGTGACTAAAATGCATTGTGATTTTGCAATCTTAATTGACAAAGTAAATGTAATATAAATATCTACTCAATACGCACCACATACACGGACGAAATAGTAATTTCATTTGTGTTAATTTTTCATAATCTGACTGTTACTCATTTGTTAAAAAAATTTGGGACAAATTAGTAATTCAATTATTGTTAAAAGATGGGGGTATCTCAATAATTTTATAATTAAAATTGGGGTACATTGTATTTCACTCACATATGATAAAAAAAAAAAAAAAAATTACAGTCAAACAATTAAGGGCATTTTCATATTTACAATGAAAATATATGTTTTTAACATAAACTGTTAACAGGATTTCTATTGTGAGTGGTAAAATGATATTTAAAAAGTAGGTGGGTATGAATTTGTCAATGAGCCATTTTTTGGGTGGGAACGTGTCCTTTAACTCTTATAATTTATCCCCACCTATTATTTATGAGAAATAGTGGACTGCATTAAGTAGTTTAAATTTTATTAATTTTTGTTACGAATTTCTATTAATGTTTTAGTTTAATTTTTATTTAATCTTTGAATAATTTTCTTACGAATAAAATGAGTTCGTTTTCTTCCATAAAAAATGAGTTCGTTTTCTTCCATAGTTGAGTTCAATAATAATTGATTACCTTAATTGATAAGTGTAAAATGGATGACCAAGTGTCAATCAATTAAGGTTGAAAAACCCACATGTTTATCAAATATCTTAGAAGGGGCCTTGCTGTTATCGCCCGAATAAGTGAAATTGATGACCCAAAACACCATTGCCATCTCTCTCGACGAAAAAATAAAAAACACCTCCAGCTTGAGTTCCATGGCTACGCCTAAAAAGCTTCACTTAACCATGTTTCCATGGCTAGCCTTTGGTCACATGCTCCCCTTCTTTGAGTTAGCCAAGCACATTGCTGGAAAGGATCACGAAGTCTTTTTCATATCAACTCCTAAAAACATCGAACGCTTGCCAAAAATCCCTTCAAATTTATCACCATTCATGAACTTCGTGTCCCTCACTTTACCCCATCAAGATAATCTCCCTCAAGACGCAGAAGCCACCACTGACTTGCCATTTTCCAAAGTTCAATACCTCAAAGTTCACTCACTTTACCCCATCAAGATAAACACCAGGAGTCTTTAACTCAGTTTCTACAAACTTGTACTCCTGATTGGAACATTTACGATGTCTTCTCTTATTGGTTACCACCAATAGCTGCTAATCTTGGCATCTCCTGCGCCTACTTCAGTATCTTCCCAGCTTGGTCAATATGTTTCTTCGGATCATCAACAACCGCAATGATCAACGGAGAGGATCCAAGGACTAAGCCGGAAGATTACACTGTTCCTCCCAAGTGGGTACCGTTTCGTTCCGACATAGCATTTCGCCTCCACGAGGCGAAGAAAGTGTTCGTTCATCTTAAAGAAGACGATTCGGGAGTGAGCGACTTGTTTCGTTTGGGATCGGCGATAGCTGGTTGTGATGAGATAGCTATTAAGAGCTGCACGGAGCTAGAATCGGAATGGTTAAACCTCATGGGAGAGCTTAATGGTAAACCAATTGTATTCGTCGGCCTATTACCGCCCTCGGATAAAGATAACAGAGAGAATGTAACTGAGTACAATTCCTGGCTTATAATCAGCGAGTGGCTAGACAAACAAAAAAACAGGTTATGTGGTTTATGTAGCTTTAGGAAGCGAGATAAATCCGAGTCAAGAAGACCTCACTGAGTTGGCTCGAGGGCTAGAGCTATCCGGGTTACCCTTCCTTTGGTGTCTGAGAAAGCAGCACAATCCGGTGGAGCTTCCGGATGGGTTCGAGGAGAGAGTCGAGGGCCGCGGAGTGGTGTGGACGAGTTGGGCACCTCAACTGAAGATATTATCTCATGAATCGGTGGGAGCGTTCTTGACTCATTGTAGGCTAAACTCGATTATCGAGGCACTCAATTATGGGCATCCATTGGTTTTGCTACCTTTTGTGATGGATCATGGGTTAGTTTCAAGAGTTTTTGCAGAGAAGAAAGCGGGGATAGAAATAGAGAGAAATGAAGAAGAGGTGGTGTATACGAGGAAGTCGGTGGCGGAGACATAGAGGATGGTGATAGTTGAAGAAGAAGGAAGAGTTTACAGGGATAAAGCCAAGCAAATGAGGATTATAATTGTTGATAAGGAACTTTAGAATCAATATGCAGACAATTTTGTTGAGTTCCTTCAGAATTATAGACAAATTTCTAGGTATTGAAATTACATTTTAGGTTAATTAAATTAAGCTAATAAATCAACATATCATCTTCTCCTTTCATGGATGCTATGCTTGTTGCTTGTACCTTTTGGCTTCATCAATTTTGTACTATTTCTATTTCTTTTTTCATAATTCCATCACAGCGATTAACATGACGAAGACAATGCTCCACCATCACGGTATCCAAGACACAGAGTAACTTTGTCCAATTTTGCTAACATGCAGGTCACACACTAACCATGCCAAATTTTGCCGTCAAGATTTGAGAATCACTCCACCTATAACTTAAACTTCTTGTATTTTGTCTCTTATGTGCATCCATCATCTCGAAATAACTTATCTCCCAAGGTCACAACTTAGAGCTCTGATACCAATTATTGTGGGGGTTTAATTAGATACCAACAAATAGTAAATCCTTGAAAACAAATATAATGCGAATAAATGACAAAAAAATAAAAAAATAATCACACACAAACACAAGATTTATAATAGTTCGCTCTCTGTATGAGAGATATGTCCACTTTACCACTGCGGAATTTCACGTTGAAGGAAAAGAAAAATTACAAGAATCTCTCAAGCCTCACACACTAAACCCTATTTGATGGCTTTCATTCTCTAATTGTGGCTTTGCCTTCTATTCTTTTGTTGTCTCTAACTCTAGGACTTAACACTTTTTTATAGATAATACATGAGATACTATTCCTAATGGGACTCAAATACTATATCCTAATAGGAATTTTATTTTAATTCCTCATACAATTATATTCCTATTCCTAATTGTATTCATAAATGAAAAACAATTTTACAAGGGAACAAATAGGAAAGTGAGCCACAATATCCCAACAATCTTCACCTTGGCGAGTTTTCCATCAAAGCGATGAACGTGAGAGTTATCCATCACAGGAATAAATGTGAGAGTTTTCCATCACAACAATGAACATGATGAAGATAACGCTACACCATCACGACATCCAAGTTGTAGAGTAATTCTGTTCAATTTTGCTAGCATCGATCCAAGTTGCATAGTAACCATGCCAAATTTTGCCACCAAGATTTGAGAACTACTCCACCTAAAACTTAAACTTGTTGTAGTCTGTCTCTTATGTGCATCACCATCTCGAAATAACTTATCTCCATAGTTAAAGCTCTGATACCACTTGTTAGGAGATCGCACAGCAGAAAACATACATTCGAGATAAATAACATAGGAATAATATCACTCTACACTAAGAGACATGATATTTACGTGGTTCAGCATAACCCTCCTACATCCACAAATGAGAGAAAACCACTATAATGAACACGATACCTGGTACATAAAACAGAGCGGGAACAATCATAGTTTCTAACCACGTTTAACCTAGTAACTAGAATGGAAACAATCACAATTTCTAAGACTCTATCTCCATGATGTTTAATAACTTTTACATCAAATACCTTGTGTTCTGACATTCTGCTATTCTCTCATAACCTTGAATTGGTTCTGACCCCTATATTTATAAGAAGTATATGAGATATTCTATTTCTAATAGGATTCATATTTCAATTCCTATTAGGACTCCTAAATTCTATTCCTATTTACAATTGTATTCTTTACTAAATAATTTTCCTAAAGACATACAATTTCACATGAGAACAAATAGAAAAGCGAGCTATAATATCTCAACACATACAATCTGTGGCTAAATTGAAAATTGTGTCTCGAGGGCCAAAGCTGTACTCCCCACCTACTGTAACAACTTGGGCAAACCAAACAAGCTAACTCGTTATGGACTTTACCCAAGCTTCTTTCACCCAAAGTGCATTTACTTGGTAAAAGAAACGTGAAGCTTGTAACATAACCCAAATTGTCTTTCTCTATCTAGTACCTATGTGGAATGTCAAAAGCACAAATCATCCCATGAAATCACAAAGAGTTGGATTAAAATATAGGAATCCACAGTATTAAGCTTGAACTGAAATTAGAAAGAGCCTCCAGTTTAATTTTTACCTTTTACTAGACACTCATCATGGGCCGCTGGTTCCAATCTAGTCCAATCTGGGGTTTTCGGGTTATGAGCATATCACTATATGGACCAAGAATGAAGCCATTTGTGATCAATGAAAGAAAAACTTCCTATTTCACTGTCGTAGAGTCGTTGCTATAGGACTTTAATTTACTATGTTTAGGACTATCTAATAATTCATGTCGACATGCAAGAAGTCTTAAAATGCACATAAGGATGATGTATGCTCAACAAAATGAATCAGTAGAATTTAATATAAGACATCAAATGCTATGGAGCTGAGGGGATACATTTATTGATTTGCGTATTTATTTTTTACAAGAAATTCATATAGTTAATAAATTTAGGAAGATCAACAGTATATTAGCAGTATCAATAGTATTGAACATTGGCACTGAATCAAGATGCCTTCTACATCATGCCTTAAAGGGGACAAGTGTTGGCACAGAATGACCACATGTAAATGTTTGATATATTAAGTAGCATCAAGTTCAAGCCATCAACACTTCTATCAATAAGCTTGTTGATGCTTAATTTTGGACACCAATGACTCGCACGTGCAAAGTACAAAGAGAGTCTTAGAAATTACACGTGATAGATCCATGAGATTTGAATATGGTGCTGAGATTATATATATTGCAGAAACATAAATAATAGACTAATAAGAAAATCGTCAATGGGTCAACGGTATATAAGTGTATGAACAGTCAGAATTCTCTCTATCCTGATATTTGCCTCTACTGAAAGAATCTACTTGCTCTTTGTTAGGGTTTAGTCGATTTGGGGAAATCTTTGTAACTTGGGGTTGATTGGGTAATTATTTAGTCAATCAGGAGAGTTTTTGCTCTTGTTCTTAGGGATTCCTAGTGAGTTTCTCTGGGGTTAGTTACTAAGATATTTTTCTTGTAAATTGATAAGAGTTTGATCTCGATTGTAGTTGTTCTTGTTTGGATCTTGATTTAATAAGTAGTACAACGAGCTCTCCCATTTCCAAAGCTTAACGTGGACGTGGCCTATCCAATTTGGATAAGTGAACCATTGTAAAAATTCGTGATGTGTTTGTTCTTGATTTCTTGCGATTGTGTGTTTAGTTGTTTGTCTGTTTAATTTGGTTAGTTACAACAATATTAACTCTAATTTGATCACAACAATGTTATGTAATCATGTACAATATTTCAAGAACTTAACTAAAGTGGTCCATAACACTGCCAAACTAAAGCATTCATTAAATTATTCTCATATCCATTGGAATCTTTTCAATACTTACAATAATGTCATGTTACTTTTTTTCTTTTTAAGAATTAAAAAAATACAACGAAGGAGAACTCCCTTTCAAGGGAAAAAAACTTTGGACAGACCACAAAAAGGCCAAGATAACAAGAGGATATATAATCCATTTAACGCTAAGTCCAGTGAAAAACAAGGCCTTAGCAAAACAGAAACTCAAACACAAGCTGCTGGTCCAACCATTATCATGCTTGCCAAAATGCGCCCATTCCACGCAAAGAAGCACACAGCATGACTATCATAGCCTACACCTATTTCCCTCCACCAAAACAGAACGTAATTTAGGGCCACCATGGCAGTCATCAAAATAGTCTGATCATAAATGTCATGTTACTTTAAATTCCACTTACAATACTTAACTTGTTGAACTCATCTCATTCATGATTAGGGTTGACAATTTCTAGCGATGATGATGGAGAAGGGGTTGGGGACCTTCATTGTAATTACTAGTAAAGAACATTGATGGAATGGAGTAAATTGTTATTTCAAAAGCTTGAAGGGGAAATATTTATTCAATGAAACTTTAGGGGAAATATTACTTTAAACTTTAATTTTAATTATATTTTATTAGTATGTATAAATATATAAAAAAAATTATCTTTGCATTTTCAGCAACTGAGAAGCACATAATTAGTTCTAAATATCTCTGAAAATGATGCTTTCAATATTGTTGTGATAATATCAAATTTACGTCTAAAATGTACAATACGTCTTGTTTGTAGTCGACAACTATCTTGCAGTATTGTATTCTTGAAGATTTCGATATTACAAGTCTACAATTCAAAGCTCTCAATCAAGAAGATGAATAGACTTACCATCTATGGACAAAACAAGTTGCACAACGTCTTCGACCAGTGAATTTAAAAGACATTATCAGAGAGAATTGGAGGCTTAAGATGCTATTGCATTTCTTTCATAAAAACCTAGTTTAGATTGTTAGTGTTAATCTTACTAATACAAAGGGTTTTTATATACTAATCCACCACCCATACAAATCAATAGACACTTGATCTAACCACTTGGCTTGTGGCCAGATGGCAAGACCTCAGATCACCCAAATGTTTTGTGTTTGAGTCTCACCAAGTGGTGACCTATCACATTTGTGATTTATTTACCTCATTGGACTTGTAGGGTGTTCAATGGATCCCCGAGAATTAATTGAGATACGTGCAAACTGACTCGAAGACTCCGTTAAAAAAAAAGAAAAAGGACCCTTGACATTAAAATGCTACATTTAAAAAAGAAATACAATTATTTGTAGTAAGTTGGAAAGTGGTGTGGGGATTAAAGAGAATGTTATAAAATATGTGGCTATGCACCATACAAATTGATGACACATGACCATGCTTTTGACATGTGGCTTTTTAATGTTATTGATTTGTATGGGCAACGAAATAATATACAAAGCCATTATGTTTCCTTATAAGATTAACATTTTGAACAATGTTATGTTTATAACTGAATTATAAAAATGAGTAATACAACTAGACAAAAAATAAAAGATAAAATAGTCATTTTTTATGAATTTTATATAATTTTTATGTGATTGTATGACTCAGTTGTAAATAAAACATTATTATTAACATTTATCTTATAAAAGTTGTTATGAAAAAGCACAATAGCATATCAGCCCAGTGAACTAGGTTTCTATGAAAAAAGTGTAATAGCATGTAGTGTTTCAGTTCTCTCTCTACTTCATCTAAAAGTGTTTTCTAAATTTACTAATTGAAGATATTGTGTAGCTTGTTTTGCCTTTAAAAAATATGCTATATCATCTTCTCGATATAGTGTTTTAAATTGTAGACTTCCAATTTGTTGTTTCATATAATATTAATAACAAGATAAATAATAAATGCAAACTAGCTTTATTTTTTGATGTGGAAGATTCAATTTTATTGACAACCACGGAGTATACTTATAAAGATAGCCGTATAAAACAAAAATGTGAGTAAAACTAGCTTTACTTTCTAATATTGCACTGTCATGTTATCAGTTTTTTTTTTTTTTTTTTTTTTTTAATCACTTCTTTTTCTTGATAATGTTTTAATTATATCTTGTTATAAATTTAACCTAAAAAGGGTTTTCTTTTTGTCTCGTAAACAAGCAATTAGTTTTTTTTAATGATATTTGAAAAAACTTGGTTTTACTTGGACTTAAATCAAAATGTATTCATTCATTTTATATACATGTGACAACATTTAGCAACAACTAACCAAATTCATGTGATTGTTGTAAATTTTAATATATATTGATTGATTGATACAAAAAAATTAAACATTTTTCATTTAGTGGAATTTCCTTCTCAAAGTGGGCTTTCATTGAGTCAAGTCAAGTCAACCTAAATTAATTTAATTAAAACTGAGATGTTTTAATAAATAAATAAATAATAATAATAATAAGAACAGAAAGACCAAAAATAATCCCTTGCAGAATAAAGAACCCAAATCAGGAATTATATATAGAGTTTTGAAACCTCAAACTTGCCATATCTCCAAGTTCTAAGTAAGTGGCAGATAAGATATTACACACACAAAATAATAATAATAATAATAAATATTGTGAATTTTTATCTCTACACATCTAGCATGATGGTCTTCAAATTCATCATCTAAAATTATATGAGGATAACTACAAAACATTATACTTCCTAAAACAGTTTGGCGTTCTATAATGCTGCCAACATCAATAAGTTTAATTAGTTGTATGGACTGTCTTTGGCAGCACAAAAGCCAGAAGCAGTATTATTCTCTCAGTTTCATTGAGTGAAGAAATTTCTCACCTCCCATCTGCAATTATGTCACTGAGCTGACTGGCATTTACTGGACAGAGCAACGGGTCAACTTTAGGGCAAAGATCAGTTGCATTGTCGTATTGGCTATTCTTTCCAATGTAACTTCTTTTCGATGAGGTTGTAACAATATCTCCCTTCATAAAGCTGTTTGTTGTATCCTTAAAATCCCAATCAGTCAAATAACTTGGCTTCGAAGTAACAGGTCCAATTTCTCTATCTCTAGCAAGCATGTTCACAACACGAGACATTGGTGGCCGTAACATTGGTGATGCTTGAGTGCACAAGAGAGCCACTCCTATTACTCTTAAAGCTTCGATTTCATTGAACTCTGTTAATGTGGGATCTATCAGCCCCAAACTTTGGTTACTTTCATGAAGACTCCAGGCCTAGAAATAGCATGTAGACAATTAAAAATCAACCAAAACAAATCAAAATTCAAGTTTATTTTCATTACCCATTTGAGAAGATAAATCTTTTCCCTATCCAAGTTAGTACTAGAGTTTGCTCTTCCACTGATAATCTCCAAAGCAACAACACCAAAACTGAATACATCAACCTTCTCCGTCAGGTGCCCAAGCATTGCATACTCCGGTGCTAGATAGCCGCTACAAGACAATTAAGTGTTTGTAAAGGTTAAAATCAAGAGTCTGTCTGGACATATTAGATTGTTGTCAAACTGAGTTTGACAGTAAGGCACATACTATGCGCCCATGCCTTCACAATGTGAATGCATTTTGAATTTAGAAAATCTTACATAAATACAAAGTAATAGCATCATACATCTACTTCTATCAAATTATTCTAGCATCTATGACTGGGTGACTATCAAGAAAGACACAAGAAGTACTCTCAACTGTTAATAAACTCTTCAAACAGTATATAATTATTATTTGGTTGTCGTTATACAAATCTGCTTGGTATTGATGGTAACTACCATGATATCGTGTATAAATTACATCATGTTCACTCTGCAGCACATTCCAAACGAAGCAATTAGGAAGAATGGTAATCAAGAAATGATTGAAAGAGCTTACATGGTCCCTGCAACCCCTGTGCTGATGTGAGTTTTCTTATCATCAAATAGCTTTGCCAATCCAAAATCTGATATCTTGGGGCAAAGTTCTGTATCAAGTAAAATATTACTTGCTTTGATGTCTCGATGCACAATTTTTGGCCTTGACTCCTCATGAAGATATGCTAGACCTCTTGCGGTTCCCAAGCATATATTAAACCGGGTAGGCCAATCGAGATGTAACTCCCTATTTCCTGCAGAAAAATTGGCAAAATCTTTAAGAACTTCCAGAGTTATTGGAGCGGAAAATTGAGGATTCAGGAATAATGTATGTCCAGGAATGATTTGGAGCTCATTAAAGTATTATCAATCAGCTCTATGAAAACCTGTTGCTTGTTCTTAGAAGTTTAGCTAGCTAATTTTGTAGTTCTCTACCTTGTTCAGAGTCATCATCATTATGATTCACAAAATGCATATTTCAAGCAAGATGAATATTTCATTCTTTAAACTTAGTTTCGGTTAAAATATTTTAGTCATAAAAATTGATTTCGGTACAGCAAGACTTGTAGTCAATAACTGACCGAGATCATAGGAGAGAAACCACATGCATTAATGTTTCAGTTGTTGGCAAGAAAACCAAGGTAGAAAAATATAAAACTAAGGTTGATTATTAAACATCAGCATCCTCATACCAAACAATACTTGATCGAGGCTTTTGTTTTCATGATATTCATAAACAAGGAGGTGTCTAGTTCCTTCGATGCAGCATCCATGCAATTTCACAAGATTGCGATGTTGCACTGCAGTTATGGTAGTGATCTCATTAGTAAACTGATCTTTCCCCTGGTTGGATCCTAGTGAAAGTTGCTTCACAGCTATCACCCTTCCATCAGAAAGCATACCCTGTAACACCAGATTTCATAACATAAATTATATCTGCTCCATCGTGAAAATCTGAAAGCTAAATTCAACCTAGTTTTCCTGTTATATTTTCTAGCTATGGCTGCATAATATATAATCCATCACAGACGAAGTTCCCAATATCTATAGGTAGTAACTTGTAAATGTAAGACAAAGTTACCTTGTACACAGGTCCAAACCCTCCCTCTCCTAGCTTATTTGAAGGGTCAAAGTCTTTTGTTGCAGATGCCAACTCAAGATAAGTGAAAGATTTTGGCTTAGGTCCCATTCCAAGTAGCACTATGTATTGAGGCAAGACATTAGATTACAAAACATTGAAGGACTTGTAGTACAAGAGATACAATACAGCAGCAGCTTTGCCTATGTTATGGAATACCCACTCCCACACCGGCTTTTTTCCTCTTTTGATAAAAAAAACACCACTATATTGAGAAAGAGAATAAAGATACAGAGGTGGACTAGGTGTCCAAAAAATCTTGTGTAAACCCCAAAATTGTTTTCTCTTACAAAAATCTTTACAAGAAACATGGTAGCAGAGATTTTATGACTACAATAATCTAGGGTGCTCTTACCTTCCGCATCATTGTTTTCTCTTTTCATCCTCGTATAGAAAACTAAAAATATCAGTATGAACCCCAAAATTGCAAGCGTGACTGCAATACCAACAATCAACCCAGTCTGGTTCTTCTTTCGTTCAATATTAACAGTTTGTTCAATATCAACAGTTGGTGGAAAACCTGAGCAGTAAAATTCAGTTATAAGTATCAGCAAGAAGAATATTGGCACATCTATAGTAGTTCATCTAAAAAGAAGATTCAATGAAATCACATAGTTTACCTGGAGTGACACTAAGAGCTGAAATTAATGGTCCATAACTACCTGCGGCAGGCACGCAGCAGGTCCCTTTACTAGCCCAAAATAGGTGAATTTCAAGATGTTTATCAGACACAGTAGCATTAAAGCTCCTCCTAATTTCTCTTCTAACCCCATCTGCTTCCTTTGATATATCAAAATCCTTCAAACAAAGAGTGCCCTATAGGATCAATGATGAGATTCTCAGTGTAAAACTAAATAGATGGAATTGAAATAATAGAATCTGCAGATAATAAGGGTACACAATGTTTACCTGAATATAGATGTCAAAGACACGCCTTCCAAGACTCTCCCATTTTCTTGAGGCTCGATCTTCATAAACTATTTCAGCAAAGAACAAGCTAACATTGTAAGGCCCATTCTCAAGACCAAGTCCATAATATCTAAGTGACCCAGGTGACTGTCTTGAAGTCTGATAAAGATCTGGGGTTGTGGTGTTAATCACTTTTGAGCCCTCATTTTGAATAAGTGTTCTAAATCGTCCTTCAGAAAACAAACCCATATTACTAAGTGCCCATTTTTCTAAATTAAATACACCAAAAGAAGCTCCATCAATGTTATCGTCCTCATAAACTGTATTGCCAACTCTCGACTGCTTACCACCACACTTGATTGCTAACCTTGAATCTGCAAACGCAAAGATAAAAGCTTTAATGACAACATTGATCCGAATTTCCTACAGCAAAGATTCAGACAAAATTCATGGAGTACAAGTATTCAACTAAGTAATACAATCATTCTGGATAAATAAAACTAAAACAGATGGCAATACATTAATTTTTCAGACATGGAGGTTGAAGGACAGGTTTTTACTTGAAAGTTCATTGCCAATGCATGGTTTCTAACTGTTCTTTTTTCTTTTTTCTTTTTTCTTTTTTTTTTTTTTGGTGGGGGGTGGGGGGTTTGATACCCAGATATCCCTTGGCCTCTCCTATATGATCCTTGAGTTTGAAACCGGAGGTTAACATCAAATCCTCCAACCTTGGCACTTCAGAAACTAATAGCATATAAGCATAAACTTAGCACTCTTGTTTGGAAGTCAAGGGTCTTAACCACTGAACCCAACCCCTGAAGCTAGGATTCCAACTGTTCATTTTTCTTGTAAAGGTCAATAGGTATATTAAACCTTTTAGGTCAAAATGTATATACTAATTTAGGCTAAATGCCAATTGCACCTCTTGAAACTCGCAAAACTAACACTTAGACCCCAGAGGTCAAAATGAATATACTAATTTAGGGTAAATGCCAACTGCACCTCTTGAAACTCCCAAAACTAATATTTAGACCCCACAAAAAGCGAAAGACTACCGCACTGTCCCCTTATGTTAGATTTTCTGTAAAATGTGAGAGTTAGACTGATTTGACCAATAGAATTAGAATTTGCTCATAGTTATATTTCAGACTTGACTATTCTACGCTTAATTTCATTAAAAAAAAAATAAAAGAACTCATTTTTAAATAAAAAGGTAAAATAATTAATAAAAATTAAAAAAAAAATCCTAAAGCAATACAAACCTAAACCTAAAATCCCAAATATTTAACTCAAAAAAAAACCCTTAATCTAAAATCTTATTAAAAGAAAAAAAAAAAAAAAATACCATGAGTAATCCCCACAAATATGTATATTTATATAGATATATAAAAAAAAATAACATTTATTATAATTTTTTCATAAATTTTAGTAAAAAAATTCTATCTTTTTTTAGCTTTCTACAAATTATTTTGCAATTTAAACATTTTCAAATTCCTTTTCCTTATTTTACTTTCATTTTTTTAATAAAATTAAAAAAAATTATTTCGTATTCTACTAATTTTGAAATGTCTATTTTACCCTCCTCTCTATGAACTTTAACACCAAAAACAAACGGCAGGAGGTGTCTTGGTAATTTTTGCACTTTGTGGGGTCTAAAACAGTTTTGCCCTCAACATCAACGGTTTATTGAACCTATCTCTTAATTAATCTTTTTAGATGGGTTATTTTTGTAGTAGTGGATAACTGATCCACCATATAAGTTTTTTTCACAGTAGTTAGACATATCTAAGTTTCCTATCGAAACCAACTTAACGCATTCACTGAGCAAGAGCTTTATTAAACCTTTATCTTATGAAATTTCTTTGAACCTCTTTTACTAATCATCAACCATATCAATGTTTACATCTACATAGAAACAGCAGCATCTACACTAAGGAAAATAATCCAGAAAGAAAAAGGTAATATGGAAGTACAGTAAATAATACAGAAGGAACTAAAAAGCAGCTTACAGCGAGGAGAATTATTATTGCAGTGGAAATTTCTCTGGAGGCAGTTCAATCCAGGAACAAGACTGGCAAGTACAGAGAACATTACTGGTCATCTTTATTGAAAATTCAAAAAGCAGCATGTTCTGTTGAGGAGTTTTTATACTACTTGTCTTCTCTTCTTTAAGCGAGAACCTTTTTCGCAAAGCAAAATCTGATCATTTTTATTATTATTATTATTACAAAGGAAATTATTACTCACCTGCTGTTTGAGCTGTCAAATGTGAAGTTGTTGCCAACTAAATTCCTATACAATTGATTGAAATGATCAATTATATGTAAAAGTTTGAGGCATTCTAGTAAGAGATGCAAGGATGTTTGACATTTTTAAAATATAGTGAACCATAATTTGAGGAATAGTTGACTACATTACAAAGACATCAGAAATGAGCTATGCCTTCATGGAATGCCAAATGGTTTTTCTGAGTGATCTTTCTTTGCGAATGGAAATTAAAGCACATCAAGGCATTAGACAGGCATTATTCAGTCCCATGGTATTATTTCTTTTGAGTGCCAAAAAGGAAGGGACACTGGGTTACCAGCAGTGATAAGTATTGGCCATGAAGATGGGTGCTCAATAGATTCCCATAATGTCATCTGCTTTTCTTTTTAATTGGCCTGATGGTCATAAATTTTTTCATCAACTCTTTTGTGCAATCATGTGAACTATTATAAATTAAAGAAACAAGGAAGAGAGTTCATGCGAGCTTCACAATGCCTACTAAAATGAAGACAGACAAAGGAATTATCATGGTTTGAGAGACATACAGCATTCCAACAGTAGTCACCCACGAGGGAAAAGTTCCTGATAGATAGTTGTAAGATAAATCTCTGCAAGAAATAGTATGACAAACACCAGTGAGTAGAAAACATATATATCTGACTAAGAAACAAGTCAGTAAAGAATTCGATTGCTTTTATCAATTAGTTGTCAAATCAAATTGGCCAAAACCATGATTGTATGGAATTAGAAGAAATGGATTGACTACATTTATAGAAAACCTTGTATGAAAAAGTTCTGAGTGACACGTATGATAATTCAGTGGCCTAATTCAAAAATAAATATCTATAGGAAAACTGCCTTTTTAATTCTGCTTTTTTTTTTTTTAATTTTAAATCTCAACTTCTAAGTAGACATACACAACGTAATCGTCATGGTTCAATTGCAAGCATTTAAGAAGATGAAACTAGAGATATGTGTGTACAGTTGCTATATTCATACTCATGAACATGCATATCAAAATGTGGTTAATATAAAAAATACATATTAACTAAATTAGTGATTTTTTTTTTTTGATAGGAAACATAGAAATGTATATTAATGAAAAAAACATAGAAAGTAGATCAGAAATCCACTCCTACAAAAGTAGCCCATCTAAAAAGGGGCTAAATCTTTACAAGTAGTATCAAGAGCCTGTGTAAAAAGAAACCCAAAAAAGAGAGATACCATGGCAAGGACAAGTCCTAAAAACCAGAATTATCTTATTACTGCTA
The DNA here is from genome assembly GCF_008641045.1 of Pistacia vera. NCBI lineage: Eukaryota > Viridiplantae > Streptophyta > Magnoliopsida > Sapindales > Anacardiaceae > Pistacia > Pistacia vera. The sequence continues at coordinate 698,037 of NW_022196364.1, read as the reverse complement.
ACCACTTAAGATGGATAAAGAAAAAAGAGGTATCCTCAAAGTCCAAAGAGATGCCAAGAACTTGATCTTATCCCATAAAATTCAGTTTCTTCTTCCCCACCGTCTTCAAAGATCATTCTATTTCTTTCACCCAAATAACCCACAAAAGTGCAAGAATCACACAATTATTGTGAGTCTTGGCCTTTTTTCCTTTACCAAAGAAAGTAGAGTTCTCCATAAGTAACTCATAACAAGATCATGGAGTAACCCAATGGAAATTGGTTTCACTACAAACTTTTGCCCATAATCGTGAAGCCATTGGGCAGTGGAGGAACAAATGGTCAGAGGATTCTGCATTATTCTTGCACATAACACACCAATGAGGGGAGAGACACACTTGATGATACTTTAATTGGATGATGTCAGCTGTACTTGAACCAAAATCCATGCAAAAAATTGAAATTTGGGAGGAATTTTTGCCTTCCATATTGAGTTGCAATGTTTAAATTCAAGTGTTAAGCTTTCTTCACATAACTTCTGAAAGTAGGATTTACAAGTGTAGCCTGAGGAATCAAGCTTCCATTTCCTCTTATCTTCTCTTGACTCATAAATGGAAGCATTGTCAAGCAGCCCCATAAGCTTTGTGAATTCTTCAATCTCTCATTCCTTCAGATTTCTTTTTAAATTTAAGTTCCAGCTTCCATGTGGGGAAGAAGAGTCAAGATAGGCATAAACTTTGACTCTCTTATTATGGGTCAATCTATAAAGAAGAGGCCACATTGATCCAAGCTAAAATCCCCAAAACATTTATCTTCCCAAAAACAAGTGTCTTTGCCATTTCCCACCTCAAAAGTGACAAAGGGTTGGGAAACAATTCTCTAGAAAACACTTAGAAACATGTACCACGTCAGAAAATCTAGAAGTATAACCTACAGCATCTTTTGTAGGATATGAAAGGAAGTCCCATGAGAATTGAAATGCAACTATTTCTATCATTTTCTAATTAATCTACTTATTCTGAGTTTAGCACCAAAAGTTCCTCAAGACTGGAGCCTCTACAAATTTCAAGGCAGATACAACAAAAACACGCGTATAAAATTTATCTAATTGAACATGATATAATAGGAAGAGATGCATATACCGCGTCAGGCATGCAGCAACACAAACTCACATGTATTTATACATAGAGAGAGAAAGAGGAATGATTTCATTTTGTTGAAACAGATTTAGGCATAATTTCACAACATAACTGAATGTAATAACCACGATGTTCAGTGTGACAAAATACTGCTGAATGAAGGCTTACATGGTTTGAAGTTTTACACCTTTTTGCAAAGGAAGAGGTCCTGACAGACTATTGTTTCCGACAAACCTGACCAGAGTACAAGAGAAGCAATGAGAAAATATATGTATATTAAATGAAAGAATAAGGCTCAGACCAAAATCTAACATAAAAAAGTAACCTAGGTACTCAAATCTTGAAATTGATGGAGAGAAATGTCAAAAGAATTACAAGTTAGTAAGAGCATCAATACTAAACAAAGCACTAGTGATTTGACCAGTTAAGTGGTTGAAACTCAAGTCCCTGCAGAAAGAGAAAAAAGATGATTTAAAAAGAAAGACAAACACTCAAAAGAGTACAAATTGAGGTTTAGTTGCTGGTATTAACTTACAGAGTCTTTAACATTAGATATTCTCCAATGTTAGATGGAATGTTACCGATGATCAAAGCATTTCTTAGAGATCTAAGGGAGATAAAAATGATTAATTACTGTCAAAATGAATCAGCTGAGAAGACAATTAGAAAATCCAAGTTAGATATGTGTATAACTGAATGGAGTATGTGTAACTTACAATTCAGTTAACTTCGTCATATTTCTTATAAAATCAAGAGAGGAGCTCCCGCTGTATATATCAGTGATCTGCCTACACAATTAATTCAAACATCAATGATACGAGCCATCTTTCCGAAGAGAGGAGGAGAAAGTTATAAGTGTGAAGATTAATATAAATATTAATACATTTGGAAGTGCTCTCGAACCTATTATATATATATATAAACTTTTTTATGTGAACTGATATGGTATTACATGATTGTTACATCATGTACTTAAAACGATTTAATTATTTTTAATTTTTATTTCTTCAATCACGTCATGCCACATGAGTTAGTACTAGATAGTTTATAGGGAGAGTTGGTATGTGTAGTGTTATTTAGGATACACTCACAAGACAGTCAACGAGGACAAGTTATAAAAGCTGGATGGTATAGGACCTTGAAAAGTGTTTCCTCCAAATCTCCTACAGAAAAATTCGACAGACTAGTCAACAAAAAAATCAGAATGCTAAAATTTAGGCATAGCGAAATATAACTTTTGCAATAATTCATGTTACACATTTTTAATATCTTTAAATAAGTTTTTTATATATTACAGCGCTATAAGCTTGGTCCAATTCCCAATGAAATCAGGTATTTTGCCTGATAGAGGACAATCAAATGCCCACCTGAAATTTAAAAATCATCAATTGTAAGACTAGTTCAGACACAAAGGTAATCTCCAAGCAGAGAAGAAACAGAATGCCATAGGTAGATAGGGATCTTCCTTACATAATTAGCATATTTTGAAGATTAGCAAATGTTGAGGGAATCTCACCACCCACTCCAGAACAATCCATGTAACTGTTAAATTCACAATAAAAAAATTCATAATTTCATAAGACCTGAGTATCTGGTGTGAAAATCAATGCTGTTTTTAAAAAATAAATAAATAAAAATATTCAAACAAAGAAGTTGGAACATACAGTTGATCTAGTTTGGCTAAGTTACCCAATTCTGGAGGTAGTGTTCCAGAGAAATTGTTAGAACCTATAGCTCTTCATGACATATATCAGAAGAATATAACACTTCAGTGATCACCATTGTGTGTGAATACATCATGCTAGATGAGTGCTCATAATTCTCTCATGATCAATTCAGTTTTCAAGGGGCTTTACGGATGAATGTAATTTCAAGTTATGTACAATGCAAACAATGGCTTTAACTGTGACTCAGTTTTTCTTACATACTTTGTGGCACATTGAGTCATAGAAAACTTTTCTATCTTAAGACTTTCATTTTTTTTTTTTTTCTAGCATGAAGAGTGCTAATCGTAATCCATTTAATTAACAAAAACCAACTCTTTTACTGTCAGACTGGATACATTTACCATGATATAGTTGTCCAGAGGAGATAGAGATTAGATTGAAACAAAGAGATCAGTGAGAAATAGAATAAAATTTTTACAAAGTACTACTGAGAAGAAGAAAAAAGATATAAGAAGAGCAAGAAGAAACTAGAGAGAAGAAAACACGTACATCATATTCTTGCTTTAATCGGTCCACATTTATAATAGCCTAAATAGAACAGAAACTGGAAATCTACCTTTAACAAGTCACATTCTTTCACATATAAAAATCTAATATAAGAATGCTAAATATAACTTAAAGCAAGTAATATCTGTAAATTCCTAACTTAAAATATATATAATAGCAACAATAGAACTTCTTTTCTTGAGTCTGCATCAGCCACTCTAAACAATGGCCTTAATATAGACAATAGCATGTCCATCTAGAATATGATTATTATTTATGCTTTCTTTTCATAAAAATAATTGTATAGACTTTAACTCAATCTAGCTGTCACTGGAAAAGAAGAAAAAGGAGAAAGTATTCCAATCTTACAGAAAATTTAACTCCTTAAGGTTTCCAAGCTCCTTTGGGAGAGACCCTGAAAATTCATTGTGACCCATTGACCTGGACACAAGAAGACAATAATACACAAAGAGGCAAAGACCCACCAAACAAGAATTAGCAGCAAAATCCAAAGTCATTTATCCAAATGACATATAATCAAAACTATGCCAAAAAGAAAACCAAGGTCAAGTAAACACTTCCAATTATAAAGGTATCCTTAAATACTTACAAATATGTCAACCGAGTTAAATTTCCAATAAAAGCAGGCAAGGTGCCAGACATGTAATTTTGATCAATTACTCTACAAAGTTCAAAATGGAAAGATTATCAAATCAAAATCTCTCATCATGATGAATAAGTAAAATAAAATGTTTGTCCATTAATTTGAAAATGATAAAGGTCAAAGTTCATATATATGAATCAAATTTGGGAAATGAAAAGGAATCCATACATATGTGTGAGATATTGCAAAGATGTTAGTTCTACTGGAATCACTCCAGTGCTGTCCTGTGCAAATACTCTCCTGAAAAGTAAAATACCTCATTAAATGCTTTGTCCAGAAATGATGTTTTCCTTTTTTTTTTCTATGAAGCCATTAACTTTACTAACAAGATAAGAATATTTTATTGTTTAATTTCCCAATTTTATTTCCACAAATCTTCAAAGTTTTATGTTGTAAATTTTTTATAATTCTGGGGTACCAAAACCAATCATCTGTAGCTGTGTTTCTCCAGCCAGCATTTGCAAGTCATGAAGTTATTCAAGTAGCAATTTGGTTGGGTCAAAGTATTGGCTTACAGCATCGCTCAACCCCAAAAAAACAAATAAAAAAATCTCAGCTTCAAACTTCTCTAAGCCAGAGTCAGACAGGAGTACCATATTTGACTAATTGACACAAAATCCAATTCTATTAGCAATTTAAAGGCAAAATTTCATTCATCTCTCCTAAAATTTGACCTGATCAGAATTGCACTGTTTTGGCTTAGATAAAAGACACATAAACTAGGGAAGGTTACCACAATATCAAAGAATTTTCGGAACTTAAATGATTTGCATGTATTTTTAGCAAACTGAAACAACTCAAAAATGAAATTTTCCAAGATTTGGTGAGAGAAAGAGAGCTTACAAGTGGGTAATATGGCAGGTTGAATTATTGTTATAGCTACAGTTACAAACGATGGAAACAGCGTGGTCTTCCCATTTAGTTCCAGTACATGGCTCTCCACTTATGTTCCATAATCCCGGTGGTGCGAGTACACCCCATTTTTGAAATATTGAATTCAATGCCTTCACTGTCCACAACACCAAACCAAACCAATAAATACTTTCAGAACTAGTTGATAGCAATGCACGCAAACTTAAATATTAACAACACAAATTCATTAAAGCTATAAATTTCAAATCTAACGTTCAATGTTAAAAGATACTATGTATATTCTAAAACTGATTAAAAAAGAACTGAAGTTACAAAATATTCAGAAAATCCCCACCCGTCGAACCCCACCCATTTTGCCCACCTCCAGCAGCCGCACTCCCACCCGTTGCCACCACCTTCAGCGGTCGTAGACCCACCCATTCCCCCTACCTTCCAGTCGTAGCACACCGTTCTGGCAACCACACCCCGTCCCACCCGCCGCAACCTACCCATCCAATCCGTCACACCCCTCACACAGCTTCCTACACCAGCCGAGCGGACCAAATGGCAGAGAATCTTATAGATTCTTTCTGTTATCCTTCAAATTTCTTAAGTTAAACCTTTAATCTTGGAGAAATTTTTAATAAATTTTAAGATTTGATCTAAGTACTATGTAGTCCAGTATAACTTTTTAGTAACGTTTTAGTTCCTATCAATAGTATTTTAGTCCACCCGACTTGATAATACATACAAAAATGTTGATAACAACATTCTGTAATTTTATGAGCGATGCAAATAAGATGACGATTAACCATGACGTCCTTTCAATTATTATACAAATCCAGCACGCATTGAACAAACACACATGCTTTCAACACCAACCATTTTTCCAGTTTGGTTGAATCAGTAGCGACAAGAATTGGGCTTGGTGTTGGGCTTGTTTTCTTGTTAGTTTTTGTTTTTCCTCAGTTTGGTTGAAGAATAATTAAGTTTTTTTTATTAAATTTAATGACAAATTACAGTTAATTGGGAACTTTTTGAATGCTAGTTATCTGTTTCTAAATTACTTTACCTCTATTGACGATCTTTTTAATAATTTTGTTCATATTAACTTAGCAAATTAATACTGTTATGCCTGAAAAATCAAGGTTGACGTGAGCTCCCGCTAGCAAGGGCCAATCAGAGTTCAAGAAGATTTTATATTGTCTAGACACTGCCACGTCGCACAAGAACGGAAGAGGTAAGGCTATTGTCAGTGTAACAGGTGAATATCAGGCTTGTGAGTGGTTGGGAATTGTCCATCTGCCCAAGCCCTATGCGATTTAAAGATGTCTTCTATGCAGACAACCAATAGAAAGCGGGTTAGGAATTGTACCACACTTGCCCGACTGTAGAATCATAATTACTACTTGAATCCCCCAACTATAAATAGAGGATTCCTCTCTCATTTACGGGATTGGCTCATATTTAGCCGTCAAAAGCATACTCTCTCTCTCTCTCTCTCTCTCTCTCCATATATATATATATATATACTCTCTCTTGATTGTAATTTAGCTCGATGTACGCGATCTGACTGTAAGCACCTATTAATACAACTACAGTGAATGTAAGATTTGCATTTGAGCATCCGAAACACTTTAAAAACGGCTTCTTATTTATTCTTTCGTTACATATTTTTATATCACGTGCAATTTTTAAGTCCGCTTAGTACTTTACATGTGTAAGTCGTTAGTATCAAAATTAAGCATCAATAAATACCATTTCCGGCATATGCTTATGGTGTTAATAGGAGTACATACCAATTGTAACTTCACAGGAGATTTAGGTTTAATTAATAGAAATAACATTTTTCTCTCATCTTGTGTTTCTTCAGCTTTCTCTCATTTTCTCTCCCACCAAACATCATAAACTCTCACCTAAATTTTATGAAAATCTATATTGAAGATCTTAGGACCTCCAAATATAAAATATCTATATTGAAGATTTTAGGACCTTCAAACATATTGAATTAGAAGGGTATATTATTATCTCTAGAATAATCAAATTTGTGGTTTGCTTTTGGTTGTAGGTCACACAAGGTAATATATGTGACAATTTGTTTAAAACTTTCAACAATAAAATCTTCTTCCTAATCAACCAGCCATGGTAAATATCTGCTCTTTTGTGAAAGGAAAATAACAGATAAATAATCAACAATAAAATACCCAAAAAATTATTTAAAAAAAAAAAAAAAACAGTTTCTTGATATACAGCAAGTAAGCTTGTTCAGCAATCAAAAAGCACTTTTGAGAATTACTTTTGCTAAGTGTTTTTTTCTTTTTTTGGGTTAAAAAAGAAGAGTAAGAGAATGTACCTTCAATAGGATCAGTAGTGGCAGTTTGAGCAGTTGATTCTTGTAAGATGAAGAAACAATGAAGCAAATGCAGAATAATGAGCGAAAGATGAAGAAGAAGAAGAAGAAGAAGGAAGCGGCTTCAGTTTGAAATTCATCTTTATTAGCAGAGGAGGAGGAGGAAGTCTGGCAGTGACACTAGTTATTATATTCACATGCAAGGGGTGAACTAGATTTTAAGAAGTTTTGGGGTATCTTGTAATTTTCTGAGGGTTTAATAAACACTTGTTTGACCAGGTCTAGTATCATATAATTATATAAAGACGAAAATGCCCCTCTTGCTAACCAGGGATTATATGATTTTTTTGTATAGTGGGTGTGTTTGTATGTTTATATGGGTTTGTTTCATAGCGTTTTCGTTTGATTTTATGTATAAAAATCATTTATTTTGATTAAATATTTTTTTAAATATATTAACAACCAAAAATAGTAAAAATTGTTGATTTATGATAAGTATGATGATGTTATAATACAATATGAAACAAACATTTCTAGATTGAATATATAGTTAAATGATCGATCCTTTTGAAGTTTGATGTAATAACAAAAATAAATTCTGAGGTTTTTGAAACAATAAAACTCCTCATGCCACTGAATTAGTTAAAACTTAAATTTATACTATATGAGTTAATAAATATTTACTCCTTCCAACCTTTATATTAATACTTACAACTTAATGTTAAGAGTATTTATTATTGAATCAAGTCTTGGGGGATTAGTATCATTAACTTTGCGATTATTATCAACTTTTCACTATAAATATATAAACATTTCACTTTAAAAGTATATTTCTCTTCTAATCTAGTATATTTTCTCTAACTAAAGTAGGGGTTTTGGTCTTTATAAGATTTATGAATAAGAAATTAGGATGAATTATCAAAAGGGTGTTGTCTGAGCTTATGAAAATTAGCTTATAAGCAACAAGTGCTTATAAGCTAATTTGAGCTTATAAGCATTTAATTTTAAGCAATTATGTGTTTGGTTAAAGTATTTATAAGGACTGATAAATGTGATGTGGTTTGGTAAAATATGGCTTATAAGTATATTTTATTATAAAATAACTAAAAAAGGTACTAGCATAAATAAGGGTATACTATGGAATCATAAAATAAACAAGGATAATGTGAGTAATTTTTTTTTTTTTTTTTTATAAACACAACTTATAAACTAAAAAAAATTATAAACAAACAGGTCAACTTAATTTTAGAGTTTATAAACTAATTTGACTAGCTTATAAGCTTAGACAAACACCCTTTAAATTGAATACTCTTTTCTTGTCGAAAGATTAATAATACAAACAAAACCATAAGCCAAGTTGCCTTCATATTCGTGTTTTTTTTTTCTTTTTTTTTTTTTTTGGTAATTATATGGTTTTGGGGTTTTTGAATTCAAAAGAATCTAATCAATTGTTTAACAAGAGAAATACTTAATCCACCTTGAGGTTTTGGTACAATTTTCAAGATCATGATCTTTCAAATATTAGGAAATGCCTCCTCAAATTAACTACTCTTAATCAAATTCCAATTGCGAAACAACACTTTTTTATCCAAGGATAAGTAAATTATAAGTGAGTTGCCTGTTTTTTCCTTATCTGTATGACTGAATTACTCATTCTACCCTCACATGAGTTCACGTGTTAGAATCATGGGGTCTATCATAATCGTTTAAACTACAAGATTTGAACAGTAGTAAACCCCAAAAGGCCAAAACCAGGGGATAAATAATTGTATTATTTACCAAAGGATTTTCTTCTGGTTGTATATATATGTAAACCATCCAATGTAAATAGTGAGGCTCACATTTTTGTCAATTTTCTCTTCTTATTTTTGTTAATTTATTATTTATTTCTTTGTTTTTATTTTAATATTGATTAGTCAATAGATTGGATTTTTTTGGTTGACCCAAGGTCAATGTTAGGGCCAAAAATCGTCCTTGGCCCAAATAGGAAAACGGGCCTGACAATGAAGAAGCCAAGCTCGATCCCGATCAGGATTAGGTCCACTTGGGGCAAGATACTGCCGACCCAAACCACCTGGGTACGAGTATCTCAATCCCGGCCCATTTCCTAAGATCGTGGGCGAATCTAGGACCCACGATCCTCAGAATATTTTCCTGTTCACGAGCAATCACCTATTCGAGGTCACCTTCCTGTTCAGAACACTTTCCTATTCGGAAGTTACTCTCCTAATCAGAATCACTTTCCTATTCGGACACTGGTAAGACAGCTTGCCACGACCCTAATTCTTCTAGGGTTTGCATCAGAGTCACATTAGGACTCTTACTCCCACTAGGATTGGGAGACCAGACAGTCACTATATAAACAGAGGCCAGTCCTCTCACAAGGAGAGGACATTACACCTTCACACCCGAAGCTCCTACTTGAGAGCTTTACATCACTATCGTAGTCACAGTCTCCAACTAGACTTCCGGTAATCTCTACTCCCTAGCTCTCACTATATTAGCCTCTCTCAGCCTTGCTGACTTGAGCGTCGGAGTGCCTACGGCAAACACCACCCCGGTGTTTCCCGTTCGCTTCACGCGTGTGTTTCTGTACGTGTGCAGGTGCAGCGGATCGCTAGTGGTTTCAACCTTACGGGATCAGACCCCCCTTCCGTACAGGTAGATTTTTACGTCTACAGTCAACATGTTTCAAATAGTGGGTTTATATTTTTTATTTTTTAAAGATTAAGTATTGTTGATTGTTTCTTTTACTTTTTATTAAGTTTTAAATATAGTTTTTTTTGTTAGAAGACTTGAAGAGAAATATATATTAATATTTAGAGTAATTTTTTTATCAATTAAAAATTGTAATGTCTATTAGTTTCAAGGATTACTTTACTAATAAAAAAAATTGTATCATGAATTGCAATAGACATAAAAATTAGAGACCGCAGCAATCATTTTAATNAGTTAGCATTTTTAGCTATTTCATTTGTTGTTCTTTACAAATATTTGATTATAGAATACATATTACAGAAGCAACTGAAGAGATTTTGCAAATATCTAAATATCTGAAGTTACAACTTACAAGGTCAAATGAATTTCGAGGATACGAATTAGATATTTAGATTGTTGGGTCTGGTGAGTAGTGGCTAGTTTGCATGAATATTGCCCTTTTATCGATTTAGAAATTTAGATTGTTGAGTCTGGTGAGTGGTGGCTCATTTGTGTGAATATTGCCTTTTTATTGTTTGTTATATTGTTTGTGTGTATGTGCTTATGTTGTTTTGTGGGCATAAAGTATTCAAAGAGTTAAACTTTATTTTGCAAATGTTGTTCATTCTGGATTCTATTGCAAATGATTTTGTTATTAATTATTATGTGACTTTTTTTTTTTGGTTATTTAATTTGTAATCAGAGGAAAACAGCGTGCAATTGGGGCTGTTCTTTTATTTGCGGCAAAGCTCCATTCCTCGCTTTGAGTTTTTCTTCAAGCAATGCCAGCACTTGCCTCTCCATTTCAATGTCTGGAAATTGATCATCAGATGTCTCCTTGAAACTGTCAACCAGCAATGGAAAAGAAACAGATCACCAACACCAAGGTGGTGGAAGAGTGGAATCCCAACTGAATTGGGCCACCGGATGGGCCACAAATTAGGTGGCTTCAATGGGAGGCCCACTGGCGGAGGTTCTGCGATCCTCCACATCTAATTCTTCACCAACAAGTGTTCTTCATTAGTTGCCCAGGAGCTCTACCTCTGAGGCTAGCTTTGTTAGCACCTGAATTTAATTGTTTTTTTTTTTTAACTAAAATAATCTGGTTTGAATTTTCTTTTCGATGATCGCCTCTTGTATAAATAGTGTGCACGGGTGTTATTTAATTTCTTAATTAAAAATTCACCTTTTATTGAAGACACAGATTTAGATATAGAAATTATAAATACAGTGCAATCTCTATTGTATGTCCAAGAAAAACTTAGCACATACATAATTTGAATCATGTTGGACAGTAATTAAGTTGTTATTGTCTATTTGTCTTATTAAAAAAAAAAACAGGTTTTTTTAAATGTGCTAATGTCATCATGCTAAGTGATGATGTCACCAGTCCAACTGGTTGGACCGATTGAACCGTGACTCGGGCAGCAGAGCGGGTTGCCCTTCGGTCTGAGTTTTAAAACAAAGCTTCATTGATCTGGTTCAGGAATCCTTCAGGCAAGAAGCTTGATAACTCATCACCACTATCACTTCCCACTGTAAAAAACGAGCCGTCTCCTTTTGCTGCTGGCCACCGAACCACCCAAATAAATCTTTGTTGGCTTAACTCCAAACCCTAAGCCAACTCAATGGTTTGCTCATAGGATAGCGTCCCTCCACTCCCCAGTGACAGGTAAAGCACTGAATCACTTGGTTGCTTATCTAGCCAATCAAAGAGTTCTTTGTTGGAGCCAGTAGGTCCACAGGACCTCACTATCGGGCCAACAGTATAAATGAGAGCCTTAATGATTCCACCTAAAAGTTTATCATCTCTCAGTGCAGCCAGTGCTTTCGGCTGCAGATCCTCCCAAGTGTTAATCAAAATCCCATCACACAACGGGATCTCCGTCCCCATGCAAACATATTCAAAATATTGTTGATTAGTTCGATCCTACATTGGGTGAACCACCTCTTTAGGTCAAAAGGACTTGTAGCCCAGGATGTCAGACGGTTCTGTTTGATCAACATATTGTCCTTGCACCAACTTATCCAGGATCGGTGTACATACAGTGAGTGCGAGAAACCATGCATGCGAGGCTACAAAGTAGTACTTTGGTATCTCAAGCTCATCAACGATCTCAAAAGATTCAGTTCCGAAGAGGCCAAAAATCATCGCAGTTGGGCGAGATTTCAAAGTAGATATTACTGCATGTAAAGGTGATTTGCTTTCATGCATCATGATTGCAAGTATGGTGACGAGCGCAGTATCAGGGCCTATGAGGTGCGAGATATTTGGGGCTGGAATTTCGATAAGTGGACAAAGTTTTGGACTCATGGCAGCTTGGATCATCTCTGATTCTGCAGCTGATGTTTGAGACGTAGCAACAAAGATTGTTACTTCAAAGTTGTGGAGGGTGACAAGGCGTTTTCCAAGTTCCAGAACAGGGATGAGGTGCCCCAAACTGGGATTTGATATTAGAACTACATGTGGCTTTGAGATGAAGGTCTCCATGGCTCAAAGTTTAAGGATTCACTGGAGCTGGAGTTAAATTCTTTCACCAAGGGAAGGATACAATTAGTATGGACCATAGTTAGTAAATACGGGTACGGTAAAAAAACGGTACGGGAATTTTACGGGAATGATACGGCAAACGATGAAAAATACGTTTATAAAAATTCGGCCTTAAAATTCGGATACGGGAAAAATACGATACGGGTATATACGGGTTTAATACGGTATATTGTCAATAATACGTTTTGAAAAATACGGTAATATTAATCCTGATTTTAGTATTTTTTATGATCATTGAATTAATTATTCTCTATTTTTCGTTATAGGTGTATGATTTATATTTTTTTAATTATAATATTTTAGTTTATTATTACAAATATTATAGAAGTGATCAATTATTAAATAAAATAAATAATTTTATTTGTTTTTTAAGTTGAAGAAGAAGAAGATAAGACAAACAGTGGTGTTTGTTGAAGAATAGTTGAAGAGGAAGAGAGGTAGAGACGCCAAAAAAGAGAAGAAAAGAGAAAGAGGGCACAAAAAAAGAGAAGAAGAAAGAAGAGGGCGCCAAAAGAAAGAAAGGGGGCCAAAAGAAAGAAAGAGAAAGGAAGCGGGCGCAGAAAAGGGAAGAAAATGCGCCAAAAAGAGACTGACATCGCGCTTAAAAGACTGAGCATAAAACGACGTCGTTTTGATCAAATTTCACCTAAAACGACGTCGTTTTGGCTCAGTAAATAATAAAATTTTATTTTTAAAAATACGGCCGAATTATACGGGAATTATACGCGAATTATACGTGAATTATACGGCTAAGGCATATAATTCGCGTATAATTCGGCTGTGCTTATAGAATACGGGAATTCACGTTTTATACGCGAATTATACGGTTGGGCGTATAATTCGCGTATAAAACGCGAATTTACTAACAGGGGTATGGACCTTCAACTAAGTTTGTGTTGTACATATGTAAGAAAATATCAAACGATGAGAGTCAAGTTTTGTACTATCCAGAGCTAAACATGAAAAAGAGTTAAAAAATATTATCTATTAATCAGTAGTTTCAACTGTCATTCAGCTGTAGTCTTTGATACTATAGTTTATGGGCTCTTCTATACATTAAAATTTTAATAACTTCTTTTCAAAGTAACTTTTTCTATATTTTCATGGATGCAATTATTTCGTTGATTGGGCAACTACATAAGTTATACTATATATTCCAAATCACTGACCAACTTCAGGAAATTAATTAAGATTGTTATGCTTGAAAATGTAGGGCTGACACAAGACTCAGTCAGCATAAAAAGTCAGAGCTTAGGTAGGCCCGTAGCCAGTAAGAGGCAGCCATGTCATACAATGATAGGGGCGGCATGCTCGTGTCAGGGCAGTGGGTGCACGTCAGACCAGCCAGGAGCTATAGCAATTCCACGTGTCCAATCCCTGCACCAAATTGTAAAAATCACTCTAAAAGGTGGGCAATGGGACATAAAGAAGGATTTGCACGAATAATCCCACCAACTCACAGATTTAGCAATGATAACCTTAATCCATCCCACTATAAATAGAGAGCTCCTCTCTCATTTAAGGGATTAGCTAATCTCTCTAAAGAAAAAATTGCATTCTCTCTCTTGTATAATTATTTGTAAGTCAGTCCATTGAATGCGACCTGACCACTATCATTAATACAAAATCAGTGGACGTAGGATTTTCCTCCATAGCATCTGAACCACTTTAAACATTGTTCTCTATTGTATTTACTCTCATTCATTCATCCACGTGTGTCTTCAGGGTCAGCTCAGCATTTCACACGTGCGTTTGGTTGGTGTCAAAATCACGCATCAATAGTTTGGCGCTAAAAGGTAGACCTGGCAAAACGGGTGGGTAGGCCGGGGACGGTCTGGGTCAAACGGGTACGGGTCCTTATACAGGTCGAGTTATACAGGTCTGAAATGTTGGACCTGTGCCCTACCCTATACGGGTGCAGGTGGACCCGTATTTTCTCTCTCTAGATTTTAGTTTTTAATTTCACCCCTAATAATTTTCAATTATGACAGTTACACCCCCAAAATTCCTACAGTTTTAATTTTTTACATTTACACCCCCTAAATCAACTACTCTAAATTCAATTCAATTTAGAATATAAACCAATAGGAATCAAAATAAACAAACAAACAATAACATAAAATACAAAACTACAAATACCAACCAAAATAAACAAATACAAAATCACTAATACACAATTACACATAACATAAACAAACAAAATAAGTCAATAAACTATAAAATACCAACTAAAAAAAACAAATACATAATCCAATATTCAACAAAAAAAAACATTATGGACAGCAAATGGTCATCCTACAATGGGCGTGTAGAGTCTCTTGATTCCACAGTCCTGAGATAGTTAATGGCACATCAAGATCATCATCCGAATCATCATTCACCTTCTACAAAACAATGATCAACTACAAATAAATAAAAATAATAAAAATATTGAAATATTATGGTAACATGTTACCTTAAACTCATATCCTATGCCAAGTTCGAGTGATATCAAAGATTCTGCTTTTTGGTTGAAGTGAGCTTCAATATTTGTTGAGCCCTTTACTAATACTAAAAGCGGACTCCAAGGCTACGGTGTTATTGGTATTGCCATGATATCACAAGCCATCATGGTAAGTATTGGATAACGATCACGATTGTTCTTCCAATGATCGAGGATACCAAATTCTGATATTTGACGCAATCAAACCTATCTCTTCAAATAAAGATCTAATTCGGATTTCTTAGTAGAAATGAAAACACTCATAGTGTCAAAATCCTGCATCATTTAAATAGTTAAGTGTCAAAAATTAAAATTAAACATAAACAATACTTTATTTATCATAAGAATATAAAAACTAAAAATAGTGACTTACAGAAAAATGACTATACGCCTACTAGAAGTAGAACTAGTCGCAGGAGAAACAATGAAGGTGAGGCAGGAACTTCTTTACAACATTTAGCCTCGTAAGCTTGAAAAAGCTTTTGCAAGTATTCTTAACAACCTCCAACTTCTGTACGGCAGTATTTGAATCATAAACTTGTTGAAAGCATACCCACAAACTGAAACTTGAGACGTGGGTCAAGAATAGTTGCAATGTCAACACAAAACTATAAGAATACATATTTTGTAAATTTTGGGATCATTTTGTTGCACTGCTTTTAACAACTTCATCCTCACTCGTATTCTCTTCAATTAAACACAATTGAATTTCCCAAACACATTTCAAGTTCAAGTTTGCTGTAGGATATTTAGAACCTGAGAATAAAGTCGTAAATCATAAAATGGTTCCAAGAACTGCATATCCTCTCCCCCTATCCCATCTTCATTTGATGGACAAAATTTATAACTAGAATCTATTGTTGACCAAGCCACAAACACGGGACGAAAATTAATGCTGTTCAACATTAAAAATGTGAATTCCATTAGTGGAAACACACCAATCTCAACCCATGAGCTTTTCACTCCCATTGTACAGCAAGTTCTCCAAACTTGATTCTCCTAGCCTCAGTTGCTTTAATATATTTCACACTATCCGATCTTATCAAAACAACAATGTAGCTCTTAACCCTTCTTGAACAATAAGATTCAAGATATGTGCAAAACATCGCACATGGAAAAATTCACCTCTACATAACAAAGCATTCTGCACACAAAGCTGGTTCCTCAAAATATCCTTCATCCTCATTACTACTTGCATTATCCAAAGTAATTGAGAAAAACTTTCTTTTCAATTCCCCACTCTTGCAAGAAATTCATAATATTTTCTGCCAAAACAACCCCTGAGTGTGGAGGAGGAATATGGCAAAAGTTCAATATTTTACTTGCAACTCCCAATCCTCATCTATATAATGAGCTGTCAAAGAAATATATCCCTCAGTTGTACGACAGTCCAAACATCAGAAGTTAAGCATATTCTACTTGTAAGCCTCCCTAATTCAAGCTTAGTTTTTTTCTTTAGCCTTTCATATATTTTTAAGCAATCCGCCTTAGCGGTGTTCCTAGAATAATGCACAAGCTCCTTACACACATACGAAAGGACTCTCCTAGTTCCTTCATTCTCCACATATGAATATGGATAGTTAGTTGAATAATTGATAAAGCCATAAATTCACGATAAGTCTCTTGCTAATCTTCTACTTCCAATCATAGTATGATCAATCAATAATTGCTACATCATGGTTGGCACGTTTTGGACAATTTCTATATGACGCTTCATATTTTGTCCCATGTGTGGCACTCCCATATGCATAGAGTTACTGCATGCCTTACACCTAGTCCTCTCATTGTTATTCTCACATATATCCAAAATGATTCCAAACTTCTGATGTTTTATGTTTATTTCTAGAACTAGTTGTAGGAATACAGAATTAGAAGGAGTGGCATTACCCTAGAAGCATCGTACTTGCTCTCACGTTAAACATATCCATTCTATAGTTTCTGAATCCGCCATGTCAATGCTTGAGACTACAAAAATAAAAATAAAAATAAAGAAACAAACATCAACGACACCATAACCAGAATAAATATCTAAACTAAATTAATCAGCATGCCTAATAATATGTTCTATCACATTCATTTTAAGATTTAAGTACATACCTCATTAGTAAAATTAAATTATAATTGCATTAAAGATTTAACATTTTCATGCCTGCTTTAACGAAACGATCAGGGGTGATTATGACAATAAATTAAATAAAAAAATAAAAAATAAAAGAACAACAATACAATATTAATTGCATTATGTGCACAGTGGTGACCCACCTTCATTATGTTATGGTCACTACAAATAAATTTTTCAATTCTTTTGTAATTAATTTAATGATAAACCCAACATACATGTTACATGTTGGCTTTCTATTCATAAAATTAGGTCCACTTACCACATGCCCCTCCCCTTTCTTCTTCTTAATCATTGTTATTAATTCTCCACATAACAATCCCATTATTCATTTTTGACAATTACTTCTTTTTTAATATAAGGGGTTGCTTCAAACTTAAATGAGTAACTTTATTCATCCATCTCCATCTCATTTATTTATAAAGTTTTCTTTTTTAAAAGACTTTTATAATAATTTAAGAGGATATTTAATTTTTTTTAAATTATGAGAAGCTTAAGAGTTAACAATCTCTCCTGAATGAAATAACCAAAATTTAATGAATAACATCTTGTATTTTTAATTATTAGGACTATATATTGAAATCTCTTATAAAATGGTGATATTCAAGAAACACCAACTAATTTTAGATGTGAAGACCCATGGCCATGCACACACACATTTAACGGCATTGTTCCAATTTTCAGTAATAATTATTTTAATCTTTGAGCCTTTTGGTGTCTTGTAAAGTTCTCTACTTTTTCTAAACATATATGAATACCAATGCCCTAACTTTTAATTAATTAATCTCTTCTTATCATTTTATTACTCTAAAAGAATCTTAACCAAAAGATGATTGATGTAAAGATTTGACTATAATACTGTAACGTAGTAAAATTAAATATTAAACATAAGCAATTCCAATTCCAATTCCGTTTATGTTCATTTAATTAGTAGAATAAAATAAATTAAGCCCATCAATAGCAATCTGGAACTGACCCATAAACTCCAATACGCTCAAGTCTGTATTAATCACAGTAAATGAAGACCAATTAAGTTGATCGGGTTGCAAAAAGAAAATCTAAACCTTTGAAACATCTACTAGGTAAATGAATTAAGACCAATAAGTTGTCATGCTCTTTTCAATTGACTGGAAATGCAGAAGGTTTGCCGTTCCAGTTACAAATTTCCTATAGTACTTAAGAGTTTCTATAGTTAAATTTTCATGGGATTTTGTGGATGAAAAAGGGAAAGCTTAAGGCAAAGCGTTGAAGCAGAGGAAACTAAAAGAAAGGATAAATTTTAATATATATATAAAAGGAGGATTAAATTTCATTTAACACTGGAAATTATGTATAAACAATCTGTTACTACTAGAGAATCAAGAGCTGACATAGGAAATCACGTGATGGGGGGGTGACTTGCTCCTGTTAGAACGGTAAACACACGTCAGGCCTGCCAATAGCTATGGAGCTCCCACGTGTCCCTTTCCCTGCTCTAAATCGCGTAAAATCAGTTTGGAAGGTGGAAAATCTGACATAAAGCCGGATTTACTCCTGACATTCACACCAACCCATGGATTTACTGATGATTATTTGCACTCACCTCACTATAAAAAGAGGAAGACCCCTTCATTAAGGGGATTCGGCTATTTTTACACTGGAAATTAGCTCTCTCTCTCTCTCAATACTTTGTATTTACTTTTCTTGGCCAATCATTTGTAAGTAAGTCTGCTGTTGCGACCTGACCCACTATATTAATACAAATCAGTGGACGTAGGACTTGCTACCTTAGCATCTGAACCACTTTAAAAGGCTTTCATTGCATTTACTTTACGTTTTATTCATAATCACGCGTGTCTCTTGACCAATCAACGTTACGCACGTGTCAATTAGTTGGTGTCAAAAATCACGCATCAACAGTTTGGCGCTAGAAGGAGGGCCCAGATTTAGTGTTCATCCTTCATCAGGAGAATCTCTAACCTACTGGTCCTACAGCAACATATGGCCCGCCAATCTGAACCTGAACAAGCTAACCAGCGCGTTGAGGGAGTGCCCCAGACCCAAGGGGATACCCCTTCCAGAATACTTCCATCCCCACAAATTGATGCGGTGGATATCCTAGCAACTTCGCAGCTTGACCCCGCCATTAGAGGCTACCTGGAGAGGGTCGACAATACTCTCCAGACGGTCAACCAAAGGTTGGATCGTCTGGACCAAGGCGTGCCCTCTAGAACAGATGGGGCGATGCAACCGCCAAAAACGCCTGTAGGTCGCGCGAAAGCGCGACAAAGGAAAATAGCCCGTGCCGCGAGCACTGCAGCGCGTAGACGTAAGGGTAAGCAAGTGGCAAAAAGCAAGTCTACAGGCTCCAAAGGGCTAGCGAACACAAACCGTGCCCCAAGCAGGGTGCCAACAAAACTGAGACTCGACGAAAAAATAAATCCCGAGCTGTCCCATGCCACGTCGCAGGTGAACCCGAACAAAAGTGTTGGACGGGGTGATTCTTATCACCGCCAGTGGAATGATCCTGATCGCTATCGTGAGGATGTTCCTTACACCTCGCGGGGCGGTTCGTACCACCGCGAGGGTCGTGAAAATACCCCGCATCATCTATCGCCTTCACACGCCTCCAGCCAGCGTGTGTCGAGAACAGCCAGAAACGTCGGCCGAGGTGACGAGGAGTCCGACCTCCGGACCCTCTTGAATCGTAATCGCGAGGGCCAGACTCGCGTGGGTGAAAGCAATCCCAAATTGGCTCCGTTACCGCAAATTAAGGAGTTGCAGCGAGCTCTGGACAGGCTGGACGCGAGGAAGCTCGTGACGACCGCGAACTTGCGGAAGTATGGTTTTCCTATTGAAAAGGCGTCTTTAGAGTCCCTAGAATGTAAGTTACACCGATACCCTTCTGGTCGTAGAATAGTTTTTGTTTAGTTACTAACGTGTTTACATGCAGCGACCATGCCTCTGAAAGAGTCCAGACAGCCCCGACGAGCACCGTTCATTTTCCCCCGCTCGAGGAGAGAAAGGGAGGCCGAAGCTGCTCGCCCCACAGCGGTACAACTGACACGAACTGCCGTGCCTCCCTAGACTTATCCTGAGCGAGAAGCGACCATAACGGAACAGGTCGCACAACCACCTCCTGCTCGCACGAAGCGGAAGGCTCCCTTCTCTCCCGAAGTGTTGGCCGCTCCACTCCCACCAGGTTTCAGAATGCCCAACATGCGGCCGTTCGATGGGAACCATGACCCACAGGACCACTTGTATGAATTCAATGACCTGATGGAGCTCCACCAGGTTTCGGATCTTGCAAAATGCCATTGCCTGGCTGTGACTCTAACCTCTCATACCAAGCGGTGGCTAAGGTCGCTCCCAGCTGGAACGATCAGTTCGTGGCCTCAGATGAGCACGACGTTCCTACGACACTTCCAAGCAAACCGGAAGTTCTCGATGCCTTTGAGCTATCTCAGTAATATAAGGCAAGAAAGGGACGAGTCCCTACAATCTTATATCGACCGTTTCCGTAGGGAACTCAACAAGGTGGCTCACGCCCCCGAAGAGTCGATCCGAACTCTCATAATAGTCGGGGTTCACCCGCAAACCGACCTATGGAAAGAACTACAGGCTGAGGACAATGTTTCCCTCACCAGATTCTATAACCTCGCGGAAAAGTACCTCCGCATAGAGAATTCATTGGCGGCACTACGACGTCGCGACCACGGATCTTTGGGCAGTATGTCTATTCGGGGAGAAGGTAAAAGAGTTGATCGCAAAGGAGACGTTGACGATCAGTGAAAATGAAAGAAACCCCGCTATGAGCACAAAAAATCCTATGCCCCGGTTCCTTGTCATGACCGCGACAAGCCCTAATATACCCCGCTGAATGCCTCTGTGTCTGCCATCCTTGATAAGTCCGAAGAAGCCAGTCTGCTCGGAGAACCCGAACCCATGAAAACCCCTGCAACGGCCAGAAATAATAAAAAGTACTGTCGCCATCATCGGGACAATGGGCACCATACTGACGAGTGCCGAGCCCTGAAACAAGCAATTGAAGAGCTTATCAAGAAGGGACATTTCAAGGAATACATCGATGACTCTGCTCCCTCGAGAGAAAAAGATCGGGGGGAGCCAAGTAAGAAGCGTCGCGATCAGAAAGGGGTGCTCGGTCTCAACTTGATTTTCAGGGGACCACACTTCACTGGGAATTCACGAGGTGCCCAAGAAAGGTATGCTCGTGAAGCTCATCACGACCCCATTAGAGTAATGAGTGCGGATCGGCGACCACAAAAGATTCGTCGGGAGGAAGAGATTTCCTTCTCTGAACAGGATGCGGCCAGGTTACACCATCCCCACGATGACGCCCTTGTAATCACTCCCTTGATAGAGCGCTATAACACCCAGAGAATGCTGGTGGATAACGGGAGTGCTGTGAATATCCTGTTCGCATCTACCTTCGAGAGGATGAATTTGGACGAGGCCGACCTGAAGCCTGCCTCGTTCCCGCTATACGGATTCATAGGAGATCATCTACTCCCCAAAGGAACAATCTTACTCCCGATCACGCTGGGCGATTTTGACAAAGTGACCAGAATGATTGAATTCTTAGTGGTGGACTGCCTGTCAGCCTTCAACGGGATCCTTGGGCGACCTCTGCTAAGGCAGTTCAAGGCGGTCACTTCAATTTACCATCTGAAAATGAAGTTCCCTACCCCGACGGGGATCGGGGAAGTCAGCGACTCTCAGCGCGCATCGCGCGACTGCTATGTAAAAGCGGTCCAGATGGCGCACAAAGGAAAGGGCATTCCACGAGATGCACCTCGCCAGGCCATGGCAATCAATAGGATCGATCCACGACCTGGCCCGATTGAGGACAATCTAGACCCTCGCATCCAAGACTGCCCCTCCAGTGGGCCAGTTGAGGACCTGACTGAAGTCCAGGTCGACTAGAAAGAGCCGAGCAGGGTGTTAAGAGTCGGTAAAAATCTCAACCCCCAGCTCACTAACAAACTAATAGGTTTCCTTAGGGAAAACGTCGACGTGTTTGCCTGGTCGCATGCAGATATGGTCGAGATCAGCCCGGACGTTATTTGCCATGCATTAAACATCGACGGTGAGGCCAAGCCAGTTCACCAAAAAAGAAAAGCAATGGATCCGAAGTGGTATACTGCATTGAAGTCAGAAGTGGAAAACCTCCTCCGAAGCGGATCCATCCGAGAGGCACTCTACCCGACGTGGGTTGCCAACCTGGTCCTGGTAAAAAAGCCAAACGGAAAATGGCGAACATGCGTTGAATTTAGTGACCTCAACAAGGCCTGCCCGAAAGACAGCTTCCCTCTGCCAAGAATCGACCAGCTCGTGGATGCCACCTCGGGGCACGAGCTGCTAAGTTTCATGGATGCATACTCGGGATACAATCAGATCCCTATGTATGGCCCAGACGAGGAACACACGTCCTTCATTACAGACCGGGGGCTGTACTGTTACAAAGTTATGCCTTTCGGCCTCAAGAATGCTGGCGCAACCTACCAGCGACTGGTTAACCGAATGTTCTCTGACCAGATCAGAAGAACAATGGAGGTCTATGTGGACGACATGCTGGTCAAATCCCAGGTCGCCTCAGAACACATTGAACATCTCGCTGAGATGTTTGACATCCTCTGGCTCTATAGAATGAAACTAAATCCTCTCAAGTGTTCATTCAGGGTATCATCAGGAAAGTTCCTGAGATACATGATTAATCAGCGAGGGATAGAAATAAACCTCGAGAAGGTCCAAGCTCTGCTCAATATGGAGAGCCCGACCAGCAAAAAGCAGGTCATGAGCCTAAATGGGCGAATAGCAGCACTAAGCCGCTTCATATCGAGACTAACAGATCGCTGTTTGCCGTTTTTCAATGTTTTGAAGGCCAATAAGAAGTTCGAATGAACTCCCAAATGTGAACAGCCGTTCCAAAGTATAAAAGAGCACCTCGGGAAGCCACCTCTCCTCTTTAAGTCTCACCCACAAGAGATTTTGCCTCTGTACCTGTCCGTCTCGCAGTCCGCGGTCAGTGCAGTCCTAGTTCGAGAAGAAGAGAAAGTTCAATGGCCTGTCTACTACGCGAGTTAGCGCCTGTCGGACGCCGAGATACGGTATCCTGAAATGGAACGGTTAGCTTATGCTCTGCTGATCGCCTCCAGAAAGCTACGACCTTACTTCCATGCCTATACAATCTATGTAATGACTAATTACCCCCTCAGGCAGGTCCTTCAGAAGCCGGAAGCCTCGGGTAAACTGCTCAAATGGGCAATGGAATTAAGCCAGTTCGACCTGAAGTACAAGCCCAGGTCGACCATCAAAGGGCAAGCTGTCGCTGACTTTATTTCAGAATTCTCCTATCTCCCGAATGAGTCAGACCAAGAGCCCAACGAAGTCATCCAAGAGAGCATCTAGAACCTATCGACCTGGAACCTCTATGTCGATGGATCATCGACCCGAAAAAGGGCAGGAGCAGGCCTCCTCCTGTTAAGTCCTGAAGGGGCTCGCATTCACGGCATCCTACGGTTCGGATTCAAGGCGACCAACAACGAAGCTGAGTACGAAGCTCTGCTCGCCGGATTACGGTTGGCCAGAGAAATGGGCACAACCAAAATCAACATACACAGCGACTCTATGCTGGTCATCAACCAAATCCTAGGAGAATACCAAGCCAAGGAAGAGAGCATGGTCCGTTACCTAAAAGAAGCCAAGGCCGCGCTTGAGCAGTTCAAGCATTTCACGATCACTCAGATCCCCAAAGATAGCAACTCTGTGGCTGACGCCTTGACAAAAATAGCCTCGTCGTTGGACTCTGAGGCACCTGATAGCATTCTTGTTTGGTTTATCGAGACCCCGAGCATCAGTTCAACCGAACAGGCCGTGAATGTAACACAGTCAAACTCCTGGATGACGCCCGTTTACAAGTATCTCAAGGATGGGATCTTGCCCAACGATAAGGTCGAGGCACGGGTCCTGCGAACAAGATCTGCTTGTTACACGCTCATCGAGGATCGACTATACATGAGGGGATTCAGTGCCCCTCTCCCCCGATGTGTGACCAGCGAAGAGGCAGATTATATCATGAGAGAAATCCATTAAGGGATATGCGGTAATCACACCGCCGCACGGTCTCTCGCGAGCAAGGTTGTTTGCTAAGGATATTATTGGCCCCGGATCCAAGAAGATACCCATGATTTTGTCAAGAGGTGTGATAAGTGTCAGAGGTTCGCGAACATTCCGCGAGCCCCCTCTCACGAACTGGTAATGATGTCTAGCCCTTGGCAATTCTCTATGTGGGAGATCGACCTCATCGGCCCCATGTCGGTCGGAAAGGGAGGAGTTAAATATGTCGTGGTCGCGGTAGATTATTTCACGAAATGGGTGAAAGCTGAACCACTAACCGCGATCACGACCAGAAAGCTGAAAGACTTTATTTTCAAGAACATAGTGTGCCACTACGGAATTCCTCACACCCTTATTTCGGATAATGGGAAACAATTCGACAACGAGGAGTTCAAGTTCTTCTGCGACGAGTTGGGCATTCATAAAAAATTTGCCTCAGTCGCCAGACCGCAAGCAAATGGCCAAGTTGAAGCTGTCAACAAGACCATCAAGCACACTCTAAAAGCCAAGCTTGGGGCGGCCAATGGAAATTGGGCCGACGATCTCCCCGAAGTTCTATGGGCATACAGGACAACTCCAAGAACCTCCACCTCAGAGACGCCCTTTTCGCTAGCCTACGGCTGCGAAGCGATGATTCCCGTGGAGGTGGGAACTGGTTCTCTTCGGAGAGACTTGTACGATGAAGTTGAAAACGAAGCACTTATGAGGGCGAGTCTGGATCTTGTTGAAGAGCACCGCACCAAGGCTTCGCTAAGGATAGCAGCCTACCAGCAGCATGCGAAAAGGTTCTTCGATTCAAAGGTCAAGCGAAGAGACTTTCAGGTCGGGGACCTTGTGCTGAAAGAAGTTCTCCTTGGAACCAGGGAACCAAGTGCGGGGGTACTAGGACCTAACTGGGAAGGTCCATACCGGGTCGACAAGGTGATCAGACGGGGGACTTACCACCTCAAAAGGTTGAACGGTTCTCAAGTACCACGAGCTTGGAATGCCGAGCATCTCCGACCATACTATCAGTAATCCCAAACTCAACCCTCGTTATAAATTAGTTAGATTTTGGCAGTTCCCTATCATTGTAAAGCATTATTCTGTTCGCTTATAACAGTTCAAATTTATTCTGCTCGCTTGTAGCAATTCGTGTGTAATATTGCATATGTAAACAAACTGAATTGTGAATAGCACTCATGTATGATAAAGCGAACAACAATTGAAAACCAAATGTATTCTCATTTATTTACAACAAAAGTTAGGACCCTGTTAATTCAAAAAGGGGGGTCTCATTACACTACGCCTGGTCGGTGGGGGGATCCTTCGAAGCAAGACCCGAACCCTCTACTTGGTCGGACCCCCAGGCGACGGCTGCTGCTGCTTCATCATCTTCCCTTGCCAAGATCCGCAAGGTCTCTTGCCACCCCGGTGGGAGGTCGGACATGTCCAGATCTGGGTTCTTAGGTCGCAGCGTATAAATAGACCCGATCGCCCAGTCGGCGGCCTTATCCTTAATCTCCTCGAACTGAGTCCGTATTTCTTCGGTCAGGGAAGCAATTCTTCCCCGACTCTCCTGGAGTTCAGCCTCGAGAGCTAGCTTTTCGTCTTCAAAGGCCTCTCTCTCTTGCTCTGCCAACTGAGCTCGTATGAAGGTCGTCTGGAGCTCCTAGTCTTTCTCTCCGACCTCTTTAGAGAGCGTAGTTGTTGTCCTCTGGAGCTCTCTTATTTCCTCCGCACGTCGCTCAAGCTCCGCTTTTTGAAAGTCAACTGTCCGCATGGCGGCCAACTTCTCATTCAGATGTTTGTTCGCTGCCTTATTGGACAGTGCTCTTTCCGATTCAACATTGTTCAGGCTTTGTTTGAGCTTTGTGATCTCGTCTTTCAGGTCGTTTTCTCCCTTCGCGGCCCCCAGCCGAGCCTTTTCCAGGGACATCCTCATGGCGAACAGAGCCTGCGAGCAAAAAAGAGATAGAGCACAGAAGGCGGACATTCTTACAGGAACAAGTCATTTTACCTTGCTTAAGTGCTGAAACGACGTGGTCATCAGGTCGACGTCGCCCGAATCGGCGAACTGATCGTATGACTCCGATAGCCCACACTCGAGTAGAGAGTAGACTACCGGCTGCAGGTACTCAAGAAGGTTCCCAAGTGCGTCCAGTACTGGTGTGTCCTTTGCCTTGTCGGCGGCCACCGTCTCTTCCTCAGGTTCCTTGCCCAACCTCCTTCTGACCTCCTGCCTCGACCTCAACGGTTCTTCCTCAGACTCGGTCTCTGACTCGTTAGCCTGAATCTGCTTCTTCTTCTTCGATCGCTAGGCCGGAGCCTTTCGCTTCGTGCAAGCAGGAGGTGGTTGTGCGACCTGTTCCGTTATGGTCGCTTCTCGCTCAGGACGAGTCTGGGGAGGCATGGCAGTTAGTGCCGGTTGTACCGCCACGAGGCGAGCAGCTTCAGCCTCCCTTTCTCTCCTCGAGCAGGGAAAAATGAACGGTGCTCGTCGGGGCTGTCCGGACTCTTTCGGAGGCATGGTTGCTGCATGTAAACAGTTAGTAACCAAACAAAAACTACTCTACGACCAAAAGGGTATCAGTGTAACTTACATTCTAGGGACTCTAAAGACGCCTTCTCACTAAGAAAACCGTACTTTCATAAGTTTGCGGTTGTCACGAGCTTCCTCGCGTCCCGACTTTCTTCGGGGAGGACTCCAAATGACACGAGCCTGTCCGGGTCGGTAAGTAGGTCTTGGCTGCTTGTCTTATTGACTGCAAAAGAATGCAGGTCGTTAGAATAAAGAAGGCCTACAGCCAATGAACCTAGCGAAGAAGAACCTACTTGGGTTTTGAAAGTGGTAGTGGCCATCATAGCAGAAAAAGAAGAACTTCGTCTCATAGGCCCCCGCGTTGCTGGGATAGCTATGTATCCCTGCGGCGATGGTAGGTCACCGGGACAAGTAGTAAGAATCCTTGTCCTTACTTTTCTTGAGAAAGTATGCGACACCAAGCTCTGCTGCCTTCAGCTCGCCTAAGCCACACTCGCGGCACGCGATGTACATCACGACTGCGATGACATACGCGTTTGGCATCAACTGCATTGGTGCGATCCTGAAGTGGTCCAAGACCGACCTAACAAAAGGGTGGAAAGGAATCGTCCCCCCACCCTTGAAGATCTCCTCGGAGATCGCGGCTAGGCCATCGGCAGGATGCCGCGACGATCGGGTGGCGTCGAGGAATACCTCTGCTCGGACGTCGAACTGTCTTTTTATCCGATCGAACTCTTCTCGGGTAAGAACCGAGAAGACATCGAGGGATGTGTTCGCGGGAACATCCCGCGAAGATGAACCAGCTCCTTCCTCAGGTCGAGACGTTGAAGGTTCCATTCCAAAGTCTGCAACACCGACAGACAAAGTCATTTTAGCCATCGCATGTCGCCTGGCATGGCGGCGGCGTGGAACCTAATTCCGGTGTCGCGTCTCTGATGAAACATCAGAAGACCCAACTCCGCTGCATCCCCAAAATAAAAAAAAATAAAAAAAAGAGAAAAAAGACCTTACCTTTTGGGGTGCATGACCGAGGACAGATCTTGTTTCAGATATCGGAAAGATGTCGATCGTAAAAAAAGAACTTCCGGTTTGCAAAAGCCTTTCACTCGAAGTAAAAAGGGTTCTAGTGGCATCATCTGAAAAAAGTTCGGCTTTTATATGGATTATGAAACGACAGTCACCACCCTTCAGAATCGAAACGACGCACTTCTCTCTCTCCAAATTAAATGCGCCCCATGTCGCGTTCAATATTGTGATGAGGGTTGTCGTTTCAAACATATCGCGCAATTAATGCTCTGTCAAAGCAACTCTGGGCCAGCACACAACACATTTAATGCGCCTGACAGACGCCTAACACGCGCAGAGCGCTTGTCAGCGCAGAAACGACCTCATTTAGTTCATCTCTAAAGCAGTAAGGGGTGCCCGATGAGGCTAGCTCGCTGAGGGGATGATTGTCTGGTCATTCGGGCGAAGTTTGTGCGAGGATGTGTTCGCAAAAGGCCTTGACCCGAGCTCCTTCCATTTAGGTCGAAATTACCCAAATCTCCAATTGCGGTATGATTTAGTTTCCAAGGTTTGATCCTCAAACCTTAAAAACTAGGGGACTTCTGTTACTACTCGAGAATCAAGGGCTGACGTAGGAAATCACGTGATGTGGGGGTGACCTGCTCTTGTCAGAACGGTAAACACACGTCAGGCCTGCCAATAGCTATGGAGCTCCCACGTGTCCCTTTCCCTGCTCTAAATCGCGTAAAATCAGTTTGGAAGGTGGGAAATGTGACATAAAGCCGGATTTACTTCTGACATTCACACCAACCCATGGATTTACTGATGATTATTTGCACTCACCTCACTGTAAAAAGAGGAAGACCCCTTCATTAAGGGGATTCGGCTATTTTTACACTGGAAATTAGCTCTCTCTCTCTCTCAATACTTTGTATTTACTTTTCTTGGCCAATCATTTGTAAGTCAGTCTGCTGTTGCGACCTGACCCACTATATTAATACAAATCAGTGGACGTAGGACTTGCTACCTTAGCATCCGAACCACTTTAAAAGGCTTTCATTGCATTTACTTTACGTTTTATTCATAATCACGTGTGTCTCTTGACCAATCAATGTTACGCACGTGTCAATTAGTTGGTGTCAAAAATCACGCATCAACACAATCCATGGAATGTAGATTTAGAACAACACTCACCCTTTCGAAATCAAACAGACAAGAACCTGCTCTTGTGTGAACAGACTTTATGTGATGAGTTAATCCATGGAATGTAGATTAAATTGCACATATGTTGTGGCTCATAATAAAAAATATAAATTAAACCACAAAGATGAAGGATATCTCTGCCAATTAGTTATTTCATTCTTTTGCAATTTCCTGTTGCAAAATAATGAAAGATCTAAATGTGATATCACATTAGGCTGATGAAAATTCTTCTCAAGAAAACAGATTAGGTTATTCAGCCTTTAAACTAAAATTAGAAACAAAGTTCTTATTACCCAATGAATTATTCCAGCCAGTATCAAGAGTAATTTAAAATTCAAAGTAAAAGATTATAACAGTATAGGCATGTATGTTTAGCATAATCCTAAAATATCCATAGGGAAAACGGCTATCATTAATTACAAAGGGTGCAGTAGAAAGTCACAAAAAACTGTCCAAATTCTTGACCTCTTCATAGAATTTAATTATCTTCACAAGCAAATACAATCCCATAACAACAACAAAACACAAATTTGTGCAGGATCTAAAATAGCACAATTACACCATACTATCATCTTATAGCACGTATAAGGGATTTCCACAAAACCCAAAACATCAATGCATCAATGTTCTAAACACAAGTGGATCACTCGTTATTTCCTTTCAAAATTTTCAAACATTTAATCCTGAGAAAATTCCTCTCAGAATGAGAATGGCTTCATTCAGAAAATTTCCCCAAACTGACCTAGTAAAATTGTAGCGTTACATACTTACATTGAGCATAAATTATCAGTAGTTGACGCATACAATATATCTTGATTGCAAAAGCAGAAATTCTGTGAACCTAATTGCCTGAATCTAATGTGTTCAAGATGCTTTTGTCTAGTCTAGTTTATGTGATGAGCTTAGTAGTATTGGTGAACAGACTTTGAGCACAATCAAGTAACATATTATACATACTGCATACATGATACATCAATGCATCATACATCCCTCGCTCAGGATTTAGATTACACATGTTGATACCTATTTCTACTCAAAGCAAAGATCTACACAAAGGTGAATAACACTCTGTATGAATACTGCACAGGGAAATTTGGACCAAGCCTCACTCACGACGTCTAGCCTAAAAGAGTTGTACATGTTTTGCAACAAATTAACTCAGTTCCGATTAACTCAGCAAAACTGAAATTTTAGTACCTCTGTATCAAGATTAGGGATCTGTGAAGAAGGTAATTCCGATTCTACCTTGCCAAAAGAGATTATCCTTCCACACTTCACAGTTTCTTTTACTTGGAAACCTGTCTTTATATCAGTGTAATAATCTGCAAAGAGGAAAACCCATCAACCAGGGGAACCAAACACAAACACACTCAACCCAAACAACTCTACAGATCTATGTACAGGGAAAGCTCAACCAGACAACAATATAAGTGTAAACAATGTTAATCTCACAAACAAAAATTAAAATACAAAATATTAACCATTCAAACAAAAAAGAAAACACAAAATCTGTCAAAAAAACAAAAACAAACACACAAAATTAGGGGTCAGGGATTCATTACCAGTCGACGAGTGACGAACTGACTATTAATCGAAGATGGAGACACCGAGATAGGGAGTTGATTCAGTTGAACTTCAGACGAAGAAGAATGACGAGAGATTGAGATGCGGCCGCGATAAAGTTGCTGAGAATCTGAGAGTGAGAGATCAGAGATGAGATGAGAGTGAGAGATCAGAGATGTGAGAGATCAGAGATGAGATGAGAGTGAGAGATTAGAGATGTGAGAGATCAGATCAGAGATGAGATGAGACTGAGAGAGTGAGAGGCGTGAGTGCTTGACTGCTGCGTGAATGGCGAATGCGTGAAAAAAACTAGGGATTCAAAAAAATTAAAAAATTCATTTCTGCAAATACGGGTGCCCGTGGGTTCACCCGTATAAACCGTTTGTTTTTGGGCTGGGTACGGGTACGGGTCTAAAAAAACGGGTTTAATAAATTAGACCCGTACCCTATATTATTTACCCGGGTACGGTCCAACCCGTGGATCCAGACCCGTTTTGCCAGGTCTACTAAAAGGAGGGCCTAATTTAGTATTCGTCCTTCATCAGGAGAATCTCTAACTTACTGGTCCTACAATAGCAAATGGCCCGCCGACTTGAACCTGAGCGAACCAACCACGGTGCTGAGGAGATCCCCTAAGTAGAGGAGGATACCTCTCCCGGGGTACCTTCGGTTCCGCAAAATGTCACGGGGGATATCCCATCAAGTTCACTACTTGACCCTGCCATCAGAATCTACTTGGAGAGGTTCGATAATACTCTCCAGACGGTAAATCAAAGGTTAGACCGTTTGGACCGGGGCATGCCACCCAGATCAAATGAGATGGTGCAACCGCCAAAAACGCCTGCAAGTCACGTGAAAGCGCGGCAAAAGGCAATAGGCCGTGCCGCGAGCGCTGCAGCGCGCCGAAGGAAGGGTAAGCAAGTGGCAAAAAATGGGCCTAAGGGCTCCAAAGGGCCGGCGAACACCGATCACGTCCCGAGTAGAATACCTGTGGCATTAAGACTCGGTGAAAAGTCACAGCCCGAGCCGTCCCATGCCACGTCACATGGAAACCCCTATAAAAGTGTTGGACGGGGTGATTCTCATCACCGCCAGAGAAGCAATCCTGATCATAGTCGTGCGGGAGGTTCCCACACTCCGCAGGGCAGTTCTTACCACCGCAGAGGTCGTGAAAATTCCTTGCATCATTCATGGCCATCACACAGCTCTAGCCAGCGTGTGTTGAGAATGGCTGGAACTGCCGATCGAGGCGAAGTGGAATCCGACCTCCGAACTTTCCTCAACCGCAACCGCGAGGGTCGAACTCGCATGAGGGAAAGCAATCTCCAGATAGCTCCACTGCCTCAGATTGAGGAGCTGCAGAATAAAACAAGTAGAGGCAGGTCGCGTCAGCGTCTTCCTTTTCTCTGGTAGTGTTAGCCACCCTACTCCCATCAAGATTTAGAATGTCCGACATGCCGGCGTTCGATGGAAATTCTGATCCACAAGATCACTTATATGAATTCAACGACCTGATGGAGCTTCACCAGGTTTCAGATTTGGCAAAATGCCGTTGTTTGGCAGTAACTCTAACCTCTCATGCCAAACGATGGTTCAGGTCGCTCCCAACCAGATCGATCAACTTGTGGCCTCAAATGAGCACGACGTTCTTGAGGCACTTCCAAGCAAACCGAAAGTTCTCAATGCCTTTGAGCTACCTCAGCAATATAAGGCAAGAGAGGGATGAATCCCTCCAGTCTTACATCGACCGATTCCATAGAGAACTAAATAAAGTAGCTCGCACTCCTGAAGAGTCTGTTCGGACTCTCATCATAGCAGGAGTTCGCCCACAGACCGACCTGTGGAAAGAGTTGCAGGCTGAGGATGATGTTTCCCTCACCCGCTTCTATAACCTTGCGAAGAAGTATCTCTGAATTGAAAATTCTGTGGCGGCGCTCCACCGCCGTGACCCCGGCGCTTTAGGTAGTGTGTCTGGTCGGGGGGAGAGTCGGAGAGTTGATCGCAGATGGACTACTGACAATCAACAAAAAGGAAAGAAACCGCACTATGAGCCCAAAAAGTCTTACTCTCCCGTTCCTCGTCACGATGGCGACAGAAATCAGTATACGCCTTTGAATGCGTCTGTATCAGCTATTCTTGACAAGTCAGAAGAAGCCACCTTGCTCGGAGAGCCTGAGCCCATGAAAAATCCCCCATCAGCCAGAAATAGTAAGAAATACTATCGCTTTCATCAGGATAATGGGCATCACACCGATGAGTGCCGAGCTCTCAAACAGGCAATCGAAGACCTCATCAAGCAGGGGCATTTCAAGGAATATATTAATGATTCCACTTCTGCACAAGAGAAAAACCAAGGGGAACCAAGAAAGAAGCGACATGATCACAAAGGTATATGCAACGTCAATTTGATCTTTGGGGGACCGCACCTCGCAGGGAACTCGCGAGGTGCCTAGGAAAGATACGATCACGCAGCCCATCACGATCCTATTAGTGTGATGAGCACAACACGGCGACTGCATAAGGTTCGCAGGGAGAAGGAAATTACCTTCTCCGAAAAGGATGCAGTTCGATTGCATCATCCCTATGATGATGCTCTTGTGATCACGCCCCTGATAGAACGCCATAACATCCACATAATATTGGTGGATAACAAAAGTGCTGTGAACATCTTATTCTAGACAACTTTCGAAAGAATGAACTTAGACGAGGCCGACCTGAAGCTCGCCTCGATCCCTTTATATGGTTTTACCAGGGACCACCTGATCCCCAAAGGAACGATCTTGCTCCCAGTCACGTTGGGTGACTTCGACGAAGTGACTAAGGTAACTGAATTCTTGGTAGTGGATTGCCCATCCGCTTTTAATGGTATCATGGGGCGACCTCTGCTGAGAAACTTCAAGGCAGTCACTTCGATATACCATCTGAAGATGAAGTTCCCTATCCCGACGGGGCTAGGGGAAGTCAGCGGATCTTAGCGCGTATCTCGCGACTGTTATGTGAAAGCAGTTCAGATGACGAGCAAAGGGAAAGGCATCTTGCGTGGCATTCCCTGACAGGCAATGGTGATCAGCCAGATTGAGCCACAGCCCGACCTAGCCGAGGATAATATGGATCCTCGTATTCAGGAATGCCCTTCTAGTGGGCCAGTTGAGGATCTATCTGAAGTATCGGTCGACCAGAGCGAGCCGAGTAGAGTGTTAAGGATTGGGAGCAATCTCAGCCCTCAACTTGCCACCGAACTGACCAGCCTCCTTAGAGAGAATATCAATGTGTTTGCATGGTCACATGTAGATATGGTCAGGATTAGCCCGAATATTATTTGCCATGCATTGAACATCGACAGTGAAGCCAAGCCGGTTCGTCAAAAGAGAAGAGCGATGGATCCGTAGCGATATGCTGCCTTAAAACTTGAGATGGATAACCTCCTTCGAAATGGATCCATCCGAGAAGCGCTCTATCCGACCTGGGTTGCCAATATGATTCTAGTAAAGAAGTCTAACGACAAATGGCGAACCTGCGTCGACTTTACCAACCTCAACAAAGCATGCCCGAAAGATAGCTTTCCCTTGCCCAGAATCGACCAGCTCATGGATGCAACTTCAGGGCACGAGCTGCTGAGTTTTTCGGACGCATACTCGGGATATAATCAAATTCTGATGTACGCATCGGACGAAGAGCATACATCCTTTGTTACAGATCGGGGGTTGTACTGCTACAGAGTTATGCCCTTCGACCTCAAGAACGTTGGCGCAACTCACCAACGGTTGGTTAACCAAATGTTCTCTGAACAGATTGGAAAATCGATGGAGGTCTATATAGATGACATGCTAGTCAAATCCCATGTTGCTTCAGATCATATAGCGCATCTTGCTGAGATGTTTGACATCCTTCGGCAGTACATAATGAAGCTAAACCCCCTAAAGTGTTGGTTCAGAGTATCTTTAGGAAAATTCCTAGGATAAATGGTTAACCAACAAGGAATAGAGGTCAACCCCGAGAAAATCCAAGCTCTCCTCGACATAAAAAGCCCGACCAACAAAAAGCAGGTCATAAGCCTTAATGGGCAAATAGCGGCATTAAGTCGCTTCATATCGAGGGTAACAGATCGCTGCTTGCCATTCTTCAATGTTCTAAGGGCCAATAAAAAGTTCGAGTGGACTCTTGAGTGCGAACAGGCATTCCAGAGTATTAAAAAACACATCGGGAAGCCACCTCT
Organism: Pistacia vera; assembly: GCF_008641045.1. Taxonomy (NCBI): domain Eukaryota; kingdom Viridiplantae; phylum Streptophyta; class Magnoliopsida; order Sapindales; family Anacardiaceae; genus Pistacia; species Pistacia vera. The sequence goes on along the minus strand of NW_022196364.1, from coordinate 663,368 downwards.
CCTGTCCAAGCCTCTCCCACAAGAGATCCTCTTCTTGTATCTGTCCGTCTCCCAGTTTGCGGTCAGTGCAGCCTTAATTCGAGAAGAGGATAGGGTCCAATGGCCTGTGTATTACGTGAGTAAGCGTCTGTTAGATGCCGAGATGCGGTATCTAGAAATAGAACGATTAGCTTATGCCCTGCTGATTGCTTCAAGGAAGTTGTGACCTTACTTCCATGCTCATACGATCCATGTAATGACTAACTACCCGCTCAAGCAGGTCCTCCAGAAACTGGAGGCGTCGGGTATATTGCTTAAATGGGCCATGGAATTAAGTTAGTTCGATCTAAAGTACAGACTAAAATCAACTATCAAAGGGTAGGCTGTTGCCGACTTTATATCAGAATTCTCATATCATATGACGAATGAGTCAGAATAACAGCCCAGCGAAGTCATTCAGGAGACTGCTCAAAATCTGTCAACCTGGAGCCTCTACGTCAATGGATCATCAAATAGAAATAGGGTCGAGGTAGGTCTTCTCCTTTAGAGTCCTGAAGGGGCTTGCATTCACAGCATTCTCCGGTTCGATTTTAAGGCTACCAATAATAAGGCCGATTATGAAGCTCTGTTCGCTGGACTACGGTTGGCCAGAGAAATAGGTGCAACCGAGATTAGTATCCACAGCGACTCCATGCTGGTCGTTAACCAGATTTCGGGAGAGTACCAAGCCAAGGAAGAAAATATGATCAACTATCTGAAGAAAGCTAAGGCCGCACTTGAGCCATTCAAGCACTTCACGATCATACAGATTCCTAGAGAGAGTAATTCTGTGGCAAATGTCTTGGTGAGGATAGCCTCTTCATTGGACCCAGATGCACCGGAGAGTATTTTTGTTCTATTCATCTAGACCCCCAGTATCAGCCCGATCAAACAGGCTGTGAATGTAATAGAATCAGATTCCTGGATGACTCCTATCATTCAGTATCCTAGGCATAGGACCTTGCCTGATGATACGGTCAAGGCAAGAATTCTGCAAACAAGATCTGCTTGTTACACACTCATCGAAGACCAACTGTATAGGCGAGGGTTTAGTGCCCCTCTCCTCCGGTGTGTGACCAGTGAGGAAGCAGATTACATCATAAGGGAGATACATGAAGGGATCTGCGGTGATCACACCGCCGCACGATCTCTCGCCAACAAAGTTGTTCGCCAAGGGTACTATTGGCCCCTAATCCAAGAAGACACCTACAACTTTTTCAAGAGGTGTGATAAGTGTCAGCGGTTCGTGAACATATCGCGAGCTCCTTCCCACCAGCTGATAACCATGACCAGCCCCTGGCCATTCTCCATGTGGGGAATCGATCTCATCGGTCCCATGCCAGTTGGTAAAGTGGGAGTAAAGTATCATGTGGTCGCGGTGGATTACTTCACCAAGTGGGTCGAAGCAAAACCATTAGCCGCGATCACGACCAGAAAGCTCAAGGATTTCGTCTTCAAGAACATTGTGTGCCGCTATGGGATTCCTCATACTCTTATCTCGGACAACGGTAAACAATTCGACAATGAGGAATTCAAGCAGTTTTGCGACGAGTTGGGTATTCATAAGAAGTTTGCCTCAGTCGCAAGGCCGCAAGCAAATGGTCAAGTTGAAGCTATCAACAAAACCATCAAGCACACTCTGAAGGCAAAACTTGGCGCAACCAAGGGAAATTGGGCCGACGACCTCCCCGAAGTCCTATGGGCATATAGGACAACTCCAAGAACCTCTACCTTAGAAACTCCTTTTTCGCTAGCATATGGCTGCGAAGCAATGATCCCTATGGAGGTAGGAACCGGTTCACTTCGGAGGGACCTATACAACGAAGTCGACAATGAAGCGTTTATGCGCACAAGTCTGGACCTGGTTGAAGAACATCGCAGCAAGAATTAGCTAAAAATAGCAGCCTATCATTAACGCGCGAAGAGGTTCTTTGACTCAAAGGTCAGGAGAAGGGACTTCCAGGTCGGCGACCTTGTTTTGAAGGAAGTTCTTCTCGGTACTAGAGAACCAAGCGCGGGAGTTTTAGGACCGAACTGGGAAGGTCCATACTGCATCGCCAAAGTGATAAGACCGGGACTTATCATCTCAAAAGGCTGAATGGTTTCGAAGTGCCTCGAGCTTGGAATGCTAAGCATCTCCGACCATATTATCAGTAATTCCGAACTCAGTTTTCCCTTGTAAAGATTTTATTTTTCGCAATCTTTGTAAATGTAAATAACATGTGTATTATCCTGTTCTTTTGTTATAATCCTCGCATGTAATTATGTTCGTATAGACGTGTTATAATTATGTTCACATAGACTTGTTCTAATGATATAAACGGTTAGAATGCGATCTCATAGGGTACAAAAATTGTAAGTGCTCGAGATTAAGGAAGATGCATTTCATTAATAAGTACAGCGAACAAGAAAAGATCCCAAAAAACAAATTACAATTATCGGTCCTAACTCTCGACTCCTGGAGGACTGACCTCGTCACCTCAGGGCTAGTCCCCATCCGCTTGATCAAATCCTCGGGCGGCCTCCGCTACTTCATCATCCTCGCGCCGTGCCATGGAAATGAGAGTTTCCCGCCAATCCTCCGGGAGGTCGGACATATCAATCTGTGGATTCTTTGGCCGCAAGGCATAGATGGACTCGATCTCCCATTCAGCAACCTTTGCCTCGATCTCCTCTGCTTGGTTCTGCATCTCTTCAGTCAGTGAAGTAACCTTTCCCTGACTCGCTTGGAGTTAGGCCTCAAGAGCCTGCCTTTGCTTCTCTAAGACCTCCCTCTCCTACTTTGCTCGTAGGACCCACTAAAAGGTCGTTTTAAGCTCCTAATCTTTCTCGCCGACTTCCTTGGAGAGCCTGGCTATAGTTCACTGGAGTTCCTTTATCTCCTCCCCGTGCTTCTCAAGCTCGGCCTTTTGAAAATCCACCGTGCGAAGAGTTGCATCCCTTTCATTCAGGTACCGTACCAACGATTTGGTGGATAGCCTATTTTCTGCTTCGGCGGCTTCCAGGTCCTGTTTGAGCTTTGCATTCTCTTCCTTCAGTGTGACCTATCCCACAGTAGCTCCCAGTCGAACCTTTTGCAGGGATAGTTGCAGGGAGAGTAGAGCCTGCGAACAAGAAAAATGTCAGTTTCCTATTAAGAACAAAAAGGCAATCCTCGTTGAGGACAGTTCATTTTACCTTGCCTATGTGCTGGATTGATGTGGACATCAGGTCCACGTGGTCGGAACCCATGAACTCTTTAAATACTTCCGCGAGTTCGCACTCTAACAAGGCGAAGACCGCTGGCTGCAAATGATCTGGCAGTTGGCCCATCGAGTCCAACACTGGAGTGTCCTCGTCGGTACCCCCGACAGGGGTGTCGCCCACCGTCTCCTTACCCGACCTCTTTCCAATGCCTACGACCTTGCTTTTCCCTGCTCGAAATGCTCCTGAAGCAGTGAAATGCTTGGCTGCGACCTCCCGGGTTAGATGCCCAGATCCTTCAGTTCAGACTCTGACTCTTCGACCCGAATTTGTCGCCTCTTCCTGGGTCGCTGAGCCCTTTTTTTTTGCTTCGGGCAAGCAGCAGAAGATTAGGAAGCGCCCGCAAGTCGAATCAGGGCGCCAGCCGAAGGTTGGGGAATCTCGGCAGGACGCGTCGAGGCCTCTGATGTTTCCCCTTCGGCCGGAGGGCCACTAGGAGCAGCTTAGGTCGTCCTAGCGGTCCTCGCCCGAGGGAAAGAAAACTACCTGGCCTCTTCGGAGGCATGGTTGTTGCATATGAACGTCGTTAGTAAAAAATAGTTCATTGCGCAATAAAAAAGGATCCAGTTAACGCAACTTACTCGATGGAGGCTCTAAGGTCGCGTCTACGTTGAAAAAGTAGTATCTCCGTAGATTCACGATTGTCACGAGCAGCTTTGCATCACGACTTGATTCGGGCAAGAAACCGAAGGCTATGATTCTGTCCGGATCTGCGAGCAGATCCAAACTGGTCATTTTGTTAATTGCCAGAAAAATAAACAGTTCATTAGTAAGAAAAATAAAGTCAATGAGCTCGTTAAGGGAAAAGAACCTACTTAGGTCCTGGAAACGGCAGAGGTCGTCGTAACGAAAAAAGAAAAACTTCGTCTCATAAGCCCCCGTGTTGCTAAGGTAACTGTGTATCCCCGCTGCGATAGTAGGTCGCCTGGACAAGTAGTAAGAGTCCTTGTCCTTGCTCTTTTTTAAGATGTACGAGCAACCGAGTTCTACTGTGGTTAGCTCGCCCAACCCATTCTCGCAGCACGCGATTTACATGGCCACCGCAATCATGTACGCATTTGGCGTGAGTTGCATCGACGCAATCCTGAAATGGTCCAAGACCGACCACCCATGTGGCGGATGCCAAGCTGTGTGCGTCCTATTGCGGAAAACATCCTCGCGGATACCATATTGGTCTATCACCCTATCGAGCTCATCCTCAGTAAGTACCAAGAAGATCTCTTGGGTGGGACTCATAGGTACATCCTGCGTGGATGAACTGGTCTCTTCCTCAGATCTAGTCGTTGAGGGGTCCATCCTACTACAGTCTACAGAACCGACAAGCAGGGAATCTTTTTAGCCCTTGTACACCATTTTGTACGATGACGTGGAGGAAAGCAAAACACTTCCCCTCCTAAATCCTAGAAAAACCCTAACATAATGAGTCGAGCAGCCATTCATGGCTCGAACCCAGCAAAAACATTTCGTCTCCGATCAACTACTGGAAAACCAATCATTTATCAACTACTGGGACTAAGAAACAAAAACAGAAAATGATTCTTACCTCTCAGAATATGAAGATAGATCTTTCTGCTTCGAATATCAGGTACGCACTTGAAAAGCAAAGAATCCAAGTTTGCAAAAAGTCTCTTGCTCTCCCTGAAAAGATGAGTATGGTGACATTGCTTGAGACAAACCTAGGTTTTATAGCAAAAGAACTGGCATTTGGTTTTCCTGAAATCAAACGACGTTTGGGCAAAAAAATGTACCTCCTCGTTGATCGCGACCACGTGTCGTAGATCCACGGGAAAGGGTGATCGTTGCGCTCCAAGAAAACCCAATCGTTGTTAAAAACCCCAAACGACGGCACGATTCTCCTGCCGCATTAAATGTGCCCCAATCTACATTTAAGGCTCTGATAAGAGTATATCGTTTCAGCATGTCACGCATTTAATGCGCATAGCTGGCATTAATTATGTATAGGACACGTTTGTCAGAGCAAAAGGGGCTTCATGAAATATATCCCTTATGAAAATGCGCCAGGTAATGTCTAAAGAGATCGTTACGTAGAACACTCTTCGTCTAGCCAATCACAAAGCAACGTGACTCCTCGGTTCTACCACATTGGTTGCTAAACGACGTGACTCGATGAGTATTTAGCTTCGAAACAACCCAATCCCTTGTCCAGAGAATTCCAAGTATAATCGGGTCGTAAACTTAGGAAAATCGAAATCAGCAGCACTGATATGGTCTGAGATCAGGTCGTTCATCCTTAAGCGAAAACCGTATCAAGTCGAGCGCACGAAAACGCATTCACGACCTATTCTCATACAGGTTGGGATCACCGAAGTTTCCTCGAAGGCATCTTGTCACGGCATGAATTATAGTTTCCAAGGTCCGATCCTCGCACCTTAGAAACTGGGGGACTTTTATTATGCCTGAAAATGTAGGGCTGATGCAAACTCAATCAGCACAAAAAGTCAGAGCTTAGGTAGGCCCGCAGCTAGTCAAAGGCAGCCATGTCATACAATGACAGGGGCGGCATGCTCTTGTCAGGGCAGTGGGTGCACGTCAGACCAGCCAAGAGATATGGCGATTCCACGTGTCCAATCCCTGCACCAAATCGCGAAAATCACTCTAGAAGGTAGGCAATGGGACATAAAGAAGGATTTGCATGGATAATCCCACAAACTCACAGATTTAGCAATGATAACCTTAATCCATCCCACTATAAATAGAAAGCTCCTCTCTCATTTAAGGGATTAACTAATCTCTCTAAAGAAAAAATAGCATTCTCTCTCTTGTACAATTATTTGTAAGTCAGTCCGCTGAATGCGACCTGACCGCTATCATTAATACAAAATCAGTGGACGTAAGATTTGCCTCCTTAGCATCCGAACCACTTTAAACGCTATTCTCTATTGTATTTACTCTCATTCATTCATCCACGTATGTCTTCAGGGTCAGCTCAGCATTTCACACGTGTGTTTGGTTGGTGTCAAAATCACGCATCAACAAAGATTCTTCTATAAGAAGATCTGGACAGTTGACTATAGCTTTCTGACTATTTATTTTAATTGCGGGTACATCAAGCAATGGATTGGCACGACTATTCGATGATCAAAAGTTTACTAGAGACATTTAGAATGTCAAACGCATCACTACATTAATAAACTTATTCAAATGCTAATCATTCATCGTCGCCCATTCAACATTTTTTTATAGTCAAAAGTGTGCAATTGATGAGAATGAACCCTTATCTTGTTTCAGTGCTTGCCCATTCACCGTCGCCCAGGATTTTACAAGAAGGTAAAAATTTCTATTATTTCTGCTTATCTAATAAGTATGTGGCTTTCCCATTCGCCACAGGTTTTAGTTTGATGTCTTTATAGTATTAATTCCCACCTTATTTGAGTTTAATAATATATACTACAATATAAAGATGACGCACAACACAAGTGCAATTAAATCGCGTAATCTAATTAAATATGTAATAAAATCGGACCTCTTTAATACGTGTTTAGTTTTTAAAGAAAGTAATCACAATGTTTATGATTTAGAATTGTATAATAATTTGGAGGTTGACTTGTACTTGTAGATGGATGAGATGAATTAGATCAGATCAATTGGTTTATGATGTTATACTGCAATCAATTATGAAGATTGGCGTCTTCGAACAAAATAAACAGCATTGCCTGGCAAATCACAATTGGAAGCATCTATCTTCATCACCACCACAAAACTACTACTTAGCAGAAATAGCAGAACCCCAAAGGTTCAAACTATTTAAGAGTTGTAACAACAGCCTAGAATGAAACACTTCAAACTGTTGATGCGATAGTTCATATCAACCAGAGATACCTAGCCAGTTTCAGAAGGGATCAGGTAAGATATACGCGTGGTTCCTAGTAACTAGCAAGGTCGCCAAAAACGTCATAATAAAATAAAGAACAAAAAAGATTTTATAGTGGTTCGGCTATATAAAAACCAAATCTACATTCACTGATATGCCATTATTGAGGGGTGTTGTAGAGTCGAATGTGGTTACAAAGAGAAGTTTGCGAGATGAATGAAGGCCATTCTACTCTCGCAACCTATTCTCGCTCAACCTATTCTCTCTAAACACTCTCTAAAACAAGTCAAGTGTATTTTTCTCTTAGACTTTACAAACACTAGAATCCCTTGGAACGGAGGCCGTGGGATCCTTTTATACTTAGCTCGTCTAACAGTGGTTGAGAGTCGGTGTTACGGGCTGCTTGCATGTATAATCCCCTTAATTAGGATCTGAGTCAGTAATCTTCATACTTATAATAGTTCGAGTCATGTTAATGACAGTTTAACTCATGCTTTTGACAATAATCACCTTGTAAGAAAAGACAACTGCTAATAAAACGACAAGTGACAAGTGAGAGGATCCAAGCTATTAGCCTTCTGCACAACTTAAGGACACATGGCACAAAGTTGACTGCCAAGAAATTAGGCACAACACAAACAATAAAATTGATATGGTGGTGGGGGTGGGAGCGGGTTAAACCTAGCCCGCGTATACCCCGTTGCAAGAACTAGGCCTTCATAGGCCTACCCGACAACCCGACGGGTTATATATATATATTTTTTTTTTTAAAAAAAAAAAAACCTATTGAAATCTCTCATATTTCCTCACATCCCAAATTCTCTCATTTACTCATTTTCTCTATTGAAATCTCTCAATTATTCTATTTGTTACCAATTTGCTCTCATTTTAATTTTTCTTAGTTTTTGCAATTTTCAATTCATATTTTCAAACTTCAATTCTGCTTCTTTAATTCTTTATTTCTTTTATATCCATTTTTTTTTTTTAAACTAGAATGGATAGATATTTCCATCCCATCAATTTCAATGATGAAGGAAATTATCCTACTCCCCCTGAATTTACTAATGTAAATGTAGTTGATTCAAATAGTCCCGTTATCCCATTCTCAGAATCTAATACACCTCATAATATTCCCCCCTTCCTTTCCATGCTGCTCTAGCTCCCGGTGGTTCTAGAAGTCATCCTCGTTCAACTCCACCTCAAGTAGAAGCGGGTTCATCAATTGCAATCGAAACCGACAATAGGCACACATCATATGTTTGGGTGCATTTCGATAAGTCTTATGAGACAAAAAATGGAGTTCAAGTGAAGAAAGCAAGATGAAAGTATTGTGGAAATATTTATAAAGCTAATGCAGATAATGATACTAGTATTTTAAAAAGTCATGCTAATAAACATATTACTCAACATGGAAATAGAGAAACCAATCAAACTCAAATAACTAATATGGATACTACTTGGCGTTATAATTCTGATGTATATAGGGAACAATTTGTTTTATATGTTGCTGCAACTGATCAACCTATTAATATGGCTAAAGATAAATATTTTGAAAGATTTATTAAAAATTCATTTTTTCCAGGATTTAAAAGTTATTCTAAAACTGCAACTAGAAATGATTTAATAAAATTGTTTGGGAAAATGAAATTAAAATTAAAAAATAAAATACATAGTTGTCATGTTAATGTAGCTCTAACCATCGATATTTTGAGTGGTAGAGCTAAACAAAATTATATTTGCGTGACTAGTCATTATTTTGATAATGAATGTAAATTAAATAAATTCTTATTAGGATTTAGATTAATGGATGTGGATTATAGTGGTCAACAAATTTATAATAAAATTGTTAAAGTTTTAGAAGATTATGATATTGTTCACAAAGTGATAAGTTTAACTTTAGATAATACAAGTGCTAATAGTAAAGCTATTAATATGGCTAAAGATAAATATTTTGTTACAAAGATAAATACTCACATTGTAGTTGGTTCATTGTTGGTATCCATGCACAAGAAAATTAGTTGCATTCTTGAAAGAATCAAAGCAATAAACATTTGCAAGTTTTAGTTTGGGCGGGGTGTGTATTAAAATTGTTAGAAGAAATAAGGATAAGAATTAACGAGTATTATTAATGAAATCAATATGGATGTGTTGATTAAAAGATTACTACATCGATTAGCAACTCTTCAAAAATAATAATAATAATAATAAGGGTAACCATTAAGGCTCTTATTTTACCGACAATTTCAAGACCTTGGAGGATTAGTCGAGATGCACATAAGTTGACCTAAACACTCCTGGTGATAAATTAAAAAAAAAAAAAAAAAAAAACTTTATTTAACTTGGCTCAAATGTTGCCTTCTTAACTTCTAGTAAATGATTTGAACTTCAAATTAACAATTCATTTATATCTAGATATAATAGGGCTAGACAGCCCTGAGACGATCTAATTAAGTGAAATTCATATTGATAAAAGAAGTAGTCATACATTGAAAATATAGCCAAGAATTGGATGGAAATGGAATACTGATTGTAAAAAATCTTAATAGCCCAAGTCATGTTTAAGGCTAAGAGTGGAGAGCTAATCAGCACATAATTGGTTGATTATATATATTGAAGGCCTGCAAGCAACTAATTCTGGATAGCATAAATCAGGGTCTTATGGGGATCGATAAACATTCAATGAACAGCAAGTCGATCACTATTCAGAATCCTACATAAAAAAAGATAAACTAGTTGCAGAAATGAAAGGCTGTATGATTTGATGAGTTTCAGTTGATAAATAACAAGAGGGTAATATAGCAGGAGTCGAGAGGTTGATGGTGATAGGTTTCTGCTGCTTGAAGCAAATGACAATTACTACAACCAATTGTTTGTTAACCACCAATTGTTTGTTAACCTACTGAAATACATACTACAAAACCATATATAACACAAAAGCACTTCCAAAGTCAAGACTCAAGATTAAGACTTATAACTCTGATATTTTGAAGTTGATTAAATGACAACAGACAACTTAATGCTAAAATCTAAACCCACAATATTTGCACCATTGAGAGTTGAGAGGGTCCTACTACTCCACCAATGAAACACAAAAGTCCAAGCAATTCATTGACTCACTCCACCAAAGAAGCGGGTTTGACCAGTCTATCCATCGATCCAATGGGATAAATAGGTAACTTTAAATTTAATCTCCCGACTAAATAATTTCGTTATCTTTTAGGGCTTCAAGTATTGCGGTTTCCAACTCAAGCATTGTGAACAAATGGGTACCTTATGTCACGAGTTGGGAATTTTACACCCTAAAGGCTAACCTATTAGGTGGAGGGACTCTCCCCATTTATAAGCCCAAGACCTCCCTAATACACTTTCGATGTGGGATTTATTACATTCTTCCTCACCCAATCATGTGACGCCCTCGTCACAGGTGGGGTCCCCTACCTACCCATCCACCTCACTCTCGTATGGACACACAATCACACGTAGACACCCCCACATGGGCGCTTGGCGAGACATCGAAAGATGGATCAGGTTTGCTCTGATACCACTTGTCACGGGCTAGGAATTTCACACCCAAAAGGCTAACATATTAGGTGGAGGGACTCCCCCATTTATAAGCCCAAGACCTCCGATAATCCTATTTTTCCCTATGATTTTGCATTGAATTTTAATAGGATTTAGGATAATTTTCATACAATTTGAGCCATAATTGCTACCTAATTCTATTAATTTTTCTTTGCAGGCCTAAACGATGATTTTGAGCATAAATGACAGTTTTGAGTGTAAATTTCATAACTTGAGCTTAGAAACTCGGAATGATCTGAATTTAGAAGTTTTGGAAAGCTAAGAAGTAGAGCTACAACTTTTATCTTTTGGGTTTTTCCTAATTCTGATTGGAAAAGGGACAAAACTTGGCTTGAAGTCGTGAATAGTACGTTAGAAACTGAAGAAAAAACGTTTTTGGACGTGCTTCAGTATTTTTTCCATAACTTGAGCTGTAGACCTTTGATCTAGCTGATTCTTGAAGAGTAGAAATATAATTGAAAGGGCTACAATTTATATGTTTACCACTATTTAGATTCAGAATCTAGCATGCTCAAATTTGGCCCGAAAGATCCTCGCCGTGGCAAGGAAAAATATTTGCTGCAGCGAAACTGCATCAGATGTGAAAAATAAAACGACACGTTTTGGCTTGCTAGGGCTTCTTCCTTAAGTGAAAGAGGTATAAATTAGCACGAAAAGGAAGGAAAATGGGTCTTGGTTCGTCATTTGGGAGGCAGCTCGTGGAAGGAGAAGATTATTGAAGATTTGGGCTTCAAATTAGAGAAGACTTCTCCATCTTTTGCTTGTTTTTCAATGATGAACCTTGATTTAGTTTGTTTTTGTTATTTTATTTTGTTTTTGAGTATGAACTGAGTTGTTTAGCTAGGGTTTGATGTAACTTTGATACAATGATTCAAATTTATATGTTTTGAATTACTTTGAGTTTCAATTTCATGATTGAGTGTTTATCTCTTTGCTTAATGACTTTTGTATGCTTGATCACCATTCAAATGAATGTTGTTCACAATTAGACTAAGAAGTGATTTGTTACTGTGCCTCTTGGGATAAATACCATAGATTGAGCGAAAACTAGAGATAGATAAACGCGATCTATGAAATCTAGATAGAATTCCATAAAGCTTAAGAGACTTTGAACCATTAATCTTCATTTTGTTGGGTGCAGAACCTTAGTAGGGAGAAGTAGGAAAATATAGTCTGAGAAGTATGTTTTACAACTTAGGGAATTCGATTTTCAATCAAGGAATTTGGGTAATAGATTCTATGATTTGGGTTAGCATATCTAGGTGAATTCAAAACCCTAGCATTTGTTTTAGAATTGTTTAATTAGTTAAGTTGTTGGGTTTTGCATTTGTATTTAGTTTGTTAATCTTCCATCAATCCAATTTATTGTTGTTTCAATTAGGACTTAAACTAGAGAAATCGGTACTTAGTAACACTATCCTTGTGGGAACGATATTCTACTTATCACTTTATTACTTTTTGCGACTAGTGTACTTGCTACACATTGCATGTTGTGAAAACACGCATCAACCTCTCCAATACACTTTCGATGTGGGATTCGTTACACTTATCAAAGCTAGCTGAATATTGACTGCTGCATCTGGATCTACTAGCAATTTGATATCAAAGTGACAAAGTTCGATGACGATGTCATTTTTGTATTAGGTGGAGAAAGACAAAGTAATTAAAGAAAGAAAGAGTAAAGGACAAATACTCTAAAAATAGGAAGAGTAATGTTATACTTACAAATAAATCTTATAAAAATCTCTATACAAACTAATGTAATAAAAAATGAATGGAAAAATGAATATAATAAGTTTAATTTTTTGTTTCACTCCTCTATTCATTTTTTGTCACTTCACTTTGTATGAAAATCTTTGTAATATTTCTTCGTAAGTGTTGTGTCAAAAATACATACTAATGTCAGCATTACCTAAAAAACAAAGTGTATTAGTTATCAAAACTCAAACCACCTCCGAAAGATATTTTATACCAATCATATCTCATTTTAAGATAAAGATTAAGAAGTGGTCCCCTATATCAAGATAACTTGCAAAAGTACCCATTACATTGACCTCAGAGGTATAAATGGACACATCTCTTTGGTATGTTCGAATGGCTCCATATGGTATAATTTTGTTGATAGAGTAGCGTAGATTGTGACATATGTCATGTAACGCCCCATTTGAGATACATAGCCATTGTTTATGTTATGGCCTCAAGGTTTACTGAATTGCCCCTAAATAAGGTTGTATCTTATTCATGTTGTTTGGTTGGCCCTTGGTTGAATTTATGTTTTGCGTTTGGTTGAGTGTTTACCCTAGAATTGGTCAAGACTTGGCGGATTTTGGAGTTGCAGTCTTCACCGGGGCGACATTGGCTTTGTGTATGGCGGTGTCGGTTCTGTAATTCTTCACCGGGGCAATAGAGAATCCTTCGCCGCAGCGAAGGGCCGGCTGAGTTTTTGTTTGAGTTTCTAGAGAATTCTTTCCTAAAGGCAAAATGACCATTCTACCCCTAATTAGCAGGAAAAGTGGGGAGTAAAATGCAAGGAAATTTCATGGAGAATAGTGTAGAATGGGGGTGAGTTTGTAAAGAATTAAAGGATAAAGGTGGAATTTTCAAGAAAGGGTAGGGGCAAAATGGGAAAAAGTGTATATTATATGAGCTAATAAGGGTTTTGTTCTCTAAACCCCTTCATTTCACCCATTTCCACCGCCTCTTCATCTCCCATTTTCTCTCAATTCCTCACTCAATCTTCCAAGGGATTTTTGAGTTGGGATTTGACAAAGAATTGATCCTAAGCAAGAAGAGATAAGAATCTCTACTCTAGATATGAGTTTTATTTATGTAAGGGTTAAGTTCTTACTAAGTTTATGCTTAGGAAATAAGGGAAAGCTAAGGTCCAACAAGAGTAGAGAGTTTTAGTGAAGACTACTCAAGTATGAGGTAAGTAAATCCAACTCAAGTTAAAGTTTAAGAAATCCTTGAATACAGATTTTCTTTATGCATGTATATATGATGCTTGTTGAGAAATTGAGTAGAGATGTATGTCTATTTGTTGAGAAATGGAGTTGAGATGAATATTCATGTTGTGTTTGTTGGATATGCTTCCTTTATGAGAAGTGTTGATGTGTGATGAGTTTGAGATGAAGTTGGAGGAGATTGAGTAAATTTTTGAGGAGAAGTTCTATGATAGGAATTATGTCCATAGAAGGGAGTTTCTTCCCATTTTGGATGATTAAAAAGAGAAATAGAGTTGTAGTTATAGAGGAGTTTTTGTATGCACATGAGTTGTTTGATAAAGTGCCTAAGTGAAAACATGTTACCAAACTGCCTTGTCACAGCTGTGACTTTCTGAGTGATTTTTGGGCATCTTATGGATTGAACTGGGTTTAGACCAAAACATAAAAGTTATATCCCTGTCTCTAAGCTTTAAAATGAGACAAAAATCGTAGCAATCTGATGTGTATAACTCAAGTTATTCCTTTTTGAGTGTGACCTACATAGAACGACTGTCTTTGATGCAACATTGCATATTGGCATTTCCTAAGTGCATTATTGAGCATGAGCCATCCATGTGCATTGAGAAGTAGCTTAAGAAAGAGTAGAGAACTTTGTGAATAGATTACTCTAAGAGTTAAGCTATACTATGAGTACTAGCTTGAGGAAGAGATGAGTATTAGCTTGAGCAAGAGTAGAGAATTATGAGTATAAGCTATACTATGAGTAATAGTTTGAGTGAGAAAGAGTAGAGAATGTTGAGAATAGCAACTCTAAGAGTAAAGAGAATGAGAACACTCTAATAATAAAGAGAAAGAGAGATTGAGCACTAGCGAATAAAAGAGAGAAAAGTGCTACAGAAGAGAATAGAGTAGGTTGTGCGATGGGGAACCCGTGAGTGATGAGTAAAGTCACGAGAGTGGGTGCTTTGTGATCCCCAGCCGTGCCTCCGGTAAGATGGGGTCGTGACCATCACGAAGAGTGGAACATGGGGTTCCAGCTGTGCCTCCGGTTAGATGAGGCCGTGACATTCAGAGAGAGCGAGAATACACTCACATGGCCAAGGGTTCCGAATCCATGCATAACCGAGTCCGATCGGCAGAGAATGAGTAGAAGTCACGAAGAGTGGGTTGGTGCTTTGTGATCTCCACCCAGCCGTGCCTCCGGTAAGATGAGGCTGTGACATGCAAGTGAGGAAGAATGAGCAAACATGAGAAAGAATAAAGAGAGATAATGAGTAAGGTTACGAAGAGTGGGATGAGTACCCAGCCGTGCCTTTGGTAAGATGAGGCTGTGACCTACAACTGAAAGTTAACAGAAAAGATTTATGAGAAAGAGAGACAGAAAGAGAATCAGTAGAAGTCACGTAGAACGGGAGGAGTCCCGACCGTGCCTCCGGTAAGATGGGGCCGTGACATTCAAAGAGCGAGTTAGTAGAAATGAATTATGAGAAATGAGAATGAAATAATAGAGAGAATGAGAAAGAATAAGAAAGCTTGAGAAAGAATGAGATAGAAAGAGAGAGAGCTTGAGAAAGAATGAGAGAGTTTGAGTTAGTAAGAATAGAGAGTAGAAGAAAGAAACATGCAGTTCTTTTGCATTAATTGCATATACATCTCATACATGCATGCACCATGAGTTCTTCCATGGTTAGTGAGAGTATAACGAGAATAAGAGAGAGAACCATGATTTTCCTTCATGGTGAGTATGACGAGAATAAGAGAGAGAACCATGATTTTCCTTTATGGTGAGCAAGAATAAGAGAAGGAGAAAAGAGAATAAGAACAGAGAGAAAGAAAGAATAAAAAGAGCAGAACCGAGTTAAAGGAGAATAAAAGTATTAGAAAGAAAGAGAAAAACAATGAGAATTAGAAATAGAAGAATGATAGAGTAAGGAAATAACCAAAGAGTGAGTTGCGAGGACAGGTAGTAAATGATTTACTTACTGAACATTGTTGTGCTCACCCCATTGTTCTTCCCTGTTTTGCAGGTAATAGGAGCAGTGGTCGGATGAACGTCGAGGAGCAGAGAGTATTGGCACTACTGTCCACCAATTACGATATTTTGTATTAAGTAGAAAGTTTTTAATACATAGTATTTTGTATTTGTAAAGAATTATATTTTATTGAGTAAAGAAAAAAATTGAGCCCACTATTTTTCCTACGCTATGTATATCTATAATTTACATAATATGAACTATAAGAATAATAGTAGAGAGCAGGTGTTACATGTCAATAAAAGAAATGAAAATTATAGCAATTTTCAATTTGCTCTGCTAAAAAATTGCAGCTTACTTTTTCATGCATGCGTGTAGGCTTTGTATTCCAATATTTTTATTTTGTTCTGCCGATCAATTCATGAAAATATTGGAATGAAACAATTAAGCAGAACAAATGTTTATAAAATAGCGAGTACTCAGCACTAGCATTCCTCATGTACATGGAAGATTACAGAGCACTGCAACAGTTTTAACGATTCACAAAAACAGAAATATAATGAAAATTATTATTGAATAAAATAAAAATAAAAACTGACAAAATGAATTATAAGTGGATCCACCTCATAACTGCATTCAGTAATTTTCATGGATGCTTGCACTTATTGGCCAGCAGAGACAATGAATTATAAGTGGATCCACCCTCATAACTCCATGCTTTCTCTGCACCGTGTTTTAGCTCTTTTGCCCGATCCCTTATTGCATGCCCTTCTTTGTCCACCATAATCCTTCTCACCATCATCATTATTTCCTCCCTTCCAACCACTCTCTTCGACGGCAATATCTTGGGTGTAACGGCGACGCCAAGCTCCTCCGTTAAGAGGGTAGAATTCATTCTCTGCTCTGCATATAATGGCCATGCAATCATCGGCACTCCATTGCTGATACTCTCCATTATTGAATTCCACCCACTGTGTGATAAAAATCCTCCAACTGATGGACGGTTTAAGATGTTCACTTGTGGAGCCCACTTTAGGACCAATTTTCCTACTTCATTGATCCGGTTCACGAATCCTTCAGGCAAGAAGCTTGATAACTCATCATCACCAACGCTTCCCACCGTAAAAAACGAGCCGTCTCCCTTTGCTGTTGGCGGCCGAACCACCCAAATAAATCTTTGTTGGCTTAACTCCAAACCCCAAGCCAACTCAATGGTTTGCTCATAAGACAGCGTCCCTCCACTCCCCAGTGACACGTAAAGCACTGAATCACTTGGTTGCTTGTCTAGCCAATCAAAGAGTTCTTTGTTGGAGCCAGTAGGTCATTTATCCAAATTACATCACAAAGAAAACAAGAATCAATCACAACATATAAATTTTACTGTAGTTCATTTATCCAAATTAGATGACAAATATATAGACAATATAAACCTTTAATTTTAAAACAAATATATAGACAATAAAATTAAATTGCATGAACATGACTGTATATAAATATAATTTAGTAGTTTATGAAATTAACAAAAATAATAATCCCAACGTACAATTCTATGTAGTAAATTTGAATTCTATATAAGCCCTTGGGATATTATTATATTTTTTAATTTCATATATCACAAGGCTTCATTATATGGATAATACTATACTTACAATCTAATTTTATAAATTTTCTCTCACAATTTTAATATGACAGTTCACAATAGGTCTCGTTTGTTTAATTATAAATTACCACATCAAAATTGTAAAAAAAAAATTATGAAATTATATCGTGGAACTAATCTTTATTGATATTATATTTAATACAACATTCATGAAGCAGATAAAACTTTTGCTTTCAAGAGATCCAAAAAGTATTTAATTCGATATGCTTTATTGAGTTTAACAATAAAGTAGTGTTTTTTCACTCTGATGTGTCTCTATTTCAGGAAAACTATCAAATAGTATTCATTTTTGGGATTAAATTAAAATAATATTCTTTAATCCTGTCTTGCTTTATGCGCATGTTCATTAAGGCCATTAAAGCTCGTACCCCCTTGGATTCTTTGTGGACCAAAGGCCCAATAGCATTTTGGTGGCCGTTGTTTATTGTTTGCAAATACAGCACTTAAACAGTTAACAGTCCCGATATTAGAAATCGATCAGCTTTTGCTTCAAATATCAATGGGGGCATAAATTGTTTATTCCAGATAAAGATTTGTTCTAATAGTGTGGTTTTCAGATAAAGATTGCGTGGTCTTCACGTCCACTCAGACAGGACACCACGTCTCTCCATGAATCCCTACCTGCTGAAACAAGAATCTGGAACAAGATTTACATCAGTTTTTGTTTTGGCTTGATTTGGAAGTACTGTGAAAGAACGATAACCGCACAATTAGAGTAAAATAATATTTGAAGGTCCGTGATAAATGATGACTCTCCGCAGATTTTTTCAATCACTTGATCATTATTCTCGTACAACAAACAAATTTAATTATTAACCTCTAAAATTTCAAAACACATCTGTTTCTCGATCTAATCTTAAATGGTTTCATGTTTGTGTTTTCTTTATGGCACTTGTCAATGTTTTTCTAATTTTCCCTCCAACCAAATACTCAATCTCTTTATTAAAAACTCCGAAAAACCAAACGAAAATCTATGTCTACATTGAACTCTAAAAATGAAAGAACTCGCTGTATTACTTATTATCGAGATTTAATCAAGAACAAATACAAATCGAGTCACACTCTCACTGATTACAATCAATCTTAACAATAACTAATCCTAGAGATACTCACCTAATTACAAAGATTAATCCCCAAGAGCAAGAGCAAAGAAGTTATTAATATGGCTAAAGATACTCACCTAGTTACAAAGATTAATCCACAATTAATTTTATATATTGCTGCAACTGATCAACCTATTAATATGGCTAAAGATAAATATTTTGAAAGATTTATTAAAAATTCATTTTTTTCAAGATTTAAAAGTTATTTTAAAACTGCAACTATAAATGATTTAATAAAATTGTTTGGGAAGATAAAATTAAAATTAAAAAATAAAATACATAGTTGTCATGTTGATGTGGCTTTAACCACCAATATCTGGAGTGGTAGAGCTAAACAAAATTATATTTGTATGACCAGTCATTATTTTGATAACGGATGTAAATTAAATAAATATTTATTAGGATTTAGATTAATGGATGTGGATCATAGTGGTCAACAAATTTATAATAAAATTGTTAAAGTTTTATAAGATTATGATATTGTTCACAAAATGATAAGTTTAACTTTAGATAATACAAGTTCTAATAGTAAAGTTATAGATTTTTTTTCAAATAAATTTTTCTTTTTATGATAATTTGAAGTTTTTTCACTAACGTTGTGCATGTTATATTATTAATTTAATTGTGAAAAGTTGTAAAAAAAAAAACAGTAAAAATAATATTGATAGAATTATGGATTTTTTAGCTTGGATTACTAATAGTAATAGAAAAAAATGCTGAATTTCAAGATGCTTGTATAAAATCAAATATGTCTCCTAGAACTTTTGCATTAGACATACCTATTAGATGGAATAATACTTATTTAATGCTTGATTCATGTTTATCTTATGCAAATTTAATTAGTTATTTTGTAGCAAATAATAGGGGTCATCATTATTTGATAGACAGTGATTGACATATAGCCCAAAAATTTCATTCTTTTTTTTTAATTTTTTATCAATCTACCTTACAACTTTCTAGTGTGTATTATCTTACTAGTTCATTGGTAATATATATAATTATAAAAATTTCAGATTTATTTAAAAAAACAGAAATAATGAAATTTTAGCGAGACCAATAGAGGCAATGGAATTAAAATTTTAAAAATATTATAAACCTCTACCTTTTCTTTATTGTTTAGTTGTCATATTAGATCCTAAAATTAAATTAGCGCATTTAGAAAATGGTATAGACACTTTAAGTGAAAATTTACAGGACGAAGCATATGCCAATCAATAGGAGAGATAAGAGAGTGTCTTGCAAAGATATATTTGCAATATGAAAATAGATATGAGAACCAGCGAAGAGGCAAAATACCAGAGGAAGTAGCATCAGAAGAAACAAATGAAGACCTCGACTTCTGGAGTGCACTTTATAGGCCGAAGAGGACCCGAACCTGAAGCATAATCTCCTCTTTCAGAAGCATCAACAACGAATATATTGTCCTCCATGCAGCTAAAGAGTAATGAGCTTCACCAATATTTGGGAACCCTCGACGTGCTACAAACAGATCCACAACAAAGAGCCATCTTTGATGTCTTAGAATATTGAAAAACCAAAAAATATATTTTTCCAGTATTATCAAGACTTGCCCTGGATGTTTTCTCAGTTCCTGTCTCAACTATCTCATCCGAACAAAGATTTAGTACAAGTGGAAGAATTTTAAATGAAAGGGGGACTAAACTTTCATAAAAAATGATTGAAGTCCTCAAATATCTTCGAGATTGGGAAATGGCGCACCATCAGGATCAATGCAAGGTTGTCAACGACACTTTAAATGAATCATTTCAATTTTGTAATATAGATGATACAGATGAGGTCCTAGTCAACCCCCAAATTAGTTGTTTTGTACATTGTAATTTTGTAATTTGTTAATTATTGCACTCTTTTTCCTTACCAAGTTTTTGTCCCAATTGGGTTTTTCTTGGTAAGGTTTATAACGAGGCAATAATTGTTGTAATTTTTTTTTTTTTTTTTTGATAAATGAATAAATCTAATTTTTCTTATATTATAATTTAATTGTATTAAAATTGAATTAATATTTGAAATGTTAACAAAAAAAATTAATTTAATTAAATTATCAATATTTAAAAAGTTAGTTAAAAAAATTACACAAGAAAAAAAAAATTCGAGCTAGGCCGCACCAAAACACACTGGGTTAGGGTCGACAGGTTGGGTTGGGCCAACCCGTTTGGCCAAGAGGTGGGCCTGGTAGGTCGGATTAGGCTCGGCCTGCCATTTTGCTTAACCTTCCATGGATTGGGTCGAGCGGGTTATTTTTCCACCTGCCAGGATACACATTCTGCCCCGGACTCCTGAGATTTTTTTTAAATTTTGTCAGTACTATTTTTACCCTTATTTTTCTGGTTTTCACAACTGACCTGCCCTTACAAAGGTACTGTATGTTATAACTTTAACAACCAGAGCGAAATTTTGATACCATTATTGAGATTTGAGAACATAAAACAATTTTGTTTTCCCTAGTATTTCTTATGTTAATTTTAATAATTGACACTAATAACATCATCAAAACAACACTGTAAACTCATTTGTTTGATAAGAATAATAAAAAGAAAGAACAAGACTTAAATAGTCTTATTGAAAACTTGTTTCTTTATTTGTTACTGAATTACAGGAATTGTGACATTACACTGTATTTGTGTTTGTCGTCATGCTGCATGAGTTCTGCTCATTCTAACTGATGAGCCCATGATAGTGTCAGGGCCTCTGGGCAGACCTGAACATAAAGGTTAATGCAGAGTTTTTTTTGGTAGAAGTCATATCTTCTGAATCTGGGCCATGGTTATTGATGATTCCATATCATTATAAGATTTGGGCCTGAAACCCACGAAACCAACCCAACCCGAAGGGAAGAAATGGAGGAAGAGCTATACACACTGCACACCAGACTTTCTAAATCTGCTCACCATTATTGTTTTCTTTCCTTTTTTATTTTTGGTTAAATTATAATTTTATCTGTTATTAAATTTGTAAAAGAGGCAAATATAATTTTACATCTGGCACAATAATTATAATAAACAATTTGTTGAAGAATAATTCATAATTAGGTATATCGCTACTACAGTTGAAAACCTAATGATACAAGGGCCGCTCATGGGCTTGTGGCCGGTCCCAGGCTCATGAGCAATTTTAGGACCCGGACCGGTCCTATAGGCCTGCAAAATTTATCTTTCCCCCATTATCTTTTTTTTATATTTTAAGGGTGAAATGAAATTCTGTAGGGGGTTTTAGTAATTTTTAGAGGTAGATTAGTAAGTTTCTAAAAGTTTAATTAATTTTAAAAAATAATAAATTAATTAATAGTTAATTTTAATATAAATGTAATATTCACACTTCACAAATAAAAAATTAAATAAATTTTTTATTAAATTATTCATTTTCATTGTCAACAATATTTAAATCATTAAAATCTGTATTCCTAAAGAGTTCAAGTAGTTCGGGATCTTCAAGGTGCTGTTGTAGTCTTCTTTCTGTATGAGTTCAATCCCGTAAACACGTTATCACTTCAATCATCTCATCGGTTAAAGAACATCTTTTGTCTTCAACAATAATATAAATAAATTATAAGAATAAATTATAAATATAAATATAAATTGAATGAGAATTTGATTGGAGATGGGGAATATTTATAATGTAGTTGTGAGTTAAACAAATTGTTTTTTTTTAATTTTGTAAAAAAAAATTTTAACCCCTATAATTTATGTTTATTTCAAAAAAATTAGAGGGTTTTATGTAATTATATAAGAGACTAAAAAGAAAAAAATTAAAAGGATTTGGGCCCAGGCCTGGGAGGAGGGCCCAATGAAGGGATCGGGCCTTCCTCCTTAGGCCTGATCCGGTTTTGGGACCAGGCTTGCTAGGACCGATCCTCTCAAGGACCGATCCTAGGACTGGGTTTTTGGACCTGATCCCAAATGCTTAGCTCTAATTAGGTGTATCGCTACTGCAGTTGAAAACCTAATGATATAAGAGCCGCAAAAGCCAACGAGGTCAAGGTAACAATGAAGGCCAGAGTGAGTCTCAGTTCAATGAAATGTTGAGTCGGATGGGCCAATGTTTTTGCTATCTCATCGACAACTTCAAAACTCTTGACACCACATTGCTAAATGGCTTCCGCTTGAGCTGGTTCCCACCCACCAGTAATTATGTTTCACATGCACAAGAAAATTAGTTTCATTCCTAAAAGAATCAAAGCAATAAACATTTGCAAGTTTTAGTTTGGGCGGCGTGTGTATTAAAATTGTTGGAAGAAATAAGGACAAGAATTAACGAGTAATATTAATGGAATCAATATGGATGTGTTGATTAAAAGATCAGTAAGTACATAGATTAGCAACTCTTCAGAAAATAATAATCATAATAAGGGTAGCCATTAAGACTTTTACTTTATCGACAATTCCAAGACCTTGGAGTATTAGTTGAGGTGTGTATAGTTGGCTCAAACACCCATGGTGATAATAAAAAAAAAAAAAAAAAAAAAAAAACTCTATCTAACTTGATCAATTGTTACTTTCTTACCACTTCTAGCAAATGATTTGAACTTCAAATTAGCAATTCATTTATATCTAGATATAATAGGATTAGATAGCTCTAAGACGATCTAATTAAGTGAAATTCATATTGATAAAAGAAGTAGTCATACGTTGAAAATATAGCCAAGAATTGTATGGAAATGGAATACTGATTGTATAAATCTTAACAGTTCAAATCATGTTTAAGACTGAGATTGGAGAGCTAATCAGCACATAATTGGTTGATTATATATATTGAGGGCTTGCAAGCAACTAATTCTGGCTAGCGTAAATCAAGGTCTCACAGGGATCGATGAACATTCAATGAACAGCAGGTCCATCACTATTCAAGACCTTACATAAAAAAAAAAAATAAACTAGTTGCAGAAACGAAAAGCAGTATGATAAATAACAAGAGGGCAATATAACAGGAGTCGAGAGGTTGATACTTGATAGTGATAGGTTTCTGCTGCTTGAAGCAAACGGCAATTGCTACAACCAATTGTTTGTTGACCTACTTGAAATACATACTACAAAATCATATACAACACAAAAGCACTTCCAAAGTCAAGACTCAAGATTAAGACTTATAACTCCGATATTGTGAAGCTAATTAAACGACAACAGACAACTTAATGCTAAAATCTAAACACACAATATTTGCACCATTGAGAGTAGTTGAGGGTCCACCAATGAAACACGAAAGTCCAAGCAACTCACTCCACCAAAGAAGCAGGTTTGACCAGTCTATCCATCGGTCCAATGGGATAAATGGGTACCTCTAAATTTAATCTCCCGGCTAAATAATTTCGTTATCTTTTAAGGCTTCAAGCATACTCATCCCACGCCACATGTTCACCAAAATCCCACCAACCTCGGATACTAGGACTTTGAAAGATATATTTTAACTTGTCAAAACTGGTTGCTTAAACCCTTCTAGTTTGAACAAGTCTGCTATGAAAGCAATTACAAATTGGAGTATTGGGTCAGATTCACGCCTTATCAAAGCTAGTTGAATATGGACCGCTGCATCTGGATCTACTAGCGATTTGATATCAAAGTGACCAAGTTCGATGACGATGACAATTTTGTATTCGGTGGAGAAAGACAAGTAATTACAGAAAGTAGGAGCTAAAGGACAAATACTCAAAAAATAGGAAGTGTAATACCACAATTACAAATAAATCTTATAAAAATCTCTATACAAACTTATATAATAAAAAATAATAGAAAAATAAATATAATGACTTTGACTTTTTGTTTAACTCTTCTATTCATTTTTTGACATTTCATTTTGTATAAAAATCTTTGTAAGAGCATCTCCAAATGATTTTTTATATGACTCAAACTCTTTATTATAAAGAGTTTATTGAATAGTCTAACAGACTATTTATCTTTAAAATATAAATTAAAAAGTGAGTGAGTCAAATTTTACTCTTTATCCTAATTTTAATTAATAAACTACAAGTTCCTATACATTTTATTTATTAATTTTCTCTCCCATTAAGTGTTATGCCAAAAATATACATTGATATCAGCACTACCTAAAAAACAAGAGAGAATGACATTTTCCCACCCAAGGTTTGGTGAAACGACATTTTTCCACCCGTTAAGTTTTAAAATGATACTTTCCCACCCACCGCTATACTCTATCAGAAAAATCTATTACTATTTGACTATAAAGACGAAAATACCCTTTATTATTTGACTTCTTATTCTTTTATTATTTTATATCATGTCAGCATAATCAATTACCACTATACCCTCTTTAAATATGAAATTATTGATGCCTACCAATTTATCTGTCTAGTTTTTTATTAAATATAATGTCTTAAATCACGTTAGATTTTTAAAATTATCAATTTGTCCTAGATCATTTGTCCTTGTAGTTTGCTGCAACCCTATTTATATTTAAATTTTGTCAATTTAACCCCAAATAAAACTAAGTATTAGCATTACCAATTTGCTTAAATAAGAATCCAGATTGTAAAATTACAGTGCATACATATATAAGAAATTTTTTCAATTCAAACCCAATAAAAATAGGGAATTCAATACAAAGAAAACAATTTTTCCAGTTTCTCATTCATTTCTTAAAATCCAAAAAGTTTTGCTTTCATCCTCCCACTTTCTAGCTCCTTGAAGCTTTCTTTTCCTTTGCTTTCAGGATCTTCAAAACCTTCTTCACAACTTTTGCTCTTCCACCAAGAACACTTGAATTTGATGTATTATTTTCAACCGAAATTACCATCTTCAGTAACTTTGCAACTGTCTTAGGAGGGTATTCTCCATTTAACTTAACATCAACGCATTGTTTCACCTTATCTTCGCTGAGTTTATGCAGCTTGAATGAAGCTTACACACATACGAATTTGCTAGCTATCAACATAGAGAGTAACAAAATAGAAAAAATATGTATGTTCCAAAACGAGTTAGTGGTAGAAAAGAACAAAGATGAAGTTCAAACCCATGTCACAAGGGTTTGCTATCCACGCGGCAGTGATAGGAGAGATGAAATCATTGTCAGGGCAGTATTGAAGATGCTGCAAATGGCATATTAATTAGCACAGGAAGAATAGGGGTAACCTTTTGATTTTGAAAATTGAATATCATCTTCTATTCATCTCTCGATTTTGTTTGAAACTAGGCTTCCACAACCATCAATTACAAAACTTTATACTTAAACCAATTATGATATGCAAAGAATACTAGAATTCTCAAATATAAATGATCACCCCTCAGCTAGAAACACCTTACATGATTTATAAAGTCAACCCACATAATGATCTTTATTGGTATGGTACCTAAGAGTTGAAAACATAGAAATAATATGACACCACTTACCATGAAGAATGGCATGAAGAGATCCTTTTGAAGTATGCTAATAGACAAGGACACGTAGAGGGCCATCAATGCAATAACCAACAAGCTCAACAACATTTTCTTGTTTAAGTCTTGATACCATGGAAACCTGTAAAATCATGTGTGAACTATTAAATTCGACAAAATATTTATTGCAACATAATAGAAGAACTGAAGATAATGCACAATAATAAGCCAAACCTGTGCTAGAAATTCCAGGTCTAGTTGCTAACTGGAATCTAATTTCTTGATGGCTGCAGTTGCCCACTTCTCACAACACCTCACCAATTAATGAGTCAATTGTCTGAGATACCTCCTCCACTCTCGCCAATTGCAATGAACCCCTTGACAACAAGGGGAACAAATAGGAAAAGGATGTATACCTGCACTACCACACATAAATTTAAACTCAATATCAACAAGACTACAATATGAAAGGAGTAAATCCATCTATTGGTGCTACAACTGCATCTCTGTTCCAACTCAAGAAAATCTACAACCTCTTGCTAGGCATAAATTTAAACACCAATTTTTGCCATCAGAATTAACATAGTTTCTTGGAGAGTTCTGCAGCCACCTAATATATACTACCAAAGTAGAATTGATTATATAAAAGCAGAGTCAACAATTTAGAAATATCAATTTTGGACTTTGGTGTTGATTACAATTAATAACATAACAATTTTGAAGTTGCAAATCATATTCGTGACAGAATATAAGATCACCAGTGGAACATCCAAAATTTTTATCTCAATTTTACAATGCCAAGTTCTTGAGCGGCTCTAACCCTCCAAATATATTGTTAACAAATCACTGATTTTATAGCGATAAATATGCCTATGAGCAATAAACAAACAAATTATCAAAAAGGATTAAAATTTCATTCATATTTTCATTTCCAAAGCAGTGGAATTCAACTAAAATAAGCTATGTGATTATATCATCCTAAATTAACCAAAGTTTCAACTTAGCCCAAGTACTAACAAACCACAAAAATACCCAATTTTAAAAACTCCCAAATTCAATTCCTTCACCATAATTTTCCCACGAACCTAACAGCAAAACGAACACTTACGCAAGAATCCATTTGTCGTTAAGCAAAGTTAATGCCTCAGTCAGTGTGGGAGTCGAATTCTTAGCTTCAAGCTGTGTGATAAGCTCAACAATTTCTGCTCGTTTCGCTAGTCTCCGTCAACCCACGATCGGTCCCATAGAACGAATCTACTAATGCCTTCTTTAAGTTATCGATCTTCGTCGCTTCTTTGGGCTTCCCCTCCTCTACCACAGCCACAGCGCCACCTTCTTCCTCCTTATCGGGACCCCACTCTTCATCATCCATGACCCCAATTGCTAGTCGCCAACCCTAACTGTTTAAGCTTTAGTTACAGAGAACAGTGAGAAAAGGCAAATGTCTTTTCGTTCACCCTTTTTTTTCTAGGTCAACTTTAGTGGAGCACCTGGCAACCATTCAGGCGAAGTTACACTGATTGAGATTTCAATTTTTAAATTTTGATTTTTGCAATTTCATGTAACTTTATCTCCTTACCCTTCTTATAAACAAATTTTTCTAACGGAACATAACGGTGGGTGGGAAAGTGTCGTTTTAAAACTTGAAGGGTGGAAAAGTGTCATTTTGCCAAACCTTGGGTGCGAAATAGTCGTTCTCCCAAAAAACAAATTGTATTAGCTGTCAAAACTCAAACCACCTCCGAGAGATATTTTATGTCAATCCTATCTCATTTTAAAATAAGGATTAAGGAATGGTCCCCACGTGTCAAGACAACTTGTAAAAACATTCATTACATTGACCTCAAAGGTATAAATGGGCACATCTCTTCGTGAAAAAGAGGTTGGACATATGAGATTAGACAAACATTTGAGTTTTATTATTTTTTCTCTCTAAACAAATCATTTCTCCAGTTTTGTATGTCTTACAGGCAATATCAGAAAAATAGCGAGAGAATAATAAAATCACACTGGATGTAGGATTCGCAGTTTTATATGTAAACAAATCATTTCTCCAGTTTTATTGATAGAGTAGCGCAGATTGTGACATATGTCAATAAAAGAAATGAAAATTATAGCAATTTTCAATTTGCTCTCCTCAAAAATTGCAGCTTACTTTTTCCTGCATGCGTGTAGGCTTTGTATTCCCATATTTTTATTTTGTTATGCCGATCAATTCATAAAAATATTGGAATGAAACAATTAACCAGAACAAATGTTTATAAAATAGCGAGTACTCAGCACTAGCATTCCTCGTGTACATGGAAGAATACATAGCACTGCAACAGTTTTAACGATTCACAAAAACAGAAACATAATAAAAATTATTATTGAATAAAAACTGACAAAATGAACTTATACAACCAACCCTTGGGTGACTAAGTCGTTTGATATAGACTCTTGACCGTACTACTTAAGAGATACTAAGTTCGAGTCCCTTTGTGGTTGTTAATAAAGGTGAACACTTGAGCTTTTATCCAGTTGATAGTTTCAGGATCCTAAAAGATTAGTTGAGTTGTGCGTAAACTAGTCCGAACACCCCAGTTATTAAAAAAAAAAAAAAAAAAAAAAGCACACACACACTCAAAAATATATTACACATGAATACATGATACTCCCTCCATCATCAACTTAACTGCATTGAGTGATTTTCATGGATGCTTGCACTTATTGGCCAGCAGAGACAAAGAATCATAAATGGATCCACCCTCATAACTCAATGCTTTCTCTGCACCGTGTTTTAGCTCTTTTGCCCGATACCTTATTGCATGCCCTTCTTTGTCCACCATAATCCTTCTCACCATCATCATTATTTCCTTTCCTCCTCAACTGTTATGCAACGGAAACATAAACTCTAACGCTAGCTTATTGAATATAATAATACAAGTAATAAGCATAATAAATTGCCAAAATTAAATGCAAAAATAAAGAATCCAGGAATTACGAGGTTCGTATTAAAACCTACGTCCTCGGCTGCAAAAGAAAGCTCCACTATCTCCAAACAATATTACAAATATTTGGGCAATACAAACAATACCCAAAACAAAGGGAGATACAACAAAACTTGCAAACTAAGGGTCCTTAAAGAAAGAACCCTAAACAAAGAATATAAATGGTATTACAACTTGGGATACAATTAACATTGATTTAGGTCCTTATTATAGGCCCAAAAAGTTCCCACTTTTCAATCCTAATCAATGTGGGACAAACACCTTTTCTTGGCCTATTACTAAAGTCCCTAAACCTTCCCATTATCATTTCACCCCATTTGATTTTGCTAAAAGCCTTTTTCAACAAATCTCCACCTTGGCGAATTAGCAAACCTTCATAGTTTTGTATTCTTCTGTCAATTTTGCAACACCCAAATGTGCCAAAAAGCACAATCAAGCTCGCAGGATGTTGTCAAGTTCAAACAGTGATTGAACTTGATCTTGTCACTACTTTTGTTAAGACATCTGCAGGATTCATCCAGTCCCAATCTTCTCTAATGATTCTTCCTTCAGATAATTTTCCCGCACAAGTGGTACACGAACATCATATGCTTGGTGCGAAAGTGGAATACTGGATTCTTTGCTAAGTGAATAGCACTCTGACTGTCAGAATAGATAGTGATCTTCTTCTGACTAATTTTCAATTCTCCAATAGCCCTTGTAACCAATAGCTTCCTTCACAGCCTCTGTAACTGCCATGTATTCTGCCTCTGTAGTAGACAAGCAACTGTAGACTGCAAAGAAGATTTCCAACTTACTGGAGCTCTAGCAAGAGAAATACATATCTAGTAGTTGACCGACGCTTGTCCAAATCACCAGCATAATCAGAATCACATAGCCACAGCAAATTGACTAGATTTTCATCCCGCTCAAACCAAACCAATGTTTACAGTACCTATAATATACCGTAAAATCCACTTCACAGCTTGCCAATGTCCTTACCAGTCATGCATATACCTGCTCACAATTCTAACTGCATGTGAAATGTCGGGCCTGTACACACCATTGAATACATCGCTACCAACCGCATTTGAATACGGAACCTTTTGCATATCCTCTCGTTCTTCATGCGTACTTGGAGATAATGACGCACTAAGCTTTATATGAGGAGCAAGTGGAGTACTTACAGATTTTGTACTTTCAGTTATCGAAAACGTTGTAAACCTTCTTTAGATACTGCTTTTGTGTCAAACAAACCTTGCCATTTCCTCTATCTCTAATTATCTCCATACCGAGAATCTTCTGGCTTCCCCTAAATCCTTCATCTCAAATTCTTGATTTTTGAGCCTTTAACTTCTCAATTTCTTCTACATTCTTTGAAGCAATCAACATATCATCAACATATAAGATTATAATGAAGTATCACCTTGTAGCCTTTGAAAATACACACAGTTGTCAAATTTGCTTCTTGTGTACTCCTGACCCATCATAAACCTATCAAATCGCTTGTACCACGTGCTCGGAGATTGTTTCAAAACCATAAAGCGATCTTTTCAGTTTACAAACCCAATTTCCTTCCAATACTCCTAAATCCTTCTGGCTGAGTCATATAGATTTCCTCTTCCAAATACCCGTGTAGAAACGCGGTTTTCACATCAAGTTGAACAAGTCAAGATTCATCTGAGCAACCAAGGCCAACAAAATTCTAATGGAAGATTGCTTTACAACTGGAGAAAATACCTCATTGAAATCTATTCCTTCCTTCTGCGCTAGCCTTTCGCCACCAACCTTGCCTTGTATCGGATGTCTTTCAAATTCGAAATCCTTCTTTCTTTGCATATACCCATTTGCATCCATGCCTTCTTATTCTTTAGTAATTGAACAACCTCCCAAGTTCATTCTTATGGAGAGACTGCATCTCTTCTTTCATGGCTTTCCCCACTTCCATTTTTGGAACTGCTAGCTACTCATTATAAGTGGAAGGAACTTCACCATCTTCAATTGGGAGTGCATAGGCCACCGTATCCACAAAACGAGCAGGCTTGCGAATTCTCGTCTTGGCCTATTAACAGCAATGGATTCTTGTTGAGGTTCTTGGGAAGAATCTCTTCTTCATCTCCAATGAACTCCTCTATCATGGAGTCTCATTTCCAGGGGCTAACTGTGTTGTTTCAAACTCCCACTGTTGCTGAGTATGCTCCACCTGTTGCGGAGTACTGAAACCTTCACTGGCTTCCTGTTTTCTTTTCTAACATAGAAGACCATCAAATGTTACATCCCTACTAAATAGTTTTTCTTCGAACTTGGACACCAAAGACGGTATCCTTTCACACCTAGTATCCCATAAATACTGCTTTCTTTGCTCTAGGATCACTTAGACTCTTTCACATGATAATAAGCAGTGGATCCAAAAACATGTAAAGAGTCTAATCAAAAACAGGTTTTCCAGACCATACCTCAATCGGCGTCTTGCCTTCAATTGCAGTTGTGGTAGACGATTAATGAGATGACACGCATATTAACTGCCTCCCCAAAACTCTTTGCCCAACCCAGAATTGGACAACATACATCGAACTTTCTCCAGTATAGTTCGTTCATCGCTTCTGCCCCCCATTCTGCTGTGGTGTATTTCTTACTGTAAGTGACGTACTATTCCTTCATCTTGGCAAACTTCAAAAACGGATCATTACGACTCCCCCACCATTATCTGTACGTAGCGGCTTGATCTTTTTGCCAGTCTGAGTCTCAATCATCTTTTCCATTTAAGGAAAACACCAGTACGTTATCTTTAGTTTTTATCACATACACCCAAACTCTTCTGGAAAAATCATCTACAAAAGTGACAAAATAGTGCATACCCCCAAAGATGTTTGTTTGGTAGGTCCCACACATCAGAATAACATAATCCAAAATACTCTTAGTATTATGATTGCGGTGCCGAATTTCACTCTTGTTTTTTCCCAGAACACAATGCTCCAAAGTCCGCTTACAGGTCTTTGCACCTTTCAATAAGCCTTGATTCACCAAACTAAGTAGCTTTTTCACCTGCATGCCCCAAACGCATATGCCACAGCTTGACATTTCTGAATCTGCATCCTTCTGCATGACTGCAGCTGTCGTCTCAATAACTGTACTACCATTATAGTAATACAAGTTGTTTTTCTCCTCGTGCCTTTCATTACCACAGAGCGCCTGAGAAACTTTTAGAATTCCATCTCGCATATTCCTGTGAAGCCTTTAGATTCCAAGGCTCCCAAAGAGATGAGATTCTTTTTCAACTTCGGTACATACCGAACATCTGTCAGAGTTCTAGTTGAGCCATCATGATTCTTCAACCGAATTGAACCTATCCCAGTTGTTTTACAAGCATCATCATTGCCCATATAAACACTCCACCATCAAGTTCTTCAAAATTAAAGAACCACTCCTTTAGGGACACATATGATAGGTAACCTGAATCCATAATCCTCATTTGATCCAGGTGGAGGGGTAGGCTAACTAGACAGAAATCAGACCATCCTCTTCACGCTCAACAACGTATGCATCAGAATAGCTTTGCCCTTTTCTTTTGCAACTTCGGACAATCTTTCTTCCAATGCCCTTTCTCACGACAAAAGGCACATTGATCCCTATTGAGTTTCCCTTTGAACGAGATCTTCCCCTTCTCTCCTTCTTACGCCTCTGATTTTGACTCCGCCCTCTTCTACAAGAGCTTCTGCTGACATCTCTATTCTCCTTCTGATCCTTCCCAAATTTCATGATTGGACAGCAGAACAACTTCTTCAAAGGACAATTTTTCTTTCCCATGAAGAAGTGTAATACTAAGATAGTCCAACTCATCTGGGAGATCCATTAACAACATAGCCTTATGCTCATCTTTGAATGTTTCATCCAAATTTAAACAATCAGCAATTAATCTGTTAAATGTATCAATATGGCTACTGATATTTGTACCTGGTCTCAACTGAGACGAAACAGTCTTTTCATCAAATAGCCCGATTCTCATTACTTTTCTTCATGTATTTGTTTTCCAGCGCCTTCCATAACTTATTTGCAGACGTCTCTTTCATGAATGGATATTTCGCCTCTACAAAGACATGAGCGAATCATCCCACACGCTTTTACGTTCAACCTCACCCAGTCTTTCTCATAGCATCTTCTGGTTTTTCCTCCTCCAGAACGATATCTAGATCTGCTGATACAAGCTATCCATTACCTCACTCTGCCACAAGCCAAAATTATTTTGGCCATCAAATTTTTCAACATCAATTTTTGCATTTGAAACTGTTATCATCTTTACTGGTGCGGATGGTGGTGCCGCAAAGTGCTGTGCCTCGAACGTGAATCCTCGGACGGTGATGCCATTTATACCTTACTCAATTGGCTTGGTAAACAAATTCCCAATAACCAAGCTCCACAAATTATATTCAATAGCTACCCAACATTAACAATAGCCCTAGGTATAGCAAGTGCTGAAATGATTAAATACGCACCAGGAAAATTCCCAGGAAACAATGGAGGGTCACAATGGTCCCACTTAAAATCCAGTCTCCTTAGACTTTTTCGTCTTTTTGACAAATTTCCTAGACATGCATATACCACTACAATAGCTACTCACTGTCCTAAACCTAGGCTCTGATACCAATTGTTATGCAACGAAACATAAACTCTAACGCTAGCTTATTGATATAAAATACAAGTAGTAAAGCATAAAAATTGCCAAAATTAAATGCAAAAATTAAGAATACCAGGAATTAACGAGGTTCGGTATTAAAACCTACGTCCTCGGGCGCTGCAAAAGAAACTCCACAATCTCCAACATATTACAAATATTGGGCAATACAACAAATACCCAAAACAAAGGGGAGATACAACAAAACTTGTAAACTAAAGGTCCTAAAAGAAGAACCCTAAACAAAAGAAGTATAGGGAATTACAACTTGGGATACAATTACATTGATTTAGGTCCTTATATATAGCCCAAAAGTTTCCCACTTTTCAATCCTAATCAATGTGGGACAAACAACCTTTTCTTGGCCTATTACATATAAGTCCCTAACCTTTCTCCATTATCATTTCTACCCCATGTGTTTTGCTAAAAGCCTTTTTCAACACCAACCACTCTCTTCGACGAAATATCTTGGGTCGAACGGCGACCCCAGCTCCTCCGCTATCAGGGTAGCATTCATTCTCTGCTCTGCATATAATGCCATGCAATCATCGGCACTCCATTGCGAACCTCCATTATTGAATTCCACCCACTGTGTGATAAAAATCCTCCAACTGATGGATGTTTTAGATGTTCACTTGTGGAGCCCACTTTGGGACCAATTTTCCTACTCCATTGATCCGTTCAGGAATGCTTCAGGCAAGAACTTGATAACTCATCATCACCACCGCTTCCCACCGTAAAAACCGAGCCTTTCCCTTTGCTGCTGGCCGCCGAATCACCCAAATAAATCTTGTTGGCTTACTCCAAACCCCAACCAACTCAATGGTTTGCCATACATGCATGCACCATGAGTTCTTCCATGGTTAGTGAGAGTATAACGAGAATAAGAGAGAGAACCATGATTTTCCTTCATGGTGAGTATACGAGAATAAGAGAGAGAACCATGATTTTCCTTATGTGAGCAGAATAGAGAAGGGAAAAAGAATAAGAACAGAGAGAAAGAAGATAAAAAAGAGCAGAACCGATTTAAGGAGAATAAGTTTAGAAAGAAAGAGAAAAACAATGAGAATTAGAAATAGAAGAATGATAAGTAAGGAAATAACCAAAGAGTGAGTTGCGAGGACAGGTAGTAAATGATTTACTTACTGAACATTGTTGTGCTCACCCCATGGTTCTTCCCTGTTTTGCAGGTAATAGGAGCAGTGGCTGCTGAACGTCGAGGAGCAGAGAGTATTGGCACTACTGTCCACCAATTACGATATTTTTGTATATAGAAAGTTTTTAATACATAGTATTTTGTATTTGTAAAGAATTAATATTTATTGAGTAAAGAAAAAATTGAGCCCACTATTTTTCCTACGCTATTTATATCTATAATTTACTAATATGAACTATAAAATAATAGTAGAGCAGGTGTTACATGTCAATAAAGAAATGAAAATTATAGCAATTTTCAATTTGCTCTGCAAAAAATTGCAGCTTACTTTTTCATGCATGCGTGTAGGCTTTGTATTCCAATATTTTTATTTGTTCTGCCGATCAATTCATAAAATATTGGAATGAAACAATTAAGCAGAACAAATGTTTATAAAATAGCGAGTACTCAGCACTAGCATTCCTCATGTACATGGAAGATTACAGAGCACTGCAACAGTTTTTAACGATTCACAAACAGAATAAATGAAAATTATTATTGATAAATAAAAATAAAAACTGACAAATGAATTATAAGTGGATCCACCTCATAACTGCATTCAGTATTTTCATGGATGCTTGCACTTATTGGCCACAGAGACAATGAATTATAAGTGGATCCACCTCATAACTCCATGCTTTCTCTGCACCGTGTTTTAGCTCTTTTGGCCGATCCCTTATTGCATGCCCTCTTTTGTCCACCATAATCCTTCTCACCATCATCATTATTTCCTCCCTTCCAACCACTCTCTTCGACGGCAATATCTTGTGTAACGGCGACGCCAAGCTCCTCCGTTAAGAGGGTAGAATTCATTCTCTGCTCTGCATATAATGCCATGCAATCATCGCACTCCATTGCTGATACTCTCCATTATTGAATTCCACCCACTGTTTGATAAAAATCCTCCAACTGATGGACGGTTTAAGAGTTTCACTTGTGGAGCCCCACTTTAGACCAATTTTCCTACTTCATTGATCCGTTCACGAATCCTTCAGGCAAGAAGCTTGATAACTCATCATCACACCAACTTCCCACCGTAAAAAACGAGCCGTCTCCCTTTGCTGTTGGCGGCCGAACCACCCAAATAAATCTTTGTTGGCTTAACTCCAAACCCCAAGCCAACTCAATGGTTTGCTCTAAGACAGCGTCCCTCCACTCCCCAGTGACACGTAAAGCACTGAACACTTGGTTGCTTGTCTAGCCAATCAAAGAGTTCTTTGTTGGAGCCAGTAGGTCCAAGGGACCTCACTATCGGGCCAACATTATAAATGGGAGCCTTAACGTTCCACCTAAAAGTTTATCATCTCTCAGTGCAGCCAGTGCTTTCGGCTGCAGATCCTCCCAAATGTTATCAAAATCCCATCACACAGCGGGATCTCCGTCCCATGCGAACATATTCAAAATATTGTTGATTAGTCCGATCCAACATTGGGTCACCCACCTCCTCAGGTCGAACGGACTTGCAGCCCGGGATGTCAAACGGTTCCGTTTGATCAACATACGGTCCTTGCACCAATCTCCAGGATCGGTGTATATGCAGCGATGCGGAAACCATGCATGCGAGGCTATAAATATAACTTTGTATCTCAAGCTCATCAGCGATCTCAAAAGATTCAGTTCCGAAGAGGTCAAAAATCATCGCAGTTGGGCGAGATTTCAAAGTAGATATTGCTGCACGTAAAGCTGATTTGCTTTCACGCATCATGATTGCAAGTATGGTGACGACCGCGGTATCAGGGCCTACGAGGTGCGAGATATCTGGCGGTGGAACTTCGATAAGTTGACAAAGTTTTGGACTCATCGCAGCTTGGATCATCTCTGATTCTGCGGCTGATGTTTGAGACGCAACAACAAAGATTGTTACTTCAAAGTTGTGAAGAGTGGCAAGGCGTTTTCCAATTTCCAGAACAGGGATAAGGTGCCCCAAACCGGGACTTGATATCAGAACTGCATGTGGCTTTGAGATGGAGGTCTCCATGGCTCAAAGTTTAAGGATTCTCTGGAGCTGGAGCTAAATTCTTTCACCAAGGGAAGGATACAATTATTATGGACCCTCAGCTAAATGTGTGGTACATATGTAAGAAAATATTAGACGATAAGAGTCAAGTTTTTGTACTATTCAGAGCTAAACATGAAAAAAGTTTAAGAAAATATGATTTATTAATCAGTAATTTCAACGTTCAATCAGCTCTAGTCTTGATACTACAGTTTATGGGCTCTTCTATATATTAAAATTTCAATAACTTCTTGTTGTAACTAGACTACAAAAGCCACAGATCAAATATATCACACACGCCACAAAGTAAAATAAGAATCAATCACAAATACATAAATTTTACTGTAGTTCATTTATCCAAATTAGATAAGCTATGTCCACGTTGAACTCTGAAAATGAAAGAGCTCGCTCCATTACTTATTATCAAGATTCAACCAAGAATAAGTACAAATCGAGTCACACTCTCACCTATTACAATCAATCTTAACAATAACTAATCCTTGAGATACTCACCTAGTTACAAAGATTAATCCCCAAGAACAAGAGCAAAGAAGCTATTAATATAGCTAAAGATACTCACTAGTTACAAAGATTAATCCCCAAGAACAAGAGCAAAGAAGCTATTAATATGGCTAAAGATACTCACCTAGTTACAAAGATTAATCCACAATTAATTTTATATATTGTTGCAACTGATCAACCTATTAATATAGCTAAAGATATAAATATTTTGAAAGATTTATTAAAAAATTATTTTTTCTAAGATTTAAAAGTTATTTTAAAACTGCAACTAGAAATGATTTAATAAAATTGTTTGGGAAAATGAAATTAAAATTAAAAAATAAAATACATAGTTGTCATGTTAATGTGGCTCTAACCATCGATATCTGGAGTGATAGAGTTAAACAAAATTATATTTGTATGACTAGTCATTATTTTGATAACGAATATAAATTAAATAAATATTTATTAGGATTTAGATTAATGATGTGGATCATAATCGTCAATAAATTTATAATAAAATTGTTAAAATTTTAGAAGATTATGATATTGTTCACAAAGTGATAAGTTTAACTTTAGATAATGCAAGTGTTAATAGTAAAGTTATAGATTTTTTTTCAAATAAATTTTCCTTTTTATGATAATTTGAAGTTTTTTCACTAACGTTGTGCATATTATATTATTAATTTAATTGTGAAAAGTTGTAAAAAAAAAAGAAACAATAAAAATAATATTGATAAAATTAGGGATTCTTTAGCTTTGATTACTAATAGTAATAGAAAAAAATGTTGAATTTCAAGATGCTTGTATAAAATCAAATATGTCTTCTAGAACTTTTGCATTAGGCATGCCTATTAGATGGAATAGTACTTATTTAATGCTTGATTCATGTTTATCTTATGCAAATTTAATTAGTTATTTTGTAGCAAATAATAGGGGTCATCATTATTTGATTGACATGATTGACATATAGCCCAAAAATTTCATTCTTTTTTTTTTTTAATTTTTTATCAATCTACTTTATAACTTTCTAGTATGTATTATCTTACTAGTTCATTGGTAATAAATATAATTATAAAAACTTCAAATTTATTTAAAAAAACAGAAATAATGAAATTTTAGCGAGACCAATAAAGGCAATGGAATTAAAATTTAAAAAATATTAGAAACTTCTACCTTTTCTTTATTGTTTGCTGCCATATTAGATCCTAAAATTAAATTAGCGCATTTAGAAAATGGTATAGACACGTTAAGTGAAAATTTACGGGACAAAGCATATGCCAATCAATAGGAGAGATAAGAGAGTGTCTTGCAAAGGTATATTTGCAATATAAAAATAGGTATGGGAACCAGCGAAGATGCGAAATACCAGAGGAAGTAACATCAGAAGAAACAAATGAAGACCTCGACTCCTGGAGTGCACTTAATAGGTCGAAGAGGACCCGAACCTGAATCACAACCTCCTCTTTCAGAAGCATCAACAACGAATGTATTGTCCTCCATGCAATTAAAGAGTAATGAGCTTCACCAATATTTGGAAACCCTCGACGTGCTACAAGCAGATCTACAACAAAGAGCCAATTTTGATGTCTTAGAATATTGGAAAACCAAAAAATGTATTTTTTCGGTATTATCAAGACTTGTCCTGGATGTTTTCTCAATTCCTATCTCAACTGTCTCATCCAAACTAGGGGTGTTCAAAAGCGGTTAACCGAACCGGTTAACCGCTTTTTTGAACCGAACCGGTTTTTCGGTTCGGGAAAATTTTCGAACAGAAACCGAACCGGTTAACCGCTTTTTTTAAAGCGGTTAATCGGTTTTGAACCGGTTTTCCCTTTTTTTTATAAAACTTATTTTTTTTATTTTTTCCTAAATTAAATTGTAAATATAAATAATACATATCCAAATAAAAATTAGACATTCATATATATCCATTGACCACTACTAACGATACATTAAAAATATTATTATTTTTTATTTAATATATAATATATAATATCATTATTTTTTATTTAATATATATATATATATATTTTTTGTAAAACCGGTTCAAAAAACCGGTTTCGGTTAACCGCTTTTTATTTTTTCCCGAACCGTTAACCGAACCGGAAATTCAGTTTTTTGAATTTTTCAAACCGTAACCGAACCGTTTTTTCGGTTAACCGGTTTTCCGGTTTGGTTATCGGTTCGGTTCGGTTTTTGCATTTTTTTGAACACCCCTAATCCAAACAAAGATTTAGTGCAAGTGGAAGAATTTTAAATGAAAGGGAGACTAAACTTTCATAAAAAATTATTGAAGTCCTTAAATGTTTTCGAGATTGGGAAAGGGCGCACCATCAGGATCAATGCAAGGTTGTCAACGATACTTTAAATGAATCATTTCAATTTTGTAATATAGATGATACAGATGAGGTCCTAGTCAACACCCAAATTAGT
Source organism: Pistacia vera (assembly GCF_008641045.1). Classification (NCBI taxonomy): domain Eukaryota; kingdom Viridiplantae; phylum Streptophyta; class Magnoliopsida; order Sapindales; family Anacardiaceae; genus Pistacia; species Pistacia vera. Next base: position 623,903 of record NW_022196364.1, on the reverse strand, counting down.
TATTTTGTAAATTGTAATTTTGTAATTTGTAAATTAATTGTCAATTATTGCACTCTTTTTCCTTACCAAATTTTTGTCTCAATTGGGTTTTTCTTGGTAAGGTTTTTAACGAGGCAATAATTGTTGTAATTTCTTATTTTTTATTTTATTTTTTGATTAATGAATAAATCTAATTTTTCTTATATTATAATTTAATTGTATTAAAATTGAATTAATATTTGAAATGTTAAAAAAAAAAAAATTAATTAAATTATCAATATTTGAAAAGTTAGTTAAAAAAAGTACACAAGAAAAAAAAAATTCGAGATAGCCCGCACCAAAACCCACCGAGTTAGGGTTGACGGGTTGGGTTGGGCCAACCCGTTTGGCCAAGAGGTGGGTTTGGCAGGTCGGGTTAGGCTCGGCCTGCCATTTTGCTTAACCTTCCATGGGTTGGGCTGAGCGGATTATTTTTCCACCTACTAGGATACACATTCTGCCCGGACTCCTGAGATTTTTTAAAATTTAGTCAGTAATTATTTTTACCCTTATTTTTCTGGTTTTCACAATTGACCTGCCCTTGCAAAGGTACTGTATGTTATAACTTTAATAACCAGAGCGAAATTTTGATACCATTATTGAGATTTGAGAACATAAAACAATTTTGCTTTCCCTAGTATTTCTTATGTTAATTTTAATAATTGACACTAATAACATCATCAAAACAACACTGTAAACTCATTTGTTTGATAAGAATAATAAAAAGAAAGAACAAGACTTAAATAGTCTTATTGAAAACTTGTTTCTTTATTTGTTACTGAATTACATGAATTGTGACATTACACTGTATTTGTGTTTGTCGTCATGCTGCATGAGTTCTGCTCATTCAAACTGATGAGCCCATGATAGTGTCAGGGCCTCTGGGCAGACCTGAACATAAAGGTTAATGCAGAGTTTTTTTTGGTAGAGGTCATATCTTCTGAATCTGGGCCATAGTTATTGATGATTCCATATCATTATAAGATTTGGGCCTGAAACCCACGAAACCAACCCAACCCGAAGGGAAGAAATGGAGGAAGAGCTATACACACTGCACACCAGACTTTCTAAATCTGCTCACCATTATTGTTTTCTTTCCTTTTTTATTTTTGGTTAAATTATAATTTTATCTGTTATTAAATTAGTAAAAAAGGCAAATATAATTTTATACATACCCAATTAGTTAATTTGCTTACATCTGACAAAATAATTCTGATAAACAATTTGTTGAAGAATAATTCATAATTAGGTGTATCGCTACTGCAGTTGAAAACCTAATGATATAAGAGCCGACAAAGAACGCCAGAGTGAGTCTCAATTCAATGAAATATTGAGTCGGATCGGCCAATGTTTTTGCTATCTCATCGACAACTTCAAAACTCCTGACACCACATTGCCAAATGGCTGCCGCTTGAGCTGGTTCCCACCCACCAGTAATTATGTTTCACATTGTAGTTATTGGTTCATTGTTGGTATCCATGCACAAGAAAATTAGTTTCATTCCTGAAAGAATCAAAGCAATAAACATTTGCAAGTTCTAGTTTGGGCGGGGTGTGTATTAAAATTGTTAAAAGAAATAAGGATAAGAATTAACGATTAATATTAATGGAATCAATATGGATGTGTTGATTAAAAGATCAGTAGTACATAGATTAGCAACTCTTCAAAATAATAATAATAATAATAAGGATAACCATTAAGGCTCTTACTTTACCGACAACTCCAAGACTTTGAAAGATTAGTTGAGGTTTGCATAAATTAGCCCAAACACCCACGGTGATAAAAAAAATAACTTTATCTAACTTGATTCAATAGTTACTTTCTTACAACTTCTAGTAAATGATTTGAACTTCAAATTAACAATTTATTTATATCTATATATAATAGGATTGGACAGCCCTGAGACAATATAATTAAGTGAAATTCATATTGATAAAAAAAGTAGTCATACGTTGAAAATATAGCCAGGGATTGTATGGAAATGAAATACCGATTATATAAATCTTAATAGCCCAAATCATGTTTGAGGTTAAGATTGGAGAGCTAATCAGCACATAATTGGTTGATTATATATTAAGGGTCTGTAAGCAACTAATTCTGACTAGCGTAAATCAAGGTCTCACAGGGATCGATGAACATTCAATGAACAACAGATCGATCACTGTTCAAGACCTTATATAAAAAAAAAAAATAAACTAGTTACAAAAACGAAAAACAATATGATAAATAATAAAAGGGCAATATAGCAGGAGTCGAGAGGTTGATGGTGATAGGTTTCTGCTACTTGAAGCAAACGGCAATTACTACAACCAATTGCTTGTTAACCTACTTGAAATACATACTACAAAACCATATAGAACGCAAAAGCACTTCCAAAGTCAAGACTCAAGATTAAGACTTATAACTCCTTCGATATTGTGAAGCTAATTAAACGACAACAGACAACTTAATGCTAAAATCTAAACCCACAATACTCCACCAATGAAACACAAAAGTCCAAGCAACTGACTACACCAAAGAAGCAGGTTTGCCCAGTCCATCCATCGGTCCAATGGGATAAATGGGTACCTTTAAATTTAATCTCCCGGCTAAATAATTTTGTCATCTTTTAAGGCTTCAAGCATTGCGGTTTCTAACTCATCCCACGGCACGTGTTCAACAAAATCCCACCAACCTCGGATATCTAGGACTTTGAAAGATATATTTTAACTTGTCAAAACTGGCTGGCAATCTTAAAGACTCAAACCCCTCTAGTTTGAACAGGTCTACTATGACTATGAGAACCTTTGGATTGACTTTTATGAAAGCAATTACAAATTGGAGTATTGGGTCAGATTCACGCCTTACCAAAGCTAGTTGAATATTGACTGCTGCACCTGGATCTACTGGCGATTTGATATCAAAGTGACCAAGTTCGATGACGATGACATTTTGTATTCGGTGGAGAAAGACAAGTAATTCAAGAAAGTAAGAGCGAAAGGAGAAATACTCTAAAAATAGGTGAAATGAACACTTACAAATAAATCTTATAAAAATTTTTATACAAATTTATATGATAAAAAATGAATATAATGAGTTTAATTTTTTGTTTTACTCTTCTATTCATTTTTTACCACCTCACTTTATATGGAAATTTTTGTAATATTTATTTGTAAGTGTTTTGCCAAAAATACAAACCCAAATCACCTCTAAGAGATATTTTATATCAATCCTACCCTATTTTAAGATAGGAAAATAATACAGCCACCGACGGTAATACACCGAATTTGTACATCGAATGACGTAGTAAGATCCTGACTGTTGATTAATTTTAACTTAATATTAATCAACGGTCAAGATTTTACCACGTCATTCAGTGCACTACCGTCAGTGGCTGTAGCATTATTCTTTAAGATAAGGATTAAGAAGTGGTCCCTACGTGTCAAGACAACTTGCAAAAGCACTCATTACATTGACCTTAAAGGTATAAATAGATACATCTCTTCGTGAAAAAAGGGTAAGGCATATAAGAGTTAGACAAATATTTGAGCTTTATTATTTTTTTTTCTATAAATAAAACATTTCTCCATTTTTGTACATCTTACAAGTAATATCAGAAAAATTGTTAGAGAATAATAAAATAACAGTGGATGTAAGATTCGCTTTAAGTATTTGAACCACTATAAAAATTTCGCTTGTAAATCTATTATTTATGTTTCTACAAACATATATAATCTCAATACCATAAACTTTTCTTATAAATGATTCATTCGTTGATGTCAAAATCAAGTATCAACAATAAGTATAGTATTATTGAAATAGGAACCGGGTAACTATGGAAAACAACACATCATAGACTCTTTCAACCTATAACCAAAGACTTATTAAACCCCACTAACTAAAAAGACAATTTTGAATTAGACCTCAACAGAGATTAAGTGGACTTGTGGGAAGTTGTTAGATTAACTTCTCGCAAGTAATTGAAGTATCCGTTAGACTACAAAAATATAGTAACGTAACGTGGAACCTATGCTGGTTCAGTCAGGCGACTAGGGGGTTGCCAAGCTCGACGACAGTTGTTAGATGGCTGGTGCTCAGGCTAGAAAAAAGCGCAGCATGAGGCTACCTGGTCAAATATCCATGGTAATTTCTTTTAAGAGACCAGGAATTAATATTCAAAGAAAGGTAGATAAGCACAGACTTATTAAAGATAAGTTTGCTCATTTGTGAATGCGATGTCGGGTTAGTTTGGATACAACCCGCAAGGTTCATCGGGGGGTCATGTTCCATGTTTGCACAATTTTGTTTCTAAAGTAGTCGGATATAACTGTTCTGACATAATATAAGCTCATAGATAATTACTGTAAAATATCAATTGTTGGGCATTTTGGTATGTTCGAATGGCTCCATATGGTATAATTTTGTTGATAGAGTAGCACAGATTGTGACATATGTCAATAAAAGAAATGAAAATTATAGCAATTTCAATTTGCTCTCCTCAAAAATTGCAGCTTACTTTTTCATGCATGCGTGTAGGCTTTGTATTCCAATATTTTTATTTTGTTCTGCCGATCAATTCATAAAAATATTGGAATGAAACAATTAAGCAGAACAAATGTTTATAAAATAGCGAGTACTCAGCACTAGCATTCCTCGTGTACATGGAAGAATACACAGCACTGCAACAGTTTTAACGATTCACAAAAACAGAAATATAATAAAAATTATTATTGAATAAAAACTGACAAAATGAACTTATACAACCAACCCTTGAGTGGCTAAGTCGTTTGATATAGACTCTTGGACATATTACTGAAGAGATATTGAGTTCGAATTCCTCTTTAGTTGCTAATAAAGGTGAACACTTGAGCTTTTATCCGGTTGATAGTTTCAGGATCCTAAGAGATTAGTTGAGTTATGCATAAACTAGTCCGAATACCCCAGTTTTAAAAAAAAAAAAAAAAAAACGCACGCACAGGCACAAAAATATATTACACATGAATACATGATACTCCCTCCATCATCAACTTAACTGCATTGAGTGATTTTCATGGATGCTTGCACTTATTGGCCAGCAGAGACAAAGAATCATAAATGGATCCACCCTCATAACTCAATGCTTTCTCTGCACCGTGTTTTAGCTCTTTTGCCCGATCCCTTATTGCATGCCCTTCTTTATCCACCATAATCCTTCTCACCATCATCATTATTTCCTCCCTTCCAACCACTCTCTTCGATGGCAGTATCTTGGGTCGAACGGCGACGCCAAGCTCCTCCGTTAACAGGGTAGCATTCATTCTCTGCTCTGCATATAATGGCCATGCGATCATCGGCACTCCATTGCTGATACTCTCCATTATTGAATTCCACCCACTGTGTGATAAAAATCCTCCAACTGATGGATGGTTTAAGATGTTCACCTGTGGAGCCCACTTTGGGACCAATTTTCCTACTTCATTGATCCGGTTCAGGAATCCTTCAGGCAAGAAGCTTGATAACTCATCATCACCACCGCTTCCCACAGTAAAAAACGAGCCGTCTCCCTTTGCTGCTGGCCGCCGAACCACCCAAATAAATCTTTGTTGGCTTAACTCCAAACCCCAAGCCAACTCAATGGTTTGCTCATATGACAGCGTCCCTCCACTCCCCAGTGACACGTAAAGCACTGAATCACTTGGTTGCTTATCTAGCCAATCAAAGAGTTCTTTGTTGGAGCCAGTAGGTTCAAGGGACCTCACTATCGGGCCAACAGTATAAATGGGAGCCTTAACGATTCCACCTAAAAGTTTATCATCTCTCAGTGCAGCCAGTGCTTTCGGCTGCAGATCCTCCCAAGTGTTAATCAAAATCCCATCACACAGCGGGATCTCCGTCCCCATGCGAACATATTCAAAATATTGTTGATTAGTCCGATCCAACATTGGGTCAATCACCTCTTCAGGTCGAAGGGACTTGCAGCCCGGGATGTCAAACGGTTCTGTTTGATCAACATACTGTCCTTGCACCAACTTATCCAGGATCGGAGTATATACAGTGAGTGCGAGAAACCATGCATGCGAGGCTACAAAGTAGTACTTTGGTATCTCAAGCTCATCAGCGATCTCAAAAGATTCAGTTCCGAAGAGGTCAAAAATCATCGCAGTTGGGCGAGATTTCAATGTAGATATTGCTGCATGTAAAGCTGATTTGCTTTCACGCATCATGATTGCAAGTATGGTGACGACCGCGGTATCAGGGCCTACGAGGTGCGAGATATCTGGCGGTGGAATTTCGATAAGTTGACAAAGTTTTGGACTCATGGCAGCTTGGATCATCTCTGATTCTGCGGCTGATGTTTGAGACGCAACAACAAAGATTGTTACTTCAAAGTTTTGGAGGGTGACAAGGCGTTTTCCAAGTTCCAGAACAGGGATGAGGTGCCCCAAACCGGGATTTGATATTAGAACTGCATGTGGCATTGAGATGGAGGTCGCCATGGCTCAAAGTTTAAGGATTCACTGGAGCTGGAGCTAAATTCTTTCACCAAGTGAAGGATACAATTATTATGGACCTTCAGCTAAATATTTGTGGTACATATGTAAGAAAATATTAAACGAAAAGAGTCAAGTTTTTGTACTATTCAGAGCTAAACATGAAAAAAAGTTAAAGAAAATATTATCTATTAATCAGTAGTTTCAACTGCCATTCAGCTGTAGTCTTTGATACTACAGTTTATGGGCTGTATAAAACGTCGTGATAAAATAAACAACCAAAAAGATTTTATAGTGGTTCGGCTATATAAAAATCAAATCTACATCCACTGTTATATTATTATTGAGAGATGTTATAGAGTTGAATAAGGTTACAAAAAGAAGTTTGCGAGATGAATGAAGGACATTCGGCTCTCACAACCTATTCTCTCTAAACACTCCCTAAAACAAGTCAACTTATTTTTCTCTTGTACTTTATTAACACTGGAATCCCTTGAAGCGGAGGTCGTCGATTCCTTTTATACTTGGCTCGTCGACAATGGTTGAGAGTGGGTGTTACGGGCTGCGTGCATGTATAATCTCCTTAATTAGGATCTGAGTCAGTAATCTTCATACTTATAATAAGCCAGGCCATACTCATGATAGTTTAACGCATGTTTTTGATAATAATCGCCTTTAAGAACAGGCAAGACGACAAGTGACAAATGGGAGGATCCAAGCTGCCAGCCTTCAACACACCATGTTTTTGCAGAAAGCTGACTGCCAAGAAATTAGGCACAGCACAAACAATAAAATTGATATGGTTGTGGGGGCGGATCTTCCTTATGGTTGGCCGGGGTACACACATTCTGCCCCAAATTGCAGACTTCGGACCTGCCCTTGCAACGATACTGTATATCATAACTTTAACAACCAGAGCGAAATTTTGATACCATTATTGAGATTTAAGAACATAAAACAATTTTGTTTTTCCTAGTAGTTTTTATGTTAATTTTAATAATTGACACTAATAACATCATCAAAACAACACTGTGTTAGGGCCAAAAATTGTCCTTGGCCCGAATAGGAAAACGGGCTTGACACTGAAGAAGAAGCCAGGCCCAATCCTGATATGACCCAACCAGATTAGGCCCATTCGGTACAAGATATAGCCAGTCCAAACCACGTGGGCACGAGCCTCCTAATCCCAGTCTATTTCCTAGGTCCATGGGCGAATCCAGAGCCCACAACCCCCTCAGAGTACTTTCCTACTCCTGATCAATCTCCCATTCAAGGTCACCTTCCTATTCCTGATCACTTTCCTACTCGGAGTTACTCTCCTAATCAGAATCACCTTCCTATCCGGACACTGGTAAGACAGCTTACCACAGCCCTAATTCTTCTAGGGTTTGCATCAGAGTCATACTAGGACTCCTACTTCTACCAGGATTGGGAGACCAGACGACCACTATATAAACAGAGGCCAACCCTCTCACAAGGGACAGATGACATTACACCTTCACACTGAAAGCTCTGACTTGAGAGCTCCCCATCACCGCCGTAGTCACAGTCCCCGACTAGACTTCCGGTAACTTCTACTCCCTAGCCCTCACTATATTAGCCTCTCTCAGCCTTGCTGACTTGAACGTCGGAGTGCCTACGGCAAACACCACCCCGGTGTTTCCCGTTCGCTTCACGCGTGTGTTTCTCTACGTGTGCAGGTGCAGCGGATCGCTAGTGGCCTTAACCTCACGGGATCAGACCCCCCTTTCGTACAGGTAGATTTTTACGTCTACACACTGTAAACTCATTTGTTTGATAAGAATAATGAAAAGAAAGAACTAGACTTAAATAGTCTTATTGAAAACTTGTTTCTTTATTTGTTACTGAATTACATGAATTGTGATATTTTACTGTATTTGTGTTTGTTGTTATACATGAGTTCTGCTTATTCTAGCTGATGAGCCCGTGACACTGGCAGACCTGAACATAAAGGTTAATGCAAAGGTTTTTTCGCAGAAGTCACATCTTCTAAATCTGGGCCATAGTAAGAGTCATAGTTATTGATGATTCCGTATTATTATAATATTTGGGCCTGAAAACCACGAAACCAACCCAACCCGAAGGGAAGAAATGGAGGAGGAGCTATACACACTACACACCAGACTTTCTAAATCTGCTCACCATTATTGTTTTCTTTCCTTTTTTATTTTTGGTTAAATTATAATTTTATCTATTATTAAATTAGTAAAAGAGGCAAATATAATAGTATACATACCCAATTAGTTAATTTGTTTACATTTGGCACAATAATTCTAATAAACAATTTGTTAAAGAATAATTTATAATTAGTTGTATCGTTATTACAGTTGAAAACCTAATGATATAAGAGCCGCAAAAGCCAACGAGGTCAAGGCAACAAACAAGGCAGAGTGAGTCTCAATTCAATGAAATGTTGAGTCGGATGGGCCAATGTTTTTGCTATCTCGTCGACAACTTCAAAACTCTTGACACCACATTGCTAAATGGCTCCCGCTTGAGCTGGTTCCCACCCACCAGTAATTATGTTTCACATTGTAGTTGGTTGATTGCTGGTATCCATGCACAAGAAAATTAGTTTCATTCCTGAAAGAATCAAAGCAATAAACATTTGCAAATTCTAGTTTGGGCGGGGGGTGTATTAAAATTGTTAGAAGAAATAAGGATAAGAATTAACTAATAATATTAATGGAATCAATATGGATGTCATTGATTAGCAACTCTTTAAAAATAATGATAATAAGGGTAATCATTAAGGCTCTTACTTTATCGACAATTTCAAGACTTTAGAGGATTTGGAGGATTAGTTGAAGTAAGTGCACATAAGCTGATCCAAACACCCCTTGTAATTAAAAAAAAAAAAAAAAACTTTATCTAACTTGACTCAATTGTTGCTTTTTTAACTTCTAGCAAATGATTTGAACTTCAAATTAGTAATTCATTTATATCTAGATATAATAGGGCTGGACAACCCTGAAACGATCTAATTAAGTGAAATTCATATTGATAAAAGAAGTAGTCATACATTGAAAATATAGCTAGGAATTGTATGAAAATGGAATACTGATTATATAAATCTTAACAGCCCAAATCATATTTGAAGCTGAGATTGGAGAGCTAATTAGCATATAATTGGTTGATTATATATATTGAGGGCCTGCAAACAACTAATTCTGGCTAGCGTAAATTAGGGTCCCACAGAGATCGATGAACATTCAATGAATAGCGAAAAGTTGTATGATTTGATGAGTTTCAGTTGATAAATACCAAGAGGGTAATATAGCAGGAGTCGAGAGGTTGAAGGTGATAGGCTTCTGCTGCTTGAAGCAAACGACAATTACTACAAACCCAATTGTTCGTTAACCTACTTCAAATACATACCACAAAACCATATATAACACAAAAGCACTTCCAAAGTCAAGACTCAAGATTAAGACTTATAACTCATTGGATGTTGTGAAGCTTATTAAACGACAACAGACAACTTAATGCTTAAAACACGCGTGAAAGCTAGGTAAGCATCACACATCAAAACCTACTTATCCACGCATAAACATCCATCCACTGCACAACAAAAGGGTTTTACTAATGCGCTGCTTTCATTATTATGATGTTTATGGAAATTATTTGAACCAAATAGAGAGTAATATGAAAATGAAGTAACATACAAACACACAAATTAAAACAATAAAACAAAAGAAGGGATACACGCGATTTACTTTGATTCACTAAATTAACAGATTATATTCAACCTAGTTAATATTATTTCAATATTATCGATGTTAAAGTGGTTGACAATTCTAACACTGTTGAGTTGGGGAGCTATATTTATGAAATTTACTGGTATGTTATTATTAGCAAATCCACTGTTCTCTGATTATCCATCTCTACCTGGCTGCCCAATAGCAAACAGAAACTTTCTGTCCCTTGGTGTTTGAATCATCTGTTCATTAGTGAGGGCATTTTCAGCAAAGCAACCACTCCAAAGACTTTCTTTGCTTAAGATTTAATTCAAATTAAACATACATCAGAATAAGTATTAATGTAGCAGGAGTGATTGGGGCCGTTTGGTCAAAACTGATCACTAATTATTAGGAAAGGAGGTTATTGACTAGTTTGGTGAATTAGAACATCAAGTATGGCGTAGCTCACATGCAACCATTAACGACAGATCACATGTGAAGAGGGCCCTATTAATGGGTTTGGATGCCTTTTTGACTCACAGAATCCAACAAATTGCAGAAGAAAATTGAGCATGACATAAATGGATAAGAAACAAAACATAAACTCCGCTATCTATTGTGTAATACTGAAAATTACCTAAAAAGGATATTCCTATTTTAATTCACTTCTGCCCACACTCTTCCGTTTTGATTGTGTTTGGAGATTTGGAAAATATAAAAGTTGAACCTTTTGAGATTGTTTATGCAAGAACTTTTGTGTTGCTGAAATAGGTAAATGTTTTCTCAAATGTTATAGTAAACATTGGACTAACATGGAATATACCTTTCTTAAAAAAGTGTTGTTTACATAAAAATATTTGTTCTTAAACACTTTCTTGCCAAAAGCCTCCCAAACACACCACCCTCAGATGTCACCAAATAATCAAATCCAACGATAACATTCCGAGAACCTGCTAAATATTTTATTTAACTGTACCAATGATAATAATCCAATGGAAAATAGATGACATGAACCTCGATGCTTCTAGTGAATGGCAAGTATAAGCTTATCCTAGGTGGTCTAATGGTAAAATAACAAAAAAATGTTACATAAGCTGCCAAGTTCAAGTTCCCCCACGGACCCTAATAGGGGTGACCATTAAAAGGCTTACCTAATCATCAACTTCATGACTGAAAGTTAGTTGAGGTGTGTACAAACTGATCTGAACAAAAGTATAAGCTTATCAATTAGAGACCAAATAATTTGGGGTTTGCTTGCCAACAAAATAGGTCTAATAAATCACTGCCATCAAATGTTACGAGCATCTCTTTCTTTAAAGGATACAAAATTCCCTGATCCCCAACCAGAAATTGAATACAATCACCCTGTTTAAAGCATGGGAGACTATGACATTAATAATTGGATTAAATCCTATGATAATGAATAGTTAAGAGGACACTAAACATAAACAAGTGAACAATAACCTCCCCAATCACTTGCTTTAGTCTTTCCCACAGCATGTTTGCACTATGGAATCTGATAGGTAAGATTCCTTCAGAGCTGTAATGGCTCATTTAATTTAGACTACTAACTATACACATTAAAGAAAATTCCGGGCATCACCAAATGTGAAATCAAGGTTTCCAGAGATTGCAGAAACCAGAGGAGACCCCCAAGTGATGCCATACATACTAGACTAGCTAAAGAAACCAAGCACCATTTAGAATGCACAATGAAAACCTACATAAACTTTTTCCTCCATTCACACATTCTCAAGTCAATCCAGGTTTTGGTAAGATGCTTTATCAACGCGTCTTGCCACTTCCTAGTGTAAGCTCCAGATCATCCACAGCTATGTCATGAATTCTCTCACCCTCCCATGGCTTAACCGTATGACTACCAAATTCAAACTCTGAAACTCGCTCCCTCTCTGTTGTCACCCCCCAGCTTACCCCTCCATGCCCATTAACTGCATCCTGAACAGAATTTTGTTTTAGCACCGGTTTAACAAGATTAAATGTAGGTGAAGGAGGGGCTGCTGCTGCTGTTGCTGAGGGTGCTACTGTCTGGAAACTGACCCAACGACCAGAGTCCACAGTGGATGCATCAGACTCATCACATTCTGGTATTGTGGCAGGTGCAAGATGCTGGCGGCGGGTGGGGCTTGAAGGGGCAGATGCCGCAAACAGGGGATGGCGGAAGGAGTTTAATGAGCCATTTGAAAAGGATTCCCAATCAGGTTTTCGTTTTGAACCTCTAGAAGTTGGAGATGATAGAGGTGGGGTTACAGGAGCACTATTTGATATTCTAAGAGGAGGTAAATTAGAGGGGATGGAAGCAATGTTGTGAAGGAATGGAAGAAGGTATGTTGAGGGGTTTGCATCAAAGCGAGTTGGGCTGGGAAATGAGGATGATGTTGGACTGGCATGGTAGGAGGCCACAGGACTAGGGAAAGATGAAGATTGAGGGCTTGGCTGAATGGAGGAACATGCACTGATGTTATTACAAGCTCCTGCTATTTCAATTGGTGTTGGGGGCTTGTATCCCTGCAGAGGTAGAAGCAGAAAATTAGTTGGGATGTTAAACAGTACATTACAATGTCATTCCTCAAATTCATAGAACAGCCTATGTTATATAGCTTATAAATCAATTTCTATCATTTTTCCCTTCTTAATTTACTTAGACTAAGAACACACTCGATTAATTAGGCCCTGCAATGTATACGAATGTGAGGAAAATAGATAGTAGCGTAATATTCGGGGAGAACTGAGGAAACAAAGGATTTGACTAAACCACATGAATTAGACGCACCGAAAGAGAATAGCTTGGAGAGAACAACTTCTTCATTGTTATTAGTTCAAGGATAAATTTAATCATGAACCAGGCAAAGGAAACAAACTCAGAAGCTAAAGAAGAAGAAATATGTAAAAAGGACCACAAGAATCATACGCAAAGACACAAATTTGGAAGCAAGTATCCCATACAAATAAGAGTAATTCAAACGGGAAACATTTAACCTCCAGAAACTCAGAGCTCCCAAGGTACCTTTTCCTCTCTAGTGATTTCTCAGATAGAAAAGACCCACAGATATTTTTAATCAACATAATTACGAAATTACAAGAAAAAAAAAAATCATTTCCATACGAAAACAAAGGTTCAGAAAAGAAAACACAAAAGACCAAAATTAATGAAGACCCGTTTCATCTAGCGCCATGAAATATAATCTAAATCTAAAATAAAGGAATGCATGCACGTAGATAAGTAGATCTGTCAAACCAAATGGATTACCCAGATAAAGAACCTTGTTTCCAGAACCTTGAAAGTCAAAAAAATATGAACAAACAATGATAAACAGAGAACAACAATCTTGAAACGTTATGAAACTTTAGATCAACAAATTAACAATGATAAATGAAAAGACAAACCTTGCGATAAGTAGTTCCATCTTCTTCAACGACCCAGCCAGCCTCAGAACAAAGAGCTTTCAAGACCTCATTGTTGTCGCAATGTTTTGGTAGCTTATAGTTGCCCTGAGCTCTTAGCCCTGTAAATATCTTTGCAGCTATGGCTCTTCTCCTTCTCTCCCTTCTCTTATTGTTCTCTCTTTCCTTGATCGTTGGTAGCCTTCCTGATGATCCTCCGGCTGTCATATTTTCTACCAACACAAGACACCTCTCTACCTCTCTCTCTCTCTCTCTCTCTCTCTCCGTTTAGAGTGTGTTTTGTAAGAGGAGAGAGTATTGTAAATTGGGAAGACTGGATCTCTCCCACGAGGGCCAAGCTTTGTTTATTAAGTTTTACAAGAGAATGCAAGTGCTGGGATGTTGCTTCCTTTGATTCTTCTTTTCCTTTTACTCTATTTCCCTCTTTTTTCTTTTCACACGTAGATGAGTTAAAAACAAGTGTAATTTAGAATAATCAAGTATTTCAGGGCTTACCATTTTTGAGCTTATCCAATCCCGTAATCATAACTCCTATCATTTCCACTAGAAAGTTTACAAAATTTTTGCACCCTGATTTTTGTTTTGGTTTGATCAAATTAAATTAAAAGAATATTCATCGTGAAAATAAATAAATGTCAAAAGGTAATATTAAAATTTCTAAAAAAAAAAAAAAATTGAATGAGCTAGAGGTAATATTTAGACAGGGATTTATGTTATTGGGCACTGGGATACAGAATCTATGACCTCACTTACACTTAAACATGTTAGGATGTGAGTGAAGAGTGAAAAATGAGAAAAGCTTCTCTGACATTACTTGATAGACGATACAACACATGACATCACTACCCCTTTCTGTATTGAATTTCAGACATTCATCACATTTTCATTTTTTGCTTCATGTAAATCATATATTATAGATCATTTATATAATTACTTAAGCCGTATGAAAATATAATAAAAACATGTAAAGGAATGGAGGAAAAAGTAGAGAACACAATTATAGTAACATGGGGAGTCAGTGTTATGGGTGCCTCCATTATTGACAAGTTGTTTGAGTCCCGATCTAGATTTCCCTAAGCATCAACAATGCATTAAACAGAGTACTATATAGTAATATGGTCATCTTCCTCTTTTTTTATTTTAATCTTTTTCAGTTTAAAAACAAAGAAAAGTATGACACACCTAATTAAATATATGGCACCAACAGTATGATCACATTGCATATTTTGTTAAAATTCCACAATTATATCAAAGTAATCGCAGTAATCAGTTTGCGTGTATCTCAACTAATTTTCAGGGTTTATTGAATTCTATTAAACTCAAAAAATCAACTAAATCATAATGTTATTATGATAAATGGTTCCAAAGTTTAAACTTAAAAACTCAAAAAATAAAATAAACCTCTTTGATCGTCGAGTAATCCTCGTTGATCATCGAGTTAATCCCTTAGGATTTTTCAATATGTATTTTGTTAAATTCATATCCATTCCGAGGTCATCTTACTCCGAGGGTAAGGGTCGCAGGCCCGGCTCAAGAGGTAGGCAGGTAAGGCACCTGCCTAGGGCCCCCAAAAATAGAGGCTCAAATTTTTTATAATTTTTTTAATATATTAAAAAAAAATGGTGTATGATTTTTTATCCAGGCCAGGAGGGAAAAAAAAAAAAAAGCCAAAAAGACCCGAATTTATTATAAATTTTTTACATATATTCCCACCCAAAGTTTGATAAAATAGTAGTTTGTACATCTAGTTTCATATATTCCAATTTACACCCCTAAATTAACACATTAAATTTCTTTTAACAATAAAAGGTTAAATAGTCATTTACATGTCTCAAATTACTCAACCCCAATTCCATCACAAATTCGGGACATTCACATAAAATATCTTCATCCCTCTTTCACTGCCAGCCGTTTGGAGCGATTCATCAATTTTCTCACCAAATTGACTGGAATCATCACTTTATCATTTTCCCAAGTGTTTTTCCAACCTTGATAGCCCTCGATTTGATCGATTTTTTACGAATCTCATAACCCAACTCCACCGTGCACGACAGCCATTTTTTGACCTTTCAGCATGTACCTGGCGTTGTTGGCCTTCCCTGATACCACCATCTTCCTCCTCTCAACCCTCTCACAAAATCCCTATCATAACTCATTCGTTTACTCCGTCAAATCAGCGGCCACCAATTCCTTTTGGCTTGCGACTTCTCAAGCCTTTCTGGCCAATCAAGCATTGGAAATTACCTATTTCATCCACATCACTTTTCCAATATCTGCTCTCCACAACCCCCACCAACCTGACCCAGTTAGCCTGTCGATCGTTGTCTACCTTTCCTAGTGATTTTGCATCTCAAAAAACAAGAAAATTTTATCAAATTATTTTAATATGTTTATATATTAGAAGGCCCCCAAAGTAATTTTTGCTTAGAATCACAAATGTTCTTGAGACGACCCTGAAGGATCATGAGATCGACATACCCCAACCGTTAGATCAAACACTGCCATATTATGGAACGGTACAAAGGTTGGGACACACGTTTCTTAAAATGTAGCCCACTCACAAAGAGCAATCGTGACGTCGATGATTTCAAGGAGATGCCTTCTCTCCGGTATTTGGGTAATCTCTGACGTGATGTTCAGTTTGAACGGTACATAAGCGGACAAATAATAAGGCTCTAAGTTAGAGGGGCCTACTGCACTGACCCCACCTTCACCACTCAATTCATGTAACTCTCCGCGGTGCTTTTGCCAACGCTAGTCGACTTCACACGTGCGACATTGAATCTTATACTAATAAAGTAACGTAACGCCACCGGCTAGTGGGGACCACAGTGCTTTGACGTGTCAATCAAACCAACCAACACGTGAACCTGGTCCCATAATTTTATGCAGAGGCGACCGAGACTCGCCCATTTTCTTTTCTTTCTTTTTCTTTTTCTTTCTTACGGTAAAGAACGGGTCTACTCACTAGTCACCACTGAACACTGCTGAGTTCACCTCGCGATTTAATTGATGATATTTTAATACAAACAATAAAAAAGGATGGTAATGATATCCCACGAAGTTTCTTAATTATAAAATCTGAATATAGATTTTTGTTCCATGCTTAATTTTGATATCAACAGCTCATATATATAAAATGTTAAATTATTCTTGAAAATAACGTGTAATTAACTTATCCAAGAGTTGGAACAAGATTGAATAATATTATCAAATATAAAGTCTAAATAATAAATAGAAGAGATAATTTTTAAAATAGTTTGGATACCTAAAACATTCCTACGTTTATTGTTTCTTTTATATATGAGAGTTTATAAAAGGTTGTATATAACGAACAATAAATAGAGGTATAATAACTGAGTTTTAAATAAAATATTAAATCAGTTTCTTTCTTATCAGTTCTCTTTGCTGTTGATTATTTATGAAAATAAAGATTAGAGAAATCCCAAAATAAAAGGAGGAGTCATCTATTTATTGTAGCTAAATTAAAGATAATGATAACTTAGGAAACATCTTCAAATTATTTAGGACTTGAACAGGTGTGTGGTCTTCATTAACTCATAGATAAAATCTGAATTTGTTGAGTTGATAACAAACGTATCCCTTTTGTCTTGAGGTAACGTGACAACTCCTGGATAACGTAAAATATTCATGAACTTTGATTAGTGTTTGCTGATATAAACTTACAATAGCCTTAATTTTGTAGGCATAACAATATTCAATGATGTCTACATAATTATAATTATATCGTATATTTTTATACTGTAACATTTAATTAACTAAGTTACAGAAAAATACAATCATATAATTTAAAACTTAATTAATAAACGAGAAAAGACATGTAAATGGGGGGTTGTGTTACTCGTGTAGTTAGTTGTGTAATAAAGAAGACGATAAGTCTCGATTCAATGGCTGTGCAATGTGCACGTGCGGATCCAGCTAATGTTGAAGGGGACGGGACAGCTAAGCTAGTAAGGTAATGAAGGAGACAAGAGTTGCCACACGTGTGGGGGAAAAAATAAATAAAAAAGAGAGAGGCGTGCATGGCCATGTCTTCTTGTCCCAAGAAGGGCCAGGACTACTCTCATTGGTAGAAGAGAGCACGTGGGGGTTCATTACACCATGCCATGAATTGAGACCAATTTGATCAACCGAACTTTAATTAATTTATTATTATCAATTTGTTTAATAATTAATAATGAGTAAGCGACTTTTTCCCGTCTAAGTTTTGCCTTAATAACGTTTTTCCACCTAAAAAGTTTGAAAATACAATTCTATTATCCAAAATTTATATTTTGTTATTACTCAAAACCGACAACTTTTTCTGTTACCAACATTTAAACCTCCGATCTTCTTTCTACAAAATTCTTCTCACTTTAATACATAATTTCTTATCGATTATCGATCATTTTAAGACTAAAATTTTTTATTTTTAACTAACTTTTTACTAATTTCAACAACGAATATTCAATCAGTCACTATCATTAGATCTACTAACCGTTACTTTATAAAAATCTCTATTACCCTGACTCTTGGTCAGCTGAGAAAATTAAGTTTATTTTGGATATTAAAAAAATATAAATTTTGGGTAAAAAAATGGGTATTTTGAAATTTTTTGTGGGATAGTGTATTGAGGCAAAACAATTGCGTGGGAAAAAGTCGTTTACTCTTTTAATAATCTATAAACGTTACAGTTGAAACGTCCTATTGATAGGCTTGACACGGACCTTGAACCTCATCTCACGTGGGTGGGACTTTTTCGTAAACAATTCCACCTTCCACGGCCCTTCATAACTATTAAATTCCACAGAGTTAAGTAAATGAATATGAAATGTACATTAACCCATCATATTAAAATTAATACTGTCTTCAAGAACAGCTGATGCTAAATCATTTACGTTTAATATTTTATAGTATGATGTAAAAATGAGTTAAATAACCAGAGGCAACACCCATTTAAATGAAGCAGTTTTAGTTTGAGTTGTATATTTTAATGTTGTTAGTTTCTTAGAAATTTCTTAAGAGTCGTCATGGGATTAATTAAAAGAAGGTCAACTTGTCCAAATGCATCCCATATTCTTAGGTTACGAATATTTTTTCTTCTTCTCTATTATACACACACCATTCAGTGCCACGATTAACTTGTTTCGTCAACCTTATTCTGTATTTTCTCTAGTTATGGTTGTCATTGTGCAATTTCCCTTCCTATTCGAGTTTACGCAAGTTTTATTGACAAAATAATATGGGAAAAATGTTCATGAATCCAGACCAGGCTTGGTCCTGGGCCTGAGAGCCTAGGATTATCTAAAACTGGTTGACCTTTACAATAGATATAAACCGAAAGAGGGCTAGTTTAGGAGCCCATTGAGTTTCTGTCGGGCATATATTAAGATGGAAGCCCATTAATTTATATAACTTTGAAACTTGATTTCTCAAATGATTTGCTCTTAATTTGATTAAATTTGTTAATGCTTGATTTTGACACAAAATATTCGCACGTGAGAAACGCTAAGCGGGCTTAAAAGTCACATATGATATGAAAATATGTAGTTGAGTAAAGGGTGAAGAGCAGTGTTTAAAATGGTTCGGATGCTCTAAGGCGAATCCTAAGTCCACTGATATTGTCTTAATGAGAGTAAGGTTAGGTCGAGTTCAGCGAGCTGAGTTACAACTTTGAGAATACAAGAGATTGAGAGAGAGAGAGTAAGCTTTTTTAAAGTGAAATTAGTCAATCTCGCAAATGAGAGAGAATACCTCTATTAATAGTGGAATGTATCAAGATAATGATTACTAAATCTGCAAGTAGGGTGGATATCGTGCAAATCCTTCTCTGCGTTCCATTGCTCACCTGTTCAAGTGATTTCCTCGACTTGTGTAGGGATTAAACACGTGAACGATTTTCGACCATCCGCTAACCTGGTGTTCACCCACTACACTGACATGGGCATGTCACTCACGTCATCATGCAACATGGCCGCGTCTGAATGATCGCGAAACCTTCCCAAGTTCTAACCACCCCATGCTGACAAGACTTTATGTCACTTCTACCTTTGCAGGCATAACAAAATTTATCCACATTAGTTTATCATTACATTGCATTGCTCCCATGAGAATCATACAAACAAATCATTTTTTTATATTAAAAACAATAATAATGTCATAAAATTCATAAGTTTCTAATTAAGTGTTTGCTTGGTATCATTGTAGCTTAAGAAATAATCAAATTAACTTTTAGGTTACAGCAGTAAAATTGTTCAGTAAAAAGTGTTTAAAATTGATTATTTATAAAAGGATTTTACAAGGGGATAACTTTTAAAAATGAGATTATTTATAAAGCTTATTTTACATTCCAAAAAGTAAAATACACTCATTCATAATTATTCAAATTACAAAATAAACTTAAATTCTAGACGTTCGGAATCCTACATTTGATTCGTATAAGGATGTGGTCATCGACAACCCCTTAGGCCTGCCAGCAAGAACGGGTGGATTAACATGAAGTCGTTGACAATTATAGATTTTGAAAATCAAAGCAGTTATAGAAACGATATTTATCAAACACACATGAAATTATTTCTAAAGCTGATTATTTTTAAAATTGAGAAAAAAAGGATTAAACTTCCAGCTATGACTATCTAGAACTAATAATAAATTTATTATGGAAAGTGTTAAGACATTAATAAGTTGATGACACCTCATTTATGTTACAAACTTGCATTATTTATAAAAAAAAATAATCATCACCCCCAAAATGTTTTCGGAAACAAATGGCAACAATGAGCTTGTCTCATTGGTCAAGGTTACAGAATATTTGGAAAAATGGAATGTTAAAGGCCACTAACATGATGCCATTTCCTTGATAATCAAGTCAAAGATAAGGACAAAGGAAAACTGCATCTGCAATGTCCTGTGAGGGACAACCTTATATATCCACGGATGTTAATCAAAGTTATTAGATCCGATGATATTGACTTTCTAACCAATTAACAATTAACAGCAACTCCCAACTTACTCAGTTAAAAAGATGATTCAACATCCCTGGCGCCACTTTTGAAAACCAAGTTTCCATATAAGGATGATTTTATGTTTTTTGGGTTTTTGGTTTACCTCTTCGGTTATTCCATCACAGTAGGAGTTTTGACTTTTGGCGTTGGCTGATTTGGAATAATTACAAATAATTCTTCGAGGGTTATTGGGATGGCAAGAGTTTCCTTGGAACAAGGCAAGTCAACGTCCAAGATCGCCGCAGATTCTGGGACCTGTTGTTGTTCAGCTTTTACAGGAGTTTTGTGCTATTGATTTATGGGCCGTAATCGTATTTATCACAGATTTGGTTCCGGTGCTGTCCCAAGATCTAAGCCTTTTTATCACAGATATCTCGATACTATGAAGTGAGTTTCTTGCGTGTTTTTGTTTTCCAGATTGTTTATTGTTTATGTGCTTTTTTATTATTTTTTTTTAAAGAAAATGGTTATGGAGTCGATTGAATTTTAAGAAATTTGTTCAGCTGGGATCCAGATGATATTAGAAAATGGAGGGATTTCTCTGATAAATGATTTGATTAAGCGTCTGTTGATTTGGAGTCTGATACTTTATCACTGTTGATGGAATAAATGTCATTTATTAGTTTTAAGATGGACAACTAACTCTTAGCATATTTGAAATAAGATTTTTAGAGTGGAAGAGTTGAAGCTATAGGCTATAAAATTCTTTTTATATTTCCTTGGATAATTAATGCTACCTTCATTTCTAAAACATAACTATTGCTTAATAGATGATCTATTTCTGTACGTAGCATTTATAGATGATCTATATCTTCCACTTCTGAATTTACTTCAATTGTGAGGTTTAGATGGACTAGAAATCATCGCTATGAACATTCCACTTAACAGCATCAGTATAGCATTTAATGTCTTGTTCAATTATACAACTCAAGATTCTTTTTCCCACATGACAATGGCATACTCAGATAATCCCAATTTTTCATTTCAGTATGGTTACTTGTTCTTTTAATTCATTTTCATGGATTTTTGCTTTGTTGGACAATTTTTTCCATCTAGCTTTGCCATTATGGATTTTGTACTGCAAAACCTCATCTAAATCACTATTTATTTTGTATTGATGAAATCATAACTAAGATTTTACATGTAATTCTAAACATATTTTTGAGAGGTCTTATATATTAGATCAACCGAGATTTATGAAGTAATTTGCATGACCTATGTTGGTTAGTGGATCATGGAATATTTAGTGAACTTTTTAAGTTTTTATCTTCCTGTTTTATGTATGTTCAACGATAGGAAGTATTATGTCTTATACCTTTTTCCAAGCCATTTATTTCCCTTGTATATAAAAGTTTTACTCTCTGTATTGATCCTGATTTCTGTCCCTTGGAAATATGTTCACTTTTCACAGAACATTAAAGGTTTTGGGGGTTTCTCTGTCTCTCATTCTTATCAACCTGGCTGCTATAATGGAACGTGCTGATGAAAATCTCCTCCCTTCTGTTTATAAAGAAGTTAGTGAAGCGTTTGATGCTGGGCCATCTGATCTGGGGTATCTCACATTTGTAAGGAACTTTGTGCAGGGAGTGGCATCTCCCTTGGCCGGTGTACTTGTTATTAACTATGACCGGCCTTTGGTCCTAACTATTGGCATTTTCTGCTGGGCCTTATCAACTGCTGCAGTGGGAGCAAGCCAGCATTTCTTACAGGTTGCAATGTGGAGAGCAGTTAATGGCTTCGGATTGGCAATTGTGATACCAGCTCTCCAGTCTTTCATTGCTGATAGTTACAAGGATGGCGTGAGGGGTGCTGGATTTGGGTTACTAAGCCTTGTTGGTACTTTGGGTGGCATAGGAGGTGGCGTTTTAGCAACCATTATGGCTGGTCAGCAGTTCTGGGGCATGCCTGGATGGCGCTGTGCCTTCATTTTGATGGCTACATTGAGTGTGCTGATTGGTTGCCTTGTTTTCTTGTTTGTTGTTGATCCGAGAAAACAAACTAGTGTCACTCATGTATCTGGTGAAAATTTTGATAGGTACAAACCTATTACTTGAGATTATTTAGATTTGTCAAATGTTTTAGTGTCTCACAGCCATCTATATTCGTTGACCATGTGTTTTCAGCTACCCAAATGCCCTGTGTTTGCGAACTTTACAGCGTATTAAGTAGCATTTATAATTTCCATTAATGTTTCGTAACTCAACTTCTTATTGTTGCAGGGATGAGTTGGTAGAAAAGGGTAATGCTACTGTATCATCTGTTTGGCAGGAGTCTTGGACAGCTACAAAAGCTGTTATCAAAGTGCCAACATTTCAGATTATAGTCCTGCAAGGCATTGTTGGTTCATTACCCTGGACTGCCATGGTGTTCTTTACCATGTGGTTTGAATTAATTGGTTAGCACATATGTGAACTTTACTACTTAATTGAGAATATACCATATAATCACATCTTTAGCTGCCACTGGATTGGAGTACTTAATAAGCTCATTCTAGTTATGCAGAAAGCAGCATTATTGTACTGGGTGTCCCTTTTACAATTGTCATTGCATTTTACCTCATTTCTTTTCATGATGTGTGATGACTTTGTGTCCTTTTGTAGGTTTTGATCATAGTAGTACTGCAGCCCTTTTAAGTGTATTTGCTGTTGGATGTGCATTGGGGTCCTTCCTTGGCGGAATAGTAGCAGATCAAATATCACGAATCTACCCGCACTCTGGCCGTATTATGTGTGCTCAATTCAGTGCCTTCATGGGTATTCCATTCTCATTGTTCCTTCTTAAGGTGATCCCACAATCAGTAAGCAGCTATTACACCTTTGCTGTTACCCTTCTTCTAATGGGCTTAACCATTAGCTGGAATGCCACTGCTGCAAATGGCCCTATGTTTGCTGAAGTGGTCCCTGCCAAACACCGGACCATGATTTATGCATTTGATCGTGCTTTCGAAGGATCATTCTCTTCATTTGCTGCTCCTTTGGTTGGAATTCTTTCAGAGAACATGTTTGGCTATGATTCAAAGTCTATTGATCCGGTTAAAGGGTCTGCGCGGGAGGCTTTTGCTTTATCACAGGGGCTTTTGTCAATGATGGCTGTTCCATTTGGTTTGTGTTGCCTGTTTTACACGCCCTTGTATAAGCTTTTTCGGCGAGACCGTGAGAATGCTAGATTGGCCAGTTTAAAAGAGGAAGAGATGTTTTGAAAGGCTCTATTTCAGTTGACTGCACTGTCAATCATAACTTCTCAACTCTAGGACATTTTACTGAGAATTCGATTCAATTTTTCTTCTCAAACTGAAGAGGGACTTCAGCTGACATGTCTGCTGATTGGTGTAGGACAACTGTCGAGAGAATAATCCTTTTTCCTGATTTAATGCAAACAGGTTGGTTGTAATGAACTTGTTTAGATTAATTTTGATTCACACTAATCATCAAGGTAGAACATATGCAAGTCCAACATTATCTGCGTTAAAATTTCTGGGGATAGTCAGGATGATGTAGATAACTAGATGGGCTGCGTTTACAACTAAACAGCTTGACGTGAATTTCTGTAGTTGAATTGCTTTGCATACAGAATGATACCCCTACTATGCAAATTAATGAGACACATCCAAGTTCATGTTAGCTAAGCCCCAAGGTTTCCCGGTTACTATCCTGTAAGATACTTAGCATGGTTGTGCAGCTAATGAGGAACAGCAACCAACTGAGACTGTTTTTATGATCATAAAACCATTTTGGCAAATCGTGAGGAATTTGATCAGATAACTCTGGTTTTGATTTGGCTCTTATTCGTTGGATGGTAGTTTTGGTATAGCAGTGCTGCCTAATAATACTATTCTGTTGATTTA
Source organism: Pistacia vera (assembly GCF_008641045.1). NCBI lineage: Eukaryota > Viridiplantae > Streptophyta > Magnoliopsida > Sapindales > Anacardiaceae > Pistacia > Pistacia vera. The sequence goes on along the minus strand of NW_022196364.1, from coordinate 599,464 downwards.
TATAGATGGTTCAGGCAAATTCTAGAGCCCTTGGTTTCTTCTTTTTCCTGTTCCATTTGAATCGTCATCACGTGCTTAGCTGTTATTTTCACATGTTTTCAAACAATTTAAATATGAATGGTGTTTTAAATGTCTCGAAAGGACACATGATGAGATTAGGTTTTGTCTGGTCTGGTCTGTATTCAAAGTTGGCCAAACATCATTAATTCAATGGTGTGAATCTGCATATTCATTTTAAGCTAATGGAGTACTGGAGAAGAGATTTTCCATTTTCCTACTACATTGGGAACTCGGGTCCAGGACTCATGCGTGTCTGTAGCGCAGAGACACAGGATAAAATCGAATCTGGGGTTGTTGAAAATGATAATAACATATCACATGCCAACAGACAGAAATGACATCAACATAGTTTAACAGGTAAGCCGTGCTTTTTTTGGGATCATAAGTGGTTGGTCTTTTTTAAGGAATCCAGGTCCTTCCAGGAAAATACAGCAAAAGCATAACTTGAAAATTAGAATTAGCAGATAAATGTTACAACCCACCACCATAGTGGCATTTACATACACGATTCGAAATATTCATCCCCAATATACCCACCTTCCAAAGCCATTCTCACATTTGCCTCGAACACATGTGGATGGTCCCTCAACATATCAGCAGCGTCATGATTGAGGGGATCCTCACAATTTGGTTCCTGCATACATAAATTAATGCAACCAAAAAAGTTAGAACAAATAAAATCTATATGTCATATTAACTTAAGACAAAAGACACACACAGAATGATAGCGTATTACCGTGAAGAGATGATACAATCCGTAAATGATAGTGTTAATATTCAGCACAGGTTTCCAATCTTCTCGCAAGACATTGAGGCAAACGTTTCCTTCCAAGTCAATATTGGGATGGAAGACCTGAAGGTTTGATGCAAATTTGTAAAAAGCCAAAAAACATAGCACCATATGAATGTTAAGTATATGGTGAAAAATTAACAGGATGGAGATGGAATGCTCTACCTTGGTCTTGCACTTAACCCTTGGCGCATCATGTGGATAGATAGGGGGAACTTCGAAAGAGAACAAGAACGTCCCATCTCTGTAGCAACAATTTGGAAAGGATTTAATCAAACAACACTGAATATTGAGACACACAGAACAGAGGAACCTTGCTTTCTTTGAAGTAGGGAAATTGCAGGAATTAAATTTCAGCAAAATGCCAATGCCTTTTGTTTGAGTTGAAACTATGGACAAGGGACATAAAAAAACTCCTTACTTGTAATACCCTCCATCAGGCTTAATTGAGATCTCAAAATTCATCAAGTCGTCCTTGCCATTGGGGAATGTTATGTTGCAAGAATCAGGTAAGTTCAGCTCAGTGATATCTATGACAAGTAAAATGCCAAGATTTATGTTAGGAATACAGGCATTAAGTAAATGATGAAGAACTGAGAAGACAAAGTTAAAAGACTTTCCTTGGGAAAAAAAACAACTCAAATCTCTGTTCGATGAATCTTGTGTACTTTTCCACCTCATCTTACAAAACTTAACCCAGCAAAATTATAATAAAGTAAATAATATTTCTTCATCCTGTCCTTCTTCTTACACTTGAAGTAAGGTGTTTGATAGAAAGTTAAAAACAATGTAGGCAGAAATATGACAGTGTGATACTGGAACAAAAAAAAAAAAAAAAAAAATGTCTTCTTTACTAGTAAAAACCAACATAAATGAAGAGATGAAACCATTCAACACACATAAGAGAAACCTTTTTGAAGACGCAACTCCCCAGCCGACTGCTTTTTAAGTTACGGCATGATCTACTGTGTTGCCTACAATACATTCGGTATGTTATCCCATACGCTGGTAATGGGGTGAACGGAGAAAGTTAAAATGATGAAATGTTAAAGTGGGAAGTGTCACTGAAGATAAAGAAAAAGCTGAGAAAAATAAAAGCCAATGGTAAAAAAAAAAAAAAAGTGAAAAATGTCAGTGAAGAGAAAGCTGAGCAAAATAAAAGCAATGGTAAAAAAGAAGTCAGAAAACTGTTAGAAAAAATATTTTACAGATTAGATTGTGCAAAAATAAAACAAACATTATTTGAAAAATCAAATCCAGAATATAGATAAATACTGAATCAATATGATCAGTGTTATTTTAAGCGTGAGAATCTAGAATAATAGAACTTACAGTACCAACTTAGGATTGCGTCAAACCTAGGAGTGGAATATGTGTTTACTCTAATCAAATTAACTTTTAGTTACAGCAGTAAAATGTTAGTAAAAAGTGTTTAAAATGATATTTATAAAAGGATTTTACAAGGGATAACTTTTAAAAATGAGTTATTTATAAAGTTATTTTACATTAAAAAGTAATAACCCATCCATAATTATTCAAATTACAAAAAACTTAAATTCTAGACGTCGGAATCCTACATTTGATTCGTATAGGAGGATGTGGTCATCGACAACCCTTAGCCTGCCACTGCCAGCAAGAAAGGGGGATTAACATGAAGTCGTTGGCAATTATAGATTTTGAAAATCAAAGCAGTTATAGAAACGATATTTATCAAACACACATGAAATTATTTCTAAAGCTGATTATTTTTAAAATTGAGAAAAAAAGATTAAACTTCCAGCTATGACTATCTAGAACTAATAATAAATTTATTATGGAAAGTGTAAGACATTAATAATTGATGACACTCATTTATGTTACAAACTTGCATTATTTATAAAAAAAAATAATCATCACCACCAAAATGTTTTCGGAAAAAATGGCAACAATGAGCTCGTCTCATTGGTCAAGGTCAGAATATTTGGAAAAATGGAATGTTAAAGGCCACTAACATGATGCCATTTCTTGATAATCAAGTCAAAGATAAGGACAAGGAAAACTGCATCTGCAATGTCCTGTGAGGGACAACCTATATATCCACGGATGTTATAAGTTATTAGATCCGATGATATTGACTTTTAACCAATAACAATTAACAGCAACTCCCAACTTACTCAGTTAAAAGATGATTCAACATCCCTGGCGGCACTTTTGAAAACCAAGTTTCTATATAGGATGATTTTTGTTTTTTTGGTTTTTGGTTTACCTCTTCGGTTATTCCATCACAGTAGGAGTTTACTTTTGGCGTTGGCTGATTTGGAATAATACAAATAATTCTTCGAGGGTTATTGGGATGGCAAAGTTTCTTGGAACAAGGCAAGTCAACGTCCAAGATCGCCGCAGATTCGGGACCTGTTGTTGTTCAGCTTTTACAGGATTTTGTGCTATTGATTTAGGGCCGTAATCGTATTTATCACAGATTTGGTTCCGTGCTGTCCCAAGATCCTAAGCCTTTTATCACAGATATCTCGAACTATGAAGTGAGTTTCTTGCGTGTTTTGTTTTCCAGATTGTTTATTGTTTATGTGCTTTTTATTATTTTTTAAAGAAAAGGTTACGGAGTCGATTGAATTTTAAGAAATTTGTCAGCTGGGATCCAGAGATATTAGAAAATGGGGGATTTCTCTGATAAATGATTTGATTAAGCGTCGACTGTTATCACTGTTGATGGAATAATGTCATTTATTAGTTTTAAGATGGACAACTAACTCTTAGCATATTGAAATAAGATTTTTAGAGAGAAGAGTTGAAGCTATAGGCTATAAATTCTTTTTATATTTCCTTGGATAATTAATGCTACCTTCATTTCAAAACATAATATTGCTTAATAGGATCTATTTCTGTACGTAGCATTTATAGATGTCATATCTTCCACTTCTGATTTACTTCATTGTGAGGTTTAGATGGACTAGAAATATCGCTATGAACATTCCACTTAACAGCATCAGTATAGCATTTAATGTCTTGTTCAATTATACAACTCAAGATTCTTTTCCCACAGACAATGGCATACTCAGATAATCCCAATTTTCATTTCAGTATGTTACTTGTTCTTTAATCATTTTCATGGATTTTTGCTTTGTTGGACAATTTTTCCATCAGCTTTGCCATTATGGATTTGTACTGCAAAACCTCATCTAAATCACTATTTATTTGTATTGATGAAATCATAACTAAGATTTTACATGAATTCTAAACATATTTTTGAGAGGCTTATATATTAGATCAACCGAGATTATGAAGTAATTTGATGACCTATGTTGGTTAGTGGATCAGGATATTAGTGAACTTTAAGTTTTTATCTTTGTTTTAGTATGTAACGATAGGAAGTATTATGTCTTATACCTTTTTCCAAGCCATTTATTTCCCTTGTATAAAAGTTTTACTCTCTGTATTGATCCTGATTCTGTCCCTGGAAATATGTTACCTTTCACAGAACATTAAAGGTTTGGGGGTTTCTCTGTCTCATTCTTATCAACCTGGCTGCTATAATGGAACGTGCTGATGAAAATCTCCTCCTTCTGTTTAAAGAAGTTAGTGAAGCGTTTGATGCTGGGCCATCTGATCTGGGGTATCTCACTTGTAAGGAACTTTGTGCAGGGAGTGGCATCTCCCTTGGCCGGTGTACTTGTTATTAACTATGACCGGCCTTTGGTCCTAACTATTGGCATTTTCTGCTGGGCCTTATCAACTGCTGCAGTGGGAGAAGCCAGCATTTCTTACAGGTTGCAATGTGGAGAGCAGTTAATGGCTTCGGATTGGCAATTGTGATACCGCTCTCCAGTCTTTCATTGCTGATAGTTACAAGGTGGCGTGAGGGGTGCTGGATTTGGGTTACTAAGCCTTGTTGGTACTTTGGGTGGCATAGGAGGTGGCGTTTTAGCAACCATTATGGCTGGTCAGCAGTCTGGGGCATGCCTGGATGGCGCTGTGCCTTCTTTTGATGGCTACATTGAGTGTGCTGATTGGTTGCCTTGTTTCTTGTTTGTTGTTGATCCGAGAAAACAAACTAGTGTCACTCATGTTCTGGTGAAAATTTTGATAGTACAAACCTATTACTTGAGATATTTAGATTTGTCAAATGTTTTAGTGTCTCACAGCCATCTATATTCTTGACCAGTGTTTTCAGCTACCCAAATGCCCTGTGTTTGCGAACTTTACAGCGTATTAAGTAGCATTTATAATTTCCATTAATGTTTCGTAACTCAACTTCTTATTGTTGCAGGGATGAGTTGGTAGAAAAGGGTAATCTACTGTATCATCTGTTTGGCAGGAGTCTGGACAGCTACAAAAGCTGTTATCAAAGTGCCAACATTTCAGATTATAGTCCTGCAAGGCATTGTTGGTTCATTACCATGGACTGCCATGGTGTTCTTTACCATGTGGTTTGAATTAATTGGTTAGCACATAGTGACTTTACTACTTAATTGAGATATACCATATAATCACACTTTAGCTGCCCTGGATTGGAGTACTTAATAAGCTCATTCTAGTTATGCAGAAAGCAGCATTATTGTACTGGGTGTCCCTTTTACAATGTCATTGCATTTACCTCATTCTTTTCATGATGTGTGATGTCTTTGTGTCTTTTGTAGGTTTTGACATAGTAGTACTGCAGCCCTTTAAGTGTATTTGCTGTTGGATGGCATGGGGTCCTTCCTTGGCGGAATAGTAGCAGATCAAATATCACGAATCTACCCCACTCTGGCCGTATTATGTGTGCTCAATTCAGTGCCTTCATGGGTATTCCATTCTCATTGTTCCTTCTTAAGGTGATCCCACAATCAGAAGCAGCTTTACACCTTGCGTTACCCTCTTCTAATGGGCTTAACCATTAGCTGGAATGCCACTGCTGCAAATGGCCTAGTTTGCTGAAGTGGTCCCTGCCAAACACCGGACCATGATTTATGCATTTGATCGTGCTTTCGAAGGATCATCTCTTTCATTTGCTGCTCCTTTGGTGGAATTCTTTCAGAGAATAGTTGGCTATGATTCAAAGTCTATTGATCCGTTAAAGGGTCTGCGCGGGAGGTTTTGCTTTATCAAGGGGCTTTTGTCAATGATGGCTGTTCCATTTGGTTTGTGTTGCCTGTTTTACACGCCCTTGTATAAGCTTTTTCGGCGAGACAAATTTTAAAATACAATTTTTTTATCCAAAATTTATATTTTATTATTATTCAAAACCGATTTTGACCACGACAACTCTCTTTATCATCACTATTTAAACCTTCGATCTCTTTTTTACAAAATTTTTTTTACTCTGACACCTAATTTCTTGTCGATTATCAATCATTGTAAGACTAAGATTTCTTGTTTTTAACTAACTTTTTGCTAATTTCAGTGACAAATATTCAATCAATCACTACTATTTGATCCACCAATCTTCACTCTATAAAAATCTCTCTTACCTTGACCCTGTGTAACTCGTCAAATATCTTAAATTTATTTTGGATATTAAAGGAATATAAATTTTGGGTAAGAACGTGTTATTTTAAAACCTTTTTGTGGGAAAGTGTACCAAGGCAAAACAATTGGTTGGGAAAAAGTCCTTGACTCTTTTAATAATCTATAAACGTTACAGTTGAAACGTCCCTGTGATAGGCTTGACACGGACCTTGAACCTCATCTCACGTGGGTGGGACTTTTTCGTAAACAATTCCACCTTCCACGGCCCTTCATAACTATTAAATTCCACAGAGTTAAGTAAATGAATATGAAATGTACATTAACCAATCATATTAAAACTAATACTGTCTTCAACAACAGCTGATGCTAAATCATTTTACGTATAATATTTTATATTATGGTGTAAAAATGAGTTAAATAACCAGAAGCAAGACCCATTTAGATGAAGTAGTTTTAGTTTGAGTTGTATATTTTAATGTTGTTAGTTTCTTAGAAATTTCTTAAGAGTCGTCATGGGATTAATTAAAAGAAGGTCAACTCGTCCAAATGCATCCCATATTCTTAGGTTACGAATATTTTTTCTTCTTCTCTATTATACACACACCATTCAGTGCCACGATTAACTTGTTTCGTCAACCTTATCTTTCTGTATTTTCTCTAGTTATGGTCGTCATTATGCAATTTCCCTTTCTGTTCGAGTTTACGCAAGTTTTATTGACAAAATAATATGGGAAAAATGTTCATGATTCCAGACCAGGCTTGGTCCTGGGCCTGAGACCTAGGAGTATCTAAAACTGGTTGACCTTTACAATAGAAATCAACTGAAAGAGGGCTAGTTTAGGAGCCCATTGGGTTTCTGTTGGGCATGTATTAAGATAGAAGCCCATTAATTTCTATAACTTTGAAACTTGATTTCTCAAATGATTTGCTCTTAATTTGATTAAATTTATCCACATTAGTTTATCATTACATTGCATTGCTCCCATGAGAATCGTACAGACAAATCATTTTTTTATATTAAAAACAATAATAATCAAATGAGTAAACAACATATTCCCACCCAAAGTTTGACCAAATCCCATGTTGGTACCACAAGTTCCATTTATTCCAAATTCTCACCCTTAAAGTAACAGGAAATTGTTAAATATAATGGCTTAGGGGTAAATTGGTCATTTCATAGAGAAGGGGCACATTAGCAGATCGTCGCCCCTAACAAAGATCCGGTGCACGTTAGCAACATCACCGCCGATGTTTTTCGCCCTTTTCCGGCGATTCTTCCACCTAAAATCACATTTGTCACCACCATTCGAACCCTCATCCTCCCCTCTACAAAACCATACCCTTGAAAACCCCTCATCACACGCCGATCTCCAGCCACGACAGCCGCCACATTCTACTGGTTTTCGTCGATGTCCACCAGCGAATGGCCACTAAACGGTTGCTGGGACATAGGGGGTTTTGTAGATTAGGAGACGCTGGTTGCAGTGGTGACGTCGAATTAGATTTTCATTACCGGAATCCAGTGAAGAATGACGAAAACCTAAGCTTGACGACACCGGCGATTGGAGGGCCCAATAAGTCGGGAACCAGAGGGGTTTTGGACGACGGACGATGGGGAAGGTGATGGAGGTGACTAGGGGTTTCGCCGGCATCAGAAATAGCCTAGATCCAGTGAAAACCGAGACGGTGCACAGTCACTGAGGGTGTAATTGATATAATTTCAAAATAAGATGGTTAATTTTATAATTTTAATAATTTAGGGGTTAAAAATAATTTATTAATTTGGGGTTAAAAGGCATTATGGTGATTGCACCCTCACTATCCTAAAAAATATTAACAGTGGGTGCGTTTGGTTTATTATTTTGGATAGGGTTATGATTACGAGAATATGATTTGCAGAATATGTGTTTAGTAGAGTATTTTGACCTTGATATTTGTGTTGAATATTTGATTAATATATTTATAAATGATTTATTAATATAATATTTTGTTGCATTTTGTTAAAATAATATATTATTATATATATAACTTATCAAGTTACATTTTAATAATACTAAATATTTTATTGGTAATTTTGTCACCCGTAGATATTAAAAAACAAAAACCCATGTTAATTTCAAGTACTAATCTAACTGTTTAAAAACATCACATTAATACATATATAACAAAAGTACTAATTATCAATCCTTACAATCATTATTACACGTATACTCCATTAACAGTTACGGCATGATCTACTGTGTTGCCTACAATACATTCGTTATGTTATCCCCATACGCTGGTAATGGTGGTGAACGGAGAAAGTTAAAAATGATGAAATGTTAAAGTGGGAAGTGTCACTGAAGAATAAAGAAAAAGCTGAGAAAAATAAAAGCCAATGGTAAAAAAAAAAAAAAAGTGAAAAATGTCAGTGAAGAGAAAGCTGAGCAAAATAAAAGCAATGGTAAAAAAGAAAGTCAGAAAACTGTTAGAAAAAATATTTTACAGATTAGATTGTGCAAATAATAAAACAAACATTATTTGAAAAATCAAATCCAGAATATAGATAATAATACTGAATCAAATATGATCAGTGTTATTTTAAGCGTGAGAATCTAGAATAAATAGAACTTACAGTACCAACTTAGGATTGCGTCAAACCTTAGGAGTGGAAATATGTCGTTTACTCTAATCAAATTAACTTTTAAGTTACAGCAGTAAAATTGTTTAGTAAAAAGTGTTTAAAACTGACTATTTATAAAAGGATTTTACAAGGGATAACTTTTAAAAATGAGTATTTATAAAGTTTATTTTACATTGTAAAAAGTCAAATATACCCATCCATAATTATTCAAATTACAAAATAAACTTAAATTCTAGACGTTCGGAATCCTACATTTGATTCGTATAAGGATGTGGTCATCGACAACCCCTTAGGCCTGCCAGCAAGAACGGGTGGATTAACATGAAGTCGTTGGCAATTATAGATTTTGAAAATCAAAGCAGTTATAGAAACGATATTTATCAAACACACATGAAATTATTTCTAAAGCTGATTATTTTTAAAATTGAGAAAAAAATGATTAAACTTCCAGCTATGACTATCTAGAACTAATAATAAATTTATTATGGAAAGTGTTAAGACATTAATAAGTTGATGACACCTCATTTATGTTACAAACTTGCATTATTTATAAAAAAAAATAATCATCACCCCCAAAATGTTTTCGGAAACAAATGGCAACAATGAGCTTGTCTCATTGGTCAAGGTTACAGAATATTTGGAAAAATGGAATGTTAAAGGCCACTAACATGATGCCATTTCCTTGATAATCAAGTCAAAGATAAGGACAAAGGAAAACTGCATCTGCAATGTCCTGTGAGGGACAACCTTATATATCCACGGATGTTAATCAAAGTTATTAGATCCGATGATATTGACTTTCTAACCAATTAACAATTAACAGCAACTCCCAACTTACTCAGTTAAAAAGATGATTCAACATCCCTGGCGCCACTTTTGAAAACCAAGTTTCCATATAAGGATGATTTTATGTTTTTTGGGTTTTTGGTTTACCTCTTCGGTTATTCCATCACAGTAGGAGTTTTGACTTTTGGCGTTGGCTGATTTGGAATAATTACAAATAATTCTTCGAGGGTTATTGGGATGGCAAGAGTTTCCTTGGAACAAGGCAAGTCAACGTCCAAGATCGCCGCAGATTCTGGGACCTGTTGTTGTTCAGCTTTTACAGGAGTTTTGTGCTATTGATTTATGGGCCGTAATCGTATTTATCACAGATTTGGTTCCGGTGCTGTCCCAAGATCTAAGCCTTTTTATCACAGATATCTCGATACTATGAAGTGAGTTTCTTGCGTGTTTTTGTTTTCCAGATTGTTTATTGTTTATGTGCTTTTTTATTATTTTTTTTTAAAGAAAATGGTTATGGAGTCGATTGAATTTTAAGAAATTTGTTCAGCTGGGATCCAGATGATATTAGAAAATGGAGGGATTTCTCTGATAAATGATTTGATTAAGCGTCTGTTGATTTGGAGTCTGATACTTTATCACTGTTGATGGAATAAATGTCATTTATTAGTTTTAAGATGGACAACTAACTCTTAGCATATTTGAAATAAGATTTTTAGAGTGGAAGAGTTGAAGCTATAGGCTATAAAATTCTTTTTATATTTCCTTGGATAATTAATGCTACCTTCATTTCTAAAACATAACTATTGCTTAATAGATGATCTATTTCTGTACGTAGCATTTATAGATGATCTATATCTTCCACTTCTGAATTTACTTCAATTGTGAGGTTTAGATGGACTAGAAATCATCGCTATGAACATTCCACTTAACAGCATCAGTATAGCATTTAATGTCTTGTTCAATTATACAACTCAAGATTCTTTTTCCCACATGACAATGGCATACTCAGATAATCCCAATTTTTCATTTCAGTATGGTTACTTGTTCTTTTAATTCATTTTCATGGATTTTTGCTTTGTTGGACAATTTTTTCCATCTAGCTTTGCCATTATGGATTTTGTACTGCAAAACCTCATCTAAATCACTATTTATTTTGTATTGATGAAATCATAACTAAGATTTTACATGTAATTCTAAACATATTTTTGAGAGGTCTTATATATTAGATCAACCGAGATTTATGAAGTAATTTGCATGACCTATGTTGGTTAGTGGATCATGGAATATTTAGTGAACTTTTTAAGTTTTTATCTTCCTGTTTTATGTATGTTCAACGATAGGAAGTATTATGTCTTATACCTTTTTCCAAGCCATTTATTTCCCTTGTATATAAAAGTTTTACTCTCTGTATTGATCCTGATTTCTGTCCCTTGGAAATATGTTCACTTTTCACAGAACATTAAAGGTTTTGGGGGTTTCTCTGTCTCTCATTCTTATCAACCTGGCTGCTATAATGGAACGTGCTGATGAAAATCTCCTCCCTTCTGTTTATAAAGAAGTTAGTGAAGCGTTTGATGCTGGGCCATCTGATCTGGGGTATCTCACATTTGTAAGGAACTTTGTGCAGGGAGTGGCATCTCCCTTGGCCGGTGTACTTGTTATTAACTATGACCGGCCTTTGGTCCTAACTATTGGCATTTTCTGCTGGGCCTTATCAACTGCTGCAGTGGGAGCAAGCCAGCATTTCTTACAGGTTGCAATGTGGAGAGCAGTTAATGGCTTCGGATTGGCAATTGTGATACCAGCTCTCCAGTCTTTCATTGCTGATAGTTACAAGGATGGCGTGAGGGGTGCTGGATTTGGGTTACTAAGCCTTGTTGGTACTTTGGGTGGCATAGGAGGTGGCGTTTTAGCAACCATTATGGCTGGTCAGCAGTTCTGGGGCATGCCTGGATGGCGCTGTGCCTTCATTTTGATGGCTACATTGAGTGTGCTGATTGGTTGCCTTGTTTTCTTGTTTGTTGTTGATCCGAGAAAACAAACTAGTGTCACTCATGTATCTGGTGAAAATTTTGATAGGTACAAACCTATTACTTGAGATTATTTAGATTTGTCAAATGTTTTAGTGTCTCACAGCCATCTATATTCGTTGACCATGTGTTTTCAGCTACCCAAATGCCCTGTGTTTGCGAACTTTACAGCGTATTAAGTAGCATTTATAATTTCCATTAATGTTTCGTAACTCAACTTCTTATTGTTGCAGGGATGAGTTGGTAGAAAAGGGTAATGCTACTGTATCATCTGTTTGGCAGGAGTCTTGGACAGCTACAAAAGCTGTTATCAAAGTGCCAACATTTCAGATTATAGTCCTGCAAGGCATTGTTGGTTCATTACCCTGGACTGCCATGGTGTTCTTTACCATGTGGTTTGAATTAATTGGTTAGCACATATGTGAACTTTACTACTTAATTGAGAATATACCATATAATCACATCTTTAGCTGCCACTGGATTGGAGTACTTAATAAGCTCATTCTAGTTATGCAGAAAGCAGCATTATTGTACTGGGTGTCCCTTTTACAATTGTCATTGCATTTTACCTCATTTCTTTTCATGATGTGTGATGACTTTGTGTCCTTTTGTAGGTTTTGATCATAGTAGTACTGCAGCCCTTTTAAGTGTATTTGCTGTTGGATGTGCATTGGGGTCCTTCCTTGGCGGAATAGTAGCAGATCAAATATCACGAATCTACCCGCACTCTGGCCGTATTATGTGTGCTCAATTCAGTGCCTTCATGGGTATTCCATTCTCATTGTTCCTTCTTAAGGTGATCCCACAATCAGTAAGCAGCTATTACACCTTTGCTGTTACCCTTCTTCTAATGGGCTTAACCATTAGCTGGAATGCCACTGCTGCAAATGGCCCTATGTTTGCTGAAGTGGTCCCTGCCAAACACCGGACCATGATTTATGCATTTGATCGTGCTTTCGAAGGATCATTCTCTTCATTTGCTGCTCCTTTGGTTGGAATTCTTTCAGAGAACATGTTTGGCTATGATTCAAAGTCTATTGATCCGGTTAAAGGGTCTGCGCGGGAGGCTTTTGCTTTATCACAGGGGCTTTTGTCAATGATGGCTGTTCCATTTGGTTTGTGTTGCCTGTTTTACACGCCCTTGTATAAGCTTTTTCGGCGAGACCGTGAGAATGCTAGATTGGCCAGTTTAAAAGAGGAAGAGATGTTTTGAAAGGCTCTATTTCAGTTGACTGCACTGTCAATCATAACTTCTCAACTCTAGGACATTTTACTGAGAATTCGATTCAATTTTTCTTCTCAAACTGAAGAGGGACTTCAGCTGACATGTCTGCTGATTGGTGTAGGACAACTGTCGAGAGAATAATCCTTTTTCCTGATTTAATGCAAACAGGTTGGTTGTAATGAACTTGTTTAGATTAATTTTGATTCACACTAATCATCAAGGTAGAACATATGCAAGTCCAACATTATCTGCGTTAAAATTTCTGGGGATAGTCAGGATGATGTAGATAACTAGATGGGCTGCGTTTACAACTAAACAGCTTGACGTGAATTTCTGTAGTTGAATTGCTTTGCATACAGAATGATACCCCTACTATGCAAATTAATGAGACACATCCAAGTTCATGTTAGCTAAGCCCCAAGGTTTCCCGGTTACTATCCTGTAAGATACTTAGCATGGTTGTGCAGCTAATGAGGAACAGCAACCAACTGAGACTGTTTTTATGATCATAAAACCATTTTGGCAAATCGTGAGGAATTTGATCAGATAACTCTGGTTTTGATTTGGCTCTTATTCGTTGGATGGTAGTTTTGGTATAGCAGTGCTGCCTAATAATACTATTCTGTTGATTTATATAGATGGTTCAGGCAAATTCTAGAGCCCTTGGTTTCTTCTTTTTCCTGTTCCATTTGAATCGTCATCACGTGCTTAGCTGTTATTTTCACATGTTTTCAAACAATTTAAATATGAATGGTGTTTTAAATGTCTCGAAAGGACACATGATGAGATTAGGTTTTGTCTGGTCTGGTCTGTATTCAAAGTTGGCCAAACATCATTAATTCAATGGTGTGAATCTGCATATTCATTTTAAGCTAATGGAGTACTGGAGAAGAGATTTTCCATTTTCCTACTACATTGGGAACTCGGGTCCAGGACTCATGCGTGTCTGTAGCGCAGAGACACAGGATAAAATCGAATCTGGGGTTGTTGAAAATGATAATAACATATCACATGCCAACAGACAGAAATGACATCAACATAGTTTAACAGGTAAGCCGTGCTTTTTTTGGGATCATAAGTGGTTGGTCTTTTTTAAGGAATCCAGGTCCTTCCAGGAAAATACAGCAAAAGCATAACTTGAAAATTAGAATTAGCAGATAAATGTTACAACCCACCACCATAGTGGCATTTACATACACGATTCGAAATATTCATCCCCAATATACCCACCTTCCAAAGCCATTCTCACATTTGCCTCGAACACATGTGGATGGTCCCTCAACATATCAGCAGCGTCATGATTGAGGGGATCCTCACAATTTGGTTCCTGCATACATAAATTAATGCAACCAAAAAAGTTAGAACAAATAAAATCTATATGTCATATTAACTTAAGACAAAAGACACACACAGAATGATAGCGTATTACCGTGAAGAGATGATACAATCCGTAAATGATAGTGTTAATATTCAGCACAGGTTTCCAATCTTCTCGCAAGACATTGAGGCAAACGTTTCCTTCCAAGTCAATATTGGGATGGAAGACCTGAAGGTTTGATGCAAATTTGTAAAAAGCCAAAAAACATAGCACCATATGAATGTTAAGTATATGGTGAAAAATTAACAGGATGGAGATGGAATGCTCTACCTTGGTCTTGCACTTAACCCTTGGCGCATCATGTGGATAGATAGGGGGAACTTCGAAAGAGAACAAGAACGTCCCATCTCTGTAGCAACAATTTGGAAAGGATTTAATCAAACAACACTGAATATTGAGACACACAGAACAGAGGAACCTTGCTTTCTTTGAAGTAGGGAAATTGCAGGAATTAAATTTCAGCAAAATGCCAATGCCTTTTGTTTGAGTTGAAACTATGGACAAGGGACATAAAAAAACTCCTTACTTGTAATACCCTCCATCAGGCTTAATTGAGATCTCAAAATTCATCAAGTCGTCCTTGCCATTGGGGAATGTTATGTTGCAAGAATCAGGTAAGTTCAGCTCAGTGATATCTATGACAAGTAAAATGCCAAGATTTATGTTAGGAATACAGGCATTAAGTAAATGATGAAGAACTGAGAAGACAAAGTTAAAAGACTTTCCTTGGGAAAAAAAACAACTCAAATCTCTGTTCGATGAATCTTGTGTACTTTTCCACCTCATCTTACAAAACTTAACCCAGCAAAATTATAATAAAGTAAATAATATTTCTTCATCCTGTCCTTCTTCTTACACTTGAAGTAAGGTGTTTGATAGAAAGTTAAAAACAATGTAGGCAGAAATATGACAGTGTGATACTGGAACAAAAAAAAAAAAAAAAAAAATGTCTTCTTTACTAGTAAAAACCAACATAAATGAAGAGATGAAACCATTCAACACACATAAGAGAAACCTTTTTGAAGACGCAACTCCCCAGCCGACTGCTTTTTAACAGGTACAACNCCGTTGTTTTCCCATGTTTTGCAGGACCTAGGTGAGGACACTGTCGGATGGATGTCGGCGTGCGAGGAGGAGTGGCTACACTGTCCCTGATGTTTTGATGACTTTTTGTATACGTTATATATATTTTGTGTAAAAATGCATATGTTTGTAAAGAGTATGTATATATGTTTAATAAAAGAAAAACTTGGGCCCAATTTCTTTATCTTATTTTATATGTATTTCCTTATAATCTTTTGAGTAGTAGTGGCTATTACATAGAATTTCCAGATCGCAGGGGTGAAATTGTCAATTTTTAAACATGTATGGGGTAAAAGTAATTTTATAAATATTGGGGGTGTTTTAATTTATTACATTAGGGGTAGCCAACCGATTGGGTCAAACAGGGTTGGGTCGGTCATACAGGGTCAACCTGACCCAAAAAGTCAAAGTGGGTCATGCGACTCGAGTAGGTCAACTCGGGTCAACTCAACCTAGGCAAACAGAGTCACTTGACCCGATGAACATGGTTTAGCCCGACCCGCTTACTGACACAGTCAACTCACCCCAGTCAACACTGACCATTGACAATGCGTGTAGAGGCGCGTGATAGTGTTTCTTGGTGCATGGAAGTGATATTCCTGCACATGATAGTGCGTGAGAGCACGTATAGGTGCGTGAAAGCGCGGGAGTGGTGTTTATGGCGCTTGAATGCGAGTGAGACTATTTTTTGGCGTGTGATCGTGTTTTCCAACGTGTGAAGGTGATCTTCCAGCACGTGGCAGCATGTGCGAGCATGTATGGGGGCATGTCAAAGCATGATGTGATGTTTTCGGCGCGCGAGAGTGGTGTGACTTTTTTTTGGAGCATGTGGTTGCGCGTAAGGCTATTCTGGTATTGTTGAAGATGAAATTACCTTTAAATCACATTTCCCTCTATTATTGTTAAAGTTATACTCTATCCATGTGCAACAATTATATAGAGTATAATTTATAAGGAGTGATTGTTTTTTTGGTTGGAACAATTATCAAATTAAGATTGTCAGAGATAATAAGATTTTATATATAATGAAATCTTAATTATGACTTTTATGTGGCTAGCTATGTATATGAAATATGAAGCTGAAATTAACTAGCTATGTATATAACTTATTAATTTTCTTCTGAGATAGCGGGTACAGCTGCCAACCAAATTGCTTTATATGTATATTTTATGCACCGAATCAATCCATTTTCTCAACCGTTGTTCTGAATGCAGAAACATGATCTATGACATAATTAAATGAAATTAAGATAATATTAAGAGTCAGATATTTGATAGGATCAAAAATTCAATAATTTAGGTTGTGATGCCCACAAATTTATTATTGTTATGTCTCAAAAGTCACGCTTATGTCAACTTAATAAATGTGTTGCCAAGCCCATATCTCCTCAAAGATATTCACACCAACTCTATCTCATTTCAAGAAATGAATGGACGAGAGCCTTCCATGTGTCAAGGCAACTTGCAAAACACTCATTACATTGAGTGTTTAGGTGTATAAATGGGCACTCCTCTTCCCGAAGAAGGAGGCTGGGCTGAGATTTGAGCTTCATTTCATTCTCTCTCTGTAAACACTGTATTTCTTCATCTTTGTATGCCTTACGGGCAAAATTATAGAAATAGTCAGAGATCAATAAAATAACAGTGGATGTAGGAGTCGTTTGTTGCATCAGAACCACTATAAAAAACCCCTCTTGCCAATCTTTTATTTATGTTTTCTGCAACATATATAATCTCAGCTCCATATTTAAATCTCATAGATCCATCACGTGTGATTCCTAAGTCCGCTTAGCGTTTCTCACGTGCGAGTAGTTGGCGTCCAAAATCAAGCGTCAACAGTTTGGTGGCCCATGCAGGTTCGGTTCTCAAACCTACATCCAAGTTCCTTGATGGCATGCTCAGATCTCAAACCTGTATCAAAATTCTCCAATCGCATTGCCAGATCGTAGATCGCACGCATTAGAGTTCTCCGATCGCGTGGCCAGATCGCAGATCGCACGCCCATGCCGTCCTGATCCTCGGCTTCAGATCGTTGATCTTTAGCTTCAAATCGTGTGTTCAGATCGCTGATCACACGCTGAGATCGCTGATCTCTTGTGCTCTTAGGTAGAGCTCGTTATGATCTCTCAGGTCGAGCTCGTCATGACCTTTTCAGGTCGAGGTCGTTTTGACCTCTCAGGTCGAGGTCGTTTTGACCTTTTTAGGTCGAGCTCGTTTTGACCTGTCAGGTTGAGGTCATTTTGACCTCTCAGGTCGAGGTCGTTTTGATCTCTCAGGTCGAGGTCGTTTTGACCTTTCAGGTCGAGGTCGTTATGACCTCTTAGGTCGAGGTCGTTTTGGTCTCTCAGGTTGAGCGCGTTTTGACCTCTCAGGTCGAGGTCGTTTTGACCTCTCAAATTGAGCTCGTTTGGTTCATTCAGGTTGTTTTGACCTGTCAAGTTGAGGTTGTTTTGACCTGTCAAGTTGAGGTCGTTTTGACCTCTCAGATTGAGGTCGTTTTTCTCATTGTGCTCGTTTTGACCTCTCAGGTCGAGGTCATTTTGCTCTCAAGTTGAGCTCGTTATGACCTTTTAGGTCGTGCTCCTAACAGATTTCAGGTCATGCTCCTAACAGATTTCAGTTCGAGACTATAGCCATTCAAATCAAAGACTTGAGTTTCTGAAGCGCGATTACGCACTTCAAAAACTGGGGGGCTTTTGTTATGCCTCAAAAGTCACGCTTACGTCAGCCTAATAAATTATATTTATCAATCAAATATTCTATTATATGATCCGGAAGTCTGAAAGTAGCACTCATATATAGTCATTGGTAGTTTGACCCTTACCATTTTCCCGTTCCACCAACTCATTCACTGAACCAGTTGAAATTAAGTAATATATTGTGTCGATTATATTTATATTTATTTCAATAATCTGTCTCCTAAATCAATGTTACATGTTTCAGCGAGTGAAAGGAAGTCATCTTTGAAAGTAGTCCACAGGCATGGTCCATGTTTTAAACAAAATGGAGATGAAGCGAACTCTCCATCTCACGCAGAGATCCTCCTGCAAGACCAAGCCCGAGTTAACTCAATTCATTCTAAACTCTCCAAGAAGTCTCGCCAAGTTGACAGAAAGGACGCAGGCGGCTCCACACTCCCGGCCAAGGACGGTTCCTCGATGGGATCAGGCAATTACATTATTACCGTGGGCCTCGGCACTCCAAAGAAATCTCTGTCACTGATATTTGACACAGGTAGCGACGTCACTTGGACACAATGCAAGCCTTGCGTCAGATATTGCTATCCACAGAATGACCCAATATATGACCCCTCTGCCTCCAAAACATATACCAATGTTTCTTGCAAATCAGATATGTGCGATGAGCTCGAGTCAGCCACAGGTCAATATTTACATCTTAAAAGTTCAATTATATATTCACACTAAGTTATACACAAATTTTAATTCTGTTGCTGTATGCAGGTAATTCTCTGGGATGTGCATCTTCAACATGTCTTTATGGAATAAGATACGGAGACAATTCATTCTCCATTGGATTTTTTGGCACGGACACGCTTACTATAACCTCTGCAGACGTTTTCAAAAACTTCTACTTTGGGTGCGGCCAAAATAACCGTGGACTATTTGGTAAAACAGCTGGTTTGCTTGGTCTTGGCCGAAACGCAGTCTCTGTGGTGTCTCAAACTGCCACAAAATACAAACAATTCTTCTCCTACTGCTTGCCTTCGTCATCCAGCTCAACAGGCCACCTCACTTTTGGCAATTCTGGTGGCCCCTCGAAATCAGTAAAATTTACTCCACTCTCCGCTGTCACTAAGGACACATCCTTTTACGGCCTTGACATTGTTGGACTCAGCGTCGGTGGTCAAAAACTATCCATTTCCAAGTCAGTTTTTTCAAATGGTGCTATTATTGACTCAGGCACCGTCATAACTCGCCTTCCACCAGCCGCCTACTCCCCCTTGAGCACAGCATTCCGTAAATTGATGGCCGCATATCCAACAGCTCCTGCTCTGTCGATCCTCGACACGTGCTACGATTTTAGTAATTATACTTCCATCAAAGTGCCAAAGATTAGCTTCTTTTTCAATGGTGGGGTTGAGGTTAGCATTGACGTTACAGGAATTCTATACGCGAATAGTGTGTCGCAAGTGTGTCTGGCAATAGCAGCCAATAGTGATGCAAGCGACGTAGCAATCTTTGGAAACACCCAGCAGAAGACAATGGAGGTGGTGTATGACGGCGCTAGAGGAAGGGTTGGGTTTGCTCCAAAGGGTTGCAGCTAGTAATTCAGAGTTATTGATCAAAAAGAGAATGTTCTTCAAGTTCGCAGAGGTGTGTTGTTAAATGGTTTTATCAGTGAAATAAAGAAAAATTAGTGCTCCCATAACAAAAGATTATGTGTTATAGCTTCATAAATAATGAACTTCAAAGTCATGTAAATTTTGGTCAGAGTTCTGCGTGCCCTGCAATGAAACTAAATTCTCTTCTTTGAGTTTTTTAAGCATTTGATTGTTTTATTATTTCTTCTTTGACCTTCCTAAACAATTAGTGTGATCAAGTAAAAATAATCAAACTTCAACCAACAATTGTTTTACGAAACAGAAAGAACCAGCAATGATTTAAGAAAAAGATGCTACAAAACCATGACAAATATGAAAAATAAAAATAAAACTAAAAAAAAAGGAATGAAAGAAAGAAACATTAGTCTTGGGTACAACGTCTGTACAATATCACCAATCAGTGACAATTTTTATATTTAATTGGTTAATATATTCACATTATGTAATGTATGTTGTTGTCTTTTTTACTTATTTTAATCCTTAATATAATTACTTATATGTAATTCTATATATACATATGTAATTGACATAATGACATAGAAAAGAAAAAGTTTTTGAAGATACTACTCACAAAGACTCTTAGATAGTCGAATGATTCAATAAAGACTTTTAAACGTACTATTCAAAAAATTTGAAGTTCAAGTCTATTTTCAGTTTTTAATAATGATGTTATTGAAATTTGTATCCAAATGATATTTTTATAAATTGACTCGACCGAAACATCCCTTATCATTTAAAAAAAAAAAAAAAAGGGTTCTTGAAGATTGTAGCATTAATTCACGACTAATAAAAAGGAAAAATGCTGTCGTCCACTTAAAATTTTGGATAAGTCCATAAGTCGTCCACTCATAGCTCTACAGTTGACTTGCCTCCTAGTGGACGACGACTTTGCAATCCACTATTGGAACTTGTGAAGCTTTTCGTTTTCGTTTGAGTTATACGGACCAATTAATTATTACTTAAATCCTTTCACATTACAGAAATAAGTAAAGTGGCATTTGCATTGTAGTGGCGGCCAATATTTCCACGAAGTTTCAACTGGGTTGTTGTTTACTTTTAGGCCGAACGACTTTCACCCAGCCAAATTTTGTCATAAACATAGATCGGCTATTGTTTTAAATACAAGGATATTATTGTCTAAAATTTTAGTTAAATAAGGGTAAAATTGAAATAGAATATTAATATAAATTTATTTTAAAATGAGGGTATTATTGTCTAAAATTTTTATTAATAAAGGATAAAATTATAACAAAAAAAGATAACCTTAGTAATCTCAGAATACCTAAGAAAATGAAAGTAATCAGATTACCTCCAATATTATCAATAGTGACTACTATTGATATTTGAAGATTACCGGAATCTTATATTACTTGATAACCAAATGTGGTAATTAAATAATATAAGATGATATTATCACAATAATCTGATATTACCGTCAACCAAACGCCCCTAAATGTTATGGGTTGTGCGGTGAATCTCTTAGCCCTTGGGATGCGTCATGCGTGCCAGCTCTCCACCAATTACTCTCAAATCAGACGGCAGGATCCTTCCATGTGGCATCACCCTAACCAGAAATTTCTCCATCAAGATCGGCTACTCCAAGTACAGTGGTTGAGTACTGTCTTAGGTATGGCACACCTGATGCAAATCCACTGTGGAAGTATAAAAAGGGGAAGCCATTTCCATTTCAAGGGGAATCCTTCCGCCAAACACACTCACACAAGAAAAAGTCAACTTAGAGAGGGAAAAAAGAGCGGAACTCCCACGCGTTAGATTTTCAATATACAATACGACAAACCAGTTGACAACCATGGTGTGAAAAGTCTTCTCATTCATCAAAGGAAATTTTTTAGTAAACCCCCACGCGTTTTAGTAATTATGAAAGCATTTTTGGTTATAAAAACAAGACCCTAGCCCGCATTCCGTCCACTTTTGTTAACGAAAATCCGTTGAGAATGGAAAGGAGGATTTTATTCTAAACAAAATTACATAAAAGCCCTCATCTCATTTTCACCCACCCCGGCAACCCCCACTACTTAGAGAACTGACACTTTGGCCTTTATTCAACCAAAACACCGAACAGCCACCACTATTGTGTAGTTTTATAATCTTTGTGCAATTTGGAGCACACATATATATAAAGATGGATCCGACTACAATATGCGTCACGCAAATATATGTGTAGCCGGTGCTGCGTGTATATATGCGCGCAACATGAGAGACCTACCATTGTTAAATATTACTTTCATGGCTTATACAGCGTCCAATTCTTGAAAGGGTTTGGCTGTTTGGAACTTCTCGAGTTGATCGTTACTTGATGAACATGAATCAAGTTTCTTTCCTATCTACATGCACCTGATGATTTTTAATATTATTGGCCATGATCAGATGCATCTAAGCAATTTTTGGGCAATTGACACTCGATGAAAATCAAGTAAATCGTTTGTATTTTTGTTTAATAAAGTCACATAATTTGATAGCTATTTTGGCACTATTTCATAACAAGCACAAAAGTGTATATATATATATATACACACACATTAGAAAAGGCCACATAATTAATATAAGTCCTTCTCTTGCCTTTTATAGTTTCCTGTTGTATATCAAATTGTTACTTTTGGTTCCTATGAAGAAAAAAGAAAAATACCCTTTATAATTCAAAGGGAGAAAAGAGCACCAAAAAGTATAAGGAGTAATGGAATTATATATTAGTCAAAAGTTGGGCGATATTATTAAATGGAGAGTTAAAATAAGAAATGAAAGGAAGCATTCAAGCACTAAAGAAATATTAGGTCCAAGGCCATAGAGAAACTAGTGGTGGAATTTATAATTTATATAATTTTCCAGCGCCAAAAGCTTATAAAGCTAGCTGTCTAACCAGCATTAGAGTGTGCCTTTTGTAGGTTGTGAAAGATTAGTGTACTGAGGTTCATGGCTACTACCGTTTCCTTTGTTTTTCTTAGGCTTCTTCTCTGTGCTTATCTTCTTTCATTATGCCTTCTTTGCTCCTTGAAGAATGGCTATGCTTTTGGAGAGAGAGAATATATAGAGACGCAAGAAGTCAAGAACGATGAAAATCATTATTATCATCATAATTCACATACTATTCAACTCAACTCTCTTTTACAGTCACCTGTTTGCGATCCTTCCACCAAAGGTTAGCTTTCACTTTGAATTCTCTTTGTCTGCAGTCTGCTGAATTAAGTTATCTTCATATATAAATGTTGTATTACATTTTTAAGTTCGTCAATCGTCATCAAAACTTAAAAAGTATATATTTATCAATCAAATATTCTATTATATGATCCGGAAGTCTGAAAGTAGCACTCATATATAGTCATTGGTAGTTTGACCCTTACCATTTTCCCGTTCCACCAACTCATTCACTGAACCAGTTGAAATTAAGTAATATATTGTGTCGATTATATTTATATTTATTTCAATAATCTGTCTCCTAAATCAATGTTACATGTTTCAGCGAGTGAAAGGAAGTCATCTTTGAAAGTAGTCCACAGGCATGGTCCATGTTTTAAACAAAATGGAGATGAAGCGAACTCTCCATCTCACGCAGAGATCCTCCTGCAAGACCAAGCCCGAGTTAACTCAATTCATTCTAAACTCTCCAAGAAGTCTCGCCAAGTTGACAGAAAGGACGCAGGCGGCTCCACACTCCCGGCCAAGGACGGTTCCTCGATGGGATCAGGCAATTACATTATTACCGTGGGCCTCGGCACTCCAAAGAAATCTCTGTCACTGATATTTGACACAGGTAGCGACGTCACTTGGACACAATGCAAGCCTTGCGTCAGATATTGCTATCCACAGAATGACCCAATATATGACGCCTCTGCCTCCAAAACATATACCAATGTTTCTTGCAAATCAGATATGTGCGATGAGCTCGAGTCAGCCACAGGTCAATATTTACATCTTAAAAGTTCAATTATATATTCACACTAAGTTATACACAAATTTTAATTCTGTTGCTGTATGCAGGTAATTCTCTGGGATGTGCATCTTCAACATGTCTTTATGGAATAAGATACGGAGACAATTCATTCTCCATTGGATTTTTTGGCACGGACACGCTTACTATAACCTCTGCAGACGTTTTCAAAAACTTCTACTTTGGGTGCGGCCAAAATAACCGTGGACTATTTGGTAAAACAGCTGGTTTGCTTGGTCTTGGCCGAAACGCAGTCTCTGTGGTGTCTCAAACTGCCACAAAATACAAACAATTCTTCTCCTACTGCTTGCCTTCGTCATCCAGCTCAACAGGCCACCTCACTTTTGGCAATTCTGGTGGCCCCTCGAAATCAGTAAAATTTACTCCACTCTCCGCTGTCACTAAGGACACATCCTTTTACGGCCTTGACATTGTTGGACTCAGCGTCGGTGGTCAAAAACTATCCATTTCCAAGTCAGTTTTTTCAAATGGTACTATTATTGACTCAGGCACCGTCATAACTCGCCTTCCACCAGCCGCCTACTCCCCCTTGAGCACAGCATTCCGTAAATTGATGGCCGCATATCCAACAGCTCCTGCTCTGTCGATCCTCGACACGTGCTACGATTTTAGTAATTATACTTCCATCAAAGTGCCAAAGATTAGCTTCTTTTTCAATGGTGGGGTTGAGGTTAGCATTGACGTTACAGGAATTCTATACGCGAATAGTGTGTCGCAAGTGTGTCTGGCAATAGCAGCCAATAGTGATGCAAGCGACGTAGCAATCTTTGGAAACACCCAGCAGAAGACAATGGAGGTGGTGTATGACGGCGCTAGAGGAAGGGTTGGGTTTGCTCCAAAGGGTTGCAGCTAGTAATTCAGAGTTATTGATCAAAAAGAGAATGTTCTTCAAGTTCGCAGAGGTGTGTTGTTAAATGGTTTTATCAGTGAAATAAAGAAAAATTAGTGCTCCCATAACAAAAGATTATGTGTTATAGCTTCATAAATAATGAACTTCAAAGTCATGTAAATTTTGGTCAGAGTTCTGCGTGCCCTGCAATGAAACTAAATTCTCTTCTTTGAGTTTTTTAAGCATTTGATTGTTTTATTATTTCTTCTTTGACCTTCCTAAACAATTAGTGTGATCAAGTAAAAATAATCAAACTTCAACCAACAATTGTTTTACGAAACAGAAAGAACCAGCAATGATTTAAGAAAAAGATGCTACAAAACCATGACAAATATGAAAAATAAAAATAAAACTAAAAAAAAAGGAATGAAAGAAAGAAACATTAGTCTTGGGTACAACGTCTGTACAATATCACCAATCAGTGACAATTTTTATATTTAATTGGTTAATATATTCACATTATGTAATGTATGTTGTTGTCTTTTTTACTTATTTTAATCCTTAATATAATTACTTATATGTAATTCTATATATACATATGTAATTGACATAATGACATAGAAAAGAAAAAGTTTTTGAAGATACTACTCACAAAGACTCTTAGATAGTCGAATGATTCAATAAAGACTTTTAAACGTACTATTCAAAAAATTTGAAGTTCAAGTCTATTTTCAGTTTTTAATAATGATGTTATTGAAATTTGTATCCAAATGATATTTTTATAAATTGACTCGACCGAAACATCCCTTATCATTTAAAAAAAAAAAAAAAAAAAGGGTTCTTGAAGATTGTAGCATTAATTCACGACTAATAAAAAGGAAAAATGCTGTCGTCCACTTAAAATTTTGGATAAGTCCATAAGTCGTCCACTCATAGCTCTACAGTTGACTTGCCTCCTAGTGGACGACGACTTTGCAATCCACTATTGGAACTTGTGAAGCTTTTCGTTTTCGTTTGAGTTATACGGACCAATTAATTATTACTTAAATCCTTTCACATTACAGAAATAAGTAAAGTGGCATTTGCATTGTAGTGGCGGCCAATATTTCCACGAAGTTTCAACTGGGTTGTTGTTTNGAGTAACAACACACACACACACACACAAAAAAAAAAAAAAAAAAATTCGAAGCCAATTGACCCTAACGCCTTTGATCCTTGAACTAAGAAGTTTCTCTAACCATGAGGCATGTGTTCCACAAGCCCATTAAGGCTTCAAGGGCTGGCCTCGCTGAAGCAGAAGGACCGTGTTCTACAATTAATTTACAACATGCATTCTACTTGAGCAAATATTAAATCCACAAATGATCCTCGGCGCTTGTGCTTATGGAGTTTCTCTTAGCATGTGTTGCTCATTTTCATGTCTCTTTGGGTCTAAACTCAAAGAAGTAGTGGAAAGGGAGAACGGTATTTTCCCACACAAGGTTTGACGAAATGATACTTTCTCACCCTTCGTTAGATTTTGTTGTTAATATTTAACTAAAAAGACGAAAATATTCTTAAATATTTTACTTTATAAATTTTTTATTATTTTTTAATTAGCCAAAAAATCAAATATTAAAAAATCAAAAAAGAAAAAATAGTTAACCGCAACTAAAAAGTTAGAGGTAATGTTATGGAATTGTTTAAAGTTAAATAACCTTAATGTTTATTTATTGGTTATTTATAATGTCATCAATATCTCATCACTATTATTTAATCATCTATTAAATTTATATATATTTTTACTATCGAGTAAAGACTTTGACTTAACTAAATTTTAATTTATAATAAACTAATTAAGAAATAAACTATTTAGGTATTTTCATCTTTTTAGTTAAATATTAACCGAAAACACTAACAAAACCTAATAAGGATGGGAAAGTGTTATTTTGAAATTTGACGGGTGAGAAAGTGTTGTTTCACCAAACCTTTGGTGGAGAAATATTGTTCTCCCTAGTGAAAAGGCCACATGCCCACATTCGTCCTTGTATGGTCATAAATCATAATCTAAGGTTTCCCTAGGGGAAATGTTTGTTAGGATTATTAACAACGTTTCTCTCCATTAAACTTGCCATAGAGAAGTACCTTTCGTCTTTCATTAATTACTTATTTCTTCAAGCTAACAATAGACCATCAAACAGAGAATCGTTGTGCGCCAATTCAAGCAGTAATCAGGAGGAGGAAGAACAGTACTTGAGAGATTTTTAATATAGTGTGGTGGCCCAAGGCACTTCAATCAAAAGTCCTAAGAAGAAAATAAAGCTAAAATAAAATCGTTATTTTTCAATGCCTTTGCGGTCAGCAATAGAGGTAAGGGAGGATAAAAGTTATTTGCACATTCGGATCTCAAATAAGGGGAGACAAAATTGCATCTAAATTTTACATCTCCTGGTGCCTATAACAAGGCAGAGATGATTAAGCTTACAAAACACTGTCCCGACAAGCATATAATTGGCCATTGTGATTTCCACCATGTACCTCAGGTTTCATCTCCAAGCTTCCTTTATTTTTTTATGGCTTCTCTGTTCTTTAAACAACAATTATGCCCAGAAACTTGAACAACGTCAATACCCTCGTAGTCACTTTGTTAAAGTCAGTTCTCTATTACCATCAACTGTTTGCAACCACAATTCCACTAAGGGAGCATTTAGTTAGGGGTATTTGAGATTACTAGGGTAAAATCATCTTATATTACTTGATTATCATGTTTGGTTGTCGAGTAATATAAGATACCGGTAATGTTCAAATACCAATAGTAGTTACTATTGGTAATATTTGAAGTAATATGAATACCTCAATTTTCTTAGGTATTCTAAGATTACTAGAGTTATCATTTTAGTTACAATTATATCCCTTAGTAATAAAATTTTAGGATAATAATGCCCTTATTTTTAAATTTATTTACATGAATATGGCTTTTACTTTTCACCCCCAATTAATTAATTTTTTAGACAAAATTACCTTTGAATTCAAAACAAATTATAGCCCACCCAAGCCACCACCCCAGCCACTTGCTGTCGGTAACCACCGCCGCGGCCAGTCGTCACCGGAAAGGTGTACGGAAGGCTAAAAATGGGCACTATGTGTCGATATGGCCATTTTTGGCTAGATATCTAACCGAAAATGGCTAGATTTGACCATTGACGACCAGATCGATGGCTGTTAACGGCCACGTCTATGGTTGTCAACGGCCATCAATCTGGCCATTGACTGCCAGATCGACGGATTTGGCTGTTGACGGCCAAATCTGGTCATATTGACACACGACAGCCATTTTTGGCCTTCCGTGCGCCGTTAGGTTGCCGGCAGCCAGCGATGGTTGCTGACGGCAAGTAATGGCTAGGTTGGTAGGGGGTGTTTTGTTGATTTTCTAAACTTTTGTTATGGGGTTGTTTTGTTAAATTTTTAAATGTGAGGGGTTATAGTAATCCAAATAATAATAATATTAAAAAATAATATAATAATAATATTTAATTAGGGGACAATTTAGTAATTTAAATAATATACTTACCAATTTATTCCTCCAAACTAAATATATTAATATAACATACCCACCAATTAACTAAACTCATTTTTTTAAAGATTTCTAGTAATCTTTAAGGTAATCTGTCTTTCTAGTAATCCAATATTCTCTGAATCAAATGTCCCCTAAAGATAATGGATGATTATAAACTATTGTTTATCACTAAGCGCCTTGCTAAATATTATGAATTACTCTTGTCCATAAATCAAATATGGTTATTAATTATTGTTGTTTTTTATGATCACGAAGCGCCTGACTAAATATTATGGTATTTTTTTATTTTTTGTTTCAGTACCAAACAAAGTGCCTATAGAAGTATGGCCCATGCACGACGCTGAATCAAGGCACGGCAAAAACTCCCAATTACTCAGAAATTCTGCGCAAAGACTGATCCCAAATAAATTTCATTCAGTCCATAATCTCCAAGTCCAAGAATTTAAAGCAAACGCTGGGAATTTCAGTTCCTGCCACGTCTGAAGCAGACGGGACGTCGTACGAGTTCTATGCGATCGGCCCAGGCCCAAGATGTTTCTCTCCTTTTGGACACTGGAAGTGGCCTCGCTTGGACTCACTGCAAGCCTTGCACAAAACACTGCTTTAAACAAAGGGGTCAGTTTTACGATCCATCCAAGTCCAAAACCTATTCAAACGTTCCATGCCACTCTTCAATCTGCCTCGCCCACAATGGTAATTAATTATAGAGCAATACTAACTTTACAAAGAGTTATACAAGGAGTCATATAAAAAGACAATTTCTATCCTTAAAATTTATAATTACCTCTCTCTCTATCTTTTTCGCTTCTTTTAAGGGTAAGAATTATCTCTTTGTATGACTCTTTTTATGCCTCTTTGTAAGGCTAGTGTTACTCTTAATTATAATGCAAGTTCAGGATTTCATCATTTCTGCGAGTAAAGTAGCTCCACATTTTGAATCTAAAGTAATTAATTAAAATAAAACTATCAATAAATAATAACAAAAGCACTGATTTTCACGAGCCAAAGCATACCTTTGATAATATTAATCTAAAAACATTTAAATAATTCTTTTAGTAGCAATAAAGCTAATGTTAACCACCACTGAGTGGTCCAACAGTGAATTAGGACTTTTGATTGTATTACTCAAAAAGTTGTAAGTTTGATTTACCTGGGTTACTAATAAGAGTAGTTACTGAGACGATTTATCTGACTGTCAACGTTAGAATTCTGAGAGATTAGTTGAGGTGCGTATAAGCTAACATGAACATGATTACCAAAAAAATAAAAAAAGAAGCTAATGTTCTGAATTTTGCCTACAGCAGTGGTTATTGAAAATAAATATATCTGAATGAGTTGGATTCTATCTGAATGAGTTGGATTCTATCCTATGCATCGATAATTAACAAGAAATTGATCACTATAAATGCAGGCGACGATGCAGGTTGCATTTCCAGTAAATGCGGTTACTATATTGATTACGTGGATAGTGCTTATACCAATGGGCTTTGGTCGACAGAAAAGTTGACCTTAACCAATGGGGCCAATACATTAGTCATCGACGGTTATAATTTAGGATGTGGATTTAACAATTCTGCAGCCGCAGGTGACGATCAAGGACTTGAAGGAGCCTCCGGGATATTGGGACTTGACCGAAGTACACTCTCCTTTATATCACAAATGCCAGCTTCATTCACAAGCACTTCTCCTATTGTCTATCTTCATCTGGAAGCTCGCCTGGATACATAACCTTTGGTAAAACTGCTGAGGATATTAAAGCTTTTCCTCGTCCTTGGGAATGTTCAGCAACGTGGAATAGACGTGCATTACGATGTTGCTAATGGGAAGCTTGGGTTTGCTCCTGGTAGTTGCAGCTAATAACAAGGAAATATTTATCTTCCAATTTAGCTCTTGAAATTAACAGCCAGCTCAATTTTGTTTAATTTATGTTTGAAAGTGTATTCCTGATTTAAATGTTACCTTCAGTAACAAATTTTTCCCGACATAGTCTCCTCTAATGACTAATTAAATTAATGCCCACATCATCATTTAATTATTGTAAACTTGGAACCCTTATCATTATAGTTGAAATGGGAGAGAAAATGTTACCTTCAGTAACAAACTTTTTCGGATTGAGTTTAAAGTGAGAAGAAACAAAACTGTGTAGTTACAAAGTAAACTGTGTTATAACATTAATTATCAATTTAGAGAAATTAAAGGAAAATGTAAATGGATGAACGCCTAATTGACAGTCCGGCCCTTGGGCCTTGTACTTAATAGTTACTCTAACCATGAGACATGTAAATAGTAGGGATCAATGAAAAGTAAATTCGGAATGTTTATGTAAACTTTAGTCAGAGTAATGCTAATGCTAAGTCCATAGCCTTGTCTTACAACCCTGACATGACAGTTTGTTATTGGATATCTCATAAATAGACAAACAGGACCCATACAGGCAAGCGGAACTCATTTTACGAGTTGACCAATAACAAGTTATCACGTCGAAGGTTGTGAGATTGGGTTGAAAACCTAACATTATTTTAGCCTAAATGATCTTCAGGGTTTATGCTTATGATGGAGTTTCTGTTACCGGTGCTTATCATACCTCTTATTTGTCGTTCCAACTTCAAAAAAGTGGAAATGCCACATTCTTACCGAATTGCTCATATTCTAAGATTTCAACTTTCAATTATGATTCACCTACCACGAAACGAAATGGTTTGATTATTCTGCGAAAGTGGGAATGCATGCCACGGATGCTACTCTCTCATTCCTTCAGATTATGAACACTTTGCGATTCTCCTTTCTTTTCCTTTTTATTGTTGGGACCAATTTTGGTTACTCTAGCCAGTTGAAAATGGGACCAATTTTGTGTTGAATTAAGTGATACTTTTGTCCCTTTGATCTTATAGGGGCTTTTGTTTAATTTTATTAATCAGTGATATATAACTAGTGATCTATTAGTAAGTCTGAAACGTCAATTAAGCTTTTGGCAGTGGAGGCTCTTACCATGTGTTGGCTCATTTTCATGTCTCTTTGGGGTCTAAACTCAAAGAAGTAGTGGAAAGGTCACATTCTTACTTGTATGGTCATATTCAAAGGTTTCCAATTATAACTCATTATACCACTAAATATGTTGGCGTGAGAAGTGGTTTCATTATTCTGAAAGATTGGGGAATCCATTCCCACACGTTGTTTTTTATCATCACTTTTAATTCTCCACACTTTTCCATTCTTTTTGTTGGGACCCATTTCGGTCACTCTAGCTAGTTGATAATGTGTATGAACCAAACACAGTGGATAGTATCTGGCCCCTCCCACCATGAAATGAAACTTCTGATTGTGCTCAACTAATGTTTACTCAAATAATGCAAGGTGTGTTTAGGTTTTAGTGGGACTAGCGATGAAAATGTACATATTTTGTTGGGGAATATTCAGCAAAGAGTAATAGACGATGTTGCTAATGGGAAATATAGATTCTCAAATTTTCTTAATTCACAAAAATGTGGATGAGGCAGAAATATAGATAAATTCAGAAAAGAATGGCCAATATGAAAGCCTAAAAACTTGGCAGGACATATCACTTGTTTCTCGTCTGATTCTACAGGGGTAGCATTCCACTTAGTTGTTGATAATGACAATACTCTGTTTTTTATAGCTGGAATTTAGCTTGAGATATGATCAATGTTTTAATGGGGAATTGCTTCACCATATGTTGCAGATATCACTCTGGGTGCTTCCTTGCAGAAGTTGAGATGTCACTTCATAGCATATGTTGCAAATATCTCTCTCATGTGGTTCAAAACTTTTCAATCCAATAAAGATTTAAGCTTTGAAGAACAAAATGCAGAAATACTGGACTCAGTTAACTCGGGGCCCTCCACCAGAAACTAAAGTAATTTTCGATTTTTCCAGTACTCTTTTATTTGATCAAGATTTGAACTAATTATAGATTGGTTCCACACTGATATGAATTATGAAGTGATTGAGAAATATTGGATCAATTAGTTTGAGTTATAATTTATTGTTCAAAACAAAAGTGCAATCCAATCTAAGGATGGATTTGATTGGATAATAGTTTGGATTATGGATTATCCAATTCATAAATTTTAATATGGATGTTTAATCTATTTTTTGGTATTTTTAATCATTTTTCATATTATTTTTTTTATTTAACCTAGTAATTCTCAAAATACAAATTTTCCTTGGTACTAATTTGTATATTAATAATTATTTAATAAACATTAAAAATGTAGCATAATAATAATATTTGAGAACAAGACACAACACACTCATAAATTCGTAATCTTATATCCTTCTTTGCGGGACCAATTAATGCCCGATGCACACGTCACTAATTTTTTTTTTCTTCTTCTTCAAGGTTTCGATCATGGTTGTCACTCTTTGTGTGCTGCAAACATTTTATCCACTAAAGACTTGAAATGCCATATTCTAAGTTCAATCCTGAAAATGAAGCAAAAATAAAATCTAACCGTTAACAGTCTGATCTTTGACAGTAGATCTAGGCTGTTTCCAACCAAATCTATGATGGATTTCGTTGGAAATGGCTAGATCGTTGGAAATGGCTAGATCGATTCATGACCGACTAGATTCGATCTATTGTACATCATTTCGATGTTGGCGGTGACTGGCGGGCGATGGTTGTTGTGGCAGCGTTGTGGTTTGGGTGGGTGGAATGTTTTTTATTATTTTAAAACTGTTATGTAAAAGGTATTGTTAAATGTTTTAGTTGTAAAATATTATTAAACTTTCAATTGAATAGTAATATAGAAATCAACACGTTCTTTACTGTTTAAGATAAATACTAGGATAGAATAGAGTTTGAAAAGTTAAACAAACAATGTAAATCATTACTTTAAAATGATTGTAGTATCTGTTGTCAATGGAGCTAACGGAGAAAACAAACTGTCCGCACATTCGAAAATCAAGTACAAAGAGACTAGCTTGCACTTAATGCATTAAATTTTACGGTCTCCTCAATGCTTCGGCCAGCTGCTTATATAAAGCAACCCAAGAAAACAGAGTTTGCACTGTTCTAGCTGGTAACCGACTAGAGGTTAAGCTTCTTCCCATGTCCACTTATCTCCATGTTTCTCAGTTTCTCCTCCAAGCTTTCTTTCCTTTTTTATGTCTTCTCTGTTCTGTAAAGAACAGTTATGCTAAACGCTGAAGCCCAATCCTCTGATTGTCACATTGTTGAAGTCAGTTCTCTATTGCCCCCAACAGTTTGCAACCGGACTTCCACCAAAGGTTATATACATTAATTATACCAGTTTTGAATTTTCATAATTAATTAAAAAGGCTATTATTTTGTTGAATTATTATTGAGAGTCTGACAGAATATTATTTCTTGCTGTTTCATTCCAACAAAGCATCTCTAGAGGTTGTAAGCAAATATGGTCCATGCTCTACCATAAATGAGGGCAAAGTAAAATCTCCAAATACACGATTCTGCACAAAGACCGAGCCCGAGCCAAATACATCAATCCAGAATCTTCAAGCCCAAGATTCTGGTAGTGATGATGATGACCTTTAAAGCGAACAAAGGCCTTAACATTCGGTGCCGTGCCTTCTATCAAATGCGGAGTTTCATATTACTGTATCCCTGGGAACGCCAAGACAAGTTGTTACTCTCCTTTGACACTGGTAGCGCCATCACTTGGACGCAGTGCAGGCCATGCCTTAATGTTTTAAACAAAAAACCCCGTTATTTGATCCAACCAATCCTCGACTTATTCTTCCGTTCCATGCCGGTCGAAACCCTGTTTACCAGGTACAAAATCCTATAAATAATTTTTTATTTTCTTTCAATGTATCTCCATCATGAATTTAAAGATAGATGATCGCGTGCACCGATTCCTTTTGGAACATAAACGTATTCTTGTAAACAAAATTTGTTGATTACTGTACATGCAGATTTCGAACCAACTTGCGGTTCCATACGTGCTTCTACGGTGCCTCATACGGTGCGGTAGTTCCGATGGCCACGTAGCAACTGAAAAGTTAACCATAATGAATGGCTTTGGTACATTTGTCAAATACCCTTACATTTTCGGATGTGGCACTAACAATTCCGCCGATATTGATGGAGTAACTGGGTAATGGGTCTGGTCGAACTCCATCATCCTTTATATCACAACTTACCAAAATACTTTTTCTATATGCTTTCCGTCATTTATGGCTCCACTGGATACATAACCTTTGGCAAATCTGATGACGATATAAAAAAACAAATTCGTCAAATTCACCCAGTAACCACTTCTCCCAAACAGTCATTGTTTTACGATATTATGGTAATTGGAATGACCATCGCTGGAAAAAGGCTACCTGTGGCCAGTTCAGTGTTACTAAATTAGAAACGATTACTGATTCTGGAACAACCATCACGGCTCTGCCACCATCCCTGTATGTGGCCCTGAGATCAGCTTTCCGCAAGCAAATGTCAAATATAAGATGATAAAACCAGTGAGCGAACTTGATACTTGTTATGATTTTCGCAGTTATGATACAGTTGTAATACCAAGATTTCTTCTTCTTCAAAGTGGGGTTAAATTGGAGCTGGATGTAAGGGAATTATGTGGTATATAAAAGGATTTAACCAGTTGTTTAGCTTTTCAGACAGCAGACGCTGATGACCCTACTTTTAATTTTGGGTAATAGTCAACTAAGGGGAAAAGAGGTGCACCATGATATTGTTGGACAGAGGGTTGGGTTTGGTCCCGGTGGTTGCAGCTAAGCTCAGCTAAAGAGGAATGAATCTTCCAAATTAGCACTTGAAAATTAAGAAGCTGAAATTCTCTTGCTTAAATTTTATGTTTTGAATAATGTATTCCTAGTTATATGCTTGTACTTTCAAGAAACATTGAATAAAGTTTGTTATGCGCGATGCGCAAGTTTAAGTAGTATACATCTTGCATGTTAACTCTACCATTTTGTTATCATTAATTGTTAGAAGAAGCATACAAGTTTGCCTCTTTTCTTGTAAAAGCAGTGAGAAAGTGAGACAAATTTAAAGAGAAAAGTTTCAACCAACAAAGTGAATTCAAATTCTGCAACATCCAATTCTACTGTTGCTGTGTTTATCCTCTGTTTCTGCAGCAACTTTCCATGTTATTTTTCATTTTCATATATAACACTTCACCCTCATTTCCTTGTGCATTTTGTGTGTAACAAAGCTGAAATTTAAACCGACAAATTATATAAGCAGCACTTGGCACTTGGGAGGATCCGAAAGAAATGAAACTTCACGACTTGTTTATTTATGGGGTTTGCTTTAGTACTGTGTATTCCACGTAGCAAAGTGATGGGGCTTAACTGTTAAGCAGAGAATGTCTATAGTCATTGTTTTGTTAATTCTGATTCTGATTGGGAATAAAGTCTTTCTGGTATCTATAATAACAAACAACAGCTGAATGGCCATATTTGCTACATACTTTGAAAGTCGGCTTAGCAACATTGTTCCTCCTCCAGAATTTCTTCCACCTCTATGCAACGGCTATCTCTGTAATTACCACCTCTACTGTTTCCATTATTCTGAAACTTATTATGAGGATTATTATTGTTTTGATTTCCATTGTTCCCAGCATTACCACTATTTCTAGATTGCACATAGTTTGCCGCTAAATTATGATTCTGTTGACGCTTGATTTTGGACGTCAACGACTCGCACGTGGGAAACGCTGAGCTGACTCAGAAGACACACGTGATGGATCCATGATATTTGAATATGGAGTTGAGATTATATATTTTGCAGAAAAATAAATAAAAGATTGGCAAGAGGGGTTTTTATAGTGGTTCGGATGCAACAAGCGACTCCTACATCCACTGATATTTTATTGATCTCTGACTATTTCTATGATTTTGCCTGTAAGGCATACAAAGATAAAGAAATACAGTTTTTAAAGAAAGAGAATGAAAATGAAGCTCAAATCTCAGCCCAGCCTGCAGCCTCCCTTCTTCGTGAAGAGAAATGCCCATTTATTCACCCAAACACTCAATGTAATGAGTGTTTTGCAAGTTGCCTTGACACATGGAACGCTCTCGTCCATTCATCTCTTAAAAAGAGATATGGTTGGTGAGAATATCTTTGGAGATATGGGCTTGGCAGCTGGTACAAGAAGACATTAAATGAGTTGACATAGGCGTGACTTTTTAGGCATAACAAAAGCCCCCCAGTTTTTGAAGTGCGTATTCGTGCTTCAGAAACTAAGTCTTTGATCTGAATTGCTGCAGTCTCGAACTGAAGAGCTCGAACTGAAATCTGTTAGGAAAACGATCAGAAATCTGTTAGGAAAACGACCAAAAATCTGTTAGGAGCTCGTCCTGAAATCTGGTAGGAGCACGACCCGAAAGTTCATAACGAGCTCAACTCAGGAGCAAAATGACCTCGACCTAAGAGGTCAAAACGAGCTCAATGAGAAAAAGGACCTCAATCTGAGAGGTCAAAACGAGCTTAATCAGCAAAACGACCTCAACTTGAGAGGTCAAAACAACCTCGACCTGAAAGGTTAGAATAAGCTCGACTTGGAAAGGTCAAAACGACCTCGATGAGCAAAACGACCTCAAATCTGCTAGGTCAAAACGACCTCAACCTGAGAGGTCAAAACGACCTCAATCTAAAAGGTCAAAACGAGCTCAATCAGCAAAACGACCTTAATCTAAGAGGTCAAAACGACCTCAACCTGAGAGATCAAAACGACCTCGACCTGAGAGGTCAAAACGAGCTCAATGAGCAAAATGACCTCAATCTAAGAGGTCAAAACGACCTCAACCTGAGAGATCAAAACAACCTCGACCTGAGAGGTCAAAACGAGCTCAATGAGCAAAACAACCTCAATCTAAAAGGTCAAAACGACCACAACTTGAGAGGTCAAAACGAACTTGATGAGAAAAACGACCTCAATCTTAGAGGTCAAAACGAGCTCGACCTGAAAAGGTCAAAAGATCATAACGAGCTCTACCTAAGAGCATAAGAGATCAATGATCTCAGCGTGTGATCAGCGATCTGAACACGCGATTTGAAGCTAAAGATCCGCGATCTGAAGCTGAGGATCAGGACGGCATGGGCGTGCGATCTGCGATCTGGCCATGCGATCGGAGAACTCTGATGCGTGCGATCTGTGATCTGGCCACGCGATTAGAGAATTTTGATACTCAATCGAAGAATTCTAATGCGTGCGATCTACGATCTGGCCACGCGATCGGAGAACTCTGACGCGTGCGATCTGGCCAAGCGATTGGAGAATTCTAATGTGTGCGATCTGCTATCTGGCCACACGATTGGAGAATTCTGACGCAGGTTTGAGATCTGAGCATGCCATCAGAGAACTTGGATGCAGGCTTGAGAATCGGACCTGCATGGGCCACCAAACTGTTGACGCTTGATTTTGGACGCCAACGGCTCGCACGTGGGAAACGATGAGCTGACTCAGGAGACACACGTGATGGATCCATGAGATTTGAATATGGAGCTGAGATTATATATTTTGCAGAAAAATAAATAAAAGATTGGCAAGAGGGGTTTTGATAGTGGTTCGAATGCAGCAAGCGACTCCTACATCCACTGATATTTTATTGATCTATGATTATTTCTATGATTTTGCCTGTAAGGCATACAAAGATGAAGAAATACAGTGTTTAAAAAGAGGGAATGAAAATGAAGCTCAAATCTCAGCCCAGCCTGCAGCCTCCCTTCTTCGTGAATAGAAATGCCCATTTATTCACCCAAACACTCAATGTAATGAGTGTTTTGCAAGTTGCCTTGATACATGGAAGGCTCTCGTCCATTCATCTCTTAAAAGGAGATATGGTTGGTGAGAATATCTTTGAAGATATGGGCTTGGCAGCTGGTACAAGAAGACATTAAATGAGCTGACACAGGCGTGACTTTTTAGGCATAACAGATTCAAATCAAAACTAATCGTGGTATTCAACCTTTCAGTTTTGCTATCATGTGCAAGCAAAAGTGAAAACATATCTTGCAAATCAAAATAATCCCTCTTTGATGTAACAACTGTGACAACCGAATCATATTCTACACCTACTCCATTTAATATGTGCATAACGAGAACATTATTGGAAACAAGATATCCAACAATATTTGGATCATCTGCTACACTTATAGTTTTATGAAAATAACTCATCCGTCATTTCTAAGTACTCTGTAGTTGTAATCGAAGCTTCATTATTTTGACCGGGAAGCTTGCAATTTCTCAAGAGCACTCTAAACTTCATACGATGTCTCATATTTTGACATATTACTTACCATCCTAACAAAGTTTGATCCAATTTGTTCTATAAAAGAAAATCTAGATTTTCAACAATACAATTGCGTAATAATTTCTTTTGGTTTAGGTCAAGAATAAAGCCGAGCAAATCATTAGCTCTTATAGGTGGAAGAACTTAAGTTTTCCAAACCCTAAAATTCGATATTTCCAATTTGATTGGAGTCACAAAACTTTACAGAGTTTTTATGAAGTTTTGGGTGATGTCGGCTGTTGAGAAGAACTTATTGGAGTTAGTTTGATGATTTATCAATTTGTCCATAGCTCTGGCAACAGGACTAAAAGTGAGAATTTAGCTGAGAAAGTGATAGAAAATGTTGTGTGTGATTTTTCTCTCAAGCTCGAAGAATTGCAGGGTTGTAGCTTGACCCAAGACCAGCTCGACCTACCGATTGTTCGACCCAGCATAAACTCATCGAGTTATAGCTTGCCCTAGCACAAGCTAGTCGTGACCAATCCTTATAGTTGTTCAACCAATTCACAGATAACTTTAGATCCCGGATAGCTCAGAAATGATCAGATTGACATCAATCTTTGTGCAATCACAACACCCAATCGCGAGAATATCAGAGTTGCATTTCAAACTTAATTGTAATCCTCTTATTTTCGGTATTTCCTTTATACAAAACCTGTATATAAACCCCCTTCAATGATGAGGAAGGGGTTAGCAAATTATTCTATGATTATCATTGTAAGCTCTCATAGCAAATACAAAAAAAGTGGACGTAGACTCAATAGTTCAACTTGCCGAACCACTTTAAAAATCTCTTTGTCATTTACTTTATTGTATTTATTTTTCATTCATTGTTGGTTACCCATAATCATGCACACATCAGTTCCGATCCTGTCAAGATTGATCGGATCACTCTAGTTGGTGTTTTCTTGCATCAACAGAAAACAGAGAGAAAGTTCTTCTCTGTAACTCTATAATTTTTTATTAATGAAAAACATGTGAATACATTTCTTTATACAATAAAAGCTGTTGCATGACAGCCTATCAACATGACATGGATAACTGACTTTGACTCATATAGTGCCATGTCATCAAGCTCACTTAGTAGGCTAAGCTAAAACTTGCTTACTCTAACAATGTCGAACCCATCTCCATTGCCACCATGAATTTCTTCTTTGATCTCATCATTGACGATGACCACCATGGGCAGGCCTTGCAGCAGTCACGACGGCCATGGTTGCAACTTACTATTTTTTTTCTTTTTAACATACTCTGTTGAAGAAGATGTGATGGAAAAAGACATACATACCATTTGATCGTTATAATTAACATTTGAAATGAAAAATCGGGTGAAACGTTGATGGTTTTTGAAACTAAGGGTATCAACTTGTAATTTTGCTAAACCTAGAGTGGAAAAATGTCATTCAACCAAAGATCAAGTGGGCTGTGCATGCATTAGTAGTACTCCTCTGGGGTTAATTATGAACATTAATGGTATTTAAAAAAGATATGATACTAAACATAGGGGACGTATCCAACCCCTCTTCAGAAACTAAACACGATTTTGGATTTTCTGTGTCTTTGTCTTTCCATGAGCATATCTTCTGATATGAATTTGCAATGGCCAACAATTCGATCAAGTTCTCCACACCATCAATATTGCATACTTATTTCAAAGTATGATGATGAAACATGTATGAAACGAATCGTAATGCATTAGACCTTCATCGGTCCCCTAAGCTTGTACCTTGACATCATTCACTATTTTGTTATTAACTATTTTGTGTAGTGCTAGCTGGAGGATATTTTTACAAACACAATCTTAACCATTCAAGTTTAACTAATGCAAGTACATTACGTTAATATGAGTCTTGATCACCGGCTGCATTCACCTAAAACTATCACATAAACATTTTAAGAAACAACAGTTTCAGCAATTGCTTTCAGGACAACATTTTTCAAACTTGGTGCCAAAAAGTTACATATTCACCCAACTAACTTTTCTTCATTTTCCAGCAAAATATCCACTACTGTTAACACTTCTTCTAAATGGTTCAATTTAAAGGACAATTCACATTCATTCTCTTTCTTTTGGTGGAGCTCGTGGACTAATCTCGAATACTCATATCTATATGGAAATGTGTATGAAACAAAATGCAATGGATTGTGTTATACCCGGGAAAACAAAGGGCTGACGTGGGAAGAGTCACGTTACGTGTGACCTGCTCCCGTCAGGGCAACATGCACACGTCAGACCTGCAAAGTAATGTGGAGCTCACACGCGTCCATTCCTCTGCAGCAAGTCGTGCGAAATCAGCTTGGAAAAAGGAAAATGGGACGTAAAGCCGGATTACATCCTGACAATCACACCAACCCATGGATTTAATGATGATTACACGCCTCAATTTGTTATAAAATGAAGAAGACCCCTCCATTAAGGGGATTCGGCCATTCTTTACAAAAAAAATAACTCTCTCTCTTGTAAAAGAAAACACTTACTTTTCATAACTTTTTGTACGTCAGTCCGCTTCGCGACCTGACCCACACTAAAATCAATACAACTCAGTGGACGTAGGACTTGCTACCTTAGCATCCGAACCACTTTAAAAGTTTTCCCTGTATTTATTTCATTTTATATATCCATTATCACGTGCAATAATTCATCAAAGAGCAAAACCCACGTGACAATTGGTTGGTGCCGAAAACGAGCATCAACAGATTGAAACTTTGGGTCCACTAATAGATAAATTATCTCGATCGGGTTGCTCTCATCCTTTTTAGTAGAATTCTATTAATAAGGTAAGAAAATCCAAGAGAAAAGAAAATTTCATTATCATTCAACTGCTATAAGAAGACAATATAAAGAGGTAAGGATTGAGTATGAAAGACAAGTGTGAACTACTGAATGAAAAAGAGAGAGCTTGAGAAAGATAGAGTTTTTATCATAATACCAGGTGTGTGACTGTAAGTGGAATTGAAGAAAGTGTAGAAAGGTGACTGAGTTCAATCGAGTCTGCAGTACGTGGCCGACTATGTCATCAATTTCTCACGTGTACCAGAACTACTATTCACGCCTGGGGACAATAGCGATTCTAGCCCAAATAGATTCACGCCTAGTGCTTATAGTTACATTGGGTTTGCTTCAAAATGTGTTGCACCTCACTCTCTTGATGCTTGAAGGTCCTAACCTTTGAGGAGTTTGAACGCCATATTCCAAGGTTTCAATCATGCAGATCTTTTGAAGAACAAATTACAATTGGAAACGCAAAACACTCATAAATTCGGAATTTTATATTTCTTCCTTGCTGGGACCGGACCAATTTAATTCAATTACTGATCTAGTACGAAAATGTGTATCAAATGAAGTTAACGCCTTGCTTGCTCTATTAATTAACCTTAGGACGCAGAGTTTTACAGAATTGTAGTAACCGGAATCAGTGTTGGTGGGAAAAACTTATCGGTTAAAAGTCGGGATTGAATGAAGTCCGGTGCGATAATGGACTCAGGAACAACATTTACAACACGGCCATTACTT
The DNA here is from genome assembly GCF_008641045.1 of Pistacia vera. Classification (NCBI taxonomy): domain Eukaryota; kingdom Viridiplantae; phylum Streptophyta; class Magnoliopsida; order Sapindales; family Anacardiaceae; genus Pistacia; species Pistacia vera. The sequence goes on along the minus strand of NW_022196364.1, from coordinate 557,579 downwards.
TGGTTAAAGCACAGATGTGGAAATATAACAATTTAACCCCATTTAGTGATGATGATGAACATATTTGTTATGATTTAAGCAAAGTTGATAATGTTATAATACCAAAGCTTTCAATCTACTTTATTAGAAGTAGACATCAAAACACTACCGTTTTGATGTTATGACTTGATGTATAAAACAAGTCAGTTTACCTTTGTACTCGTCAGTTAGAAATTAAAAGAGTAAAGTGATATCAGTTTTCCAGATTTTTCTTCTGTCCTTATTTTCTCTTTTTCCTTTCTTGATTCTTGGTTCTTGACTCAAAACCGTTCATGGTATCAGAGCCCTAGACCAACGTCAAAGACAATCTCTGTTCCAATTTTTGTCAAATTTCAACTTTAAACTTCTTTGATTCAGATTCGAGCTACTAAAAATGGATACTGATCTCACCCATTTCACGAATTTGAACTTTCCTCCTACTTCGGCGACTATCTCTGTAAAATTGGGAGAGAAAAATTACACTTTCTGTCGTTCTCAAATCTTGCCAGCGTTAACATCTCATGGACTTGATGGCTTTGTAACTGGAGAAAGAAGTTGTCCGCAGGTGTTCTTAGTTGAGAAAGAAGATGACTTAGAGAAAACTTTAAAGAAGTCAAATCCAGATTATTTCACTTGGAAGAAAGTTGACCAATTCCTGGTAAGTTGGCTTCTATCTCCCATATCTGAATTCATGTTCCGTCATGTAGCTAAATGTAGCACCTCCTATGAAATATGGAATCTGTTAGAATTACATTTTCAGTCAGTATCAAAAGCTAGAACATTGCACCTTAGAAATATGTTGCAAAATACTAAGAAAGACTCTTGTAGCATAAATGAGTATGTTTTAAAAATGAACGAACTAAGAGATGAATTAATTTCAAGTGGTGTGCATATAAGTGATGAAGAGTTATTACTCTATATACTGAATGGTTTGGGGGCTGAGTATGATGCAGTAATGGAAAATCCGGTTTCAAATAGCAGTGAAATAACACTACAAAAAGATTAATTTTTACTTCACAAGCATGAGATTCGTTTGGAGAGACAACAGAATGCATTTGGAAGTTTTCATGAACAATTAGCGTTAGCGTTGATAGCTGCAAAACAGAGCTCTAATGACACTTCCAGTATCCCACAAAGTAAAATGGTTATGCTTGAAAATAATCTCACCACTAATCAGTAAAAAATGTTCGAATCTCTAGACATGAGCAATTTTGCTTTACAGACTTAGCAGCTTCCTACCACTCCACAACACCAATTTTTCCATAATTCCCCTTTTGGAGCAAATAATGCAAATCAGATAGGTTACAGACCTAAATACAATCTACCTCATCAGAATCAGTTTCTTCTAACCATAGATAACTCCAATAAGTTCATCCCCTCTACTATGTTTATGTACAATCCACAAGGAATGAGGGGTAGAGGCAGAGGAAGGGGACATTGGTGCGTGTTTCCTACAACATGTAATATGTAGCAAGTATACTAATCACACAAGTAATATAATGATGATTGAGTATCGTTCCCACAAGGATTGTTGCTAAGCACTAAGTTTTCTACCGTTTCAAGTTGAAGAAATCGACTTCTTTTTGGATTAAAGGGGGCAATTTAAACTATGATTAAAACAAAATTTTACTAAAAGAAACTTAAATTATGAAAGCAAGATTTAAAACGGGATAAACTTAATTTAAACAAACGGGTAGGGTTTTGACTTCATTCAGACTCTATGGTTAAACTTTAAGAATTCAAATAAATTCAAATTCTCATGCATTGATTGCAAATCGAACTCTCTGAAGTGTCCAACATACCTTCTCAGGCTATGTTGTCCTACTCTTTTCTATTAACCTTCCGCACCCAACAAAATGAAAGTTAATAAATCTAAGTTCATTAAGCATAAGAATCCTAGATTGATTTCATCGGTTCTTGAATCTATCTCTAGCATCCAATAATACAACGGTGATTGCCCATGAAGCTTAACATGAATTATCTCTCAATCTCATCATGTTCATCACATACAAACAATAAATACAGAATAATCACACAATCAAAGCACAATCATATGAAATTAATAATCATCAACTTTCTAACCCACTAGAATCCGAACTACATCAAAACCCTAACCCAAACTAGGTTAGTTCATGGCTAAATCAATAAAACAATTAAAAGAAATGAAAAACTCCAGGTTCAACATAATGGAACAAAAGAAAAGGAAAAGAGTCTCCCCAATTTGATGAATCCACTGGTTTCCTCGAATCTTCCAACTTTGTTAATCCAAAAATCACTCCAAAATGAATCTAAAATAATGTAAAAAACTCCCTCTATCTCTCCACGAACGCCCTAGACAAATAGACTAAGTCTCCCCTTTATATCTCGCCCAAAATATTACAACTTAGCCTAAAAAACGAAACTGTGCATTTTACAAAAAGTGGAGTACGCAGACTTCGTCGCGGCGAAGAAGGAATCTCGCTGTGGCGAAGAAAGAATCTGAATCTGGTGCGTCACTGGCCCATTTTGCCACGGCGAAGAACAACCTTTGCCGTGGCAAAGCTTCCTGAAGAATTCTAAAATTCTAGAATTGCCCTCCATGTGCTTCTGAGTCCAAAAACTCCAAATCTACCTTTATTCGCTCAAAAATTCCATTTTTGACCTAAAACCCGAAATGTAAGGAATTAAGTATCAATTCAGGCAAAAATAGACTAAGAAGTATCTAAAATCCGGCCTAAAAGCTTAAATAAACTAGTATAATCGTCGGATAATCAAATACCCCCAAACTAAGGTGATGCTCGTCCCTGAGCATCAGGTACACAACAAGAAAAAAGAAAAAAACACAAACGTACAAAAACAAAAAACAACAAATGACACAAATTAAATAAGAGAAACAAAAGACTCGACTCACAAAACAACTGCCTAGAATTTATACCAATCTCAAAAGTTGTTGCAAAATTATTAAAAGAAAAATGTTTAACACTCCAAGAAGTTATGAGTTGCGTCGACTTTCTTTCTCAATTGGTCCTCCGAGTAGGTAATCCCCACTTCAATCCACCTTCCGACTTCCTGGATTATTTTATGCAGGAATGCAAAGTTTATCAAATGGTGGTAGACTCCATAAGCCTAAATATCGAACTACTCTCTACTAATGAAGACTAGACAAAGGTAAGAATCAGTAGGTCTTTATAAGCTTGTAACATTAGGCTTGGGAAGTGGGTTCCAAGAAAAAGGATAGGAAATACAAAGTGAGAGAACTCGGTTTTCCTCAAGCAAACACTCAAATCAAATCGAACTCCATTTCTTCTCACCCACCAATCAACGTATCCACTAATTTACACCCCTCAAACTTGTGTCTTTTTTATTTCTAAAACCATAAATGCACGGGTCGAAGGTGTACGTGGCGTTGTTAAACCAGAGGTCGCCAAGTACTGCTAGGCAGTTTTTAAGGCGGTTACTAGTTTCCAGCCGAGATACCCTTCAACTTGGCAAAGAAAAAATTATAATAATTAATTTTTTTTTAAAGCAAAATCGAGACACATCCATTGAATTGAGTTGAACTACCTCTTTTATTTTTATTGCCCTTCTCACAACCCCCAAACTATTCTTTTAGTCAATTCGTACAACTCTTCCCTTTCTTTGTGTTTGCATTAGGATCGAATTCTCCTAAGGGTACGACAGAGTGTTTATGGTACAAGGATCGGACAATTTTTGGTTAGCCAAGAAAAATGAAGCAATAATGATTCGTACGGCTCAAACGGGTGACTATAGCACTTCCTACACTCCACTTTTTTCCAGATTTTTCTGCTCTCTGTTTTTTTTCTTTCTCTTTCTTGATTCTTGGTTCTTGACTGAAAGTCACTAATGGTATCAGAGCCCTAGACCAATGTCAAAGGCAATCTTTGTTCCAATTTCTGTCAAATTTTCAACTTTAAACTACCTTGATTCAGATTCGAGCTACTGAAAATGGATATTGATTTCACCCATCTCACGAATTCGAACTTTCCTCCTACTTTGCCGACTATCTCTGTAAAATTGGGGGCGAAAAATTACACTTTCTGGCTTTCTCAGATCTTGCCAGCTTTAACATCTCATGGACTTGACGACTTTGTAACTAGAGAAAGAAGTTGTCCGCCGGTGTTCCTAGTTGAGAAAGAAGATGACTCAGGAAAAATGTTAAAGAAGTCAAATCCAGATTATTTCACCTGGAAGAAAGCTGACCAATTCCTGGTAAGTTGGCTTCTATCTTCCATATCTGAGTTCATGTTCCGTCATGTAGCTAAGTGTAGCACCTCCTATGAAATATGGAATCTGTTAGAATTACACTTTCAGTCAGTATCAAAAGCTAGAACATTGCACCTTAGAAATATGTTGCAAAATACTAAGAAAGACTCTTGTAGTATAAACAAGTATGTTTTAAAGATGAAGGAACTAGGAGATGAATTAATTTCAAGTGGTGTGCATACAAGTGATGAAGAGTTATTACTCTATATAGTGGATGGTTTGGGAGCTAAGTATGATGCAGTAGTGGCAAATTTGGTTTCAAATAGCAGTGAAATAGAACTGCAAGAAGCTCAATTTTTACTACACAAGCATGAAATTCGTTTGGAGAGACAACAGAATTCGTTTGGAAATTTTCGTGAACAATTAGCTTTAGCATTGATAGCTGCAAAACAGAGCTCTAATGACACTTCCAGTATCCCACAAAGTAAAATGGTTTTGCTTGAAAATATTCTCACCACTGATCAGTCAAAAATGTTCAATTCTCTAGCTATGAACAATTTTGGATTACAGACTCAGCAACTTCTTACCACTCCGCTAGCTATGAACAATTTTGCTTTACAGACTCAGCAACTTCCTACCTCTCCGCAACACCAATTTTTCAATAACTCCCCTTTTCAAGCAAATAATGTAAATCAGAGGGGTTACAGACCTGAATACAATATGCCTCATCAGAATCAGTTTCTTCCAACCATAGATAACTCCAATCAGCTCATCCCCTCTGCTATGTTTATGTACAATCCACAAGAAATGAGGGGTAGAGGCAGAGGAAGGGGACATTTCTTGCCACGTCTCATATGTCAGGTCTGTGGCAAAGGGGGGCACTATGCGTTCCAATATTATCACAGATTTGATCATGGTTTTCAAGGTTTTACCAATACTAGACATACTGGAACTCCTGCTGGTTTTAGTAATACGAGAGTAGGTAATCCAGTAGGATCACAAGGCCACTTTCCAAGCTCATCTACTCATGAAGCTCAAGCTCTAATGGCCAGAGTTATGGCAGGCAAACCAACACTAAATCATGTCTACTGGAACCCAACTAACAACTCTAGTTTAGTTGGAACATGTCAATCACCAAATACAAGTTCATATACTGGAGTTTCTGTTAACGCTTTTCCTGGTCCAACTTCAGCATTGTTTCAGGGAGAAGGGTCCTCAATAATCAACTCACAAAATGTGCCTATTGCTTCTCCTCAAACTGTTGCTGATCAAACATGATATGTCGATTCAGGTGTGTTAGAGTCATGAAAATGACTCTATTTCATTGATAAAAAGATCCCACGTAGTTGAATTGAAGTTATATTGAGACAATTAAGAGAAATTATGAATTTATGTATAAAAATCATATTTTGAGTTTTTCTTACTAATTTAGCATATTTGAGATGAATTTGGAAATGCTGTGAGTTGATATTAGGTTGTGGTTTATGGATTAGGGGTGATTTTGTCTCATTTATGCTGTTCAGGAGGTAAAATGTCATGTTTCAAGGGGCTGATTTTGTCATGTTTCAATCATGCAGGGACCAAATCAAATTTGCCATATTTTGTATAAAACTACAGTGTAAAGACGCAAATTGGGTGGCTGCCGCCCACCAAAACTCTTCACCTTCTCCGATCAAGCTCCGGCGACCCCTCATCTCCTTTTTCGGCGACCTTTCGACTTCCCCGTGCTCCGGTTACCATCATCCCGTCATCACCACCGTGAAACACGCATTCCACCGTGACTTTTCGCATTCCAGCCAAGATTTTTCTATTTTCCAGCGACGGTTGGACTCTCCAAGACTTGATCTCCCTTCCTCATGGCCGGATCTACCCTTTGCAAGCTCTAGTAGCAGCAAAAACAGCCAGAATCTGCCAAATCGCCGCTGCGCCTCTTCATCTTCCAGCCCAGATCCTGCTCATTTTCGGCAACTTCTCACCTCCCCAGGACCTGATCTGAACTCCCCATTCCTAGAGCTTTCCATCGGTACCTTCGGATCCCATTTCCGCCACCGTTTTCCAAAAGACCTGTCGAAAAATTAACGTTTTCTGGCGAGTGCAGCTGTTCATATTCCAGGCTGTCCCTTGGTCGTTTTCGCCCCTTCTTCACATCATATCACTATCGAACACCTCCTCTCCGCCATGATCAGCTCCGTTTCCACCGTTTTAGCCTCCGTCATCACCACCATGAGCGGCTGAGTTCCCGGTTATCTGTTACGGTGTAGGCGAGATCGAGATTGATTCCATTGATCTCCTCATCAGCTCTCGACTAGTTGGATGAGCTCGAATGTTGGACATTTGGTTAAGTTTCTTGTATTCAGATTATATTTGTTTTCGTTTCAGTTTGTTTGCGATGCTTTAATATTATTCTGATGCTCGACGTGTTTTATTGATAATGTCCATTGAGAACGTTTATTGACATATAACTTTTCGCATAATTGAATGTCGGTTTGAGATTATTAAATGTTGATTATGACTTTAAATTGCTTCGGTATTGATTGCAATCAAGTTGTAGTAGCGTTTAATATCATTTCTACTAGGAATGCATTTATTGTGTAATTAGTTGATTGGATGATACAAGTTGATAGGTTGTACTTGTTAACGTTGTACCAACTAGTGGTGTTTAAGGGTTTAGCATTTTTCGGTTAGTCAATGACAATCTTTAACCAATCGATCTGTAATTAAGACGACGGGGAGACAGGATAGATTATACCTAGATTGCCGGGAGATATTTCTATTGATTTGCCTAGCCTTGTAGGTTTAGGAAATTGAAGAGCGAGGAGAGGAATTGTGAGAGTTAGTCTTGAGTCAAACCGAACCCGTAGCGACATCGCTTTTAATATTGTGTTTTAGTCAGCAATTTATTTGATGCTTTTTAATTTCCTGCAAGTAATTAGTTTCCTTAGTTTTAAGCAATATTCTGCCAATTTCTCTTCGTTAACTCAAATATAAATTAGGCGTTAGTCGTTGCTCTCTGTGGATTCGATCGCTTACCACTACTACGGTATTAGGTTTAATTTGTGACTGTGATGACCGGGTCCACAAAATTTGGCGCGTTGCCAGGGAGCACGTGCTTTTGACTTTTGTGTCTTTGGGTCTCATTTTCTATGTTTTAATTTTCATTAGGACAGTTCATTCTGTTTGTTTTATTTGCAGGAAGAGATTGCAATTGGGTGAACGTTGCAGTGTGTCATGTGCATCAAAGTTAAGACTGTGACCGATTGGGATATTTTCTAATCTTTTTAGCTTAGTTCTTTTTAGTGCTGTTAATCGTTTGTGTGATGTTTGCATGTTCGTGTTCATTAGTGTTGCATGTTTGTATTAGTTTTGCATATTGTTTTTATTCATAGGATTTAGTTTGATTTAGTAACATTTCTTTTTTGACTCTTTGTTTAATTGTTGATTGCGTGGATTTTTTTTTTTTTTTTGTGGTGTTATTAAATTTGGCTTTATTTTATTTATGGTGGTTTTTTGAATTTGCTTTAGTTCTTTCTTTTCTTGTTTTCTTTATATGTGATGTGTGGTTGTTGGTGGAACTTTGGTACACTTGTAAGTAATGCTTGGTAGTAGTGTACTCCACCAATTTTAGTACCCTGGATTTGAAAATAGAAAGCACATAGGTGGATGATAATTGTTACCCATGCATAACCATCTAGCTTCTAGGATTCCTGTCATAGGGCAGCCGCCTAAGAATGGTGCATTTATGAGGTTTTCCTGGAAGGATATAGACTCCAAGTTGGAGTCTTTAGCATTCAATTGACACGTTCATATCCATACACGGGGAAGCTTCTAGGCAACCACCACCTGGTAGGGCCAAGTCAGGATGTCTTTTCTATGCCTTCAGACCTTTTAGCTAAAAGTACACATTTGAGGACACCAGCTCCCTACACTTTTGAGGAGCAAGTGCAAGATGCACAGGTTTCCAGAGATGCGGAATGATCTGTATTCGAAACAATTTGATAGTGATTGGCATAACATCCTCATTTGCCATGGATACAGCAGGAACAATCTCAGAATGTGCTCCCATAATATGTTCAATATAGTTCTTCCAATCAACAGTTCAATGATTGGGACATGTATTCGGTCCAACCACCTGCCAACCTAGGATTTGCCCCCGTCCAGCAGCCTACTCTAGGCCAATTCACTAGAAATCAAGATGGCTCAAATGCTCCAGACCATGCAGAGAACAAAAAAGATGACAGGATGCTAGGTTCAGTGACTTAAAGCAGCAATTAGATTTACATTCCCACTCCAATCTATTAGTAAGCTAGAGACCCCAATAGGTCAAATAGTTGAAGCGGGTTATAAGAGAGATGAATGCCATTTGCCGAGTCAAGTGTAGATAATCCAATGGGGCCACCTACCAGATGGGGCGTGTCTGAAAAAGCTAGGCTTGAGAGGGAATTTTATATTGGTGTTGGGGTGTGGAGAAAGAGAGCTTAGAGAGACACCAAGGCGAAAAGGAGTGAAAGAGAACCAACATAGCAGTTAGGTGTGCCGACATGAACGCGACGGTTGGGAGAAAGAACCATCCCCTGCATTGACATGCCGAAGTAGAACTTGTCCTCAATACCTAGAGTAAATAAGCATCCACTTTAAGAAAATACTAGGATGGAGGAATATGGTTGAGCTGTTTAGACAAGGCGATTGGCATATTCACTTCTAGGATGCCATTACAGAGCTGCATACCAGCTATGCCAAGTCTTAAAAGATTTGTGCACCATGGAAATGACGTATTAATTCAAATAGCTTCTTGGGACTGTGATACCCTACTGTCGCTGAATGGCGAGGGTATGGAAGGCAACCGCCACATTCCACCACCTTGAAACTTGATGTTTGCATTCATTCTGGCTGAAGGATTTAAACTTGCGCTAGTGGAGGCAACCCACCTTTTTAAATATGTTTTTATTGCTTTTATGTTTTTGTTGTTTTTGTCTTGTAGGAATTGTCATGTTGGAACTCATTAACTAGTCCAAGGCTACGCTTACACATGCTCCACAAACTCCGTGGGTGACAACCCCACCTTGTTCTCAGGTTGTATCTCCTCCACTATATGCTATATTGTTAGATTCTGTTTCTCATATTGTTGAACGATTTTAATGTTATTGATCATATTGCCATTGAGATCACTTGATGCTAAGTTGGGGAGGATGTTTATAGTTGTGGGTCATGAGGGACATGACATTTTAAGTTGGGGATGTTGATTGATTTTTATTTGTGGAGTATGTTGTTGATCATATTTTGTGAGGTTGTGATGATTGTTTTTGTAGAGATTGTGTATATTTTGTGAAGTATTGTTGATGAGATCTTTTGTGGAGATTGGTATGAATGGATTGTGCGTAATTTGTGGCATGATGATGTTGTTTTTTGTTGAAAATATGTTGAATCTTACTCTTGTATGCCAAATGGTTAAAGTGAACTAAAGTTGAGTATTTTATTTTTTTTAAAAAAAATTTCATGAATTCATGCATAATCACCATTTTAGAAGCAATGAGTGCTAGTTGAAAGTGTTGTGAGGTTTGTGAAATTGTTTTGTTGCAACCTGTTTTTAAACATGAACTATTGGTTCTTTTTGTGCCAGTAGGTTTGTCCATAATTGTGGTAGACACGGTTTTGGTAATTAGTCATGTGTTTTAGTGTTTATGCAAGTCTCCACATACTTTTACATGCCCATGAAGCAAAGTTTCATTTATTATCTTGCGTGTGTTAAAAGTGCTTAAATTTGCTTGATGATTGGTTTTGATTTGTAGCCAGTTGACTCGAGGTAAGTACGCCGGGGTGTTCACACCAATCCCTAAAGCTATCCAGCTTGGGAGCGGTTGGCCTAAAGCTCGTTACATGGTCCTCTAGAAAGCTTAGAAGTCATTACAAAGTCATAGCTTATAAAAAAGAAATAAAGAATAATAGTATAAGTCTTGCTTGTAGCCTAGTTGGTTTGGGTGAGTAAGTCCGAGGAGTGTTTTACATTTAGTGCCCTATAGCGTTGGTTGGGAGTCATTGACCTAAAGCCCGTTACATGGACCTTCTAGAAAGCTTAAGAAGTTAAGAGCACGAACCCAAAAAAAAAAAAAAAAAAAAAAAAAAAAGTGATGAATGAAAAAGACAATTATAGTGTCAAAATCTTGTGCAGAAAATGAGCAGTATGTTGTATGTACATAAGTTGGGGAGTTTAGCATGACATTTTAAGATTGTGATATGAATTGAAATGTGTGTTTGGGAAGCTTGATTGGAGATAGGCAAATCTTGAAGAAACTTTAGTTCTTTATTTAGGATTGTGTTGTTTGCTTGTTGTGTTCAAATTCTTCACTTTACCTTTTGATGAATGTCTTGGTTGTTGATGGTGTATGGTTTTGTGAGAATGTTGAAAGAGTTCTTTTAACTTTACTCGAGGACGAGCAAAGAGTAAGTTGGGGAGTGTGTTAGAGTCATGAAAGTGACTCTATTTCGTTGATAAAAAGATCCCATGTAGTTGAATTGAAGTTATATTAAGACAATTAAGCGAAATTATGAATTTATGTATAAAAATCATATTTTGAGTTTTTCTTACTAATTTAGCATATTTGGGATGAATTTGGAAATGGTGTGAGTTGATATTAGGTTGTGGTTTGTGGATTAGGGGTGATTTTGTCTCATTTATGCTGTTCAGGGGGTAAAATGTCATGTTTCAAGGGGCTGATTTTGTCATGTTTCAATCATGCAGGGACCAATGGAAATTTACCATATTTTGTATAAAACTACAGTGCAAAGACGCAGATTGGGTGGCTGCTGCCCACCAAAACTCTTCACCTTCTCCGATCAAGCTCCGACGACCCCTCATCTCCTTTTCTAGCGACCTTTCGGCTTTCCCTTGCTCCAGTCACCATCATCTCGTCATCACCACCGTGAAACATGCATTCCACTGCGATGCTTCATCTTCCACCACGACTTTTCGCATTCCAGCCAAGATTTGGCTGTTTTTCGGTGACGGTTGGACTCTGCAAGACTTGATCTCCCTTCCCCATGGCCAGATCTACCCTTTGCAAGCTTCAGCAGTAGCAAAAACTGCCGAAATCCGCCAAATCACTATCACGCCTCTTCATCTTCCAGCCCAGATCCTGCTCATTTCCAGTGACTTCTCACCTCCCCAAGACCTGATCTGAACTCCCCATCACCAGAGCTTTCTGTCAGTACCTTCGGATCCCATTTCTGCCACCATTTTCCGAAAGACCCGCTGGAAAATTAACATTTTCCGGCCAGTGTGGCTATTCATATTCCAGGCTGTCCCTTGGTCGTTTTCACCCCTTCTTCGCATCATATCGCTGTCGGTTACCTCCTCTCCGCCATGATCAGCTCCGTTTCCTCCGTTTCCACCGTTTCAGCCTCCGTCATCACCACCATAATGGCTGAGTTCTCAGTTGTCTGTTACGATGCAGGCGAGATCGAGATTGATTCCATTGATCTCCTCATCAGCTCTCGGCTGGTTGGATGAGCTTGAATGTTGGACATTTGGTTAAGTTTCTTGTATTCAGATTATATTTGTTTTCGTTTCAGTTTGTTTGCGATGCTTTAATATTATTCTGATGCTCGACGTGTTTTATTGATAATGTCCATTGAGAACGTTTATTAACATATAACTTTTCGCATAATTGAATGTCGGTTTGAGATTATTAAATGTTGATTATGACTTTAAATTGCTTCGGTATTGATTGCAATCAAGTTGTAGTAGCGTTTAATATCATTTCTACTAGGAATGCATTTATTGTGTAATTAGTTGATTGGATGATACAAGTTGATAGGTTGTACTTGTTAACGTTGTACCAACTAGTGGTGTTTAAGGGTTTAGCATTTTTCGGTTAGTCAATGACAATCTTTAACCAATCGATCTGTAATTAAGACGACGGGGAGACAGGATAGATTATACCTAGATTGCCGGGAGATATTTCTATTGATTTGCCTAGCCTTGTAGGTTTAGGAAATTGAAGAGCGAGGAGAGGAATTGTGAGAGTTAGTCTTGAGTCAAACCGAACCCGTAGCGACATCGCTTTTAATATTGTGTTTTAGTCAGCAATTTATTTGATGCTTTTTAATTTCCTGCAAGTAATTAGTTTCCTTAGTTTTAATCAATCATTTTGCCAATTTCTCTTTCGTTAACTCAAATATACATTAGGTCGTTAGTCTTGCTCTCTGTGGATTCGACCCTGCTTACCGCTAACTATGGTATTTAGGTTTAATTTTGTGACTGTGACGACCGGTCCAACAAAATTTTGGCGCCGTTGCTGATCAGACATGGTATGTCAATTCAGGTGCCACCAATCATATGACTTCCGATGCTAACAACCTACTTATCAAAGATGGTTATCATGGTGGATCTCAAGTTCAGGTTGGAAATGGTCAGCATGTTTCTATTACTCACACAGGTGAGTCTCTTTTATCCTCTACTACTTGTCCTAGAGTGTTATATCTTAAGAAAATGTTGTGTGTACCTCATATTGCAAAAAATTTATTAAGTATATCTCAGATCACTAGAGATAATGGTGTGATTGTGGAATTTCATTGTGATCGTTGTCTTATAAAGGATAAGGTCACTAAGGCTGTGTTACTACAAGGGTCTCTAAAAGATGGACTATATCAGTTGCAAATAGGACTCCCTACTCTTGGTTCTGCATTTATTTCTTCCTCCACTCAGAAAGGTGTATCTCCATCTTTCTCTAACTACAATAAAGCATTTGCTGGTGTTGCTATTTCATCAAAATGTGCTATAGGAAATAATGCATCTGCTGGTGCTGTTTCATTAGAATATGCTGTAGAAAATAAGTCATTTACTAGTACTGGAATCAGTTCTTCAGTTTGTAATAAGGAAGCTGGTAGTTTTAATAATAATTTTGGAACATTAGTTAGTCAAGCTGATTGTATGCCAATAGAAAACTCTGATGTAAAAGTAAGAATTACTAAGCTTTGGCATGATAGATTGGGGCATCCACATGAGAAGAACTTGAAACGTGTAATGGATACAATGAATGTATGTGGCTCTTTTGGGAATAAAATACCATTTTGTGAAGCTTGTCAATTTGGTAAAATGCAACAAGCTACTTTTCCTTTATCACACTCTCACACTAAAGGTCCTCTAGAATTGGTTTATTCTGACCTATGGGGTCCTGCACCAGTTTGTAGTTCTGAAGGTTTCAAGTATTACATGTTATTTGTTGATGACTTTAGTAGATAAATGTGGATCTATCCTTTAAAACTAAAGTCTAAAGCTTTCACTATATTTACACATTTTCATAGACTTGTTGAAAGGCAATTTGAGGTCAAGTTGAAGAGTTTACAAACAGATTGGGAGGGGGGGGAGAATTCAGACCATTTGCAGGTTATCTTCAAGCCCATGGGATTGTTTTTAGACATCCATATCCTTATTTGCACCAACAAAACGGAAGAGTAGAAAGGAAGCATTGAACCATTACTGAATTTGGGTTTACTCTGCTAGCTCACACTGTCATGCCTCTTTGGTTTTGGTGGCAAGCTTTTTCTACAGCAACATACATTGTTAACAGGCTGCCTTCCTCTGCTACTGACAACATCTCTCCGTTTCAGACTTTGTTCAAGCAAGAGCCAAGTTATAGTGATTTTAAGGTGTTTGGGTGCTACTGTTATCCATATATTTGGCCTTACTAGAAAAATAAATTTTCCTATCACACTGAAAAGTGTGTATTTTTGGGACATAGTTCATCCCACAAAGGCTATAAATGCTTAGCCTCTTTCGGGAAACTCTATATTGTCAAACAAGCAAAATTTAATGAGGATGATTTTCCCTTCAAATATGGTTTCAATTGTAATTTTTTTACAGATACTAATCTTGCAGGACTCACATTAGCATTGGATTCAGGAGGAGCTTCTTCCACTTGGGATTTTTCGCACTGTTTCAACTCTACAACAGCAGACATTCGCTCTGTTCCAGTTGCTGATTTTGCTCATCATGTTCCAGTTAATCAATCCACAAAGTTAGCTCAGTCAAATCTAGACATAAATACTTCAGTTCGATTGGGCCCTAACTCACTTCTGTCAGCCGAGAATGTAACACAGCCTTCTGCAAAACTCCAATAATATCTTACACAGATAATGGCAATGCATCTGGTGTTTCTACCAATCCTACTTCTTCCTCAGCAAGTCTGCACTCAGTCTCTCAGTCTTATGCAAATCTGTCCTTAGATTTGGCTTTCTCTACTCATCGTACTGGTAGTGCTGCAAATCTGTCCTCAGATCTGGCTCTCTCTACTCATCCTACTGGTATCCAGTTAGAAGTAGTTCTGCCCATCTCTAAACCATCATCAACTACCAGCAATTGTCACCCAATGATTACTCGTTCGAAGAGTCACTCTCATGCGTATAGAGGACAGGCTTTTATTTCTACTTATAATATTTTACCTGAGCCAAAAATAGCTTCTGAAGCCTTACAAGTCCCTGAGTGGAGAGTAGAAATGACTGATGAATTTCAGGCACTTTTGAGAAATAGTACCTGGGAATTGGTTCCTCATACATCGGACATGAACATAGTTGGGTGCAAATGGGTCTATAAGACCAAACTCAAAGCTGATGGGACATTATTAAAGTATAAAGCAAGGGTGGTGGCTAAAGGCTTTCAGCAAACACCAGGCTTGGATTACTTTGACACGTTCTCTCCAGTTGTGAAACTAGCCACCATCAGAATCATACTGTTTTTAGTTGTCCATAATCAGTGGGATATCCAACAAATCGACATTAATAATGCCTTCCTCAATGGAGAACTGACAGAGACTGTTTTCATGGTACAACCGAAAGGTTTTGCTGATTTAACCTATCCTAAACATGTGTGTAAGCTACATAAAGCCTCGTATGGACTGAAACAAGGTCCTAGAGCTTGGTTTGACAAACTGAAAAGTGCATTAGTTTGCTAGGGATTCTCAAATTCTGTATCTGACACTAGTCTTTTCTTTTACAAGAAAGCTCATCAAGTGATATATCTATTAGTATATGTTGACGATATCCTCATTACTGGTACTGATCCGGATCTTATTTCTCAGATTATTCAAGATTTGAACAACCAGTTTGCTCTAAAACATCTTGGTTTGCTGCAATATTTTCTTGGTTTTGAGGTTAATCACAATAAATCAGAATTACACCTTATGCAGTCTAAGTATGCTCAGGACTTGTTGATTAGAGCTGGTATGTTTGATTACAAACCTTGCAACACTCCAATGGCAACAGGCGTAAAACTAGGGAAGGAAGATAGTGACTTCTATGATCAGCCTTCACTCTATCGCAGCATTGTAGGTGGGTTACAGTACCTTACTCTTTCTAGACCTGATTTGGCTTTCTCTATTAATCATCTGAGTCAATTTCTTCAGTCTCCTACCATTGCATATTGGACTGCTTGTAAGAGAGTTCTTCGATATTGATCCAATTCCAACCAATTTGCAACAACAAACAACACAAAAATATGCCCTAAACTCAAGCTTTAATTCGGCCAAAACACTAGGGAGGCAATGTCACACTTACTTGCAATTTTAGGTTAAGACAAGAATGAACACTTCAAGCATAAAGGAATTCTCCACCAACTTGAATTGATTCACCACCAAATCTCCTTGCCAAGACTTGGATAAAGAAATCTCAATAAGAACACAAAGTTCTCTCAATGGTTAAACCAATTTTGTATTTTATGAACTAACTTTTACAAGGAGAATAGTTGCCTTTATATAGGCAATTACAAGGTTAAAGAGTAATCAACAAATACAATACAAAAAAAGAAAATTAATAAATATTACACAAAAATTACAAGCCTTCATTCAAAATTAAGGCCATACCCATTTAATGCAAAAAGGGACTGATTCCCTATTTAGGGTTCATGTCTTTAACCACCCATTTAATGCAAATCAATATGAGTTCTATTCCCCTAAGTGGTGGCAAACCCTTGGTAGCTCACTAGGAAAAACATCTGCAAAATCATCCAAGAGATGGTGAACTTTCGGGTGAAATTCAGGTTGCTCTCTCTCTTGGTTTGTCTCGGCTATAGGAGGGCAATGAGAGGTTTGTGTCTTAAGAAGGCTCTTCTAATTGGGTGCTATTTAGGAAGAGGGTTTTAGGGTTGGTGCTTGGATGGTGTTGGGAAGGGGTTTGGGGAGTTGTTTGTGTGGGAGCTTGGATAAGGCTTGGGTGGGGGCTAAGGGTGCAAGGGTAATAGACTTCTTGTTGAGCTTGAATGAGTATGTATCTTGCGGCCATCATGGTCACTCTCTATCATATTGCCATGGCCTTCCAAGTAGAACATTGCAAACATCCATGGGAATGATATCACAAAGTACCTCATCCGAATAGCTCTCCCAATGGAGAATGGTACCACTACTTGCTTGATACTTGTATGGTGTCTCCATTGCTAACCATTGTAGCTTGTATGGGTGAGAATGATCACAAACCAACAGCCCCAATTTCTCCACAAGTTTGGTGGAAGCAACATTGGTACAACTCCCACTATCAATGATCATTGAAAAACTTTCCCCTTGATAGTGCACCTTGTATGGAACAAGTTCTCCCTTTGGTTCTCTTGGGGGTTCACTTGAGAATGCAGCAACTTCTTGAGCATAAGCATCTCCCACTATCAGCTCCCAATAACTTCATTCTCATCTCATTCACTTCCTTTCTTCACTAGAATCCCTTTGACAAGCATCATCAATCTCATTTATCTCTCTAAGAGTCATAACTTCGGTTTGGACAATTTGCTTGAAGTGTCCATAACCTTGACACTTGAAACATTTCTTGTTCTTCAATCAGGCCGTGGAGCATCATTCTTCACAAAACCTATTTTTCCTTTGGTGTTCATTGGCTTTGTTCATCATAAGCCGTAGGTGCCATATACGGTTTGGTGTAGGAAGGTGAACCCCTTTGGTAGTTACTTTCCTTAAAGAGTTTCTGGGGCCAAGGACTTCATGTTCTCAATTGCTTTTCAATCCTTGTGGACAGCTTGCAAACATCCCCAAAGGAGGTAGCTGCAACTCAAGCTTGTATGCAAGTCCTTACTCAAAACGCCGATGACTGCAATTGTATGCTCTTTCTCTTCAGGAAATCACTTCTCAACATCAACCCTTCAAACTCCCGAATATACTCCTCAACTTCTATCTCCTTGCTTCAAATTATGGAGCTTAAGATAAAGGTCTTGTTTGTGATTATCGGGCAGAACACTTTTCTTCAACACTCTCTTCAATTTCTCCCATTATCTAACTAGTCTTCCTTTCTCTTTCTCTCTCTTCCTTGTATTTTCCACCACAAGGAGGCAACTCCTGAACTTTAATATGGCTCTTTACACTTCTTTTCATCATTGTAGCCCTTAAATTCAAATACCCGCTCAATCTAATGCAACCAATCAATGAAGTCATTTGGGTCAAGACTTCATGAATTCGGGTAATCTTACTTTAAGACCCCTATCTCATCAAACCTTCTCCTCCTAGGCACTTCGGATTCACTAGATGAATCATTACTATCTCCTAGGTTTTCCATATACAATGGTGTCCTAAGGATGGTTCGTTGGTGGTAGTGTGGGCGACCATCCCGTGAGGGTGGTTGTGGGGTTTCCTCAAAAGTGGGTTTGGGTTGTGAAAGGTTGGCAATGTCTTTAGACATGTTAACCATCAACTCCGTCATGCTTGACATATTTCTTTTTACTTCATCAAGCTCTTCTTGAATTTTTTTGTTGGCACTTTCCCATGGTGTTGGGGTGGAATTGGGGAGGAAGGGGACTGTTTGCCATGAAAATTGGGGAAATTAGATACTGTAAACAGTAACTTCAGATGAACAGTAACTTTTTGAATGTTAAAGAAAAATGGAAAATGGGGGAAAGGTCAAGTGTATGAGTTTTGGTGATTTTGGTTAAGTGTAAGTGTTCTGTGAATAGTGTTTTATGAATAGTGTTTTGTGATTAGGCTAAGGAATGGTGTTATGGAGAGAGATTAGGTTAATTTAATGTGTTTAGGGTTTAGGGTTTGTGTTTAGGGTTTAGGGTTTGGGTTTAAGGGTTGGTTAAGGGTTGGTTTGGCTGTGAAGGAATGGGTTAGTTGACTTTGGAGGGAATGGTTAGGGTTGGGTGAGGTGGCAATGGGTTTGGTTAGAAGGGAACAAGGTGTAAGGGATATTGGTTGGGGAATAGTGTTGATGAGAGAGAAAAAAAAAAACACTTAAGCTAAAACAATCCAAATCCGGCAATGTAGACTCTAAAATCGGCCAACTACATTCAATCAACCCTAAATCAATCCTACTCCAATTCACAAACTATGCTCTGATACCAAAGACCAATTCAACCAATTTACAACAAAAAACAACACAAAATATGCCCTAAACTCAAGCTTTAATTCGGCCAAAAACATAGGGAGGCAATGTCACACTTACTTGCAATTTAGGTTAAGACAAGAATGAACACTTCAAGCATAAAGGAATTCTCACCAACTTGAATTGATTCACCACCAAATCTCCTTGCCAAGACTTGGATAAAGAACTCAATAAGAACACAAAGTTCTCTCAAGGTTAAACCAAGTTTTGATATTTCATGAACTAACTTTTACAAGGAGAATAGTTGCCTTTATAGAGGCAATTACAAGGTTAAAAGAGTAATCAACAAATACAATTCAAGAAAATGAAAATTAATAAATATTACAACAAAATTACAAGCCTTCCATTCAAAATTAAGGCCATACCCATTTAAGCAAAAGGGACTTATTCCCTAATTCGAGGTCATGTCTTAACCACCCCATTAGTTGAAAAAACTCACTTTATTAGCCCAAAACTGATCAATGATCCTAATCAAGTCTACTAATAAGGGTGTAAGAGATTGGGCCTTGAAGATCTTGCAAATGGATCAAATAAGGGTTCAAGTGGACTTTCCCCTTTGGATGAGAATTGGGCCGAATGAGTTCAATTCAACACTTGGGCTTCTCTCTTGGTGGACTTGAGCTTACTTTGTTGGGCTTGGACTTGGAATGGTTTGGGCTGAAATGCTTGGGCTCTCTCTCCCCTTGGAACTTGCTTGGGCCGAATCTCCTCCAATGCTTTCCACATTCCACAATCCAAGTGTTTTAGGACTTGGAATGAAACTCTTTGATTCAACCGAATTAGCAAGTATTTTAGGACTTGTAATTCCTTGTCCACTCATGTTTACAAGTGTTTTAGGACTTGTAAACGTATCAGATATATCAAAGGAACTCTCTCTTATGGACTGATTTTTCAGAAAAACTCAGAATTTATCCTTGAAGGATATGCTGGTGCAGACTGGGCTAGTGATGTAAGTGAAAGACGATCAACCAGCGGATATTGTATCTTTCTCGGTGGGAATCTTGTCCAATGGGTTTCTAGAAAGCAAAAAGTTGTATCTTTATCCTCAACAGAGGCTGAGTATAGAGCTCTCAGTCAAGCATCCACTGAATTGGTTTGGATTCAAAACTTGTTTCAAGAACTTGGTATAACTATTAACAACACTCCTGTTTTGTGGTGTGACAATATGAGTGCTGGTGCTCTTTCTTCGAATCCAGTTTTTCATGCATGCACTAAGCACATTGAAATAGATGTGCATTATGTCCAGGAGCTAGCTGCAAAGAAAAAACTATGTGTTCAATACGTTGGTACAGAATATCAAGTTGCAGATATTCTGACCAAGGCACTTCCAAGTTCTGGATTTCAAACTCTCCAAGCCAAGTTAAAGGTCACTACTGCAGTTGATACTGAATTAGATAATAGTTTGCTTGCTGAAGATGAAGTTTCTGTAAAGTTTCATTGCTCTTGATAAGTCTCTAGAGTCGTTTGATAAGTTGAAGAATCTGTTTGTTGCTGGAAAGTCTGATTGTTGCTGAAGTGTTTGTTTGTTGCAAAAGAAGTTGGTGTGTTGCTGGAAAGTCTGATTGTTGCTAAGTGTTTTGTTTGTTGCAAAAGAAGTTGGTCTGTTGCTAGAAAAGTCTGAATTGTTGCTGAATGTTTTGTTTGTTACAAAAGAAGTTGGTGTGTTACTGGAAAAGTCTGAATTGTTGCTAAAGTATTTTGTTTGTTGCAAAAGAATTTTGTGTGTTGCTGGAAAGTCTGAATTATTGCTGAAGTGTTTTTTGTTTGTTGCAAAGGAATTTTTTGTGTGTTGTTGGAAAGTCTGAATTGTTGCTGAAGTGTTTTGTTTGTTGCAAAATAATTTTTTGTGTGTTGCTGGAAAGTCTGAATTGTTGCTGAAGATTGAATTTGGTGTGTTGCTGGAAAGCTTGAATTGTTGCTGGAGTGTTTTGTTTGTTGCAAAAGAAGTTTGTGTGCTGCTGGAAAGCTTGAATTGTTGCTGGAGTGTTTTGTTTGTTGCATAGGAAGCTTGTGTGTTGCTGGAAAGTCTGAATTGTTGTGAAGATTTTCTTTGTTGCTGAAGAGAATTTGTTTGTTGATGGAAAGTCTGAATTGTTGCTGAAGTTTTTATTTGTTGCTGAAGAGGTTTGATGTTTTTGTTGCTGAAGAATTTTTTTTGTGTTTTGTTGCTGGGAAAGGTTTGGATGTTGCTGAAGAGTTGTGTGTGTTGTAGAAGAATTTTGTTTGTTGTCTGATTTTTGCTGAAGAATTTAATACGTGCTGCAGACTGTACAAGAAATACAGTTTGGCTTACAAGGGAATGTTGATATAATAGGAATGTTGATATAATAGGAGGTTCAGCTTATGGGGAAATATTAATGTATACTGGCACTTTACTATGTCCAGTTTAAGAGGAAATATTAGTATAGCAGAATGATACAGGGTGCACTTTGTAAGGTTGTAGAAGTTGATACAGGGGGCATTTTGTAAGAAGTAAAAGTTGACATCAAAACGCTACCGTTTTGATGTTATGACTTGATTTATAAAACAAGTCAGTTACCTTTGTATTGTTTAGGTAAAAAATCACAAAAGAAGCGTGATAATCAGTTTTTTTTCCAGATTTTTCTACTCTCTGTATTTTTTCTTTCTCTTTCTTGATTCTTGATTCTTGATTCAAAGTCACTCAAGGTCAAACTCCCCAAATTTGCAATAATTTTCTCTCGAACAATTATTAAATTAACTCCTAATTACTAACTCGAATTATCTCTAATTAGATTTAACCAATTGGAGATCATTATGCTCTATGGAGTTTTCGAGAACCTCACAAGTCGCGGTATCCTATCTTTAGCGTTCGCTCAACCTATGGTTTCATTACCATAGACCAACTAAGTATCATCTCTCAATCAGACCTTAGTCCATTAACTCATTCAATTCTTGGGCCCTTAAGAATCAAAAGCATTAGACATAATAATAAAACTTAGGAAGAAATCTTAATAAAAATCAACATAAATAAATCAACACATAATCAAGAGATTGGGCTACATCTTAGCCCTAGAGAATAAATTTAGTTCATAATCAACATGAAAGAAACAACCATCTTTATTAAAGTAAGAAACATGAGTTCAAGAAAGAAATAAGAAGACTTCTGTATATTGCAAATCAAAAACTCCAGAAATTCTGTCACTTTGATCTTCTCTTGCGTTAGCCTCCTCTAATTCTCACCAAAGAATCCCCAAAATAATGCTAAAAGAATTCTATTTATATCCCACAAGGGTTAAGATTTTATTTTCCTTAATGCTATTTAGTTTAGGACTCTCAAACCAATTTTCCCAATAAAAAAACGAAAGAAAAATTCATAACTGTCGTGACTGTGTCCTAGCATTGTGCTACAGTGCTGTCGATTATGGACAAAGTGTGCTGCAACACAGTGATAACTTCTTCTTCTTTAGTTCAAACAAATTAAGAAAACCTGCATTTAGTATTTTTCAACTTTTGATTACTCATTCATTTGTGTCCAAGTGACTTATAAATGTTGTACTAAATTTCTAATCATTTAATTAAGTATTGTACTAATATTTATAATATAATGTTACAAATAATTAAGTAATCATACTATAAATCTATAATGTAATGTTATAATTAATTAAATTTTTAATCATTTAATTAAGTAATGCACTAATATAGTAAATTACTAATGTTTATAATGTAATATTATAAATTTATGATTAATTAAGTAATCATTTAACTATGTAATGTTATAATTAATTAAGTGATCATACTACAATGTAATGTTATAATTAAGAAAGTAATCATTTAACTATAATGTAATGTTATAATTAATTAAATTTCTAATAATTTAATTAAGTAATGTACTACTACAGTAAATTACTAATGTTTTTAATGTAATATTATAAATTTATAATTAATTAAGTAATCATTTATGATTAAACTATGTAATGTTATAATTAATTAAGTGATCATACTATAATATAATGTTATAATTAATTAAATAATCATTTAACTATAATACAATGTTATAATTAAGTAAGTAATCATATTGTAAATCTATAATCTAATGTTATAATTAATTAAATTTATAATCATTTAATTAACTATCATATTAATGTAGTAACTTAAAATGTTTATAATGTAATGTCATGATAATTAATTAAGTAATCATTTAATTATGTAATGTTACAATTAATTAAATGATCATACGATAATGTAATGTTATAATTAATTAAGTAATCATACTATAAATCTATAATATAATATTACAATTAATTAAATTTCTAATAATTTAATTAAGTATTGTATTAATGTTTATAATAGAAGTTATAATTAATTAAGTAATCATATTATAAATTTATAATATTGTTATAATTAAATAAATTTCTAATCATTTAATTAAGTAATGTACTAAATTACAAATGTAGTTGATTGCTGATGTTTATAATGTAATGTTATAAATTTATAATTAATTAAGTAATCATTTAATTATAATGTAATACTAATAATTAATTAAGTACTAATTTAACTAGTAATGTACTAATGTTTATCAATTTATCATATATAATTAATTAATTACTAATTTCTTATAGATATACTTAGAACTTGATAACTAAATAATATATTTTTAATCAATCAAATATACTATTTTATTCAAAAATAATTCTTTTAATAATATTAAAACACTTTTAATTAGATCCTAATTCCGATTATACACTTAATTAATCAAAATTTTAATATTATAATAAATTAAAGTTTTTTATATGTAAAAATTTTAATATATATATATATATAGAGTGAAGTATATATTACTATATATGTATATATATTTGATTAGGTTAATATAATATATTAAAGTTTTTAATATGGTGTAGTTTATATGTATAATTGTATATATATTTAATTAGGTTATTGTAAAAATTTAGTTTTTTTCCATTTTAAATTTGTTTATATGTAAAATTATGATAAACCCCGCATTCTTCACATATATTTCTTTTCAGCCCAGGTTTCAAAACAAGTTCCAATCCGGGTACCCGCTTCAGGTTCTTTTCCTAGGTTTCGGTTTCGGTTCCTCCAATGTAGGAACTGGAACTAGAACCAAACAGTATCGGTTAAAAAAAAATGGAGTCGGAACTTACCTGTACAGTGTCGGTTCTGGTTTTACCGGCAGGTTCCGGTTCTACCCGCTACCTGTGCTCGCTCCTGGTCCCAACAACCTTTATTCTTTGACGTCTTTCTTTAGATTAAGACAAAGACTTTGTTGATTTTTTTCTCTTCTTTTCAAATGCTAATTAGTGGATATTTCTCATAATATAGGATTTGAATCGGTTGAAATCTAGATGTTGATGTCTATGTATTGAACTAATATAACATTGAACCATCGTAAATAAGATTATGAAACTTTTTTTGTTTAATAACAAAAATTATACATTTATTTATGTATTTAGGTGTATGATTTAATATTCTAGTATAACATTATTTATAAGATCGTAGTATATTTTATTGTTTAGCTAGAAAATTAAAAACAAAAAAAATGGGGAAAGCTTTTAATGGGTTAGGTTTTGATAACATGATAAAATAATGTTTAGGTTTGGATTTTCACATTTAAGCCCAAAAGCTAAATGATCAGCTTTGGTTGTGAAAATTTGATAGACATGAATGTGCCATAACACGAAACCGTTTTGACACAACCTATTATCAAGTCTAACTTAAAATTTTATTTAATTCTTGTATTTAACTTTTCATATCTATAATTCTTTTCTGAAATACAACATAACTATAAGACCACATTAGTTATAATATTTCATTATTAGACTTGAAATATGGGATAGCCAAGCAATGGAAAGTTGACTATTTCTTTGAAGTTTGAAATGGTATAGAGTAATAAAGAGCCGCTCCTAGGCTAGGGAGGGNTTCTTATGATTATTAATGTATTATTGTAATTATGCCATGTACTAAGGTTTACCCATTAGTTAGATGATCTTTGAACGATATACATGGTCATAATGTTAATGCATGATTAATGTTATGAAATGGCATGAAGATGCAACGTAATACATGTTTTAAGAGATGTATGTGAGCAAGAGGTAATGTAAATGGATTGATAATCCAAAGATGAATTAAAAGTATTAAGCTCGCCAAAATATGTATTTACATGCCATAAGATGTTAGAGATGCATATAGACATGATGGGAAACGCGTAAGCATATCCTTGTATATTGGTTGTGGAAAGATGAATATATGCTTTAGATGTTAAATGACATGTAAGCACGCCTCTCAATGATATGAGCTCTAGATGAATTTGAGGTTAGATGATATAAAGTGCTTAAGACACTAAAAACCTCGATCGGCTACACGTTATATGCTTCATATGCATTTAGTTGCCCTACATGAGTTATGATGTTATTTACATCATGAGATGATTTATACTCATGTTAGATGATATTTAGATGTTATATCATGACATGTAATGTGTGTGTACTATATTTACATACTTATTTGTATGTGTATGAGTTGATGTTTATATAGCTATGGGATAAAATGATGAAAGACATATGGAATGGGAAAAAAAAAAAAGTAGTCCTAGATGTAAAAGGTAAGTAATGTGTTAACAAATATGTTTAAATAAAGGTCAAATAGCACTTTTAGAATGAAATGGATCATTCCTTACTGAACGATTAGCGCTCACCCTTTTATTGTTGATTGCTTTGCAGGTACAAGTCACCTCTTGAAGCGTATCTTCTACATTACGACGGCTTCCGATGGCTATCCTAGGTACTCTGGATGATCTGGTACGAGCCATAACAACATTCCAATGATCAAAATTGCTATTGAGATTGCTCCTTGTTAGGAATATGAGAGCTTGTCAGGGGCCCTCCTTCTAGCGTTAAAATATTGATACGAAAAATCGCACCAACCTATTGCATTGCCTGCATGACATTCATTAGCGACCTTAGCTAATCCAGTATTGGACCTCCTTCTAGGTGGGAAGTTCCCACCCCCAGCTGATTGGTGACCTACTATGGCAGCATAGGTGGTAGCTAGCTTGGACTAACGCCCTGATTCACCTCTTGGAGCATATCTTCTACATTACGGCGGCTTTCGATGGTTGTCCTAGGTACTCTGGATGATCTTGTATGAGCCATAATGACATTCCAACAATCTGAATTGCTATTGAGATTGCTTCTTGCTAGGAACATGAGAGCTTTTCAGGGGCCTTCCTTCTAGCGTCAAAATGTTGATACGAAAAATCACACCAACCGGAGAGATCCGATTGACCCTGGTGGAATCAAAATGGATGTGTGTGTGATCAATAAAGATCAGCAAAGAATAGTAGAGAGAATGAACACAAATTATTCTTAAAATTGTTCAGCAAGTTTAATCTTGAGCCTACGTCCACTATTTTGCTTATTGAGTATTGGAATTACAAAGAAAATTAATCCTTTGTCTAGAACAAATTTCTTACCCCTTTTGCAGCCAGTGGGACTCTTCGTTACCGTTGCCGACAACAAGCACCCTTTGACACAATGAAATTTTTTGGCTTTAGTTTGCGGTGAACCTGCCGTCAACCACATATTACTTCTTGTTCTTGAGAAATTCTTCAAATTCATTGAACTTGTAGCAATAGTTTCGATCGGTAGATGAGATTGTAAGGTAAGATTTAAGTAAAATAGAATGCAGGTGCTTAGAAAATGGGTATTTTGGAATTATTAGATAAGATTTATAAAACCTAATTTTATTAATAATTTTATTCAAATTGGGGGGCTTAAAAAAATTGGTAGAGCATAAATAATACCACTTTATTAAAAATTTGTTTGTTCTATAGCTTTGATGTTACTATATATATATTCATGCCATACTTCTTTTATAAATGAAACAATGAGGTTGTTTACGACCATCATATTTTGAATGAATTTTAGA
The DNA here is from genome assembly GCF_008641045.1 of Pistacia vera. Taxonomy (NCBI): domain Eukaryota; kingdom Viridiplantae; phylum Streptophyta; class Magnoliopsida; order Sapindales; family Anacardiaceae; genus Pistacia; species Pistacia vera. The sequence continues at coordinate 531,086 of NW_022196364.1, read as the reverse complement.
AATATTAGTACTAATTAAATACTTTTTGGGAAGAACATGAGAAAATAATTAACCTCATGAGTTCACATCACCTAATTATGTCTTTCTCAAATATTTTTAACATATATAAAAAGATTAGAGCTCAATCTAGAAATAAAATTATCGATGAGTTATCACTATTGTTGAAGAAATATTTTTCGAACAAGAAGCACAAATTCAAAATAATCCGTGGGGTTTTTTTCAAACCCTAAAGTTTGATTAAATTATAAAACTCTCTAAAACTTCAGAAATAATAAAAAAAAAATTCGTTATTATATCATTCTATACAGATTATTGTAAAACTAAACACTTGTCATCATAGATATTTTTATTATTAACATAAAAATAGTAAAATTTCCGTCATTTATATATATCTCAAGGGATTGTTATCGCAAACCCCAATATGAGAATATTAGAAGAAAGAGAAAATTTTATACAATTTTATCCCAAAAATGCAGATTTTCTTAAACAAATCAATAATAAACAAAATAGATAGTAAAATCTTTTTATTAATATGATTGGTTTATGTTAACATCTATTATTATTATTTTCAATATTAGACTTAGGATTCCAAAGGTAATTACAACTCAACAAATCCTTGAACAAATACCAGAATTAACCCAACAAAAGATTAAACAAAATCATTCCAAACAAAATCAAGCAATCGAAGTTCAAAACAAAAGAGAAAACTTCATCACCCTACATTGCAGCATTGGTGGCCTTAATATCTTCACCAGAAGAAGAACTCTCTTCAGCAATGTTAATAACCTTCGGCTGCCTTTTCTTGTCTGTTGGATATTGTCAGAAAAAGGTCATTTGTGTAATTGTAGCACTTTGTTTCAAAGTGGTGTCGTTTTGGTTTACTGTCACTATTTACCTTTACTAAAGTTCAGCTTCAGCTCAACTCTCTTTCTCTTAATATAAAAGAGAAGCTAATCTCTTGTACAGTTATCAGTCGTATATACCAGATCTGCAAATTCTTCAAAGTTCTTTTTTTATTCTTTCTTTTTTCATTCTTTGAAACTTTCATGGTATCAGAGCCTAAGACAAACGTCTATGACTGAGATTCCTGGAAAATTCCCATCCTCTAATAACATGGAGAAATTGATTAGCAATTCCACTGGTTTTCACTCTTCTGCCTTTTCATCAAGTCTCCAAGTGATTAGTCCAAAATTGACAAGGGACAATTACAGAGACAACTATCAATTTTGGCGATCTCAAGTATTATCTGCTGTAGGAGCTCACAAACTTGAGGAACACTTGACTGGTTTTGATCTATGTCTCGAACCTCTGATTGTCTCCGATGGAGAGTCCTCATCTGATTTGAGTGTGAATCGTTCAAAGGAAACCCTAGCTAGAGAGAAGATCAATCCAGCTTACATTGCTTGGAAGAAAACAGATAAGTTTCTTGTTACATGGCTTTTAGCTTCAATTTCAGAGTGTATATTCAGTAATGTTTCTAAATGTAAATCTGCTACTGAGATTTGGTTTGCATTAGAACATGAATTCTTAACTAAATCTAAAGTTAGAGCTCTACATTTGAAGAACTTGATTCAAAATACACAAAAAGGAAATCTTAGTGTTAGTGATTACATTAAGAAAATGAGAAGTATTGCTGAGAGCCTGTCGGCCAGTGGTCACATAATCACAAATGATGAATTGCTTCAACATGTATTAGATGGTTTAGGTTCGGAGTTTGATGCTGCTGTTGTTAATCTAACTTCCAGAATTGAGTCAAAATTTGACTCAGTCACTCTACAGGAAGCACAGTACCTATTACAGAAGTATGAGATGAGATTAGAGAAGTTCAACTCCCCTGATTTTCCACTAAGTTCAGCACATGTTGCCTCACTAAACACCTCAGCTAATAAACCCTTATCTGTAACCACAAGGATAGTATCATCTAGCTTCCCTATCTCACCGTCTCACACAAATCAATTACCGACACCTTTACCACAAACCTCACAACTTCCCTGTTATACTCCTCCTACTAGTTTTCCCAATCCACCTCTTCCTCACTACAATTTACCTAAACAGGTAAACTTATTTGGTTAGTATGGTCCTTTTTCTACTTATCGACCACCTGGCTTTAACACAATGAACAGAGGCAGAGGTCGAGCAAACAATAGAGGCAAACCAGTCTGTCAAGTTTGCAGCAAAATAGGTCATACTACAGTGCAGTGCTACCACTGTTACAATTCAACTTACAATGGAGTTCCACCTCACCAACTTAGTTCACCCAATCACCAATTTGGTTCTGATCCTGTTTTTCCCTAGTACAACAACAAACCTTCCAATAACTTTCAACCATCTCATCCAACAACTAACCCCTATGGACTGCATTCACAACATTTTTCTCAACATACCCAACCTTCTTCACAGTTTAATCAATCCTCACAGCCCAACCTACAAAACTCACAATTTTTTCCCCATCAACAGCCAGCACTCACTGTTCCCAGCCACAATTTAACTCACCAAACCAAGCCTATTACACTGCACATTCATCTTCTTTTCCTCAGATCTCTACTCTCACACTTATGACCATTAACTCAACAACTCCACCTGATCCAGCCTGATACATGGATTCAGGTGCCACTAACCATGTTACCTCAGATCTTAACTAGCTTGCTATTAGTAGGAGCTATGATGGGAGTGATCAATTGCAAGTAGGCAGTGGTGAGTCCTTAAATATATCTCATGTTGGTTTCTCTCTTTTACCTAGTTCTCTTCAATCTAAATGCATTTTCTTAAAGAATGTTTTGTGTGTGCCTAGGATAACAAAAAATCTTCTTAGTATTTCTAAACTCACTCAAGATAATAGTGTTGTTGTTGAATTTGACTCTAACTGTTGCACTGTTAAGGACAAGGCTACCAGGGCAGTGGCAAGTCTATATCAGTTGCATGTTCCTGCTAGTCAACCATTTAGTCCTGAGTTTGCTCATTCTCAGCTTAAGTCTTCTATTTCTTTAGCTCCCAAATCATTTGTTACTTCCCTAGGTGATAAAGGTGATAAGTCTGTCAGCTTAGAGGCTTGTAAGAACAATAAAATTGAGTTGCAAGTTACTACTGTTAGTAATAAGTTTGTCAACTTAGGTGTTGTTGATTGTCAATCCAATGTATCTAAACAGAATCCATGTAATTCTTCATTGTTGAAGTCTATCAACTCTAATGCCATGGTTGTTGATTCTGGTACTTGTAAGAAAAATTTCTTTGATATGAATAAAAGAAATGTATCTGCTAATTCTTGTTCTGCATCTGTCAATTCTACTAATTCTTGTTCTATATCTGCTAATTCTAATGCTGAAAATTGTCATTTGCATTCTATTGACAGACATCATTTGCATTCTGCTCATTCAGTCATACAGTCATCTAATTCTGGTTTAGTTTCTCAAAGCACACAACCACTTAGTTTTGGTTCAGTTTTCTAAAGTTCACAACCTACTGAGGTCTTCAATTCTAATTATTTAACCACACCAGCAATTAGTTTGATACTGCAACATCTCACACACCTTCAACTTTTCAAGTCACCAATACTAAGGATAATTCTTTAATACTTTGGCACAATAGACTTGGTCATCCCCATCCAGAAATTTTACACAAAATTCTGGTTAAGATACTTAAAACCTCAAACAAAGCTAATTTCAACTCTTCATTAGGTTTGTGATGCTTGCAAAATGAGCAAAATACACAAAAATTCCTTTCCTATTTCACATAGTAGAGCAACTCAACCACTTGAAATAATTCATAGTGATATTTGGGGTCCAGCCCCTGTCGCTTCCTTTGAAGGTTTTAAATACTATATACACTTCATTGATGATTATAGTAGTTATACATGGATGTTTCCTTTAAGAACTAAGGCTGAAGTTCACTCTGTTTTTATTAAGTTTCATCATTTGGTTGAAAGACAATTCAATTATAATTTGAAATGTTTACAATCTAATCAGAGAGCTAAATACAAGTACCTAACCAATGCTGGTATACTTTTTAGGCACTCTTGTTCTTATGTTCACCAACAAAATGGTGGGAGTGAAAGAAAACATAGACATATTGCTGAAACTGGCCTTACACTTCTTGCACATGCATTCATGCCTTTACATTTTTGGTGGTTAGCTTTTGATTCTGCTGTATTTCTTATAAATAGACTACCTACATCAGTTCTAAATTTTATCTCTCCATATCAAACTTTGTCTTGTCATGAGCCTCTTTACTCAACTCTTAAAGTCTTTGGGTGTGCTTGCTTTCCATACTTGAGAGATTTTCAAAAACACAAGTTTAGTTTTCACTCTTCCAAGTGTGTTTTTGTTGGATATAGTCTTGTTCACGAGGGTTATAAATGTCTCCATTCTGATGGTAGAATTTTTATTACACCTAGTGTTCAATTTAATGAAACAGATTTTCCCTTTGCTTTCGGTTTCTGTTCTCATGTGTCCAAGCCTTCCACTTCTCAGAACTCTCAAAATTCTTCAGCATTTTCCAGTTCTTCAGGTCTTAAGTCTTTAGTCTCCAATTTTCCTTTTGTTCAATTCCATCAGTAACTAATAACAGGCCACAAGTTACTCCTACAGAGGACTGCCCTCCACCAAATCCTTCTTCAGCAGTTGGTAAGTCATCTTTTTCTCCTTTGCTTCATCCTTCAACTATTTTATCTCCTTGTTCCAATACATCCTTACATCATACTAATCCTATACACTCCTTAATATCACCTGTTTTCTCTAGTGACAATCCCACTCATGCACCTAATCCTATTCTGAATATTAATTCTAATCCTAATTCTAGCACCTCATTATGCATGCCCACCACATCTTCTTCAACTCTAACAAATTGTCCTTTAGTTGTTGATCTCACTTCTTTTTCTTCATTGACACATAAAGGTCAAAGACAAATGAGTTCATCTAGCTGTCCACTTGTTATTGACTTGCACACATCACAGTTTCCTACTGAAAAACACCCACTGCATATCACTTCCACCAATACACATCCCATGCAAACTAGAGCCAAGACAGCCTCCCAACAAGCCTTTAGTATCTCACTTTTTCCTCAGTTTATTAATCCTGCACCTACAACCTTTCAAAACACTGATGTTCACCTCATTAATGCTGAACCTACAGCCTCCCAAAACACTAATGATACTGAACCTATAGCCTCCCAAAACACTAATGATACTAAACCTACAGTCTCTAAAAACATTGATGATATTGACCCTACAGCCTCCCAAAACACTAATGCTCTTCAGCCACTATCTCAACATACCATTGCTCTTATCATTTCAAAACCTGCTCCTCCACCACCTGCTCATTCAGAACCTTCCAAAGTTTAATGCTTTAATGACCAATGACACTTGGGTATTAGTTCCTAAAACATCAGATATGAATATTGTTGGCAACTAATGGGTCTTTAGAACCAAGTTTCATGCTTATGGGAGTTCACAAAAATATAAGGCTAGATTAGTAGCCAAAGGATTCCAACAAACTCCAGGATTTGATTACTTTGAATCCTTCAGCCCTGTTATCAAACCCTCAACTATCCGCATTATTTTTTCTCTTGTTCTCTCCAAAGGATGGGATATACAGCAAATTGATATCAATAATGTCTTCCTCAATGGGACTCTAAGTGAAATAGTTTTTATGAAACAACCTGAAGGTTTTGAGAGTTTTCAGTATCCCTTTCATGTGTGCAAGCTGATAAAGGCTCTTTATGGTCTTAAACAAGCCCTAAGGGCCTGGTTTGACAAACTTAAGCAAGCCTTGCTGGACAGAAAATTTGTGAACTCAATTTCTGACTCAAGTTTGTTCATCTACAAGGATAACTCTCAGGTGTTGTAGGTCCTTATTTATGTGGATGACATACTTGTTACTGGTTCAAACACATCATCAATTCAGCAACTTATTAAAGGATTGAATCACCAGTTTGCATTAAAATGTCTTGGATCAGTTTCTTATTTCTTGGGATTGGACGCAACAAGAAATTAAGAAGGGCTTCACCTAAAACAAACTAAATATATCACTGATCTTCTTGTTAAAACAAAAATGCAGGATGCTCATTCTTGTCCAACCCCTATGGCTATTGGAAACAAGTTGTTTATAGGTGACAGTGAGTTATTTCTGGATCCTAGTCTCTATAGAAGCACCATCGGAGCTTTACAATATTTGACTTTAACTCGGCCGGACATAAGCTTTACGGTAAATAAGCTTAGTCAATACCTTCAAGAACCTTCTGAACTTCAGTGGCAAGCATGTAAAAGAGTGCTAAGATACATCAAAGGCACTCATTTTCATGGGTTACAATTCAGACCAGTTGCTTCTATAAGTATAGAGTGCTATGCCAATGCTGATTGGGGAAGTAACTTAGATGACCGGAGATCTACAAGTGGGTACTGTGTTTTCTTAGGTCCCAACCTGATTCAATGGAGTTCTCGAAAGCAAAAAGTGGTGGCTTTATCCTCAACAGAAGCCGAGTACAGAGCACTTGCACACACAGCTACTGAACTGGCTTGGTTGGATAGCTTGTTTTCTGAGTTAGGAGTTGTCTGGAGCTCTTCACCAGTAATCTGGTGTGATAACATCAGTGTTGGAGCATTGGCAGCCAATCCTGTTTTTCATGCACGCACAAAGCATATTGAGATTGATGCTCACTACATAAGGGATCAAGTGCTAGCTAAGAAACTTTTGGTGCAATATGTGCCTTCAAAACTTCAGATTGCTGACATTTTAACCAAGCCACTATTTGCTGCTCAATTTCAAGAATTGAAAATGAAATTAAATGTGGCAGAGATAAATATGGTCAGATCAGTAGAAGAAAGAAAGAATTAACTACATTATGTTAAGTTTCAGAGTTGGCAGTTCAGAAGTGTTGTTGCTTTGTTTGCTGTTGAAGGGTTGGTTGATTGGTGAATGCAGAATTGTTTGCTGTGCAGAATTGTAGAATTGTTTGTTTGCTATTGAAGGGTTGATTGATTGGTGAATGCAGAATTGTTTGCTGTGCATAATTGTAGAATTATTTGTCTACTGTTGAAGGGTTAATTGATTGGTGAATGCAGAATTGTTTGCTGCGCAGAAATGTAGAATTGTTTGTTTACTGTTGAAGGGTTGACTGATTGGTTAATACAGAATTAGTTGCTGTGCAGAATTGTAGAATTGGCTGCTATTGAAATGCAGAATTGTTTGCACAAATTGCAGAATTGTTTGTTGTTGAAATGCAGAATTATCTGCACAAAGTGCAGAATTGGCTACTGTTGAAATGCAGAATTGTCTACACAAATTGCAGAATCTTCTTGCTGCTGAATTATAGAGTTATCTACACAAAGTACATAATTGGCTGTTGTTGAAATGCAGAGTTGCTTGCACAAATTGCAGAATCTTCTTGTTGTTGAATTGCAGAATTATCTGCACAAAGTGCAGAATTGGCTGTTGTTGAAATGCAGAGTCATAATTTTTTTTTGTCGGTGAAAAGCAGAAATACAAAATTGTTTGGAGAATTGCAGAATCTGCTTGCTGTCCAGAATTTTTTGCTGTTCAGAATTGTTTTTCATCTGTCCATAATTGTTTTGCAGAATTGTTTTGCAGCTTTGCAAGAGTTGAGATTAATCCAAGAAGAGATAGTATGAATTGAGGGGGAATGTTAGCCACAAAATGATCAGAATTGTGTTGTAGTTTTGCAAGAGCTGAGATTAATCCAAGAAGAGATAGTATGGTTTAAGGGGAAATGTTAGAAAAAGGTCATTTATGTAATTGCAGCACTTTGTTTCAAAGTGGTGTCGTTTTGGTTTACTGTCACTATTTACCTTTACTAAAGTACCTTTACTAAAGTTCAGCTTCAGCTCAGATCTCTTTCTCTTAATATAAAAGAGAAGCTAATCTCTTGTACAGTTATCAGTCGTATATACCAGATCTGCAGATTCTTCAAAGTTCTTTTTTATTCTTTCTTTCTTCATTCTTTGAAACTTTCAGATATGGTTCGTACTTTGCATGATCTCATGTGAGAGTTTTTGGGTGTGATGCATATGTCCATGTACCAAAAGAAAAGAGAAACAGGCTGGACAGTAAAACTACAAAATGTATCTTCATCGGGTATAAAGATGGGGTCAAAGGGTACAAGTTGTGGAATCCAGAAACCAAGAGTGTTGTGTATAGCAGAGATGTGCTATTCAAAGAACTTAGTCAAGACAATTATGTTCATGAGTCTGAGCAACAAGAGATAGTTCAGTTTGAGTTGTCAAAGACCAACCATAGTGCAACACAAGAAGAGTACGATTTCGATTCTGACAATGGTGAAATTGAAGCTCAACAATTTGATGAAGATGTTAAGGATGAAGTGGCATAGTCTGATTCAAAAAATGATATCCCACCTGAGCCAATTCTGAGAAGATCTACAAGAACTAGGAAGCCACATAAGTGATTCACACTTTCTACATACTCTGAAAATTCAACTAGTGATGATCCTAGTGCCATTAATGAGGCAAGAAGACGGGATGATCCAATTGAGTGGGAGAAAGCACTAGAAAAGGAAATGAGTTCTTTGCATCGCAATAAAACTTAGGATTTGGTTTAATTGCCTAAGGATAGAAATGCAATTGGTTGCAAGTGGATATTGAAGAGGAAGTTTAATGCAAATGAAATGTGGAAAAATACAATGCCAGTTTGGTTACAAATGGATACTCACAAATAGAGAGAGTTGATTATGGTGAGGTTTTTTCTCCGATGGCTAAATTAAACTCCATCAGTTGCGTGTTGTCTATTGTTGTTGCCTATGATTTGGAAATTAATCAACTAAATGTGAAGACAATTCTTCTGCATGGAGATTTGGAGGAAGAAATATTTATAAAGCAACCCAAAGGCTTTCAAGGGAAGGGTAAGGAAGAGTATGCGTATAAATTAAAAAAAAAAAAAAAAAATTGTATGGCTTAAAACAATCACCACGAATGTAATATCAGAAGTTTGACACATATGTTCTTCAGATTGGTTCCTCACGCTACAATGTTAGTCACTGCACATCCATAAAAGGTTGAACTCTAAATTCATTATTTTGACCATATATGTTGATGTGTTAATTGGTAATAGTAGGAAGATGATTGGCGTTGTGAAGCAATCGTAGGCTAAACCATTTTACATGAAAGACTTTGGGCCAACAAACGTTATTTGGGGGATACAAATAAAAAGGCATCGTGAGAAACGAAAGTTGTGGTTAAGTGAAAGATGTTGGAATTGTCGACTACTTCAGCATTAATGGGTAACGGAGACGCACTCGGGGGTCCCGCTGCCCGGTCAGCGGGCGGGTGCCCCGCTCCCCAGTGAGCAGGCGGGGGTCGCGGGGACAGCGCCCCCGAGCCCGTAGGCGGTTTTGGGCTTTTCCATGTATAACCACTGTAGGATTCCTTTTAAGTTATTAATTCCTTTTTGGGTTGGGCTTAGGAATAGAAATTCTTGTAAAACTAGGTTTAATCCCTTAAACCTAGTATATAAACATACTTTTCTCTTGTTATGGGTGTGAGAACAATTCATTCATTGTAAATGAGAGAGGTGAGGCATATTGCAATAATATTGACTCAACTGGACGTAGCCTACATTGGATGAACCAGGATAAATCGCACGTATTACTTTCTTTGTTTACTGTTTGTTTTGTTTAACTATTATTATTTTGTTCCTGTTGCTTCTCTATTTCGTTCAAAAGAGAGTACATTGAGAAAATATTGAGAATTCAACATGACAGAATGCAAGTCTGTGAAAGTTCCTTTCTCTAAAACTTCAGAAATAATAAAAAATTTCTTATTATATTATTCTATACAGATTATTGTAAGACTAAAAACTTGTCATCATAGATAATTTTTATTATTAATATAAAAATAGTAAAATGTCTGACATTTAAATATATCTGAAGGGATTGTTATCGTAAACCCTATTATGAGAATATTAGATGAATGAGAAAATTGTATACAATTGTATCCCAAAAATGCAGATTTTCTTAAACTAATCAATAATAAACAAAATACATAGTAAAATCTTTTTATTAATATGATTGGTTTATGTTAACATCTACTATTATTATTTTCAATATCAGACTTAGGATTCCAAAGGCAATTACAACTCAACAAATCCTTGAACAAACACCAGAATTAACCCAACAAAAGATTAAACGGAATCATTCCAAACAAAATCAAGCAATTGAAGTTCAAAACAAAAGAGAAAACTTCATCACTCTACATTGCAGCCTTGGTGGCCTTAATATCTTCACCAGAAGAAGAACTCTTTTCAGCAATGTTAATAACCTTCGGCTGCCTCTCCTTCTCCTCGGCAAGCTTCGGCACAGAGATCCTCAACACTCCATCTTCAAGATGAGCTTTAACATGCTCCAAATCCGCATTCACCGGCAGCCTAAACTGCCTCCAGAACTTCCTACTAGTCCTCTCAGCTCGGTGCCATTTCTCGCCCTCAACTTCCTCTTCACTCTTCCTCTCCCCGCTCACTCTCAGAACCCCGTTCTCCTCCACTTTGATCTTGATGTCCTCCTTCTTCATCCCCGGAATGTCGAGCGTGATCACATGGGCCGACGCCATCTCCTTCCAGTCGGCTCTTGCCAATGCCAGAGTTGTCTCCATGCCTTTTGAAATTGTTACGGGGGTCTGTTCCAGGATCCTGAAAGGGTTTTCTGTTGGTAGCATCATGTCAAAGAGAAAAGGCCTTCTGTATGGGATTAAAGCATTGGCTTGTGTTGCCATGAAGATGATTGCCAGCATGAGGAGGATTCTTGGGTTCGCCATTTTGCTTTGCTCTGAGATTGTGAGGTGATTATCGATGTGATTTGTTTGATATTTTTTATGATGGGAACGGAGGGAGGTGAAGTGGGTATTTATAGGTTTGATGGGGGATTCTCTGGATTGTTCTTGAGAGGTGTTTGGGAAGAAAGTGAGAGAAAATTCTAGGAGGGTTGAGAGACATGTTGGGTTGATGGGTTGCATGAATTGAAAGAGAACGTTTTCTGGAATGTTCTGGAGAAAACGTTTCATGGGTTGAAGATTTTAGTTTAAAGTGGACATGTCCTGTGGGCTTTTCAGGGATCAATATTGGCTACATAAATTTGATGGGCCAAAATCCAGTTAGTATTAGCCACTATTTTTATAATTTACCAAAAAAAAATTTCTAATAGGATTATGGAATAACAAAAAAATCCCTCTTATCACTAAATTTTAACGATAATTAAATGAGTTGATAAGTATTTGTTAACTTATAATAATGTAAATTCTAACAATTTATTTGTGATTCACTAACGGGAAAGATTTTATGTTATTTCAAAAACTCCAAAAAAAATTTTGTTATTACATCAAACCAGAGGGTCTATGTTTTAGGGTTTAAGGGCTCATGTTTTACATAAACTTAGTTTTCAATGCAAAAAAAATAAAAATAACTGAATTTTTGTTATTTAATATTAGCTGACTTCAATAAAATGTTTATCACCACAATCTAACGAGATCCTCCTTTAAAAAAACATAAAAATCTTCCTACTAGAGAGGATTATCTAATTTATAACCAGTAGTGTTTTAGTTATGTGACAAAGTTACTTTAAAAACCATTACCAAACAATCAGGGACGTAATCTTCCTGCTTGAGAGGATTATCTAATCTATAACTAGTAGTATTTTAGTTATGTGATAAAATTACTTTAAAAACATTACCAAACAATCAGGGAGGTAACCATTACCAAACAATCAGGCACGTAGCTAGGATTCTGAGTTAGTGGGTTCAAAATATCAAAGTTGTTAAATTTACAATAAAATATATGTTGTAGTAAGAAGCATAAAAAATGTACTTTTAAAAGTTATATATACCAAATTATCAATTTTACAATTATCTTTGACGATTTTTCATATTCTGAAAATGTTGCATAATTGTTTCATTGACAATTCCATTGAATATCTCTTTCTCAATATATGTAATAAAACAATAATTTAACAATTGATCTCTCATTTGATTCTGTAGTCGATTTTTCACAATCTTCATCGCAGAAAATGTTTTTTCAACCCTTATAGTTGTAATAGATAATATCAATACTAATTTCACAAGTAAATAAACCAAGTGATATACCATGTTCTTCTTTATTTGAACCAACTTTTTAACAAGAGCATCAATTTAATGTCAAAAAATCATTATAAGATCGCATATCAAGAATATAAATATCCAACCACTACAACAAAATTATTCTACATAAAAGTGCTACCGTAGATAAACGGTAGCATTTTTGAGCATGTTGTTACAGCCTGTGTTTCTAAAAAAATGAGGTTTTGATAACACTTTTTGTATATTATTAATAATTATTTAAATTTTATTGTTGAGTATATTATAGTACTTGTTTGTAGTTACAGATGATTTTAACTGAAACTTTGTAAATGCTATAAATTAGTTTTTTTTTTTTTTTTTTTTTTTTTGTAATATTCTTAAACTATAATAGCTTACTTTTTTTGTAACATTCTTAAAATGTCAAAGATTTATAATCTATAACATTTTTAAATTGCTATAGAATAATTATCAGTAAAAATATAATATGAGAAAATGAGAAGAGTGAAGTTTGATTTCTATAGAAACTTGGAGCCTGCTTTACTCCTTTGTCAAGTAAGAAATTGGTGTTCAATTGTTTACTAATGGTAAATGATAATATTGAAATCAAAACAGATTTATTATGTTTAAAAGTCTCCAAAGAAACTGTAGGACAACCATCAACATCAAAATCAGGATTACAGATTAAAGAAACTGAAGAAGCATTTATTAATGAAATTTCTAGAATTCAATTTTAAAAATGGCATGTTTATATTAGGATCAATATTAATCATGAGTTTGATATTATTACACAAGCCCTAGTAGACACTGGAGCAGATCAAAACTGTATAAGAGAAGGATTAATTCTAACAAAATATTATGAGAAGACAAAAGAAAGATTATATGGAGCAAATGGTCAACAATTAAACATTAATTATAAATTATCTAATGCTCATATTTGTATACAAAATTTTTGTATTAAAAGTACCTTTATTTTAGCAAAAGATTTAGATTAAGACGTTATATTAGGTACACCTTTTATCACTCAAATTTATCCTTTCAGTGTAACCAATAAGGGAATTACAACAAATATTTTAGGAATGTTAGTCTCAGGATTTACAGGAATGTTAAAAAATTGGTGGGATAATGATTTACCAGAAGAACATAAACATCACATATTACACGCAGCAAAAAAGACTAGGAAAGTCAAAGTAGAAAGTACTAGGCAAGTAGAGTATGAACATGAAGAAGGATAATTAAGTAATGTTTATAATACAATATTAAATTATAGATTTCTTACTTATCAAGATAATTAAGTAATTCTTATCATTTAATTATCTTGATAAGTAAGAAATCTATAATTTAATATTTAATTAATTAAAATATTAAATTATAGATTTATAGTATGATCACTTAATTTTTTATAGCATTACATTATGGTATGATCACATAATTAATTATAACATTACATAATTAAATAATTACTTAATTGATTATGACATTATATTATAAACATTAATAATTTACTACATAAACATTAGCACAATACTTAATTAAATGATTAGAAATGTAATTAATTATAACATATTAACATTACATTATAAATTTATAGTATGATTACTTAATAAATTGTAACATTATATTATAAACAAATGATTACTTAATTAAATTATTACGTAATTAATTATAACATTATTACATTGCATTATATTATGATTACTTAATTAATTATAGTATTACATAGTTAAATTATTATTTAATTGGTTATAAATTTATAACATTACATTATAAACATTAGCAATTTATTATATTATTACATTACTTAATTAAATGATTAAAAATTTAATTAATTATAACATTACATTATAGATTTATGGTATGATTACTTAATCAATTATAACATTTCATTATAAACATTAGTATATTAATTAAATAATTAAAAAATTACTTAATTACAATATTAAATTATAGATTTATAGTATGATTACTTAATTCATTATAATATTACATTATAATATGATCACATAATTAATTATAATATTATATAATTAAATGATTACTTAATTGATTATGACATTATATTATAAACATTAGTAATTTACGCAATACTTAATTAAATGATTAGAATTTTAATTAATTATAATATTACATTATAAATTTATAGTATGATTACTTAATTAATTATAACATTGTATTATAAACATTAGTACAATATTAATTAAATGATTAGAAATTTAATTAATTATAATATTACATTATAGTTAAATAGTATATTACTTAATTAATTATAACATTATAATTTACATTGTAGTATGATTACTTAATTAATTATAATATTACATAATTAAATGATCTTAATTAATTATGACATTACATTATAAACATTAGACCTTAGTAATTAATTAAATGATTAGAAATTTAATTGATTATAACATTACATTAGTGTTAAATAATTACTTAATTAATTATAACTTTACATTATAGTATGATTACTTAATTATGTAAAACATTATACAGTTAAATGATTACTTAATTAATTATAAATTTATAACATTACATTATAAACATTATTAATTTACTACATTAACCATTAGTAAATTACTTAATTAAATGGTTAAAAAATCTAATTAATTGTAACATTATATTATAAATTTATAGTATGATTTCTTAATTAATTAGAATATTACATTATAAATATTAGTACAATATTTAATTAAATAATTATAAATTTAATTAATTATAACATTATATTATAAATATATAGTATGATTATTTCATTAATTTTAACATTACATTATATTTGAATGATTTTGGTGAAGTTATTTAACGTCAACTGTGATGAATAATTATTTGTGTTTTAGTTTTGATTGAGGAATTTTATGTGAATTGTAATGAATTGATTGAATTCAAGTGTTGCTTGAAGATTAGAAGATTTATGAGTTACATTAGACATAAATGAATGAGTAATCAAAATTTGTTAGAGGTGTATTTGTAAACTTTTAAAATATTTTTATCATTTTTAAACTGATAGGAGGGTAATTAATTTTTTACAGGGTACCCAAGAAAGAAACTGGAACCTGCCTTTTAGGTTTAGTTCCTTGAATTTAAGAATCTACATTGTGCGGTTCCGGTTCCAATTCTACCAAAAAATACAAGGTACCCGGAACCCCTCATCCCTAACTGCCCAATCAAACTTTAGATAACACTGATCAATATCATATGTAGAGAAACATTTCAAACGGTTGCTGACTTGTGGAAGAGCTCAACTTGTCCTTTGTTGAGCACATTGTATAAATGATTTATTCACAGTATTCAAGCCAAGAGACGATAACAAGTTGAGGCGATTTATGATGATAAAACAGTATTAGTTACCTATGACACTTTTGAATTTTGCTACGCAGTCCAGTGCACGCTCAAATTCACTTTCTTCCAAAGCAATTGTGAATCGGCAGTAGCCAGGGATTCCAGTCCATGAACTGCTGTTGATGCATAAACCAGTTGCCTTGACTACGGCTTCCCTAATATTTGAACTGTCAAGCTTGATTTCTTCTGAGGTGGAATTTTCGTCCCTGCATCCATATTTAGGTGAACGCTTCATCTTTATGGTCTTGTTGAGATAGGCGGACGGTTTTGCCACCATTGAAATTCCACCACAAGATTGTAGCACATCCCACCCACACTTCCCAAGTGTCTGTGAAAATCAAATGAGAAAGTATTGAAGTAAATGCATTTCTCGTAAAATCCTCATGTATACTAGCACAATAATCAAACACAATTTTCACTTTTGCAAGTAGTATTCATAAAAGTCAGTGCGATGCGATGGTTGATGGGTTGACTAAAGTCAAACCAGATATCCAAAACAGTTATTACCCAGAAAGATAAAGGTGGCAATTGAAAATACCTCTTTCAAGCGCTTAGATCTGCTCTCCAAATTTCTTATTCGTTCTTTAACAGCATCCAGCAAATCTCCTGCTTTTCGTTCAGTCTGACCCAACAACTTCTTTATAGAATATTTGGCAGTGCTATGAGGTTTGCATAATCCTGGAAAGCTATTAAAGGCATCAACCAACTGAGGCTGGTTTAGAACCAAAAATCCGAATTTTAATGCTCCAGTTAGCATCCTCAGAGATAGTCCTCCAAGTAGAGACACACAGAAAGATGGGTTGCCAGAAAAATTCAGCTTTGACAAACAGCTTCCCAAGTCCCAGCCACCCCAGTACTCAACGTTGAATTCTAATCCGGAGAATGAAGTATCAATCACAACTCTTGCCCCAAATTTTGCACAAATAGTTAATATATTTTCCATTTCTTTGTTGCTGTAAAGCCAGCCAGTAGGGCTAATTGTTGGACCACAAAGGTAAAGCCAAGGCTTCTCTACAGTCTCAAGTGCTTTGGTGAGTGCCTTCTCTGTCAACTTAAAGCCTACTTCAGCTTCAGTAGGGATATTAACAATGTTTGCTTTCAAAAATTTGGCTGTAGAAACATAATTCCCGTTAGATCCAGTGGGGAAGCACAATGTTCCACCTTCTAGAATGCAGCATAAGACCAGCTTATTAAACAGAGCTTGAGAGCAGTCTGCATATATAAATTCTGAATAGCTATCAGTTGGGAACCCATAATTGCTCTTGATAAATTGTCTGATGCTGGGAGTGACATCAAGTTCTGACTCAGACATGTTTTGTCTTGCAAAACTTTCAAAGATAGCAGCTTTGACTGGGGAAGGTATGGGCAAGAAGCTTTGGTCTACATCCATGTGAATCAAAGAACACTTCGGTGTCTCATTGATTGACAATTCAGCACTGTTAAGCACTGAGATGGCTGAACTAGAAAATCCGATCATCTCCGCTGATTTGACCTTTTCACACTCCCTCTGAAAGGATTTAGCGAAAATAAAATTCATAAGCTTACTTCATGATCTGTGGAGTAGATCAAATAAATGCTTAATCATAACATGTAATAACATAATCAACAAATAAAAATAATCATCCTTATCAAGGATGAGTTAGCTACAAAGGAAATATTATTTAAATACTCAGATATTATTTATACACTGTTAGGATCCCACATTGAAAGGGAAAATGGTAGACATGTGGGTTATAAAAGCTTGGGCACCCTCCCTTGGCAAGCCGGTTTTCCAAGGAGAGTTCTACCCAAACCCATGAAAGACCCATGGCCCAGCCCAAATTGTTGAGTTATTGGAGTGGGTTCCTATCAATTGGTATCAGAGCATGATCCTGCGCCTATGTGGCAACGCACGCGTGGCAACGCACGCGTGGCAAGCTGACCTTGGGCCCGGGCTGCTACCCCGAGAAAGGGCATGGAGGCCCGAGGGAAAGGGGATCCGCGTAGTCACCCAGGGGTAAAGAGGCCGACGAGGGTAAAGAGGCCGACGTGGACGTCGGTTGCAGAAGCGTGGTGGAATGTTAGGATTCCACATTGAAGGGGAAAAGGGTAGGCATGTGGGTTATAAAGGCTTGGGCACCGTCCCTTGGCAAGCCGGTTTTCCAAGGAGAGTTCTACCCAAACCCATTAAAGACCCATGGCCCAACCCAAATTGTTGAGTTATTGGAGTGAGTTCCTATCATACACATCATAAGAATATGTTTCTTTAACAAAAAAGAAAGAGAAGGGGATAACAACCTCTGCACGTGGATGTCGATCAGTGAGCTGAAAAGCCAGAAGCTCATGGAAAATACAACCGTAATAGTATTGACTTATCAGTGCAGTATTCCCTTCTAGAACTTCCAGTGTCTTAGACAAGGCCTTACAGATAACCCCTTCTTCTGAAATGACAAAAGCCACTTCTAAATCTGAATAAACCTGGAAACAAGTGTCCATATACCGTTAAAAATGACTTCTCAGAACTAAAAAGCTGAAAGACAAATTATGAGAATGAATCTTGAAATTCATCTTACAGCTGCACAGCTGGATCAAACAAATATGAATCTTCCTCTTAAAATGAAGACAATTAAATACCTGATTTTTCAGAAGACCGCATACAATTGCAGCATGGGAAGGCAGAGAATTTCCTGCAAGATATTTTAGGACCCCAATGGAACTTGGGAGGCTGGACAGTTCAAAGTGATCAGAGATATCCAAGAAAAGACGAGATCCTGTTTCTCTTGTGACATCCAAGAGGTGCACAAAAGCTGAACTGGTAACAGCCTCAAAATTAGCAATTCCAGAAACTACCACCTGAGGCTTCAGCTTCTTTATAAGCTCCACCATCAAATCTGACTGAGGTGGTGCTTCAATTACTGTGAGTACATCTTCTGAAGGATTTTCAGTTTCTGTACCCTAAAAATAGGATATAAAGGTGGTCATATGGCAAGAATAGACAACATTCTGAAAACAAAAAGTAAGAGAAAAAGTCTCTGATCCATGATTCTAGCTAGGACCGACAATAGTACTAATAACAACAACTATAAGTTCTGAATGCATTAGAAATGTCACTATGGAAACTTCTCTACTCCATGACTCTACCCTGATAAAATCATAAATCATCTCTTACTTAAATAGATGAAGCTATCATCGATTCCAACACCCTTAAATGCCAACAATAAAGTCCAGTTTCCCAAGTAATTGTCATCAAAGTTTCAAACGCACATCTTGTATTATCTTATACCATCACTTTCTTGAAATGATGCAAGCTTTTGAACTATGAGAAAAGAAGATAGGATAAAAGCATCAGAGATTGGTCATACCTTAATTGTTAAACTTGTTAGCCATTGCCTGGGCAGGTGTCGAGTTAGATGTTCATCAACAATTGCAAGACGAGGTGAGAATAATCTGAGAGCACTCTCAATTGCCACAGCCCTTGATGGGAAGACAACAACATTCTGGAGTGGGAAGTGGAGAAGAAAAGTCAGAAAAATGAGGATCATTTCACTCATCTCGAACACGAAAGAAACACAAGTTAACAAAGCTTTTAACTCTGGCAGCATTCTCAAACTAAAACTTACAACCAAAGCGAACAATAGTAAGTATAAATTATAAACTTGCAGGTCCCCATGTATTCTACAGCATTCTCAAACAGCATAACACAATGCACATACAGTATAATCTACAGAAAAGACACATCTAACGGTCAACTTAGAGGAGACATAGCGCAAAAAGATATAAACAATCAGGTAGAATCACATTACAGTTTGTCCAACAAATATAAGAATGAACATCAACCAATATCCCTTATCAAATGTATATATTATACTCTCATTAATCAACTAATACATAGAGTTTCAATATGCTGAGGACTTCCATTATAGTTTCTCTGTTAGAGTAGAAGCCAAACAAGTCAAGTAATATGACAGACTAAGTTCACATGCAAAGACCTCAAAAGAATGCAATCATAAACAACCTAGTTGTAGGCTTAATAGCATCTAGAACAGAGAACAAAGACACAACCTGTCCAATGTGTATAAACAAGTATGCAAACAAAAAAATAAATAAATAAAAAATTCACATACAACATCTGTAGATAATCAACTAGTAGTGAACATTTTCTCACATCAGCACCAAGGGGAAAATGGTGGTATGTTTTCATGAAGTCTGCAATTAGATTACAAAATCGTCTGCTTCCAGCTGGTGGCTCATATGGGAAAAAAGAACGCTCTTTCAGAACACTGGCAAGATAAGCTAGGAACGGAATCTTCTCATCAGCAACAGAGTCATCATCAAAAGATAAATCTAAAGAGCTTCTGATCTCGTGGAAGCCATTCTTAAGAAACTCAAAAATTTTCTTAACCTGTCCATTCATTCAAGTCATCATCATTGAAGATCATTTTACCAAGTAAAACAACTTTTTACTTTATTCTTATACAAGCATAAATGAAGTGAAAACCTGGTTTGGTTGACGAAGTTGACAACTGTAAACTGACAAAGCATGAGAGATGCATCCACCAGCCTTTCCATAAGCCCAGGCTGTTCGAGCACAAATAGGCTGATCTCCAGAAAGCCCCATGAAGAACTCAAAACGATGTGGATTGCTCTTCTCAATTTCCACTAAGGCTGAGATATCTGTGTCAGCAGCCTGCAAAAACACATTTTAAGAGGACAGGATATTGGATAGAGAAATGATTACTGGAAAATATAATTCGGTTGCCTGAAGAATTTTAGTCTGCCAAAGCTTGTTCACACAGAAACCACGGCGTTCAAACAAGCGTTTACAAACAGCTTGTCCCGGACGACCTCCCATGTTGAAGATCATGATTCCCAAAGGTTTGATGACAGCTATTCCTTCCTCAACTGCCCTAGCAATCAGACCTAATCCAAACTGGTCCTCAACAAAACCCTACGAAGCAAGAAACAAATATAAAGATTTTAGTAGGAAATGAAACACAAATAGTGCATCAATCATTAATGTCTCAGTCGTCACTTGCATTGCTCAGTCTTTTTGAAAAGAGGAGGGTGAGCATCAGTAATCAAAGTGCTTTTAGCCTATCAAATAGGAGATATATTTTATAGTCATCAATACGGTTTAATACATATGCATAACATAATCATCATTATTGATTAAGAGGTTCTCCATGGCATCTCAGATGTTTATCAATAATGTAAAAAGAATCTCTTCCAACCTGAAGTGCACAATAGTTACTCAATGAATACAGAAATTCCTCGCTTGCATTTTCAGTGATCATCTTCGACATTGCATCTGGATTGGGGTTAAGAATCTGCATCAATAAAACAGAATGGGGCAAATAGGAGTCAAAATAATGATTGAGGACACGTTAACCGTCCAGCTTGATGCTGGATAGAATAACTTCAACAAAATAATACACTGGATAATGTCATAAGGGCTGCAGTTCATGATAATACCTGGGGTATGCATCCAACAATTCGATCAAGCTGAATGTCATGGTCTCTACAATAAGCTAGGAGATCAGATTCATGAAACTCCACCCTATCCAATAAAGTTTTCTTCTCTGCATCATAGATGGGCTGACCTTTCTCATCCAAAGCATTTAAGTACAAGCTTATCCAAGAGATCTTTATTGATCTGGGATTGATATCAAGGCCATATACCTGCAACAGGAACATTTAGACACCATAATGAACTGCTAAAAGGTTCTTTTTATCAACTGCTACATAGAAATCTTTAAAACTAAAACAGAGGTGAAATTCACCCACTCCTTTATGTATATTTTTCTAAATAGATATGATATGCAGTAAAACACCAAATTGTGGTGCTAATATATTTATACACACCAACAAGATCTTGAAGTCATAAATATCAAGATGACCTAGTAAAGGGATAAAACATGATCAAAGAACATCTAAATGTAGATGTAATCGTAATCTGTCATGTGGGATTAAGACAACAAATAACAAACCTTTGAAGGCAGCCACTTCTCAGCTATGGCAATGGTTATCCATCCATTTCCACAACCAAGCTCAGTTACTGTCTTGTCCTTGAAGATAGAGTCCGGATGTCTATTTAGTCCTTCATAAAAAGTAAATGACCAGTCTTCTGGGATAAAAATGCTAGGGATCACCATCGTTGTCAATTTTTTTCTTCCCTGGTAACCTGTACTTGGCAGAGAAGTGTGTCAAGAAGAAAATCCAACAACCATGATAAAACCTAACACAAGGAGTCAAGAGAAAAATGATCTGTGGATTTCGTGTTAGCCAAAGGAGATAATGCTTGATAAATCTAATCAATTGACACTAAAATTATGAACAAGTCAATAGGCTACCAGGGATAAAGTTGGACGTGGGGGGATTTTAATGGTTGTTAAACCTTTTACAAAGGACAACCATGATGTTGCAGATTAGCACAAGGCACACAGAACGTATAGGCAACCTCCCCTTTTAATGATTAAAGAAAGCTTAAGAAATGTTGGTTAATTGGTTGCGTATGTATGTGCAGAAAATTGACTATACAACCAGGTGAACTTAAAAATAATTTGAATCAAGATATAGGAGCAAAATTAGTGTTACTGTCTAAAGACAATCGATATGAGTATTTGAAGTTTGTTCAATCAACTTCAGTCATACAATGATACATATTTAAACATCCAAAATCATTAAAAGGTTACTCTTAGTAGAAAATGAAATTAAGTTGAACAAAGTTCAAGCATAGTGAATTAGATTAACAGGTAATCACAAATTACAAATATTACCCACAAAAGAAATTCACTCTACCTTATTTAAGCACATACATTTCAATTTTCATTAACCAGGATGGATTTCATTTTTAATTAACTTCGTATTATGTAAACAGTCCATATCCACTCTCCAGATTGTGCGAGTATGGCTTTGGCTTCAAATTTAAAAAATTAAATCAAGTGGGTTCAAAATTTAAAGTGACAGCGATCTGGTTCCGTTGGACAGTCCAAAAAACAGTGAAAAGAGAGGGATAAAAAAACAAAAAAGACTCTGAAAAAAAGCAAAATCTCATTCTGGGCACTCAGACTAAGAAGACGACAAAAAAACAACTAGAATAAGCTAAAACTTCGTTTTTCGTTTTCTTGAAAACTGTAGCACAGAAAAGGATGGGGCACGCAAGATTTCTTAGGCTTCCTCATTGGTTGCTCAGAATAACCACTAAAAGAATAAAAAAAACAAAAACTACACCGACCACAACCTTCTTTTGTTGACTAAAAACAAAAAAGATAATAAGAAATGTTCACCAGAAATGTCTCAAAAGATACAAAATATCACTAGAAAATTTCACATTATTTATGGTAACAATTAAATGCTGCACCTAACTAAAGCAAACTCTCTGAGATACTTGACCAGGTTCCTACCGCCGAGAGTTTCATACAATTTATAAAAAATTTCATAAAATTCCAGCAATGAAACGATGAAGATCACTGATTAATGAACATCCGCTAAATATCAATAAATTTCAAAATTTTGACCCATTAAAAAGTGAAATTTATGAATAAAGAGACTTCACATTCATCAAATAACTCTTAAAATATATAAATCATACAAAAAGATCTCAAACTAACTTAGTTTAAATCAAACAATTGCTTCCATCAAGTCAAAAAGTCACCCAAATCAACGACCAGCAAACAAACACTTCTTATTCACAAAACTAAGACCGTGAACAGTGTAAAATGGAGCGAACCTTCATACTGGTCCAAGACGATGTCTTGGATCCGAAAATGATACTTCTCGAGGCACTGGTCGGAGTCTCCGACACGTTTCTGAAGATCCGCGAGAAAGATCCGAGCCTGAGTCCGAGTACTGGGATCCTCCAAGCGCTCCAGAACTAACCGGAAGAGTCCGTACGCGGCGTCACCGGAGGTCTCGCATTTGCTCAGTAATTCCTCCACCGAACCGATCGCCTCCATGTTCTCTCCGGTGGGTATGCAAGCAAGGTACAGTGCGTACTTTTAGTGAGAGAAAGTATAGAGAGAGAGTGAGAAGTGAAAGAGAGAAGGAAGAGAATACACACTATACAGTGCGTACAAGCTTGACGCTTGTTGCTTTGTTTGTTTGTTTTGAGTTGTTTGGTCTTACGAGGGAGGGTATTTATGTAACTTCCAAACCGATAACAATTTTCATAAATTATTTTTATAACCTTAACGTGACAGTTTGTAAGAACCATATGAAATATGAAACATGTTGTGAATTGATCAATTACAAATTCTTATGTCAAAGTTATAAAAAAAGGTTTATGAGAAAGAATTATTGGTGTAATATTATTTTTCGTGTATAAACTAACTTGGATATTGCTTTCCAAGTGCATATTTTTATTGGTTTCTAAGAAGCGGAATTTTTTATTATATTTTCTTTTTAAAAATCAGAATAAATAAAAAAATATCATATATAAATCGTGACGTATTATATCATTTTCTATGGTAAGTTGAATTCGCTTATTAAACTAAAAATAAATTAATATTCAAATCATTTTACCGATGTGATATAAGATTTCTTTGATTAAAAATTCAATCATACAAGTGATAAGTTTGTAAATTTATTTATTATAATAACGATTGATTTTATGAAATATTTACATGAATTAATTTTACCATTTCACTTAATTATGTGACAAAAAAAAAAATCAGTTATATCTTTGCTCCGAAATCACTTAAAAATTATATAAAATAATTATTATATAATTTCATCACGTTAGTAAAGCGAAGTAATGAGTCTCACTCTTATAAATATTTTGCAAAAAAGTGGAAAAATAAACGAGAGAATCTCACGATCATAGTCAATAATAAAAAAATATATCAGATAAAATAAAAAGTATTTTATTTATTTATTTATTTTATTTCGTGTTAGGTGAGAAAAAGCTTCTTTGACTACTATTATTTTATTGAGGGTAAACCATTGTAGCAGTTTTGAGAGGTTTTTAATAGCGGTTTTTAAAACACCCAACCTATGCTTGGGAGTTTATTTTCCAAATGTTCTAACAGTTTTTTTAAATGATAAATTTACATAAATACCTATAAAGTTAAAACACCCTCTCTTTTGTTTAATTAACTTTGATAAATATGGATATTTGTGTTGGCTAACCACCGTAGGTATTTGTGTCAGGCTGATTCACTTGCAATGTGTTCTTCCATGACAGTGGTATTTCTCTTAATTCTAGCAATGGTTGGTGATCCTGCCTTCTTGCACTCAGCAATTTTTTATAGCAAGAACTTGCTGAATATCGCCCTTTTCCGAACGTTGGTCGAGTTTATAACTGGATTGTACACTGTAATATCACCGAAGAGTGAATGGTTAGCCATCATTGTCGTCGTGATAGGCTCCAGTGTTCCATTTCTCATGAAATTTTTGCACTAGAAGTCTTCCACTTCAAACCTTCTTGTTATAAAATATCTCAAGGGAACAATGAAGAAACCCGTAATCACCTACAGCCCTGGAAGAAGGCGTTCAAATCTTAGTTATGGATACAGTCAAGCCAAATCACCTCACTGATACCAATCTATTTGATATAATAATTCTGTTTTCTTGTTTTACTGTCATGCACCCTTCTCTAATCTTTCTTTTAGGATCTTGTTTTAATAAGTTTTATTAGTTATATATTTGTAAAATATAATTTAGATTATAACATGATTGCTAATTTATTTTCTTGTGAATTAGCGATTGCAAAGGGATTTGTGTGCAGCAGCAAAAGATTTGTGTGCAGCAAAGGGAGTGAAAAGGGTTTTTTTTTTAGATTAAATTTATAAACCAGTCAAAACACCCGATTTGGGGTGTTTTGTAAACCCCTCAAAAATACACTACACTGGGTTTTTAAACCAGTCAAAACTAGCCCATTAAAAATCTGACAAGTGAGGGTTTTTAAACATCTCAAAACCAGTCCAATTAAAAACCCCCCAAAACCAGTGAAAAAAAAACTCTCAAACAGACCCTAAGTGGCAACAAGGCCGATGAGTACATGTTTGACAAAGATTCTAAAGTGTCCTTATTTATATTTTATATTTAAGTAAACATAAGGGTTAGTGCTTTTGAAAAGAATTATTTAAAAAATAAATAATAAAAATTTAAAGCCTTCATTAATTTATTATGATATTATTAAAAAATCCACCCACCAAACCCCACTCCCGTTGACCCTACCAATCTTTGGCAATCACACGATTATGGTTTACGCAGTTGTCCCTCTCAAGTCAAATTCTTATCAATCCCAACTACTAAAGTTCAATCTTTCACCACTAAAAGATTAATCGACATTCCCTCTTCGAAAGCCCGAACAATCTGAATCAAGTTTGATTTTTGTTCACTACTAAAATATAAATTTGGTTAATAAAATGATATTTTAAGAGTTTATAGATGAAAAAGTGTTATTAAACCATTATTTAGGTGGAAAAAATTCGATAACTCAATTATTATATGTATGAAACATGTGCATTCTTTTAAATAATTCAAGTCTCATATTTAAAAAGGGTTAATGACATTAATTCCTTTGAGCTTATATAAATTACCAAAAATTCTCTTTAAATTTCAGAAATTACATAAATTTCCTTGCCATTAAGTTTTAAATGTTAAAATAAACAATAGAAGACAATTTGATAATATTTACAAATTCATAATAACGTAAATTTTAAAAACTCAATATTATTTTCTTAAGAATAATGAGATTTTTATTATTTTATAAACCTCTGGAAAACTTTTGTTATTTTATCAAACCTAAATATCTTTAACCCTATTAATCATTACAAGTGAGTAGTTAATATATTCATTTCTTTATAAAATTCATTTCTTTATAAATTAAGAAATAAGCTAATACAAATATTTTGACACCTGAAAGGAGGAAGATTCAAATCTAGAGATATTATTTTCATTGGTTAAATATATTATATTATAATTGAAAGAGATTATAAAAACTCAATTGGATCAAGTCAACTCTTATGTTATCAACAAATCATCATTTTCATGGCACTAATAATTAGAGAAAAAAGGCACATTGGACCACACTCTACTATAAGAAAGATCCATGTGTGTTGATTTAAATAACATAACACTCCCCTTTATATATATATATAATCTGTTTGGTTAATGACTAAATTTCTTTAAAATTCAAAGCTCAAATATAATTTGCAAGATTTTTTTCTAATGACAAGAACAAAAAAAATTTCTCACATGAGAACGTCATAGTAAATAAAATAATGTCTTTTATTATATTCTTGCCATCAGGAATGAATATCCATATTTAAAATAAATAAAGCCCTTCAGAGACTATATATATATTACGAGTTAGAATTATTTATAAAATATTAACTTAAAAATAGTTGTCAACTTGGACAACTTGTTTCTATCTTTTTCTTTTTGTCCACTTAAAGTAAAGCATAGGAGACTTAAGAGGAGCCAAGCAAGGATGCTCAACTTTTATTAATTGCTTGTCATGGTGATATGTTGAATCCTATTCAACTACAAAATTTTAAGTCCTTATTTGTGTGGATGCTATCACCTTTCCTTTTCCTATCCATAATTGGTTTAGACTTCACCATATTTGGCCTTCTATCTCTTGATCCTTTCTATCATTTATTTCACATGCTTTAATAGTTTCGTATATTTTTTTCAGAGATGGCAAATGGATCGCTTTGAACTCCGAAATGGATCACTTTAGAACCCGTATCCACCTGTAACATGATTCGGGTTTTTTTTCCATCTTCGAACCTGTTTTATTAAATGAAGGTAATTTGGATTTTGGAGCTCCAAACATGGGTTAAATTGTCATTTAATGTTAATGACCTAACTAATATAGGTGAAATATGCCTCAATTATACATACATACATACATACATACATACATACATACATACATATATGTGTGTGTGTGTGTGTGTGTGTGTGTGTGTTAGAGTAGGTGCACTAGAGCCAATGATTCAGCTCTTGTAAACTCATTTCGAATCAATGAATAAAAGGCATCGCTTATTTATGAGCGCACACACACACACACACACATGTGTGTGTGTGTGTGTGTGTGTGTGTGTGTGTTAGAGCCAATGATTTAGCTCTCGTAAACTCATTTCAAATCGATGAATAAAAGGCATTGCTTATTTATGAGCATATACTGTAGCATCTATTTACTATGCATAAATAAAATAGTATATATCCTTAGATTGGAACCAGTGACGAGATAATTAAGTGTTATAAATCTTAATTGTGAGAACCATATGGGCACAAGATGACCCTTCTTAAACTTTCCGTAGTCATAGTATAAATTTGATCAAGGAAACAGATTATACGGAGAGACTATCATCGCGTTGAACGACCCTATCGAAAGGTAGTGACATATCTCACATGTCAAGGTTGTGGGCATTAACCTGGTGCAACGCATGGGTGTTTGCTTTTGCAAGTACACTAGATTGATTCATCAGAGGATTCCACATGAGATGGTAAACCCAATGTATGTGGAATATATCCTCTTACAGATGGTGGTACATGTAGTCCTTCGACTTGAGATCACTAGAGTGCCGTGTGAAAAAAAAGAAAGAAGCAATACAAAGAGATTAGACTCTTGGATTGTAACGCCCACATAGAGGTACGTAATTTAATTTATGCTCTTATACCCTCAGTTGATTTTTTGCAAAGGTTATTTTAAGGAAAATGTGAAGAAAATGCCTTAAACTTGCATTAAGGGTAAAATGGTATTTTCACTCAAAATTAGTTGAAAAAGTGGGGAGTGAAAAGAGATAGAATTTCATAGAGAATGCAATAAAAATGAGGGCATTATGGTAATTGATTAAAGGACATAGATGGAATTTTAAAGAAAGTGCAAGGGCAAAATGGGAAACTAATATATATTTTTATGTTATATCAAATTGAAGAGTGAAACCCTAGCCACTCTTACCTATTTTCACGCCACTTTCACCTCCATATTCTCTCAAATTCTTCAATTCTTCTTCAAAGGAAATTAATAGGTTTTGGGTATTTTTTGTGTTGATTTTCAATCCCAAGAAACTTTAGGTAAGATCCTTGCACTAAGAAGTGATTTTTCATTTTTAAAGTGTTGAATTTTAATTGTTTGTTCTCATAGGATTTAAGAAGAAGATAGTTTGATCAAAGAAGATTGTTAAAGGGGTTGGATTGCTCATATCAAAGGTAAGTAAATCCCACCCAAGTTATGATTTGAGAAATCAAGTGTGTAGAGATTTTACATATATGTATATGTTTATGATTTTGAGAATTGTTGATGAAATTGATGAATTATTGATGAGTTTGATGATTATTGATGAATAGAATTTAGCCATAAGAAGTGGTTTTGGTTGTATGATGATTAATTGAAGTTTGGTTGAAGTTAGAAAGAGTTGAGTAGAATTTTTGGGAGTGTATTATTTTGGACAGGTTTGGTAATTGTTTAAGGGAGTTTTACTCCAAATATTGGTGGCTTGAGAAAGAGATAGAAGTGTAGTCAAATTAGAGTTTGATTATGCATACAATATGTTTGACGAAATGTCCAAGAGAAATGTATGCATGAGTTTTATTCATTTATAAATTGATATGAGTTTGTAGATGGTAGAGAAACTTATTTTTATGCTACATGGCATCCTTGCATTTAAACATTTGCATTTAGAAAGAATTATAAGCATTAAACCATCTACATGCATACATATTCATAAGAGCATGAAAAAGCACTAAAATGTGTTAAAGAGAAAATAGAAAGAAATGAGAATATTAAAGATATTCAAATCTGAAATTTTAGTTAAAGAAGTGTAAAAAGATGAAAAGGAGAGAAGGCTGTTGCGATGGGGAGCCCTTGAGTGACATAGTCCCACATGCACGCCACCTTTAGTGAGCGGCCTCAGAATTCAGAAAGAAGAATTGTACAGTCTGTTAGAAGTGCGTGTGGATGAGGACTGTACCCAGAATTAGAGAATTCACTCACACGGGCAAGGCTCAAAATCCATGCCTCAACCGAGTCTGATCGGCAAGAAAAGAAAGAATATAAAGAAAGAAAAGAAAGAAAGAAAGATTAGAAAGAATAGAAAAGAAAGAAAGAATAGAAAGAAAGAAAGACTAGAAAAGAAAGAAAGAAATAAAGAAAAAGAAACAGAAAAACAGAATAAGAAAAATAGAAAAGAAAATGCATAATCTATGCATTTGTGCATTTGCATCATGTATATGCATAATACCATGCTCATTATTATGAGTAGTGAGAAATTAGAAAATTGAGAGAAAAACAGTGAGCAAAACAGAGAAAGAATGAGAAAGAATAGAGCAAGAATAGAGAAAGAACAGAGAAAGAACAGAGAGCAGAACAGAGAAAGAATAGAGAATACTTGGGAACTGAGTGGTAAGGAAAGAAAATTCAAGATTTAAGTGACAGAGAGAGAAGGGTAGCATAGTGGGTTTACTTACTAAGCAATTAGTGCTCACTCCGTTGTTTTCAATGTTTTTGCACGTAGTAGGTGAGTTGCGGTCACTCGGAACATCACGTAGTGGAAGGGTTGGGCTACACTGTCAAGTTGCTATTTTGAGTATATTTTGTAAATATTTGTATATAAAGAAAAATTAAATTTGGGCCCATACTTTATTACTTGTTTATATGTGTATTTTCTTATACATATTTTTAATGAGTTTTATTGATTATTTTACGAGTATACTAGCTAGAAAGAAAGTATTACACGGATGAGACTAAGCAGCCACCGACCATTCCGACGCGCCCCTATTGATGTGACTTGACACTAGCCTAACATCATCTCTTTTAGAGATTATCAGAACGATGGTGATTGGTTACATCGAGAAGTACACTATGGCTATGGTGAATCAACAAAGGATTGATCACTCCTAGTTATAGGAGATCTTATCTCGGCGAGATATTAAGTTAAAAAACTACGACCTCAAATCCGTGGCCACGGTGAAATCGAGTTGGTGCTCGAATCCAATAGTCGTTAGATTCAAGAACCAAATATAGAACATGTCAAGGTAGCTTTTGAGGTAGCCACTATTTCTGTACCTCCAACCTTGATGAGATTAAAGACGATGAAACGGATCAAATTGCATGGTAAACATACCGAAGACAAGGTAAGCCTAAATCGCTGATTCTTTACTTATCGAGGAATCATGATGCCTTGTTAGAGGTCAATCTTAATTAGTGTACGAAAACACTAATTACTTGATACTTAATTAGTTAGCGGGACACTACCGGCAAAGTGAAGAGTCTTTGGGTCACACAGATAGAAAGTATTTAAGTGAGAAACGGAAATGGAAGGACAATCTTGTCCTTAGGCCAAAAAGGGTATTTCGGTAATTTGGGAGTCCAGGGGCATTTTCGTCATTATGGGCGAAAAAGGCACTTTGGTAATTTTGCTAAAGGGCCATTATCCAATTTATTGGGAGAATTTTTAGCAAAATTGGAATCACATTAAGTTTAATTAATATGGAGAATATATATTTAATTAAATACATATTAAAACTCATATATTAAATATGATAAATATATATAAATATATACGGATTAGAATATGTATTTGTACAGGAATTAAATAAACAGGAATATTTATTTAATTAGGATTCATATTTTAGGAGAATATCTTTAAGACATATTCTATTTCCTTATATCAAGGATTGTAATCCAATTCAAATAAAGATTGTAATCCATAGGAATTAAGGATTTACGATCCTTATTGGACTCTTATTTGGGATTGTCTATATAAAGGGGAATTGGGTTTTATTTTAAGAGAGCTAATAATCAAAAGTTAATTTTGCAAATTAAAGAGCAAAATTAACTCTCCAAAAAAAAAAAAAATCCTAGCCACTAACCCTAGAGAGAGATATTCTCTCTCTAATCTGCCACCTCCCTTAAGTCCTTTGATTGATCTAGTAGTCAATCCTAGGGTGATCTTGAGCCTACCTTCATGTGGATATTGACAGACTCAATCCTACATTGGATTGATAGCGACTAGTACGAAAGATCTAGAGGAGGAGCCACCAACGGAGGTAAATCACATAAACTTGTATGGTTAATCTTTATGTTGATTAATTTAGTCGAAATTGTGATCTTTGGTAAGGGAATAGTGCCATGGCAAGAATAAAATTTTGTTGTGATTCCGCGCGTGCCATGACACGATTCCTACACACACACACACATACAACCAACGGAGGTAAATCACATAACCTTGTATGGTTAATATTTATGTTGATTAATTTAGTTGAAATCGTGATCTTGGGTAAGAGAATCGTGCCATGGCAAGAATAAAATTTTTGTGTAATTCTGCATGTGCCACGACACGATTCCTACACACACACACACACACACACACACACATAATTCAACAAAATTATTACAACTTTATGAAAACACACCAAATTCTTATACCTTTCTTTCATTGGTTTGATAGTGAAAAAACAATCAATGTCCAAACAAAAGCAAAACAGTGGAAAATCACAAGAGGAAAGGATATTGAAGAAATAGAGTCAATTCATCTACCTTTAGCAGAAGTAACGATCCCCTATAAAGGAGTAGAAATTAAGGCTTCACCTTTTAAAGTGAAAGAAAATTTAAGTGAAATATCAGGAAATGATATAAAAAAATATTTACCAACAAAATAATTATGCAAACCAATGTTTGAATACTATTGGCGAACGATTGAATACAATTGAAGACATTGTGGGAAAACCTATCCTAAAACCTATTGACATAAGGTCAAAACCACTAAAAATTGTAGATAATAAACCTTTATTCGTTCCACACGAGATCCCTCCAAAACACACTAAAACTTTAACCAACAAAGAAGAATTTATGCAAGAATTAAATAAAAAACTCATCCAAATAAAAGAAGAATTTTCTAGCGTTGTCGCACCAGAAACCCCACAAACTTCTAGACATATAAATTTTATTGGCAAAACAGATTCATCAGAATCATCAGAATTTGATGATCAAAATACATCCTTAAGTGATAATTCTATTCAAATCAACAACATGAATTGGAAAAAAGCCCCTAAAAATGTATTATCCAAGAGCTTCAGCCCCAGATTTAGTTTTGGAAGAATCCTCTCAAATACAACAAAGAAAATACAATGCCAATTCTATCTATGAATGAAACATAGATGGAGTGTCTGATTATAATATTATTATGGTCTTACAACAAATGACCATGGTCAGTAATACCTATACGACTAAACATAATTCAACAGACCAAGCCATAGCCCACTTGTTAGTAGCTGGTTTCACTGGCTCTCTCAAATCTTGGTGGGATAGCCACCTACAAGATCAAAACCGAAGTGAAATTCTTAACGCAATCAAGATTGATGATAATGGAATACCAATTTTGGATGAAGATGGTAATGAAATTCAGGATGCTGTTAATACCTTAATTTTTGCAATAACTCTTCACTTTGTTGGAGATCCTGCAAACGTAAAAGACAAAAGTCAAGCTGCATTAATGAACTTAAAATGCAAAACCCTTCATGATTATAGGTGGTATAAAGAAACATTATTTGTTAGGGTTATGCAAATGCCTGATAGTAACAAAGCTTATTGGAAGGTTAAATTTTTGGCAGGATTGCCCAACATCTTAGCTGAAAAGGTTAGAGAAAAAATTAGGAAACAATATGATGGTATTATAGCATATGACAATTTAACTTATGGACAATTACATAGTTTTGTCCAGAAAGTTGGAATGAAAATTTGCAAAGATGAAAAACTCGCCTACCAAAGTCAAAAAGAAAGAAAACGGTTAGGAAATTTTTGTCAACAATTTGACAATCATCACAAAAATTCTTTTAAAGGAAAGAAAACCAAGAAAACAATAGCCTGCAAAGGTCAATGTGATGAAACATGAATAATCGTAATAAAACCATGAATAATCGTGAGAACTGTACATACAAACCCACATTCAGGAAAAAAACCTTTTCAACGAAGCAAATTTTCTAAAATAGACAAACCCACAAAAAAATACACGTGCTTTAGATGCGGTAAATAGGGTCATATCTCTAAGTATTGCAAAATTAGTAAAGGAATTAGAGAATTAATCCTTGATGAAGAAATCATACATAGAATTGAAATGTTAATGATACAATCCTCGGATTCAGATTCAAGTGAAAAAGAAATGGCTGATGACAACCAAATTGATGAAATCGAAACCTCAAGTGAAAATGAAATAAATGTCTTAACCAAAGACGAAGAATTCCTCTTAGAAGCTGTTAATAAAATTGATGATCCTCTTTCGAGAAAAGAGTATCAAGAAAGACTAAAAAATACTTTGAAAAAACTGATAGGAAAATAGAAACCCATAAAGCCTATAGTTTTCAGAATATTATTGACAAATTCAAAAAACAAGAAAAAAGGAAATCAACACTTGAAGATTTAACAAAAGAAATCCAATAGATAAAAATTGAAGTTAAAAAATTAAAAGAACAACAAAAACAGCATTCGAAATTACTTATTACTAAAGAAAAATATAAATCTAAAGAATCTAAAGATGATGAAGATCATGATGAATATTTTATAAATATGCTAACCCAAATAACTTATAAAAAAAAGGCATATTAAGATAAAACTCTTAATCAATGATGAATTTATCATAGAAACAATTGCTCTATTTGATACTAGAGCAGACTTCAATTGTATCCAAGAAGGATTAGTTCCTACAAAATACTACAAAAAAACACTAGAATATGCCAAGTCAGCAAATGGCTCAATCCTTTTTATCAATTAAAAATTATCAGATGTTAAAGTCTGTAATCAAAATATTTGTTTAAAAACCTCCTTTTTATTAGTAAAAAATTTGAGAAGAAGTATAATATTAGGAACACCCTTCATTAATTTAATACAAACATTTAGTGTTGATGACTCAGGGATATGCACAAAAATAATGGGTGAAGTTCTTATCTTCAAATTTATACAGAAACTAATCCAAAAAAACCTTAATATTCTCCAAGAATACTCAATGTCAAAGAAAGAAATTAATCAACTTATCCTAAACAAACAAAAACATATACACTTCCTCCAAGAAGAAGTTAAAACTAAAAGAATTGAATCTCAACTTCAATAGAATGATATCCGCTCAAAGATAAAACAAATACAAAAAACTATTGAAACTCAAATCTATTTTGACCTACCTAATGCTTTTTGGGAAAGGAAAAAACATATGGTCAGTCTGCCTTATGAAAAAGATTTTGATGAAAAAGAAATACCTATAAAAGCCAGACCAATACAAATGCGTAAAGAATTAGAAGAACATTGTAAAAAGGAAATCAATGATCTTCTATAGAAAAAAATTAATTAGGAAAAGCAAGTCTCCTTGGAGTTGCTCGACCTTCTATGTGTAGAAAAATGCTGAACTTGAAAGAGGAGTTCCAAGACTTATCATAAATTATAAAACTCTTAATACAGCCTTAAGATGGATAAGATACCCAATCCCAAACAAAAAAGATTTATTACAAAAACTATCCAATTCAAAAATCTTTTCCAAATTCGACATGAAATCTAGATTTTGGCAAATCCAAATTAAACCAGAAGATAGGTATAAAACCGCATTTACTGTACCATTTGGTCAATATGAATGGAATGTAATGCCATTTGGGTTAAAAAATGCCCCATCAGAATTCCAAAGAATAATGAATGATATATTCAATCCGTACTCTCAATTTCTTATTGTCTATATAGATGATGTTCTTATATTTTCATCTAGTATAGATCAACACTTTAAACATTTAAAACATTTATTCACATTGTCAAAACAAATGGTTTAGTTCTATCAAAAACAAAAACAAACCTTTTCCAAACAAGGATCTGATTTTTAGGTCAAATAATCTACAATGGTACAATCATACCTATTCAAAGATCCATTGAATTTGGTCAAAAATTCCCTGATGTCATCACTGATAAAACTTAGTTACAAAGATTCTTAGGAAGTCTTAATTATGTAATGGATTTTTATCCTAAACTTAGTCAAATTTCCAAACCTTTATATGAAAGGTTAAAGAAGAATCCAAAACCATGGAAAAGTCAACACACCAATATAATCCGCCAGATTAAAGCCCAAATTACCCATTTGCCATGTTTACATTTAGCAAACCCATTAGCCTTCAAAATTGTATAAACAGATGCCTCAAATTTGGGAGTATTCTCAAATAAGAAAAAGGTAACAAAGAACAAGTTGTCCAATATACTTCCAAATTTTGGAATGAAACTCAACAAAAATACTCCACTATCAAAAAAGAAATTTTATCCATTGTCTTATGCATTTCAAAATTTCCAAGTGATTTACTCAATAAAAAATTTCTACTTCGCATTGATTGCCAAACTGCTAAACATATTTTATAAAAGGATGTTCAAAATATTGCATCAAAACAAATTTTTGCAAGATGGCAAGCAATTTTATGTGTATTTGATTTTGACATTGAATACATCAAAGGAGAAGCTAATTCCCTGCCTGACTTCCGAATTCCTTCATGGGAGGCAACCATCATGCCACCCAAAAAGACCAACCCTCTAATCACTCAAAAATAATCAAAGGCTTCTTATGCCCAAAGGCCCACAAACACCAAATCATGGTATTGTTAGAGTAGATGCCCTAGAGCCAATCAATTATTGTAGAATTGACTCTTTGTAATAATGTTCATTGATCAATAAAATGCGTTTTATACTATATCACGTAATCATCATTGTATGTATTGATATATGTCCATAGAATGTAGAACCGTGACGAGGGTATCAAGTGTTTCAAATCTTGATAGTGAGAACCCTATGAGCACATATGGTGGCCATTCTAGAAATGTCCATAGCCCCAATATTATTCTGAAGTTAGGGCACCAATAATACAGTAAGGCTATCATAGTGTTGAACGACCTTGTCGAAAGGTAGTGACTGATCTCACTTGTCAAGGTTGTTTGGTGACAACCTGGTGCAACACATGGGTGCTTGCTGTAGGCAAGTTCACTGGACTGACCCACCAGAGGATTCCATATGGATGGTAACCCCAGTGTCTATGGAACAAATCCTCTAACGAATGATGGTACATGTGATCCTTAGACTTGAGATCACCAGAGTGCCTTGTGCACCGATTGGTATAGTTTGACAATAGCCTAACGCAGTTCTATTCAAAGCTGTCAATACGGTAGTGATTGGCTACATCAAGAGTGTATCAAGACTATGGTGGATAGAAAAAGGATTCATCACTCCCAGGTACGGGAGAAGTTATCTCACTGCGCAATTCAGTAAATGGCAATGACACTAAAACTGTGGCCATAGTGGGATTGAGTTGTTACTCTATCTAGTTTATAATACAGGTCATTGGTCTAGTAACTGAATACACAATATCGAGAGTAACTGAAGGTTGACACTATTTCTATGCCTCGGTCTCATCGAGATAACAGATGATGAAAAGATCGAATTGTACAATAACTATATCGTTAACATGTAGCTACTTTGCTGAATCCGAATATATCGGGTGGCCATGATGCCTTGCTAGAGGCCAATCTTGGTTTGTGTTAAGTGAGATGATTAATTGGTGTTAATCGTGATACTACATACTGCCGGTAAGATCACAAGCCTATGGGTCACACACATAGAAGATAATTTAAGAGCCAAAAAGAAAGAAAGGGGTTTTCGTCTTTTTAGGCGAAAGGGTATTTTGGTAATTTCACAGTGCAATTAAATTTGCTGAGGTCGTAGCCTTTATTTAATTTATTAGAAAAATTAAATAAGTGAGATTACGTTTAAATATGTGATCGCATATATTTAAATAAATTATCATTATTGTTAAATGTTAATATATTAAATATATATTAATTGATTTTAATTGAGATAATGATAAACAAAATTAAAATATCTAAATGGGAGTGTTTGGAAACAAGGGATGTTTGGGTTGGAGCCCAAGTCTATTCCATAAGGGAATAGGGCAATTAAACTTGCACTATAAAAGAAAAGGTTTAATTGAGAGTGAGTAAGATTTTTCATTATTTCATTTAACTCATTGAAAGAAAACTTTCCAGCCCCAAAAACACTCTCCCACGCCAGATTGCTTTTTGCTTAGAATCAAAGTATTCTTTGATTTTTCTTTCTTGTTTCTTAAGGCTAAAGAGGATCTAGCAAATCCCTCTTTAGTTCCTTATGATTATCTTCGTGTGGACTACATCGGTTCCATCCTACTCTTGAGTCGGTAGCAAATTAGGTTCAGAGACAAAGTTTGAGAAGCCTCCAAACGTGCGTATGATTTCTTAACTCTAAACTAGTTTTGTACAGATTCTTATTTTGATATAAACTATAAATGTGTGCCATGATCTTGGTTTTATGGAACGATCTGTGTTGTTGTTAATTTTTGTTTTCCGCTGCGTCAATGGATCGTTTTCCTAAAAGGTATGAACTAGTATGTGAAGAAGAAGCCCAAGAAAAGTCCCAACAAACAAAAGGAAAATGCATAGCCTCAAGAAGCTCTTCTCAAAGCCCAACAAATACAAAGCAAATCCAGAATTGGATCAACTCTTTTCGGCAAAGTCCAGAACCAGCCTTAGCCATGATTGGGCAAATACCAAATTTACGAAAAAATGAAAATTTTAAATTTCAAGATTCTCAAACTCTTCCAAAAAGCTCCCAAGAGTTTTCCTAATATGAAAAAAAATTCATTAAGTAAACTACAAAAGGCAGCTCAAATTGCTCTTTCAAAAAAACAAAGAACTTGTTTCTGCGGCTACACCATTAAAAGCCCTTAAACTAGGATAAAAATATATTCAAAAAGGAATTTCTTCAAATCTTTTGATTTTTGAAGAAGGATATGATTTTGAAAACCCTAAACAATCAGTTCAACAAATTTTTCCAAAAGATTTTCATTTTTTTCCTGAAAATTTAAGGAAAACGAAAAAAATTTATGAATTTATTCTTCTTGATTTTGACTCTCGCGAGTTTAAACACTATGAAGATAAAAAGTAACTAGGATTTATCACTCATTCAACCCTTCATATCATGAGAATCCTTAGTCCTTCTGATTGGGGATCCAACCCAAACCAATTGAAAATTTTTTCCCAAAATTTTGACTCACTGGCTATAATTACTAGGACTATCAAAGGGTTGCGAACAAATCACTCTTTCTCCAAAATAGTCATCACAAGCACTCTTGGATGATTTATTTCAAAAGAAACACTTTATTCAAATTTCTAAATTGGTTTTCCCAATGGTGGGATCATTTTGGATTAATTCCCGAAATCTTACCCCTAACTGTCCATGAAGGATTCAATGAGTTCAAGCTCAAATTCAAAGTTTCCAAAGTAGATCCAACCTCCATCACTTCATTTCTCAGCAAAGTTCCACCTCTCGTGGATTTTACAATGGGAATATGAAATGGTCCAAAATATTAGCAATCTCCCTAATTTGATCCGGAAATTTAAAGTCAACTGGTGGGATAAATATGATGCATCCCATGTGTCCAAAGACAAAATTCAACTTTGTCTCTCAAATTTACCTCATCCAACTCAGGCAGTTACCCCTGAAATTGCCAACTTTTTTATAGAAAAAGATTGTGGCATCAGTATCCTTAGTAGGAGCCAAAACAAAACAAGAACTTAAAGACCACCTCAAGACTATTCTTTCACAACTCCAAAATGAAGATGAAGAAGGAGAAGAAGAAGAAGAACAAGAATCTAAGCAAAGCTCTAGTGCCTCGGTCAATCTAGCCCAGAGCAATGAAGATGACTGTTATGGGATCATCTAAGTTATTCCAAACAGTTCAAAATTACCTCTTCTCTAAAAAAGAAAAATGGCCAAAGAACCAACATCCAAATCAAAGAATATCTGACATAAAAATGAAGAGTCAGAGATTCCCTGCAAAAGAGACATTTGATGCTCTAAAAAAAATTAAAAAATATTCCCTCAATAGTATTCGTGTGATGCTATAGTAAGATAAGATTTCTACAAATTGGAGGACTTGTTCATTGTAAAGGAAGCTTTTAGAAAGCCAATTCTCAAACTTTCTTTCCCTCACTCTCTTTTCATGTAACCTCTCAAAGCTTTCCAAAAGGAAAGCTTTTATTGTAAGTTCAAATTCCTTAAATCTTTCAATAATCTTTTAATGTTTAATCTTTCCGTTCTTTAATTATTCTTTATAATCATTTATCATTCATCATGTTTGATTTTAATGTTTATTCAAGTTTTTATTTGTGTTCTTTATTTCTTTAAATTTTTGTTCATCACTTAATCTCGTTCCAGTGCAGCACTATTGTCGTTACCTGGTTAAGAATTAATCTCACTTCTTAATACGATTTAAGTGCAACTCTGCCGTCGTTATCTTATTAAGTTGTAAGATTATTTAAGTTTTTGTTTAATCTCTGCATATCTTTGTTTAATCTCTGCATATTATCTCCTCTTTGTGGATAACGATCTTGTGATCCCTTTGGTACACACACACACACACACACACACACACACATATATATACATATATATACTCTGTGTGTGCGTGTGTATCTATCTATCTATCTATCTATCTATCTATCTATATCTATATCTACACATACATATATATACTCTGTGTTTGATGGGAATGCAAAATGTCATATTTAACCCCCTTAATGTTTAGTCTTTTATATGTATTTGTTTCCTAATTGTACTCATTGTTACTTTATTTTGGTTTAGGAAGCAAATAGAGGTGTTAATTGAAAAAAGGGAATTAATTAGGGGAATTCGGACAGTTTCGCCACTGCTTCGTATTCTGGGCATAATTCTCTCATCTGAGCTCCGATTGAGATGATTCGAAATGCTGTGAACGCTAATAAAGAGATCTACAACTTTTGTGTTTTGAGGTTTTAGATATACTGGCTGAATAAAGGTTGTAATCGAGCTTGAAGTTGACGCACCTGCATTGCCGACGTCCTGGAGCGTTCTGACTTGTTATGCAAGTCAGTCTATTATTGCACGTTTTGAAGACATACATGCTGCACGAAAATTACAGCTGGAAACACCACTTTCCTATTTTATTAGGACTCTATTTTATTTTATTTCCAATTAGAATTAAATTAGGATTAATGTTATTTTAGGATAGGAGAATATTTCTTTTAGGAGATTGAGTGGGATTCGAATTCTAAAATTGGATTTTAAAAGGGAGATCAGATTAGGTTTTAAGGACCACGCCTCTCTCTCTTTTCCTCTCTGGAATTTTCTTTCTCTTGAGTTTTTGTGATGGCCATGAGCGGCTAGAACTTTTGTAACTTGGTCGAAGGAAACGGAAACCTCGGAATCAAATAAACTGTGAGATCTTTCTGTTTTTAGTGTTAAATTCATGTTTGAGTATTGAATGTTATTCTGTGCATATTTTTATGATTGATGCATTTAATTACTAGGAGGCCTACTAGTGTATTATTTGTTGAAATCTACTGCTAAGTTTGATATCAAATCCGTAATTGTTTGATCCCTCCAACTTGTGAAGCAATTAGGGTTAGTAATTTGCTGCGTCAGGAATTAGTAACCTTACGAAGAACATTCAACTAAATTAAATACAACCGCTTGTGTTTGTGTTGTTTAGCTTCATCGATCTCTCTAATTCTTAAGGCTGCCACTAGATTAAATCTTGAGCGCTTGTCTAGGGTTGTTTAGGGGTAAGATTAATTAGGATCGCTTGTTTCCTGATTAATTACAATTAAGGAGAGATAGGAAATTAGTTCCAACGGTGAATATTCAATGTGTGAATTGATTATCTTTGCATCAATGATCAGTTGTAAGATTCCGATGGTGGATGTTGATAGAGACTAAGTTCGTCATTTTGATTGAATTCGAATTAAATTGTTTTTGTTTTTGCTGAGATTGTTTTCTGTTTTTACACAAACCCCCCAGCCTTTTTCACATCAAAGAAAATTTGGCTAGACACTCTTCGTGGGATCGACCCTTGCTTACCTTATTTACAGTTCAGTAGTTAGGTTCGGAAGGTTTTAATTCTGGGTGCCTACGACAGCATGCCACTGTTCACTATTACTATTCACACACTGTAGTAGTTTATTGTTCATTACTGTTCATCCATAACACTGTTCATTTCTTGGATGAATTAAGGGTTAGATAAATCTTGAAGGGTTTAATCTAGAAGAACTCTAAAATTGATTCTAGGTTACGCTTGGTCAGGTTGGAGGGTGTGCTTGGTCAGTCGCAATAGGTGGTCCTGGAGGTGGTCTCGTACCTTGGTGGTCTCGTGATCTAGGAGAAAAACTGGAACTTTTATGTTACAATTATTTTAGAGATGTCTAATTTCTTAAGAAGATTAGGAAGTAGCAGTAAGCGAGATAATAGTAGTAGTAGTAACACTATTAGAATTGATAATTGTTAGAATAGGTGCCCTAAAGCCAATGAATTATTGTAGAATTAACTCTTTGTAATAATGTTCAGTGATCAATAAAATACATTTTTATTATATATCGTGTAAATCATATCTATATGTATTGATCTATGTCCTTAGAATGGTAGAACCGTGACGAGGGTATCAAGTGTTTTAAATCTTGATAGTGAGAACCCTATGAGCACATATGGTGGCCATTCTAGAAATGTTCGTAGCCCCAGTATTATTCTGACTAAGGACACAGATAATACGATAAGGCTATCATAGTGTTGAACGACTCTATCGAACGGCAGTGACTGATCTCACTTGTCAAGGTTGTTTGCCGACAACCTAGCACAATGCATGGGTGCTTGCTGGAGGCAAGTTCATTGGACAGACCCACCAAAGGATTCCACGTGGATGGTAACCCCAGTGTCTGTGGAATAAATCCTTTAACGGATGGTGGTGCATGTGCTCCTTAGGTTTGAGATCACCGGAGCGCATAGATTGAGACTATGGTGGATCGACAGAGGATTCGTCACTCTTGGGTATGGGAGAAGTTATCTCACGACGCAATTTAGTAAATGACAATGACACTAAAACTATGGCCACAGTGGGATTGAGTTATTGCTCAATCTAAGTTATCATTCCGGTCATTGGTGTAGTAACTGAATACATACATATCAAGAGTAATTGAGGTTGACACTATTTCTGTACCCCAGTCTCGATAAGATAATAGATGATGAAAGGATTTGATTGTATGGTAACCATATCGTTGGCAGGTAACTGGTTCGTTGAATCCAAATCTATTGGGTGGCCATGATGCCTTGCTAGGGGCCAATCTTGGTTTGTATGCAGTGAGATGATTAATTGGTGTTAATCACAATACTACACATTGCCGATATGATGAGGAGCCTACGGGCGACACACATAGAAGATAATTTAAGAATCAGTTTGTGCGAGGGGCATTTTCCTCTTTTTGGGCGAAAAGGTATTTTGGTAATCTCACAGTGCAATTAAATTTGATGAGGTTGTTGCTATATTTAATTTGATATTAAAATTAAATAAGTGAGATTATATTTAAATATATTTACACATATATTTAAATGGATTATTATTATTAATTAAATGTTAATGTATTTCTATAAATATATTAATTGAGTTTAATTGAAAATAATAATAATTATAATTAAAATATCATGATTGGGAGTGTTTGGATACAGGGGCTGTTTGGGTTGAAGCCAAAGCCTATTCCTTGATGGAATAGGGTTTCATGTGCACTATATAAGTGCAATGTTTTGTGAATTAAAGAGAGGTGAATTCATTCACTCATTTTTTCACTTGAAAGAAAAATACATACAACCCTCTCCCGAGTCTCACGCCACCCTTGTTTTTCATTGAATCAAAATTTCTTGATTCTTGATTTGGTTCTTGAAGCTAAAGAGGATCTAGCAAATCCCTTTTTAGCTCTTCGGGTTATCTTCGTGTGGATTACCGTTGGTTCGATTCTATTTTGAATCGATAGCGAATCCAGCCAGAGGCAAGTTTGAAGGAGCCTCCAAACTTGTATATGAAATCTAAATTTTACTCTAATTATTCATATTACTGCAGATTTTGATTTAACATATAAATTGTATAATTTGTGCTGATCTTGGTTCAATGGGAACAATCTGTGCTTTATAATTTTATTTTTCCGTTACCATAAGCTTGATCGTGTCCTTACAGTGGTATTAGAGCCTAGGGTACCAGATTTTACAGTTTAATGTATGGTTGATTACATGCATTTGATTGATAACATGTTGCTTTGTTGAAAACATGTTTTAAGAAATCAATTTACTTGATTAATTTAATTTGTTGATGATCTGCATGTAGTATACTATATAGCTAGTAATTCTTTGAGAAATATATGATAAAATTCACTAAATAACTTTTATAAACATATACATAAAGTAAAATCCGAAAATTCTAATTTTAATTCATATAAATATACACACAAAATACTGATATACTTTAGTAGGCACAGGGTAATATTGAACAGTGCCGCCAAACTCCTTCGCTTCTTGACGTCCCACCCGGTCGTAAATCATCTAGTACTTGCAAAACAGTAAAATAATAGAGTGAGCACTAATTGCTCAGTAAGTAAACCAAACTACACTACTGTGTTTCCTCAGTTACTTATGTTCTGATTTTCCTTTTCTCACTTTAATCTTTGCTAATATTCTTCATTCTTTTATGATATTCTGCATTCTTTTCTTATATGTTGCATTCTTTTCTGATGTTCTGCATTCTTTTAGGATATTCTAATTTGCTACTCACCAACATGCAAAGACAATGAATAAAACTGTACATTTTCGAGCACATAAGAAATGTTGAATCATGCAAGTAGCATAACACATATGCTGAATAATAAACTTTCCTGAGAAAAGAACTTTCTTTTCTTTTCTATTTTCTGTCTCTTATGCTGTCTCTCTTTCTTTTCTTTTCTGTTTCTCTTTTTCATTCTGCTTCTCTTCTGGTTTGCCGATCGGACTAGGTTAAGGCATGAATTTGGAACCTTGGCCGTGTGAGTGTATACTGGGTACATTCCTCATCTACATGCACTGCTGACGAACTATACAAATACTGTATCTCTCTGTTGAGGCCGTTCACTGATACGGCATGCATGTAGGTATTCTCTGCTGGGTACAGTCCTCATCCACATGCACTGCTGACGGACTGTACAAATGTTGTATCTCTTTGCTGAGGCCGCTCGGTCGTGGCGGTGTGTATGTGGGCATCTCTGTCACTCACGGGTTCCCCATCGCAAAAACCTTATATCATAGCATGCTATAGAAAGAGAATAGAAAGAGATACTATGCACATTTCAACATGAATTTCCAAGCTATGGAAATGCTACACTTGCATTCTTTAGTAAATGAGAAAATATACATACTTGCATGTTAGCTTAAAAGAAAATTATTA
The DNA here is from genome assembly GCF_008641045.1 of Pistacia vera. Classification (NCBI taxonomy): domain Eukaryota; kingdom Viridiplantae; phylum Streptophyta; class Magnoliopsida; order Sapindales; family Anacardiaceae; genus Pistacia; species Pistacia vera. The sequence goes on along the minus strand of NW_022196364.1, from coordinate 486,443 downwards.
GTCATTTTCTTTTCTTTCTTTCTCATTCTTTGCTAACATATTTTTTCTTATTCTCATTTACTAAATCAAGGCTATACATATATATCATGTGCACTATATATGTATGATCAAGTCCATTCTTTAATATGCTTTTCAAATTCACACATATAAACTTGCAAATTCATTATGGCATAATGGTATGTCATGACATATTCTACCATTCTCTACTATCACAATTGCCATATCAAAATAACACTTCAACTTGCAATTCCTTTCTAACACCTTCATGTGCTATTCAAAAAGTAGGAAAGGTTCAAGTAACTAGAGTGTAACATCCACTTTGAGATACATCTTTGATTCATGTTCATTTGCCTTTTAATGTTGTTTGTTGGCCCTAAATTTACTTGATATGTGTTATTGTTGTTGGGTTACCCTTGGTTAAGTTTGTAAGTTGTTAGAATTGCTTGGATGCCCTGAATTTGGTGAAGTCTTGGCGGATTTTGGGAAATGTAGACTTTGCCACGGCGAAGAAGAATCGTCACTGCGGTGACGTAGGCTCTGTCTTTTTTCGCCGGGGCGAAGAAAAAGTTTCGATGGGGCGAAGATCTAGCTGATTTTCTTTGTGAAGTTTCTAGAGAATTTTCCATAGGGGTGAAGAGACCATTCTACCCCTAATTAGCAGGAAAAGTGGGGAGTGAAATGTAAGAAAAGTTTATGGAGAATATTTTGGAATGGGGGTGCATTTGTAAAGAATTTAAGGATAAGGATGGAATTTTCAAGAAAGTGTAAGGGCAAAATGGGAAAGAAGGCTTAGTTAAATGAGATATTAAGGGTTCAAGCTCACAAACCCTCTCATTTGCTTTATATCACACGCCACCTCTACCCCCAATTCTCTCATCTTCCCATCCATTTTCCAAGGTTGATTTGAGGGCTTTTGGTTGGATTTCTATAAGGATTTGATCCTAAGCATCAAGTGGTAAGGATTCTTGTACTATGTGAGATTAATTTAAGTTAGTATGGAATTCTTATGATATTATGCTTAGGATTTGAGAGAAGAAGCAAGTCCAACAAAGATAAAGAGCTTATAGAGGAGGAACTCAAACAAGGTAAGTAAATCCAACCCAAGTTAAGATTTAAGCAATCAAATAATTTGTTATGCATGTATATGCTTATGAGTTGAATTTGATTGGTGAGAATGTGATTGTTGATGAGTAGATGGCTTTTGATAAGTAGAATGGAGCCATGAGAAGTAGAGTTGAGATTGTGGTGACCAAGTGAAGTTTGGTTGCACTATCTCTAGCGTTTGCTTAATCTACGGTATTTATCCCAAGAGGCACAATCACAAATCACTTCTCAGTCTCATTGTGAACAACACACATTTGAATGGTGATCAAGCATCCAAAAGTCATTAAGCAAAGAGATAAACACTCAATCATGAAATTAAAACTCAAAGTAAATCAATTCATATAAATTTGAATCATTGTATCAAGGTTACATCAAACCCTAGCTAAACAACTCAGTTCATACTCAAAAACGAAATAAAATAACAAAAACAAACTGAATCAAGATTCATCATTGAAAAACAAGCAAAAGATGGAGAAATCTTCTCTAATTTGAAGCCTAAATCTTCTCTAATTTGAAGCCTAAATCTTCAATAATCTTCTCTTTCCATGAGCTGCCTCCCAAATGATGAACCAAGACCCTTTTCTCTTCCTTTTTGCTCTAATTTATACCTCTCTCACTTAAGGATCAAGCCCTAGCAAGCTAAAACGCGTCGTTTTATTTTTACATCTAATGCAGGTTTCGCCGCGGTGAAACTTTTTCCTTGCCGCGGCAAAGACTTTCAGGCCAACTTTTAGCATGATAGAGTCTGAATATGGAAAAGTGTTAAAAATATTAATTGTATCCCTTTAAATTATCTTTCTTGTCGTTCAAGAATCAGCACAATCAGAGGTCTACAGCTCAAGTTATGGCAGACATACTGAAGCACGTCCAAAGACGTTTTTCTTCAGTTCCCAGCGTACTTTTCACGACTTCAAGCCAAGTTTTCACCCTTGTCCAGTCAGAATTAGGAACAACCCAAAACATGAAAGTTGTAGCTCTTCTTCTTATCTTTCCAAAGCATCTAAATTCAGGTCATTCTGAATTTCCAAGCTCAAGTTACACAATTTACGCGCAAAACTGTCATTTATGCTAAAAATCGTCGTTTAGGCCTGCAAAGACAAATTAATAGAATTAGGTAGCAATTATGACCCAAATTGTATGAAAAGTATCCTAAATCCTATCAAAATTCAATGCAAAATCATAGTGTAAAATATGATTATCAACTCCTAGATGCGGGGATTATTTATCATATTTCCGACAGTCCATGGGTGAGCCCGGTACAAGTGGTTTCGAAGAAGGAAGGTATCACGGTAGTAAGGAGTGAGAGTAACGAATTGATATCAACTAGGACGGTGATGGGCTGGAGAGTGTGCATTGATTACCGAAAATTGAATGAGGCAACAAGGAAGGATCATTTTCCACTACCTTTCATTGATCAGATGTTGGAGAGGTTGGCAGGACATGTCTATTACTGTTTCTTGGATGGGTATTCAAGATATAACCAGATTGCCATCACTTCTGAGGATCAAGAGAAGACGACCTTTACTTGTCCCTATGGCACCTTTGGTTACTAAAGGGTGCCTTTTGGGTTATGCAATGCACCAGCAACATTTCAGAGATGCATGATGTCGATCTTTGGAGACATGGTGGAACGGTTTATAGAAGTCTTCATGGATGACTTCTCAGTTTTTGGTTCGTTTGTTGATAGTTGTCTAACTAATCTTTTTGTTGTTTTGCAGTGATGTAAGGAGACAAAGTTGGTGCTCAATTGGGAGAAGTGTCACTTCATGGTCCAGGAGGGAATAGTCTCGATCATAGGATTTCAAAGAACGGCATAGAAGTCGATCGAGCAAAGACAGAAGTGATTGAGAAGCTGCCACCACCATCAAATGTCAAAGCGGTCCAAAGTTTCTTGGGGCATGCAGGGTTTTATAGATGCTTCATCAAGGTTTTTTCTTAGATTTCTAAACCCCTTTGCAATTTGTTGAATAAAGATGTTGTGTTTGATTTTAATGATGAATGCATGTTTGCCTTTCTAACTCTTAAAAAATTATTAGTATCTGTACCTATTATTGCAGTTCCCGATTGGGGACTGCCATTTGAATTAATGTGTGATGCTGGTGATTTTGCTCTAGGGGTAGTGTTAGGGCAGCGGAAAAAAAAAGTGTTGCATGTAATTCAATATGCTAGCAAAACACTCACCAATGCACAATGGAATTACACCACCACTGAAAAAGAATTGTTGGTTGTGGTTTTTGCTTTTGACAAGTTCCATTCATATTTGTTAGGTGTAAAGGTGATCGTCTACACAAACCATTCAGCACTCAAGCACCTATTGGCAAAGCAAGAAGCGAAACCTCCGTTGATTAGATGGACCCTGCTGCTGCAAGAGTTTGAGTTGGAGATACGAGATAAGAAAGGGTCAGAAAATGTGGTGACAGATCACTTATCGAGAATTGAGAGACCACTCTAGGGAAATGAGGAGGAAATCCCAATTGGAGAAACATTTCCGGATGAGAAATTGATGAAAGTGGATGAAGCACCATGGTATGCAAATTTTGCGAACTACTTGTCATTAAGGGTGCTCCCAATTGGAATGACTTTCCAACAAAAGAGGAAATTCTTCTCGGATTTGAAGTATTACTTTTGGGAAGAACCATTTTTGTATAGACACTGTAATGATCAAATGATACGTAGATGTGTCCTGGAGGAGGAAATGGAAAGCATTCTACGGCATTGTCACAAGAGGGAAGTGGGTGGCCATTTTGGAGGAACTAGGACAGTAGCCAAGGTTCTTCAATCTGGGTTTTATTGGCCAACCCTCTTTAAGGATTCTTTTCGGATGATTCAGGAGTGCGACCAGTGTCAACGGAGTGGTAATATTTCAAAAAGAGATGAGATGCCATTGAACAACATCCTGGTGGTTGAGCTTTTTGATGTGTGGGGGATTGACTTCATGGGTCCCTTCCTAAATTCTTTTGGGAACACATATATCTTGGTGGCGGTGGACTACGTATCAAAGTGGGTGGAGGCAGTTGCATTGCCGTCTAATAATGCTAGGGTAGTGATTAATTTTGTGAGAAAGAATATTTTCTCAAGATTTGGGGTACCACGGGTGATCATTAGTGATGGAGGATCCCATTTTTGCAATAGGCAATTGGATACACTTTTGGGAAAGTATGGAGTGAAGCATAGAGTTGCAACACCTTACCATCCACAAACGAGCGGGCAAGTGGAACTATCTAATAGAGAACTTAAGGGAATTTTAGAAAAGACAGTTAATGCATCTAGGAAGGATTGGTCACAAAAATTGGATGATGCGTTATGGGCCTACAGAACTGCATTTAAAACTCCTATTGGTATGTCTCCATTTAGGATGGTTTATGGGAAAGCGTGTCACCTGTCAGTAGAACTCGAGCATAAGGCATACTGGGCAATCAAGCAGCTAAACATGGACTTGAAAGCTACTGGGGAGGAAATGATACTGACTTTGAATGAACTCAATGAGTTCCGTCTCTAAGCATATGAAAATGCTCGAATTTACAAGGAGAAGACAAAAAGGTGGCATGACAAGCATATCAGGAAGAAGAATTTTGAAGTGGGGCAAAGAGTGTTGTTGTTCAATTCTAGACTTAAGTCTAGATGGTCCGGACCATTCACAGTTACAAGAATCCACTCATTCGGAGTAGTGGAAGTTACACATGAAGAAAATAGCACTTTTACAGTCAATGGACAGAGATTGAAGCCATACATTGATGGGTGATGAGTTGCAAGTCCATCCCGATCTGGCTTGACATTCCGACTTTAGGAATTGAGAGAGTCGAGCTTTCGACTATAAACAAGCGCTCCTTGGGAGGCAACCCAAGTGTTATTATTTATTTTTCTTTATTGATTGGTTTGTAGTTGTTTAGTTTTGTTTGATTTTGTGATTGAATTTTAATTGATGTGTCTTTGGTTGTGTTTCAAGTGAAATTGGGAATCAAGGAAGAAAACTGAAAATTCTAGTTTTCGCCGCGGCGAAGCAATTTTTGATAATTTAGAAGGCGAAGAGTTCCAGACTTCGCCACGGCGATGCTTGTTCTTCGTCGCGGCACTGTCCTCTCGGTAAGTTTTCGCCGCGGTGAAATAATTTGGTGAAATTTTGTTAAGGAAACTTCGCCGCGGCAAAGATAGTTTGTCGCCGCGGTGTTGTGGCCTCAGTAATGTTTCGCTGCGGTGAAGTATTTTTCTTCGCCTCGGTGAGACCTGGATTTTGGAATTAGGGTTTTTGAATGAAGAACTTCGTTACGGCGAAGCTTGTTCTTCACCGCGGCGATGACTATTTTATATAAATACCCACTTTCGTTTTTCACTTTTCACGCAACTCTTTAAATCTAGTTTAGAGAAAAATTTTCCAACATTCATTCCAGAGCTATTCTGGTGATTCCAGACAAGATTTCTAACTCCTTCATGTTCCTTAACACCAAACCAACATGTTTCAACACAAATTTTTGCGAAAAGTCACGAAATTTTTTGAGTTCAACAATTTGGAGGTTTTGCATTCTAGGTTGATTTTGGCTCAATTGGTAGCAAGTACTCCTTACTTGGGGTAAGATTTCACATTCTCTAAGATTATTTCTTAAAAATTTCAAGTTTTAATTTGTGGATTGGTGGATTTGTGAATTTTTGGTGATTGTGCCTTTGATTTTGTTTGAGGAAGGATTGTGTGTGTGTTGTGTGATATTGAGGAGTGTGGGCTTTCGATTTTGAAGTGTTTGGGTGATTGTGAAAAAAATTGTAGTTTAGGGGTTGAAGTGCAACTTTTTAGAAGTGTTGTCAATTTTCTTTTTCAGGTTTGAATTGGTTAATGTAGGACACTTAGGTTTGAATTTTTGAGTGTATTGTTGAGTTGAAATCTAGTTTTAGAAAAAATGCCACTCAAAGTCAAAGCATCATCCAAGGGCAAGGGAAAAGGAAAGAAAGTAGATGACCGATTTATGAATGGCAAGGCTCGAAAAAACTATGAGACAATAGCCAAAAGGAAAGACAAGGGATTTATCCTTGAATGTGGGCTGACTGCCATCGAGGCTGATGAGTGGAGTCAAAGGAGAAGTTGGAAGAACTTTATGAATGAACCCAAACATGTGGCTGTGGAACCACTGGTGAGAGAGTTTTATGCCAAGCTCCCTGAATGTGATGAAAGGGTTGTTTTTGTGAGGGGTATTGATGTGATATTCTCAGTAAAGGTCATCAATGATTTCTATGGCCTACCTCAGATTGACAAGGATGAATTTGAGGAGTTTAAGAGGACACAAAAAAATGATGAGGTGATTCTTAGGACCATAGCGAAACCAGATGCCTCTTGGGATATTTCAAAGAAGGGCAAGAAAACTATTAAGGGGACTAGTTTAACACCAGTGTCTTGGTTGTGTCAGTATTTTGCTTTAGCTAGGATGATGCCGGAAACGCACTACAGTATAGTGACGTATGATAAGGCAATCTTGTTATATTCTATTGCCACAAGAAAGAGAATGGACTTGGGGAACATCATCCTGACGAGTATCCAACTTGCAGCCAAACCAGGGTGAGGCAGTTTTCTGTTCCCACAACTCATTACAGAGTTGTGGACTAAAGCAAACGTCGAGGTACATGCTGATGAGCCACTAGTCCATGCTGCCCCAGTCCTTGACACAGCCTACTTCCTCAAACATCTTGCACATCAACCAGAAGCAGGGCCCAGATCAGGTACCCAGAGAAAGAGAACCATAGAAGCGGCCACCGCATCCAGTTCAACAGTCTCAATGAGAGAAATGATGCAGAAAATGATGGGTCTGATGAAAAGAATGGGCCAAAATCAGGATTGGCTGGCAGAGCAGGCCAGGAAGACACATGAGTTGCAAATTTGCTGATGCGACAACGTTGGGATTAATACTTCAAAACATCAGTGGACTGAATGGGACTCGGATGAGTGGATGGGCTCAGAAACAGAAGAAGATGACGTTGAGGAAGACAAGGAAGTCGAAGAATGAGCACCTGAACACCTGTTTTAGTTTCATTATTTTTATTTGTTTTAGTTGTTTATGTTTTTCTTTTATTTTGAACATTGAACTCAGTTGCTAATTTTGTTTGGGATTGTGTTAGTTGTTTTAGTTGTTTCAATTTTTGTTTTAAATTCTAGTTGATGTGAAGACGCGATTAGGGTTGTAATACTTTCATATTAGTCAGTGGATTTTTCTAACATAGTGGACACCTCAGTTTTCAATTGTTTTTACAGAATGTGGATGATGAAAAAGCTAAGGACTGGGTATGCACACTGTTGAGCAGAACTTCAACTTCACAGATTAATCAGGGAACTATCTCGCACCTTTTTCTATTTTTATTTCTATTCCTAATTGTGCATAGTGTGATATTGGGGACAATGTCATCTTTAGTTTGGGGGTAGGAAAAAAAAATTTTTTTGAATTGTGTTTAAGTTACATTTGTGTTGGCCAATGATGAATTGCATAATTCCATGATGAGACTAAGATTGTTGGTTTTTATTATTGAAAAGTGTTAAACATTGCTTCGAGTTTGTGTTGATGGACTGAATTAGAGTGGTTCAACCACCATTTTCACTTTTTCGGTATGCTTAGATTCACTTTATGTACTTAGGTAAAGTTTTGATAATTTTGGTGGGCTCTAGAACCTAGTAGAGAAGTGCTTGAGGCAAAATTCTAGGATTAGGCATGGTTGAGGAAATGATTTAGGCATTCTTTTTGGAACGTTTGAGCCTTTCCAGCCAACCCATGAATGAAATTGTCCCTAGTCACCCATTTGAGCCTTATGAATTATCATTGCTGTATTTTTCTTTTCAAACCAAAAATTGTCCGATCTTTATGCCCTAAACACTTTATCGTACCCTTAGGAGAATTTTGGGGCCTAATGCAAACACAGAGAAAGTGAAAAGTTGTGCGAATTTACTGAAAGAATAGTTTGGGGGTTGTGAGAAGGGCAAGAAGAATAAGAGAGGTAGTTCACCTCAATTCAATTGATTTGTTTTTCTTTATTAAAACAAAAAAAAAAAAAAAAAATTCTTGGTTCAAGTCAAAATAAAAAATAAGAAAGATACAAGTTTAAGGATTGTAAATTGGTGGACACGTTGATTGGTGGCTGAGAAGAAGTGGAGATTGATGTGATTTTAGTGTTTGCACGAGGAAAACCAAGTTCTCTTCCTTTGTTATTCCTATCCTTTTTCTTGGAACCCACTACCCGAGCCTAGCGGTACGAGCTTATAAAGACCTTTTGATTCTAATCTATGTCTAGTCCACATTAGTGGAGAGTAGTTCGATATTTAGGCTTATGGAGTCCGCCACCATTTGATAAACTTTGCATTTCTGTATAAAATAATCCGGGAAGTTGGAATATGGATTGAAATGGGGATCACCTACTCGGTAGACTGATAGTGGAAGACAATCGATGTAGCTTATAACTTCTTGGAGTGTTGAACATTTTCTGATAATAATTTCTCAACAACCTTTGAGACTTGTGTAATTTCTAGGCAATTCGTATGTTGAGTTTGAGTCTAATTAGTGTTTGTTCATTTTTCAGTTTTATGGTGTTTGTGTTTTGTGTTTGTGGTTTTCTGTTGTTTTTCTTTCTGTGAGTTTGTACTTGATGCTCGGGGACGAGCATGTCTTTAGTTTGGGGGTATTTGATAATCCGAGGATTATACTGTTTTTACTAGGCTCTTTAGTTGGATTTTAGATACTTCTTAGTTCATTTTGACCTGAATTGTTACTTAATTTTTTATATTTTGTGTTTCAGGCAAAAATGGACATTTTGAGCAAATAATGAGCGATTTGGAGTTTCTGGACTTAGAAGTAAGAGGATCTCAGATTTTGGAAGAGTTCTAAAGTAGAATGGAACACTCGGAAGCTTGTTTCCATAGGAGAGCATCGAGGATCGAAGATTCAAGTAAAAAGGCAAGCGGAGGGCAATTCTAGAATTTTAGAATTCCACATGGAGCTTCACTGCAGCGAAGGAAGTTAACGCACGAGATCTGTTTTTACTTCGTCGCCGTGGCGACATCTACGAATTTTAAAACACATAGTTTTACTTTTCAGCAATTTCTTAGGTTTTTGGGCGAGGTATAATGGGAAAAACTTAGTCTTTTGTGGGCTCGTTCATTTTTAGATAGACAGCAGTTTTTACATATTCTTAAATTGAATTTGAGTGATTTTTGATTAAACAAAGTGTGAAGATTCGAGGTGAAACTAGTGGATTCATCACTTGGGGAGATTCTTTCCCTTTTCTCTTGTTTCCATGATGTTGAAGTTGGAATTTTTCGTTTCTTTTAATTGTATTATTGATTTAGACATGAACTAACCTAATTTGGGTTAGGGTTTTGATTGTAGTTTGGAATTTCATGGGTTAATTGATTGAATGATTTTATTTTCATATGAACTTGATTGATTGTGTGAATACTCTGAATTTACTGTTTATATGTGATGAACATGATGAGATTGAGAAATGAATCATGTTAGGCTTCTTGGGTATTCACCATTGTAGTATTGGATGCTAGAGATAGATTTAAGAACCAATGAAATCAATCTAGGATTCTTGTGCTTAATGAGCTCAGTTTTATTAACTTTCAATTTGTTGGGTGCGGAAGGTTAATAGGGAAGAGTAGGAAAACATAGTCTGAGAAGGTATGTTGGACACTTTAGAGAGTTCGATTTACAATCAATGCATGTTAATTTGTATTTAGTTTAATTCTTTAGGTTTAACCCATAGAGTCCGAATGAAGTCAAAACCCTACCCGTTTGTTTGAATTGATTTTATCCATATTTTAAATCTAGCTTTCATAGTTTACTTTTATTTTAGTCAATTTTGTTTTAGTTAAAGTTTAAATTGCTCCCTTTAATCCAAAAGAATTCGATTGCTTCAACTTGAAAACGGTAGAAAACTTAGTGCTCAGCAACAATCCTCGTGAGAACGATACTCACTCATCACTTTATTACTTGTGCGACTAGTATACTTGCTACATTTGCATGTTGTAGGAAACACACATCACAGACCCACCAGTGGATTCCATATAAATGGTAACCATAGTGTCTATGGAATAAATTCTCTAACGAATGGTGGTGCATGTGATCCTGAGACTTGAGATCACCGGAGTGTCTTGTGCACCGATTGGTGTAGTTTGACACTAGCCTAATGTAGTTCTATTCAGAACCATCAATACAATAGTGATTGGCTACATTGAGAAGTGTATCAAGACTATGGTGGATCAACAAAGGATTCATCACTCCCGGGTACGGGAGAAGTTATGTCATGGCGCAATTCAGTGAATGGCAATGACACAAAAGTTGTGGTCACAGTGGGATTGAGTTGTTGCTCAATCCAATTTATTATTCTGGTCATTGGTCCAGTAGCTTAATACAAAGATATTGAGGATATATAAGGTTGACACTATTTCTGTACCTCAGCCTTGATGAGATAACGGATGATGAAAGGATTTGATTGCACGGTAACCATATCATTGATAGGCTACAATTTCGCTGAATCCAAATCTATTGGGTGGCCATGATGCCTTGCTAGGGACAAATCTTGGTCTATGTGTAGTGAGATGATTAATTGGAGTTAATCGTGATACTATTCACTGCCGATATGATGGGGAGCCTACGGGTCACACACTTAGAAGACAATTTAAGAGTTAGTCTTGAGGGGGGTATTTTTCGTCTTTTAGGATGAAAGGGTATTTTGGTAATCTCACAGTGCAATTAAATTCGCTGAGGTTGTTGCCTATATTTAATTTTAATTTTAATATTAAAATTAAAATTAGTGAGATTATATTTAAATATATGTGCACATGTATTTAAATGGATTATTATTAATAATTAAATGTTAATAAATTATTGTATATATATTAATTGATTTTAATTGTAATAATAATTAATTAAAATTTAAAATACCAATTATAGGGTGTTTGGTTGCAAGGGTGAGTTTGTGTTGGTGCACATGCCTATTCCTTAATGGAATAGGGTTTTAATTAGTTGCACTATATAAGTGCAACTTAAATTAAAACATTAAGTGATATAACATTCATTTAATTAAAATAAAAGAAGAACCCTAGCCACCCAAAGCTCTTTCTCACGTTTTCACTCTTTAGTGCAAAAGTAAAATTTCTTTTTTTCTTGATCTTTCTTGATTCTTGAAGCCCTTGGTTATTCTAGGAAAATAATCAAGGGTTCTCCAGATTGTCTTTGTGTGGACAACGTGAGTGCGTTTCTATGTTGAATCGAGTAGCAAAATCAGATTCGAAGATCTTTAGAGGAGCCTCCAAACGTGTGTAAGCATTCTGAATCCTTGTATGGATTTATAATATTGTTGTAATGTAGAATTTATAAACATGTAAACACTATAATTTGTACCCAGATTTGGGATTAAGCATTTGATTGGTTTTTATTTGTTTGAAACTCTGTTTTTCCGCTGCGTATACCCGATCACTTGCTAATAGTGGTATCAGAGCCTTGGGTACCAGATTATAATGTTTAAACGTTGATTGATAACATGTATATTTATTTGATAACATGTTATTGCGTGTCTTGATTGTTTTTAAATCTATAAAATCTGTTTTAAATGCATGATTTGATTAATCAATTGATTAATAATGTGTTGATGAATGATTTATTGGTTGGTTGGTGTCTTGGTCGAATGCTTGTGCATTCGATTCGATTTGATTTGGATCCATGTCGTTACGTGAAAAACTGCAAAAAAGGGTGACTGTGTGATTCACTATTTTGCAGCGTATGCTGCGGTGAAATAACACTTCGTCGCGGTGAGAGCCAAAAAGTGAATCTTGCCACGGCGAAATAAACCTTTGCCGCCGCAACATGTCGAAAAATAAATCTCGCTGTGGTGAAATAAAGCTTTGCCGCGGCATGAAACTCTCTAGAGTTTTTAGTAATTTTTTGGAAGTTCGCAATCATTGCGGCAAAATAAAACTTCGCCGCAACAACCATGGATATTTGGAATTCACCATGGTGAAGAAAAATCTTCGCCAGGGCAAGAAACCTACTAGATTGTTTTTGTGTTTTTTGCATAGGGACCAAATTGCAGTATTTTGAACCTTTAAAGCTAATAATCATTCTGCACATTTAAAAAGGTAATTTAATGTTTTTCACCCACCCAAATTCAAAATGTTTATTTTGAATATATGTGATGTTCTTGTTTGAAATTGCATAGTGCCCGGTACATGAGCCTTAGACCTATTGTTTACTACTTAAAATTTTTGGGTTTGTTTGTAATTTTATAAAGAAATAGGACCTGCGTGTGCTACCTCTCTCTCTTATATCTCCATGTATTTCTTCTTCTCATCTCACTCCCCTCATATGTAACATGAGGTTTCTATTTTTATTGATGTAAATTACAATAGGATTTTTTATTATAAAAATTCTTTGCAATAATCGTGAAGAAGAAACGAAGGAGCTATGAAGAGGAATAATTTGAAGACCCAAGATTTACTTTTTAAACCCTACGTTGACCTACCAATTCCTCTAGGCTCGAGAAAATCGTTTTAGTGGGCCATGTACTGACACGTTTTATTTTGTTTAGAATGCATGCTAAGGTTAAATGTTCAATAACATGTCAAGCAATATCATTCTAACAAAGATAATAATCTGGTGAGACATTAAATAAAAAAACCCTCAAATTAAGTATATTAAGTCACTTGAAAGGCCTTCCATCACCATGAGTTTAATCAAATCGCCAAAGCGAAGGGTACACTTTTACCAGTGGGAGGTTAAAGCTCATTGGAGTTTTCAGCTCATTGGAGTTTTCTTTAATGGTGATGGGTCGACTTAAAATAACTGTTTTGCTTGTTTGCCAAAGCGAAGGTTGATAAAACATGTCATAGGCATAGTAGAGAAGTACACTTGTTATGTTTACGTGGCGACATGCAGTGTCCATTCTATTGATACTAAGAATCACACTTGAGGATAATGTCTTCGGTCATCGTATTGTGTGATTGGCTTGTTGGCTTACTTCACATTTGAGGTTGGTAGTGGGAGCTATCAACTGGTGTGGATTAAGTTTGTTGGCCTACCTAATCAACCCATTTTGGCTTGTTTGCCAAAGCGAAAGTTTGAAATGGGCTAGATGGGATCTCAGTCCACTAGAAAAGTTAACGGGCTTTCTCGAGATAATAGTGAGGGCTATTGGCTTGAGGAAAATAGTTGGAGCATCGTTTAATAAAAGACCATATTAAAATAATAATAAACATTATATTGACTTTACTTTTTTGTATTGTAGATTCATTTAAAAATGAGGAATTTCAACCTATGATCGATAATCAAGAAAGAAAATAAGTTGGATGGATCTAATTTCTCGGATTGGTATCGAAATCTTCGGATTGTACTAAAGTCCGAAAATAAATTATATATTCTTGACAAGCCTTATTTGGCTGAGCCTGATCCTGATGCAACTTAGGAGGTAAAGGAAACTTACCAAAGGTTCCTTGACAATGTTGATACTGTTTAATGTCTTATGTTAGCATCGATGACACCTAAGCTACAAAAGCAACATGAGAATATGGGCGCATATTAGCAAATAAACGTATTCCTAAGCTCAATGCGTGAAAACAATAAGAAATTAGCTCAAGGAGTACTAAAAAAGGTGCTAACGGCAGTGGGACTCCTGCGGGTAATAAGAAGCTTAAAAAATGAAGCCCATTTCTTTGAAATCCCACTATAGTAATGCCAATAAAAATCGAAAATGAGAGACCCAAAGTAATGAGAAAATGACTAGTAACTGTGAAGCTATAAGGTATCATACCCTGAAGATTAGAAAATGACAAAAAAGTAAAAGTGACAATGATGCAAGGGAAAAACTTTTGTTTCACATTTCCAGAAAGACCCCCTATTTGTTCGTTTACCAGGTTCAGCACGAAATCATAAAGAAGCTCTACCAAGGATTGCCAAGCATTTGGGACTATAATTCTGCACCTCAAGGAGCTTTTCAAAGGAAACGCTTGACATGAGAGGTACAAGGTGTCAAGTGCATTGTTTAGAAGTTGTATGACTGAGGGATCCCAAGTTGGTCCTCATGTGCTCAAGATGATTGGTTACATAGAGAGGCTTGAGACTTTGGGATTTGGGTTGGATGTAGAATTACAAATGGATTTAATTCTGCAATCTTTACCTGATTCCTTTTCATCGTTCATAATGAACTTTGATATGAACACGATGGTGAAACCTCTGTCAGAGCTTCTAAACATGTTAAGGACTACAGAGTAGACATGAAAAAGTTGAAGCCTATTTTACTGGTTGCTGCCATTAAAGGAAAGGGTAAGGGCAAGGGAAAGGCCAAGGCCAATCTTAAGCCCAAGCCCAAGCCCAAGCCCAAGCCCAAGCCCAAAGGACAAGATCCTCTCAAGCCTGAGGGTGGCGTAAGGAAAGGTGGGAAGGTAGTCTACTTCTATTGTGGCAAGCTTGGCCACTAGAGGAAACACTGCAAAGCTTTCCTCATGAACAAGAAGAAGTCAAATGCTTCGACTTCGGGTATGTACATGATTAAGATTAACTTCTCTCCTTCAACATCTTGGGTCATTGACACTAGATGTGGTACTCACATTTGTACTGATATGTAGGGACTAAGGCAGAGTAGATTGCTTGCCAAGGGAGAAGCGGACCTACGAGTTGGAAATGGAGCACAGGTGGTTGCATTAGCTGTAGGGACTTATTGTTTATCTTTACCTATGGGCTTATTATTGGAACTCAAAGATTGTTATTTTGTACCTGCAATTTCTAGAAACATTATATTAGTATCCGCTTTGGATAATATAGGATATCGTTTTGAGATTTCTAATGGATTGTTGTCCTTTAGTTTGAATGGTATTCTATTTTGAATTGCAAGGTTATATAACAGATTATATGTTCTTGATTTAAATAATAAGGATGTTCTCAACGTTGAAACTAAGAAAGCTAAACATAGCGATCTAAACCATACATACCTCTGGCATTGTAGATTGGGTCATGTTAATTAGACCTGCATTGTAAAACTTCAAAGGGGTGGAGTTTTGGACCCTTTTGACTTCCAGTCATTTGAGGTATGCGAGTCATGCCTTTTAGGCAAGATGACCAAGTCACCTTTCACATGACTACGTGTAAGGGCTACTGAATTGTTAGGCATCATCCATAGTGGTGTATGTGGTCCACTAACAGTTGAAGCCGAAGGTGGATATTCCTATTTCATCACATTTAGTAATGATTTCAGTAGATATGGTTATGTCTACCTTATGAGACATAAGTCTGAAGCCTTTGATAGGTTCAAAGAATTTAGGAATGAAGTACAGAATATGTTGGACAGAAGTATTAAGGCTCTTCAGTCGGATCGAGAAGGTGAATACTTGAGCTTAGGGCTTTCTGAATACTTGAAGGAGTGTGGGATAGTATCACAACTCACCCCTCCGTATACACCTTAGCACAATGGAGTGTCTGAAAGGAGGAATAGGACCTTACTTGATATGGTTAGGTCCGTGAGTTTTAGTGATCTAGCCGCATCATTCTGGGGTTATGCCCTAGAGACTGTGACTCACGTATTGAACTGTGCGCTGTCAAAGTCTGAAGATAAGACTCCATATGAACTATGAAGTGGGCGAAAGCCCAACTTATCTTATCTAAGGATTTGGGGTTGTGAAGCTTTTGTCAAGAAGTTGACTTCGAACAAGCTAAGCCCGAAATCTGACAAATGTATCTTTGTGGGTATCCTAAGGAGATAAAAAAGGACTATTTCTACCATCTAGAAGAGCACAAATTTTTTGTCTCTCGTACTAGTGTCTTCTTAGAAAAGGAATTTTTCCTAAAAAGTACTACTGGGAGAAAAGTAGAACTCGATGAAGTTCTACAACCACAAGATACATTAGACCAAGGACGGGAAGGTGTGCCACAAGAGGTGGTTGAACATCGTGAGGAGGTTACTTCACAATCGCTAGATCAAAGTGAACCACCTCAAGTAGCACATGAGCTGCGTAGGTGTAGGATAATACATCATGAGCCCGAGAGATATGGTTTTCTTGTGACTCACCGTGGTGACGTACTGGTCTACCAAGACAATGAGCCCAGAACCTACGAAGACGTTATATCGGATCTAGATTCTGTTAAATGGCTTAGAGCCATGAAATCTGAGATGGACTCCATGTACTAGAACCAAGTATGGTCTCTTGGTGGATCCACTTGAAAGGGTAAAACCCATAGGGTGTAAATAGGTCTTCAAGAAGAAGACTGACATGGATGGCAAGATGCATACTTATAAGGCACAACTGGTTGCCAAATGTTTTAAACAAATTCATGGTATTGACTATGAAGAAACCTTCTTGCCAGTTGCCATGATTAAGTCCATCCGGATTATGCTTGCGATTGCTGCATATCATGACTATGAAATTTGGCAAATGTATGTCAAAATAGCTTTCCTGAACGGAAATCTTGAAGATGATGTGTATATGACACAACCAGATGGCTTCGTTCTTGATGGACAAGCTGATAAAGTATGCAAGTTATAGAGGCCCATTTGTGGACTCAAGTAAACTTCAAGGAGCTGGAACATTCATTTTGATGAAGTCGTAAAGGAATTCGGTTTTATTAAGAATGAAGATGAGCCATGTGTTTAAAAAAAGGTAAGTGGGAGCACAGTGGCATTCTTGGTGTTGTATATCGACGACATACTTTTGATCAGGAATGATATACCAAATTTGCAGTCGGTAAAGACTTGGTTATCCAAGTGCTTCTCCATGAAGGACTTAGAAGAAGCAGCCTACATCCTCAAAATAAAGATCTACCATGATAGATCACGTATGTTGCTTGGCCTAAGTCAGAGTACATACATTGACAAGGTATCCAAGAGACTCGATATGAAAGAATCCAAGAACGGATATCTACCGACATCACATGGTGTCTATCTCTCTAAGGATATGTGTCCTAAATCACATGATAAGAGAGATAGAATGAAGAAGATCCCATATGAGTCAGTAATTGGATCCATCATGTCGTGTACTCAGATTGATGTCTCATGTGCATTGAGTACTTGTAGTAGATATCAATCGGATCCAGGTGAGCATCACTGGATAGTTGTCAAGAACATCCTTAAGTACCTGAAGAGACTAAGGACATGTTCTTGGTTTATGGAGGGGAAGATGAGCTCACTGTAAGAGGATACAATGTGTAACATCTACTGAAAACTAGTACAATGCATGCATAATAACAATGTAAAATTGGGCCCAAAGTTTTCTTTTCATTAATAATACATATGTCTTTTATACACAAATAGTACTGTTTACAAAATGCATTTTAAAAGACAAAACAGGGGAAACAGTGTAGCTATTCCTCTTCGCTTGCCGACGCCCCTCCGACTGCATCATCACCTAGAACTTGCATCCACAAAGGAAAATAACGGGGTGAGCACAAATAATGCTCAGTAAGTAAAACTCTCTAACTGTCTGTCCCCGTGTGTGACTCTTAATTCTTTCCTTTTCTAATTCTGTTTCTATTTCTGTTTCTAATAACATCATGGCCTCATCTTACCGGAGGTACGGCCGGATGGCGTTCACACAGCACCATCTCACTCTCTATGGCTATCGGGTGGAATTCACACAGTACCAACCCGTTCTTAGTGACTACCGAGTGAGGATCACAAAGCACCAACTCGGTTCCTCCTAACTATCGGGTGGAGATCACCTAGCACCTACCCGTTCCTCATGAATTTTGGGTAACGATCACCAAGCATTTACCCGTCTCTAGTCACTATCGGGTGATGATCACAAAGCATCAACCCGCTTCTACTAGCCGTTGGATGATGATCACAAAGCATCAACCTACATATCTCTTAACTAATCGGGTAGTGGTCACAAAGTATCTACCCGTTCCTCATGAATTTTGGGTAACGTTCACCAAGCATTCAACCCATTTCTATTACTCATTGGGTGACGATCACAAAGCATCGACCCATCTCTAAGGGCTATTCGGATGATGATCACAAAGCATCAATCCGATTCCCATAACGGTCGGGTGATGATCACAAAGCATCATCCCAACTATACTACTCTTCTAATTCATTCTATTGTAGTATTTCTCAATGCTCTCTACCCTTAGAGTAGTTGTACTCACCAAGCTCTCTACTCATAGGGTATTTGCACACACAATTCTCTTACACTTTCTTAGGTCACTTTTCCATGTACAACTAGTGCCTATGGATGGTTCAACTTCACCAATGCACTTATGAGATGCCAACATGCAATGTTGCAAGAATTAAGGTTCATTACTCACACTCAAACCTCTATTAGGCATTTCATCAAACAACTCATGTGCACTATAAAACTCTATTATAGCCATGATTCTAAAACTTTTCTTAACCATCCAAAATGGGGAAAAACCCCTTCACAAAGCCATGAAAACCTGTCAAACAAGACACTTCCAAAAAGGGTTTCATAACACCCCTTCAAATCCATCTCAACTACCTTGTCAACCCAACAACCCATTTCTCATATTTGCAAGGTATTAACATTCACAAAGCATAGAAATCTCCATTTAATACTCCATACATGGCATATTACATGCACATCACATACATACATCATTTCTATCAAAACCCTAATCAAGAAATTTCATGAATCTCAACTTGGGTTGGGTTTTACTTACCTTGTTATGGAGAGACTTCACAAATTCTTCCTTTCACTTGTTAAGCTTGACTTTCCCTCTAATCTTAACCAAAAGAATGAAAACCCTCAAACTTCAATATGGGTTAAAACTCCCAAATCACACAACTTAAGTAGAGATTCTTACCTTAGGAAGCCTTAGGTTGCTTTTCTACCTCAAATCACTTCAAAAACCCCTTGGAATTCCTTGATCAAAAGAAAAGAGAAGTTGAGAGGAGGAAGAATGAAGAGTTGCGTTTGAGAAGAAGAAATGAGGGGTTTCTTTAATTCTAATTCCTTTTAATGAAATAAAAACACAATCATTCCCATTTTGCCCTTACTCTTCTTTGGGAATTCCATCTATATCCTTTGATTCATTACAAACTCACCCCCATAACAACACATTCTCCATGAAAAATCCTTACAATTAACTCCCCACTTTTCTTGCTAATTAGGCGTAGAATGGTCAAATTGCCCTTAGGGAAGAAAATATCTAAAACTCAACCAACATGAAAATCGGCCCGTCGCCGCGGCGAAGAAACTTATGTCGCCGCGGCGAAACCGTCCAGAGAGTTTCCGGTGGTTTCAACATATCTTCGCCGCGGCGAAGATTCTTCTTCGCCCCGGCGAAGCTCGGCATACAACACTTCTTCCATTTTTAGCCCATTTCAAGGCTATTAATCCACACAACACTCATACTAATGTCAATCAAACAATATTAACAAAAACAACTCAAATGAGGGCGAAAGAGGAAACAATAACAACGTACCTCAAGCGGGGCGTTACACAATGATGCTAGTTTCCAGAAAGACAAAGATGATTATCGCTCACAATTTGGGTTTGTATTTTGTCTCAATGGGGGTGCGGTGAGCTGGAAAACCTCCATGCAAAGCAATGTAGTGGACTCTATAATAGAGGCTAGGTATAGTGCATTATCCGATGCAGCCAAGGAGGCGGTTTGGATTAAGAAGTTCATCACTAAACTTGGTGTGGTCTCCACAATTGTTGATGTAATAAATATCTATTGTGACAACAATAGAGCAATAGCTCAAGCAAAGGAACCACGATCTCACCAGAAGTCTAGACACATACTCAAACGGTTTCATCTCATCAGAGAAATGGTTGAGAGGAAAGATATACAGATCAGTAAAGTGCATACTAATGACAATCTCGTTGATCCACTGACGAAGCCTTTGTCGTAGCAGAAGCATGAAAAATAGTTAAGGTCATTTGATATTAAATGCATGAATGATTGGCTATAGTACAAGTGGGAGATTATTAGAGTTGGTGCCCTAGAGCCAATCAATTATTGTAAAATTGACTCTTTGTAATAATATTTTATTAATCAATAAAAGACAATTTTCTTCTATATCATGTAAATCATAATTGCGTGCATTGATATATGTCCTTAGGATGGTAGAACCATGACATAAGTATTAAGTGTTTCAAATCTTGATAGTGAGAACCCTATGATCACATATGGTGGCCATTCTAGAAATGTCTGTAACCTTAGTATTATTCTAACCAAGGACACAGATAATACGGTAAGGCTATCATAGTGTTGAACAACCCTGTCGAAAGACAGTAACTGATCTCACTTGTCAAGGTTGTTTGGCGACAACCTGGTGTGACACATGGGTGCTTGCTGTAGGCAAGTTCACTAGACAGGCCCACTAGAGGATTCCATATAGATGGTAACCATAGTGCCTATGGAATAAATCCTCTAACGAATGATGGTGCATGTGATCCTTAGACTTGAGATCACTGGAGTGTCTTGTGTACCAATTAGTGTAGTTTGACACTAGCCTAACTAGTTCTATTCAAAGCTATCAATACGGTAGTGATTGGCTACATTGAGAAGTGTATCAAGACTATGGTGGATCAACAAAGGATTCATCACTCCCGGGTACGGGAGAAGTTATCTCACAGTACAATTCAGTGAATGGCAATGACACTAAAGCTGTGGCCACAATGGGATTGGTTTTGTTGCTCAATCCAATTTATTATTCCGGTCATTGGTCTAGTAATTGAATACAAAGATATCAAGGATATATGAGGTTGACACTATTTCTGTACCTCGGCCTCGATGAGATAACGGATGATGAAAGGATTTGATTGCACGGTAACCATATCATTGACAAGCTGCGATTTCGATGAATCCGAATCTATCGGGTGGCCATGACGCCTTTGCTAGGGGCTAATCTTGGTCTGTGTGTAGTGAGATGATTAATTGAAGTTATTCGTGATAATACTCACTGTCGATATGATGAGGATCCTACGGGTCACACACTTAGAAGACAATTTAAGAGTCAGTCTATGAGAGGGGTATTTTCATCTTTTAGGACAAAAGGCTATTTGGTTGATCTCACAGTGCAATTAAATTTGCTGAGGTTGGTGCCTATATTTAATTTTAATATTAAAATTAAAATTAGTGAGATTATATTTAAATATATGTGCGCATGTATTTAAATAGATTATTATTAATAATTAAATGTTAATATATTATTGTATATATATTAATTGATTTTAATTGTAATAATAATTAATTAAAATTTAAAATACCAATTATAGGGCGTTTGGTTGCAAGGGTGAGTTTGTGTTGGTGCACATGGCTTTTCCTTAATGGAATAGGGTTTTAATTAGTTGCACTATATAAGTGCAACTTAAATTAAATCATTAAGTGATATAACATTCATTCAATTAAAATAAAAGAAGAACCCTAGCCACCCAAAGCTCTCTCTCACGTTTTCACTCTTTAGTGCAAGAGTAAAATTTCTTTTTCTCTTGATATTTTTTTATTCTTGAAGCACTTGGTTATTCTAGCAAAATAATCAAGGGTTCTCCAGATTATCTTTGTGTGGACAGCATGAGTGCATTTCTATGTTGAATCGAGTAGCAAAATCAGATCCAGAGATATTTGGAGGAGCCTCCAAACGTGTGTAAGCATTCTGAATCCTTGTATGGATTTATTATATTGTTGTAATGCAGAATTTATGAACGTGTAAACACTATAATCTGTACCCAGGTTTGGGATTAAGCATTTGATCGGTTTTTATTTGTTTTGAAACTCTGTTTTTCCATTGCGTATACCTGATCACTTGCTAACAAATTATTCCCCTCTTGTACCAAAACCATCATATGAAAATACATCAACTCCACCTAGTTCACCAACACAATCAGAAGTATTAGGAAATTATAGTCAAATTAACACAATAACTAAACCCTTTGAAATTAACAAAGAATTATTAAAACAAGAATTCCGACAAAACTATAATAAAGAAAAAAGACAAATTTTCTTTACAACATTTAATCCAGAAGAACAAAATACCCTTAGATCTAAATGGTACATACACAAGAAAAATTAAAACAAATTTTTTATTTCTTTAATTGGTTAGAAAATAGAAAATATTATCACAATTTATGTGAAAAAAAAAAATTTTTGTAACAACTAATACAACAAAAAATTGGCAAACATCAACAAATAAAACTATTACATCTGTACATCCTCCGCTAGAAGAAATAAAAATAGAACATCAACAAGTAGAAATAACAGCATCACCCTTTAAAAAAATTAATAAAATTGATGATGATAAAAAATAACCAACTTTAACAGATATTAAAAATATTCAACATTAAAACAATTACTCTAATCAAATTCTTCACACTATTAGTCAACAAATGAACAGGATAGAAGATAATACTACACCCATAATCACAAAATTTTCAAAAACCCCCAGGAAGGAGATAGTAGAACTAGGAAATTCAACACCCCTTTATTCACAAAAATATGTTAAAATATTTTTTGAATCCTTTGATATACCAAAAGAAGTAGTTAAATTTAATAATCACAATACTATTCTAGAAACTATTAGCAAAAAACTTAATGAATTATCACCCTCTAAATCAAACATTAATGTTCTTACAGAATCTTATCCTATAGAGGAATTAAATCAAAACTTTCAAAACTTATCCATTAATAAAATGAGAAATAATATGAATATCCTAAAACTCGAAACTATTACCCAAGACCTTCCTTACCAAATATACAATTAGAAGATTTAACACAAATATCAAGATCTTCTTATAATGGAACAAGAATAGATGAATGGAATATAGATGGATTAGCTGAACACCAAATATCAAACGTTTTACAAGAAATGACTATGTTAGCATTAGCTTATAAATCTCATGACAACACTGATAATCAAATAGCAAAAATATTAGTCTCAAGATTTACGGGAATGCTTAAGAATTGGTGGGATAATGATTTACCAGAATCACATAAATATCACATATTAACACAACAAAAAAGATTAGAAAAGTCAAAACAGAAGGTACTAGTCAAATGGAGTATGAACAAGAAGAAGGAGACGTTGTAGCTACATTAATTTATGCAATAACCAAAAACTTTGTAGGAGACCCAACAAGCTTTCAGACAAAAATCACAAGAAATACTATCAAACTTAAGATGTCCAACCATGGTAGATTTTAGATGGTATAAAGATACGTTTTTACAAAAAATATTCACAAGAACAAATTGTAGGAAACCCTATTAGAAAGAAAGGTTCTTAGATGGTTTACCTAGATTATTCAGTCAAACTGTTAAAAATGCATTATACAAAAAATATGATGGAAATATACCTTATGAAGAATTAACATATGGAGATTTAATTAGTTTTATTAACAAGAAGCTTTAATAATTTGCACCGATTTGAAATTAGAAGCTAAATTAAAAAATGAATTAAAACATAAGAAGACAAAATTAAGTGGATTTTGTAGTCAATATGGTTATGAAAAAATATTAACTCCCTTTGTCAAGTACAAAAAAGATAAAAAAACCAAAAAAAATATAGAAAACCTTACTATAAAAGAGATTCAAAATATGAACAAAAATCTTATGATAAGCCTTAGAAAAAGAAAAAAAATATTCCAATAAGAAAATATCTAAAAAACCTGTCACATGTTGGAAATGTAAACAATAAGGTCATTATGCTATTAAGTGTCATATGAAAAATCAAATTAAAAAATTAGAGATAGATTCAGAATTAAAACAACAATTATTAAATATTATTCAGACAAATTCTAAAGAAGAATCTAGTTATAAAACAGATAATGAAGATATGATTTATCAAATTCAAGAAAATTCTTCTGAAACAATGAGTGAGTCTTCACAAGATTCTGATGATTGTGATTGCATAGGGCCATGCTATTGTGTAATGAAATCAATAAATATGATATCAACCTCTAGACCTAAGTAAATAAATGTTATCACTAAATCAAAAGAATTTTTATTAGATATTATTGATAAGATTCAAGACAAAGATATTAAGAGAGAATATTTATTTAAACTTAAAGAATTAATTTTATCTGAAGAAAAACAAAAAGATGTATATTCTTATAATTTGAAAGATATATTAAAAAGATTTGAAAAACCCACACAAGTTACTCTAAGTGACTTACAAGAAGAAATTAATATTCTGAAAAATCAAGTCAAAGAATTACGAAAAGATAATTTTGAAATTAGGACTAATTTATTATGTTTAAAAGCCTCTAAAGAAACTATAGGACAACCATCAACCTCAAAATTAGAATTAAAAATTGTTGAAGAAACTGAAGAATCGTTTATTAATGAAATCTCTAGAATTCATTTTCAGAAATGGCAAGTTTATATTAGGGTTAATATTAATCATGAATTAGATATTATTACACAAGCGTTAGTAGACACAGGAGTAGATCAAAATTGTATGAGAGAAGGATTAATTCCAACAAAATATTATGAAAAAACAAAAGAAAAATTACATGGATCTAATGGCCAACAATTAACCATTAATTATAAATTATCTAATGCTCACGGATGTATATAAAATTTTTGTATTAAAAATACCTTTTTTTTAGCAAAAAATTTAGATCAAGATGTTATATTAGGTATGTTAGAGTAGTTGCCCTAGAGCCAATCAATTATTATAGAATTGACTTGGCGTGCTGTCGTAGGCACCCAGAATTAAAACCTTCTGAACCTAACTACTGAACTGTAAATAGGGTAAGCAAGGGTCGATCCCACGAAGAGTGTCTAGCCGAATTTTCTTTGATGTGAAAAAGGCTGGGGGTATGTGTAAAAACAGAAAACAATCTCAGCAAAAACAAAAGCAATTTAATTCGAATTCAATCAAAATGACGAGCTTGGTCTCTATCAACATCCACCATCAGAATCTTACAACTGATCATTGATGCAAAGATAATCAATTCACACATTGAATATTCACCGTTGGAACTAATTTCCTATCTCTCCTTAATTGTAATTAATCAGGAAACAAGCGATCCTAATTAATCTTACCCCTAAACAACCCTAGACAAGCGCTCAAGATTTAATCTAGTGGCAGCCTTAAGAATTAGAGAGATCGATGAAGCTAAACAACACAAACACAAGCGGTTGTATTTAATTTAGTTGAATGTTCTTCGTAAGGTTACTAATTCCTGACGCAGCAAATTACTAACCCTAATTGCTTCACAAGTTGGAGGGATCAAACAATTACGGATTTGATATCAAACTTAGCAGTAGATTTCAACAAATAATACACTAGTAGGCCTCCTAGTAATTAAATGCATCAATCATGAAAATATGCACAGAATAACATTCAATACTCAAACATGAATTTAACACTAAAAACAGAAAGATCTCACAGTTTATTTGATTCCGAGGTTTCCGTTTCCTTCGACCAAGTTACAAAAGTTCTAGCCGCTCATGGCCATCACAAAAACTCAAGAGAAAGAAAATTCCAGAGAGGAAAAGAGAGAGAGGCGTGGTGCCTTAAAACCTAATCTGATCTCCCTTTTAAAATCCAATTTTAGAATTCGAATCCCACTCAATCTCCTAAAAGAAATATTCTCCTATCCTAAAATAACATTAATCCTAATTTAATTCTAATTGGAAATAAAATAAAATAGAGTCCTAATAAAATAGGAAAGTGGTGTTTCCAGCTGTAATTTTCGTGCAGCATGTATGTCTTCAAAACGTGCAATAATAGACTGACTTGCATAACAAGTCAGAACGCTCCAGGACGTCGGTAATGCAGGTGCGTCAACTTCAAGCTCAATTACAACCTTGATTAAGTCAGTATCTCTAAAAACTCAAAACATTAAAGTTGTAGATCTCTTTCTTAGCGTTCCACAGCATTTTGAATCATCTCAATCGGAGCTCGGATGAGAGAATTATGCCTAGAATACGAAGCAGTGGCGAAACTGTCCGAATTCCCCTAATTAATTCCGTTTTTCAATTAACACCTCCATTTGCTTCCTAAACCAAAATAAAGTAATAATGAGTACAATTAGGAAACAAATACGTATAAAAGACTAAACATTAAGGGGGTTAAATATGACATTTTGCATTCCCATCACTGGCCGAGTGCGTAGATTAAATTAATACGTTAAAGTCGAGTCAGTGTTACCGATTGAAAATGTAAAACGCATTGTATAAAGCTAAGTACCTTGAGGCCTGGCCTATGTGACCAATTGGCTTCTGGTTTGTTAGAAGTGTTCACATTGATGTCATGAGGTGCACTGGTATGGCTGATTGACGTTGGATCATTAACCCAAACATTTGTAATTATTTATAATAAGGTTGAGTAGGCCGAGCTGGTATGATCGATTGGATATGAAGACAAGGCGTTAGGCCTTCTAAGCCGAGTCGCCATGACTGATTGGCTGCAATAGTAAAGGCGTAAGCCTCGTGGTTGAGTCAACGTGACCAACTAGTAGTTGATTTTTTTAGGCCTTGGGCCTTGAGGCTGAGTTGGCGTGATTGACTATTAGTTGAATTTTCAAGGCCTTGTGGTTGAGTCGGCATGCTTGACTGATTGTTGAATTTTTTAAGGCCTTATACCCGAGTCGGTGTGACTGACTTCGTAGTTGAATTTCAAGGCACCAAGCATTGTACCCGAGTTGGCGTGACTGACTTTATAGTGGAATTTTTAAGATGCTAGTCCATAAGTGCTAGGTTGATGTAAATTGATTGAAGTTGAACAGTTGAACCTTGTTTTTCACTGAATAATACTTTTATTGATTTAAGGCCTTGAAGCCAACTGGCGTTGAAGGTGATGGACAGGCCCCCTTATCCTTTTTGAAAAAAAAAAAAAAAAAGAAGCTAAGACACGGTCTATCAGAAGTGATAGCGCTTGAGGTGGATGGTGTTCTAGATGTGGCTGATGTCTTTGCCTTCGTGAGATTGAAGTTTATAGGCACCTTTGGCAACTAACTTGGTGATCCTGGATGGTCCCTCCCAAGTAGGACCGAGCTTATCTGCGTTGATCTCCTTGGTGTTCTAGAATACTATTCGGAAGACCCAGTTGTCTACTTTGAATATTCTCACTCAGAGATTGTGGTTCTAGTGCTGAGTGACCCGCTATTGGTAGATAGCGTTTCTTATCTAGGCCTGTTCCCAAAGCTCGTCAGTGGTGTCCAAGTTATGCACAGGTTTTGGCTGTTTGATTGTTCACTCATCCACTGTACTCTAGGTGATAAGACTGACACCTCAGCTGGGATGACTGCTTTTGAGCTATATGTAAGGGAGAAAGGTGTCTCACATGTGGACGAGTGAACAAGTGTTCTGTATGACCATAAGACCCTTGGTAGTTCGTCTGCCCATGCACCCTTTACTTTCTAAAGGCGCTTCTTCATTGTTTTGCATGATAGTCTTATTAACGACTCAGCCTAGTTGTTTGACTAAGGATTCTGAGGTGTCAAGAAGCTGAGCTTGATCCCCACATTTCACAGAAGTCCTTAAAGCCAGAGCTCATGAACTGAGACCCGTTGTCAGTGACTACCTCTTTTAGAATCCTGAAGCGACAGATTACGTTCTTCCAGATAAAGCCTTTCACCTCCCAGTTTCGTACTTCAATGAATGCCTCTGCCTCAATCCATTTTGTAAAGTATTTTATGATAGCCAGCATGTACACTCACTGCCCGAGTACAGTTGGGAACTTGCCAACGATGTCCATCACCTACTTCATGAATGGCCAGGGGCAGAGGATGGAGTTGAGTTGTTTAGGGGGAAGTGTGAGATAGGAGAAAATCGTTGACAACTATCACACTTTTTGGCATATGAGGTTAAGTCCAAATGCACAATGGGCCAATGGAATCTAGAGGTTATTACTCGATGTGCTAGATTACGTCTCTCGGCATGGTTTCCGTCTTAAAGTAGATGCCCTAAAGCCAATCAATTATTGTAGAATTGACTCTTTGTAATAATGTTCATTAATCAATAAAAGGCATCTTATACTATATCGCGTAAATCCTCATTGTATATATTGATATATATCCTTAGAATGGTAAAACCGTGACGAGGGTATCAAGTGTTTCAAATCTTGATAGTGAGAACCTTATGAGCACATATGGTGGCCATTCTATGGGCACCATAGAACGTCTGTAGCCCCAGTATTATTCTGAAGTAAGGGCAAAGATAATACGGTAAGGCTATCATAGTGTTGAACGACCCTGTCGAAAGGCAGTGACTGATCTTACTTGTCAAGGTTGTTTGGTGACAACCTGGTGCAACACATGGGTGCTTGCTGTAGGCAAGTTCACTGGACTGACCCACTAGAGGATTCCATATGGATGGTAACCCCAGTGTCTATGGAACAAATTCTCTAACGAATGGTGGTGCATGTGATCCTTAGACTTGAGATCACCAGAGTGCCTTGTGCATTTATTGGTGTAGTTTGACACTAGCTTAACTTATTTCTTTTCATAGCTGTCAATACGGTGGTGATTGGCTGCATCAAGGAGTGTATCAAGACTATGGTGGATAGACAGAGGATTCATCACTCCCGGGTACAGGAGAAGTTATCTCACAGCGTAATTCAGTAAATGGCAATGACACTAAAACTGTGGCCATAGTGGGATTGAGTTGTTGCTCTATCCAGTTTATAATACACGTCATTGGTCCAATAACTAAATACACAATATCGAGAGTAACCAAAGGTTGACACAATTTATATGCCTTGCTCTCGTCGAGATAACGGATGATGAAAGGATAGGATTGTACGGTAACCATATCGTTAACAGGTAGCTATTTTGCCGAATCCGAATCTATCGGGTGGCCATGATGCCTTGCTAGGGGCCAATCTTGGTCTGTGTGTAATGAGACGATTAATTGGTGTTAATCGCGATATTACGCACTATCGGTATGATAAGGAGCCTACGAGTCACACACATAGAAGATAATTTAAGAACCAGTTTAGAAGAAGGGTGTTTTCATCTTTTTAAGGAAAATGGTATTTTGGTAATTTCACAATGCAATTAAATTTGCTGAGGTCGTAGCCTTTATTTAATTTGATATTAAAATTAAATAAGTGAGATTATGTTTAAATATGTGTTCACATATATTTAAATAAATTATCATTATTGTTAAATGTTAATATATATTATAAATATATATTAATTGAATTTAATTGAGATAATGATAAATTAAAATAAATAAATAATATCTTAAAGGGGATGTTTGAATACAAGGGGTGCTTGGGTTGGAGCCCAAGCCCATTCCATGATGGAATAGGGTATAGTGTGCACTATATAAGTGCACACTTTGTGAAATAAATTGATTCACTAATTCAATCAATGAAAGAAAAATTCCAGCCCCTTTAAACACGCTCCACGCGAGTTTTGATTTTTGCTAAAAATCAAATACACTTTGTTTTCTTCTTGGTTCTTAAAGGCTAAAGAGGATCTAGCAAATCCCTCTTTAGTTCCTTGACGTTATCTTCCCGTGGACTACTCCGGTTCAATCCTACACTTGGGTCGATAGTGAAATACGTCCAGAGACAAGTTGAAGGAGCCTCCAAATGAGTGTATGATTTCTTAAACTTTAAACTGAAAAATCTGCAGATTCTTATTTATTGAATAAACTGTAAATTTGTACCCTAATCTTGGTTCTAAGGAACGATCCATTGTTGTAAATATTTTTTTTTCCGCTGCCATGTTTGATCATTTCCTAACATTCCGCACTCGCTCTCATGGAGTTCTGCTAACACATACTAACTTCTTTTGGTGTGATGCACTTCAGGTAGGGACTGGAAAACGACTTCTTAAGGAGCTGTTGAGTGGTGAAAATGCGATTTATTTTGTGATTTAGGGGTTAAATTTTAGAAATTCAAGTTTTAACGCATTATTTAGGATGAGTTTCCTTACTTGTTTTGTTATCTCTCAGAATCATGGGTTTTGCTGTGTTTTTAAGTATTTAGGTGCAAAAAGATGGATTATTTGTCCTTGTGTTGGTGTTCGGACATCCTAGACCTGTCGAGTGCGAATAAATCAAAGCGAGTAGAAAAAGAGTGAAATTCCACATCTGAGCCACGGCACACTTTTCTGAGCCATGGCGTGTAGACGACAAAACTGAAATTGAGTTGCAGCACACTTTTCCAGCGTCGTGACATAAAGTCGGCGAAATCCAAATTGCACTGTGGCGTGATAGGGTTTTTGTCGAAGGAAAAATCGTCTGGAACCACGCCACAATGCAACTAAAGTGTGTCGTGGTGCAATTAATATAAATCGCAATGCAAATCGTAATATTTGGAAAAACTCCGCATTTTCAATCCTAATTTTGGCGCCTATTATTTACAATTATTCCATTTTGCCTAAAAACTATATGAAGGAAACTTTACTCCGATTTTCAGATATATTAGGGTTTATTAAACACTTTGTTAACTTTGGAGGCTTGGGAGAGAGTGATTGATTGTGTAAAGCTAAAGTATGATCATCTTGAGTGGATTTTATGAATGTAAGATCAAGGTTTGTTTTCTTGTATTTATGAGTAGTTAAACTCTTTCCTAGTGTATCCAATGTAATCTAATTAGACTATTTTATGTTTATTGTTTAATTGATCCAATGGTATCTTAGTTTCATTCATTTATGTTTATTGAGTTGATTAATGGTTATTAGTGCATGATTGCCTTTGATTTACGGTTGAATGGTTGTATGAGTCAAGGTTAGGCTACACGCCACTAGCTAATCTTGAATATCTCTTGATCTTTGATTGTTGTTGATGTCTGATCGTGCTTAATAGTTGATTGATTGACTATATGAGTTGGGGTTAGGCCACACACCACTAGCTAATCTCAGATTGCTATGATGAACGATTGATTTATGTTTATGCGATGCCTTCGACAGATGTGAGTTGGTTTGTGTTCGTTTTGGTACTTTTATGCATAATGGGTTTTTGTGATTTAGACTAGGCTACACGCCACTAGCTAGTTTGGATTATGAAAACACTAGGTTGATCCGGTTGGCCACGACACGACCTTACCTTGGTAAGTATCGACCCTATAAGATTTGGATCGGTAAACATCAGTTAGATTAATAATGTAGAGTAGGATAATTATGGTGAAATTGGATACAATAGACCATTTCTCATTGTTGATCACTTGTTTAGATATCATTTTTAACTTAGTTTTCATTTTAGTATTTTTGTTATTCTTATTTGAATTTTAGTTAATTTAGATTTTATTGAATTGCTGGATATTTTTATTATCTCACTTGATTTCATTATTTTAGTTGTTTTTACAGAGTATTAGACTAATTGATAGCTCAACTCTCTGTGGGATCAACCCTTACTTGTGCACTTTACTATAACAGCAATTAAAGTTGTTTTTAATCGAACAGGAGCTAACCCTTGTAGATGGTGAATCTGACTACCTTGGCCCTCAGTCGGCGCTCTTCATTTTTATTGATTGGGAGCTCATCATTTTCTAAGTAATTGAGGATGGGAGTCATCCATGAGTCGGCTGGCTTAATGTCCATAACCTCTAACGGTTCTTTGGGGATCAGAATTGTCTCGGACTAGGGTTCTTTCCGGTCGGCTAGCCATTGAAGAAAAAGTAGTGTGATAGAGGAGTCAGATGTACCTTAAAGTATTGAATCGAGGTTGGTGAGTGCATCGGCATGGGTATTCTCAGTTCTTGGGACTTGGCTGATTGTGAACTTTATGAAGGCCAACTAGAGCTCTTTAACCAAGTTTAGGTATGTTTTCATCTTTAAATCTCTAGCCTAGTAAGTGCCTTGTAGTTGATTGATTATGAGCTGGGAATCAGACTTGACTTCCAACCTTGTTACCCCTATCTCTTTCGCGAGTGAGAGACCAGCTATCAAAGCCTCATATTCGGCCTCGTTATTTGTACAGTTGAAGTCACACCTGATGGCTCGCCACTTTCATTTACGTTGCTCAACTTGTTGACCGAGAGAGTTCACTTCAAAGGAGTTTCACTGGTCAAGCATAGTAGCTCTCTCTTTGCTTGATTGGAAGTGTTAAGAGTGAAGTCTACTATGAAATCTGCTAACACTTGAGACTTGATAGTTGTGCGTGATTGGAAGGAGACATTGAACTCACTTAGCTCAACTATCCATTAGGTGAGTTATCTTGAGAGCTCAGGCTTGTGCAATATCTTCTTGAGCTGGTAGGTGGTAAGGGAAACTATGGAGTGACATTGGAAATAAGGTCAGAGCTTCCTAGATGCATGAATGAGTGTGACTGCTAGCTTTTCTAACTTACTGTACCAAGTCTTAGCGTCGAGGAGAGACTTGATTACATAGTAGACCAACAGTTGTTTTCCATTATCCTCTCTAATTAGGACGGCTGAAATAGCCGGCTTCGAGACTGCCAAAAATGTGTACAATTTTTCCCTGATTAGTGGTTTAGAAAGTAGAGAGGGAGAAGTCAAGTACCTTTTAAGCTACTGTAGGGCTTTTTCACAGGCTGGCGTCCATTCAAACTGCTTTGACTTTCAAAGGGCCATAAAGAAGTTATGACACCTGTCGGGCGACCGAGAGATGAATCGACTTAGGGTAGCCACTCCTCCAGAGAGACGCTGGATGTCCGTTATGCATGTAGGTGAAGGAATGTTCTAGACGGCTTAGATCTAATCAGGGTTAGCCTTTATCCCGCGTTGAGTCACCATGTACCCCAAGAACTTACCAGAGGAGACCTCGATGAGCATTTGGCAAGGATGAGCTTGATGTTGTACTTCCTCAAGACTATGAAGGTTTGATTGAGATGGTCTAAGTGTTGTTCGGCTATCAGGGACTTGACAAACATGTCGTCGATGTACACTTCCATGGTATCCCCCAAGTGTTCTACAAACATCTAGTTGACAAGCCGTTGGTAGGTGGCCCCAACATTCTTGAGTCTGAATGCCATCACTTTGTAATAGTAAGTGCCCTTCTCTATGATGAAAGCAGTATTCTTTTGGTCATCCGGGTGCATTAGTATCTGATTGTAGCTAGAGAAGGCAACTATGAAGCTGAGCAACTCAAGGCCGACTGTAGCATCGACCAACATGTCGATGTGTGAGAAAGGGGAGGAGTCTTTAGGGCATACTTTGTTCAAGTCTGTGAAATCTATGCAGACTTGTAACACCTGCTCTCTACTACTATTCTTATAATAGATATACATAGCGTATGGAAGATAGTGGGATCAAACTTTTCTTTACTCATAAAATATAATTCTTTACATATACAAAATACTTTATATTAAAAACTTTTCTACTTAATACAAATATCATAACTGGTGGACAGTAGTGCCAATACTCTCTGCTCCCCGACGTCTATTGGACCACTACTCCTATTTCCTGGAAAACAGGGAAGAACAATGGGGTGAGCACAACAATGCTCAATAAGTAAATCCTCTACTACCTGTCCCCACAACTCACTCTTTGGTTCTTTCCTTACTATACCATTCTTCTATTTCTAATTCTCACAGTTTTTCTCTTTCTTTCTAATACTTTTATTCTTCTTTAACTCTGTTATGCTCTTTTTATTCTTTCTTTCTCTCTGTTCTTATTCTCTTTTCTCCTTCTCTTATTCTTACTCACCCTGAAGGAAAAACCTGGTTTTCTCTTATTCTCATCATACTCTCACTAACCATGGAAGAAATCATGGTGCATGCATGTATGAGATGTACATGCAATTAATGCAAAAAAACTGCATGTTTCTTTCTTCTACTCTCTATTCTTACTAGCTCAAACTCTCTCATTCTTTCTCATACTCTCTCATTCTATCTCATTCTTTCTCAAGCTTTCTCAAGCTTTTTCATTCTTTCTCAAGTTTTCTCAAGCTCTCTCATCCTTTAATTCTCTCTATTATCTCTTTCTCATTTCTCATTTTTCTACTAACTCTCTCTTTAAATGTCACGACCCCATCTTATCGGAGGCACGGTCGAGACTTCTCCCGCTCTACGTGACTTCTACTAATTCTCTTTCTGTCTCTCTTTCTCATAACTCTTTTCTGTTAACTTTTTGTTGTAGGTCACGGCTGGGTACTCATCCCACTCTTCATGACCCTACTCACTGTCTCTCTCTATTCTTTCTCATGTTTGCTCATTCTTCCTCACTTGCATGTCACGGCCTCATCTTACCGGAGGCACGGCTGGGTAGAGATCACAAAGCACCAACCCACTCTTCGTGACTTCTACTCATTCTCTGCCGATCGGACTCGGTTATGCATGGATTCAGAACCCTTGGCCACGTGAGTGTATTCTCTCTCTCTCTGAATGTCACAGCCCCATCTTACTAGAGGTACGACTGGGTACTCATCCCACTCTTCATGACCGTCATGGCCCCATCTAACCGGAGGCACGGCTGGGTGGAGATCACAAAGCACTAACCCACTCTTCGTGACTTCTCTTATCCCTCACGGGTTCCCCATCGCACAACCTACTCTATTTTCTTTTTCTCTCTTTTCTCTTAATAAAGCTCACACTCAAAGTTCTCTACTCTTTTCTACTCTTTCTCTAATGCATAATTAGTGCATATAGATGATTCATGCTCATTAATGCACTCATGAAAAGCATAATTGCAATGTTGCATCAAAGACAGTCATTCTACGCAGGTCACACTCAAGAAGGAATAACTTGAGTTATACACATTAGATTGCTATGGTTTTTGTCTTGTTTTAAAGATTAGAGACAGGGCTATAACCTTTGTGTTTTGGTCTCAACCTAGTTCAATCTGTAAGATGCCCAAAAATCACTTAGAAGGTCACGGCTGTGACAGGGCAGTTTTCACTTAGGCATTTCATCAAACATAATGCATGCATACTTTAATTCTATTTTTGATACATCTCTACTTCTTTCTTTGACCATCCATTCATAGAGAAAAACTCCTCCACAATAAATCTAAACATGGCCAAGAAAAACACTTCAAATAGTCTACTTAAATTCTTTCTAAATGTAACCAAACTTCACTTGGTTACCACAACTTCATTTCTACTTCTCATGGTTCAAATCTTCTCATCAAAAGCCATCAACTCATCAATAATATCATTCTCAACAATCAATCTCAAGCTCATAAACATAAGCATGCATATCAATCATTTGATTGCTTGAACCTTAACTTGGGTTGGATTTACTTACCTCATACTTGAGTAGTCTTTTCTAAAGCTCTCTACTCTTGTTGGACCTTAGCTTTCCCTTATTTCCTAAGCATAAACTTAGTAAGAACTTAACCCTTACATAAATAAAACTCATATCTAGAGTAGGGATTCTTACCTCTTCTTGCTTAAGATCAATTCTTTGTCAAATTCCTACTCAAAACTCTCAAAAATCCCTTGGAAGATTGAGAAAGGAATTGAGAGAAAATGAGGGATGAAGAGGTGGTGGAGGAAGGGAAAAATGAAGGGGTTTAGAGAACTAAACTCTTATTAACTCATATAATATACAATCTTTCCCATTTTGCCCTCATTCTTTCTTGAAAATTCCACCTTTATCCTTTAATTCTTTACAAATTCACCCCCATTCTATACTATTCTCCATGAAATTTCCTTGCATTTTACTCCCCACTTTTCCCGCTAATTAGGGGTAAAATGGTCATTTTGCCCTTAGGAAAGAATTCTCTAGAAACTGAAATAAAAACTCAGTCGGCCCTTCACCATGGCAAAGAATTATCTGTCGCCCCGATGAAGAACTCCAAAGCCGACGTTGCAAATCACAGAGCTGAC
Source organism: Pistacia vera (assembly GCF_008641045.1). NCBI lineage: Eukaryota > Viridiplantae > Streptophyta > Magnoliopsida > Sapindales > Anacardiaceae > Pistacia > Pistacia vera. The sequence continues at coordinate 450,739 of NW_022196364.1, read as the reverse complement.
GTCGCCGCGGCGAAGCTTCTTCCTTGCCCCAGCGAAGGCTGCAACTCTGAAAATCTGCCAAGTCTTGATCAATTCCAAGGTAAACACTTAACCAAACCCAAAACATAAACTCAACCAAGGGCCAACCAAACAACATGAATAATATACAAACTCATTTAGGAGCAATTCAGTAACCCTTTAGGCCATACCATAAACAATGGCTATGTATCTCAAGTGGGGCGTTACAAGACTCGCCACTTTCCATTCTTCTTTTGAACCACCACCGCATTAGTGAGCCAGTCAAGGTAGTGAACCTCCCAAACAAGCCCGCGTGGGACTAGGTGAAGCAGTCATGGTTCTATTGTAGGAAGCTGATCAGTAGCTCTCTGATTTCAAGACTCAGTCGCAATCCAATCTAAGTCTTCCGGTTAGGATGGTCAGGGTCAATCTATACCTCATCCAGTTTTTCCATTGATGGTTGATCCGGCTCAGCTGGATGACGCAGGTTTGTCTATAGTTGCTATAAAGTGTGAGACTTGCCTTTGAAGGCATTCTTGTAACAGTTGATAATTTTATTTTTCCCTATGATTTTGCATTGAATTTCGATAGGATTTAGATACTTCTCATACAATTTGGGCCATAATTGCTACCTAATTCTATTAATTTGTCTTTGCATGCCTAAACGATGATTTTGAGCATAAATGACAGTTTTGAGCGTAAATTGCGTAACTTGAGCTTGAAACTCAGAATGACCTGATTTTAGAAGCTTTGAAAAACTAAGAAGCAAAACTACAACTTTAATGTTTTCGGTTTTTCCTAATTCTCACTGGACAACGGTGAAAACTTGGCTTGAAGTTGTGAACAGTATGTTGGAAACTGAAGAAAAATGTCTTTGGACGTGCTTCAGTATTTCTGCCATAAATTGAGCTGTAGGCCTTGTATTGTGCTGATTCATGAACGAGTATAAAGATAATTTAAAGGGCTACAATTCATATGTTTAACACGTTTCCAGATTCAGACTATTTCATGCTCAAATTTCGCCCGAAAGATTCTCACCGCGGCAAGGGAAAAAGCTTCGCCGTGGCGAAACTACATCAGATGTGAAAAATAAAACGACGCGTTTTGGCTTTCTAGGGCTTGGTCCTTAAATGAAAGAGGTATAAATTAGCACGAAAATGAAAGAAAGAGAGTCTTGGTTGGCCATTTGGAAGGCAGCTCTTTGAAGGAGAAGATTATTGAAAATTTGGGCTTCAAATTATAGAAAATTTCTCCATCTTTTGCTTGTTTTTCAATGATAAATCTTGATTCAGTTTGTTTTTGTTATTTTATTTCGTTTTTTAGTATGAACTGAGTTGTTTAGTTAGGGTTTGATGTAAACTTGATACAATGATTCAAATTTATATGAATTGATTTACTTTGAGTTTTAATTTCATGATTGAGTGTTTATCTCTTTGCTTAATGACTTTTGGATGCTTGATCACCATTCAAATGTGTGTTGTTCACAATGAGACTAAGAAGTGATTTGTGATTGTGCCTCTTGGGATAAATACCGTAGATTAAGCAAACGCTAGAGATAGGTTTAGCGATCTATGAAATCTAGATAGGATTCCATAAAGCTTAAAAGACTTTGAACTATTAATCTTCATTTTGTTGGATGTGGAAGCTTAATAGGGATAAGTAGGGAAATGTAACCTGAGAAGGTATGTTTTACAACTTAGGGAATTCAATTTTCAATCAAGGAATTAGAACTTGGGTAATAGATTCTATGATTTGGGTTAGCGTATCTAGGTGAAATCAACGCCCTAGCATTTTTTAGCATTGTTTAATTAGCTAAGTTGTTGGGTTTTGCTTTAATTTCATTATCATTCATTTATATTTTGTTAATTTGTATTTAGTTTGTTAATTTTCCATCAATCCAATTTATTGTTTCTTCAATTAGGACTTAAACTAGAGAAATCAGTACTTAATAACACTATCCTCATGGGAACGATACTCTACTTATCACTTTATTACTTTTTGCGACTAGTACACTTGCTACATTTGCATGTTTATGAAATCACGCATCAACAGTCCCTTGAGGCCTTAAGATCGCTCTTGATTTCTCTTACTCCCCACCTAGTAGGGAACCTGATTTTCTGATGGAAGGTTGAAGGGACTGCTCTCATGTCATGGATCCAAGGTCGACCTAGGATGATGTTGTAAGGTGAAGGGTAATCCATCATAGGGAAAATGGTATGTCGGTTTGCCTACTTGTATAGATGGAAGGCTATCTCCCCGATTGTGTATTTTTGCTCTGAGTTGAACCCAACCAAAATGGTAGGGCGTCTATTGATGTTTGACTTGTCTAGGCCCATTGTCTTGACGGCTTCCAAGAAGAGAATGTTGGCTGAGGAGCCTCCATCCTTGAATACTCTCTTGACTAGAATATTCGCTATCTACAGGGTGATCACTAAAGCATCATGGTGCGAGGTTGTTAGGGTGGCTGGTTCATCATCTTCAAACTAAATGACTTGTTGAATGGGCTTCTGTGTGGGTGGATGGGAAGAGTGGGCTTTGGGGTGATGGCTCGCTTCGGCATGCCTTTTTGCCAAGAAATAATTGACTTTACTGATTTTTAAGCCGTCGAATATCATGTTGCAGAAACCTTCTGGTTTAAGGTCTAAGAGAGGGGAGGATCGAGTTTTCTTGTCTTTGTTTTTCATGGTGCTCTTACCCTTATCTGTCAACGGGTCCCAAAGGTGTCCTCTCTTGAGTAAATCTGCAACCTCTAACCTCGGAGCAAGGCAGTAGGCTATAGTGTGCCCATGGTCATGATGGAACTCGCACCACTTAGTCGTGTCCCTTTTAACATCATGTCTCAGCTTGAGTGGCCACTTGACTGTCTGATCCATCCCTTTCATTATTGAAACCACTTGGGCTGGCTCAACATTAAGGTTATACTAGTCTATGAATGAAGAAGAACTAGATGGTCTGTATGCAGGTCGGGCTGAAGGGCGATCATATTGTTTCTAGTTGCTTCTGTTGGAACCACAAGTTAGAAGTGTGTTGTTTGTCTCATATTGCCGAGTTTCAAGGCGTCTTTCACTTCTGTTCTATCGAAATTCATGGTAGGGTGTGTACCTTCTACAGTTCACTTCATCCTCTTCCCACCTTATCTGGATGATTGCTCGGGCTAGAGCGTTCTTCATACAATTACAACCCAACTTGGTGAGATCTTTGTAGAGTTCTCCATCAAGGAGGAGCCCTTTCTTGAAAGCATCCACTATTGTCTCAAGATTACAAGATGGGATTGATATCTTCTCCTTATTGAACCGACTGATATATTCTTGCAGCGGCTCTCCTTTCTTCTGATAGATCCTGTAAAAGTTAGTCAACAGCTTCTTAAGTTTCTTGCTGCTCACAAATTTCTTAACGAATATGTTGGTAAGTTGGGCAAATGAGCTTATAAAGTTGTTAGGGAGGTTTGTATACCACTGAAGAGCCGATCTTGAAAGGCTAGAGCCAAAGCTCTTACACATGCATGCTTCTTTGAGATCCCATGGTATGGAGACGGCAAACATCCTCTGTTTGTATAAGGCAATGTCATCATCAGGGTTAGTTGTACCGTCATAAGGTTTCATGTTTGGGATGGAATACTTCTAAGGTAGCTCAACTAGGGCTATAGAGTCAATGAAGGATGAGTCAGCATAGTTGTAAGGAAGGCTTTTCTTGGCTGGGGTAGGGACTTCAGGTATGCCTCTCATCATAGCTTCTATGTCGGCTAGCTTCTTTGTTAATATATGTTCAAGCGGAGTGTCAGTAGACAACAAGTCTGGATTGACTGTTTGGGAATAAGTGTGACTATCACTCGGTCTGGTAGGGCGAGCCAAGTCATTTGGTATAGCTTGGTGACTGGTTGTTTAGGTGTTAGGGGCTACATTCATCCCCTCAAGAGACTCATCCCGAGTGTAATAGTTCAGGTGTTTCTACTAGTGTGGATGGTCAAGGGTGTGACTTGGAGGCCACTTGACCATGGGGCTGAGCTGAGTCAAGCGGTGTTTGGTGAGGATGACTGTTCGAACCATGAGGAATAGTCGAGCTGGAAGGTTCTTGGGCGTAATGTGGTTCATTCATACCGATGGTATGGTCGATGTTAGTGATATTATATTACTAATGGTTGGGGATGGCTTGAGTGAGTTGGTCAAGGGTGATTGAGGGATCAGTTGATAGAGGTCATGTTTGCATGGCTAGGTTTGTGTATTTGTAATGGTGGGTGCTAGGCTATCTGTTATGGATGACTAGAGCTGGGAAGATTGTGGGTTTGAGGCTAAGGATCTAGGGTCTGGAGTCATGAATGATTGCATAGAGTTGACCAGGACGGGAAAGCGATTCTCTTGTATCTGGTTGAGTGGGAAATCAAGAGAGTATAATTGAGTTACCTTTTCCTGCAAGCTTTGATTCTTGACCTGGATGTTGTTGTTTTAGTCTTCCAATGTCGTGACCTTGTCGGCCTGCTATTACATCAGTGCTAAGAGAGCCTCGACCTTAGCTACGAGGTCTGTTGGGGCAGTGTTGAATAGGAGTTGATTACCATAGGCCCCACGATGGGCGCCAAATTGTAAATGCTAAAATCTATGATTGCAGAAGTAGGGTCTGGTCCTGTGAGGTTGAGGCCACTATTAATCCACTGTACCTGCACACAAAGTAAACAAGCGTAAAGCTTACGTAAACACTGGTGTAGTGTTTGCCGTAGGTACTCCAACGCTCAAGTCAGTAAAGCTGAATGAGGCAATTTAGTGAGGGCAAAGGGAAGGAAGGGTTACTGGAAGTTTAGTTGGAGACTAGAGCCACAACGTGGGTGTATAACTCTTAAGGGCAAGAATTTGGGTGCAAATTGGTGGTATTGAGATTGAATGCTTAAACAAAGAAGTGACCCTATTTATATAATAGTTGTAGGATCTTCGTATCCTCATAGGACTTTGAATCCGTAATGGTAGAAATTTAGTGAATAGGAAAGATCTTGGTTCACTTGCCTCATTAATACTAAAAGTCCTAATTCACCTAAGACACCCAAGATACAGAATCTTGGGCGAATTAGGATAGAACCCAAATAGGAAGAGTCCTAATTACCTTGGTCTGGAAGGCCTAGCTGGGCTACCAGTGACGCCCATTCTGGAGAGATGTTGAATTTGGGCAGCATGTTTTGGCCCACGTCATGAATTTTGTGACCTTAGGCCTATGAAGCATAAAATACCTTTAGGCCCAAGATAGTTTTTGGCCCATACATCCAATCATAAAGTTGTCTTACTAATTTTTTTTTTTAAATTGTACAATTTTTTCGAAAATTATATATTACAATTTAATGATGCCCAAAAGCACAAGCCAGAAAACACAACATGTGCACTTAGCTACATCTTTGTACCTCTAAATATTGAGATTTGTGATCATCTCTCCTTGAATACCCTAGTCTCCCTATAAATTAAATTTAAACAATTCATAAAAATTATAAAAGGTATTAGGTTTTTTTTGTTTAATTTTAACATTATTACTTATTTGAAGTAATGTTGGGTTTTTGTATAGTAAGCACCCGTGTGTTTGGTCTTTTTGAAATGAGTACCCGTTGGTTTTGAAAATGTGATGCTAATCCACGTGTGTTTGGCCTGCTTTTGTAGTCAATACCCGATGGTTTTAGAAATGCAATCTTAACTTTTATTTTTGACTAACTGTTAAGCTATTCAGTTTAAATTGTAAGGAAATGATGATTTTACCAAAATTTGTGAACAATGTTGTGAGGTTAATATACTTTTTGGAGGTTAAATTGATGAAATTATTGATAAATTTGAAAGTTGAACTAGTAATATTTCCAAAACTAATAGGTGCTTACAACAAACAATGACAAATACATAAGAATTAGAGTTTCATTTTATCAAAACCAAGGGGGGTTATGGTCACATTTACAAAAGGCCTGACGCACCAGATTTACTATGAAAGAACCCAAGTAATATTTAAAAATCTCAAAGGAAGATTGCATTATTTAACATAATTTTTAAGAATAAGAATTATAAGATCCTAAGAATTGAAGGCTTGATGTAAAAGATATCCATTTTGCCAAAGAAATAAAGTCAAATAAACAGATAGAGAGTTTGTCACAAAACAAACACAACCTAAGGGCATCTCCAACCCAACGTCATTTTGGTGTAAAATACCAAAATGGTGTGGAATATGTGCTCCAACCCAACACCAAAAACCACACCAAATTGGTATAAGTGAACAATGTCATGCCAAATTTAGTGTAATGCTATTCATCCACACCAATTTTGTGTGACACTATTCATCTACTATAAAATATATTTTATTTTCTTATTTTTCTTATTGTTTTTTTATTTGTATTTATGTTAATTTGATTATTATTTATATTAATATTTATAATAATAAATTCATAATAATTATATAATTCAAAAAATGATGAAAAATTAAAAACAAAACTTTATTCAATGCAAATATTAAACTACAATAACTCAAAATAAAAATTAACACTAATTTACTAAAATTAAAAGAAAATACAACGTAAAGTAAAATAACAATTTAGTATTCCCATAGATTAGTTCTGGATCCTCTAAGATCATCAAAATATTATAAAGAATTAGAGCTATTTTGAGATCCTTGACCTTGTTGTTGAGCTCTTTTTTACATAATTCTTGATTGCTCATTTTGAAAAAACTCATGCAGGCTTGGATCGGTTATGGAATTCAAATCCTTGAATAAAATTTTGTTATCTTCTTGATATTTTTCCAAAGCCAATTTTTTCATTTGGATTTCATAATTTTGTGCCTTAGCTGAGTTGCCCCGATTGAAAATAGTAGCGAGCTGTCGATTTTCTTCTTGAATAGTTTCAATTTGGTTTGAAACTTCTTCATCATTTTTCCTTTTTAATTTTGCTTTCTTCACCCCAATGGGTCGTTGAGTTGAACTACCCCCAATATCTTCATCATTTATGTTTAGAGAATATGACGACATGTCACAAGACACCGATTGGGGAGACTTTGAAGTGGGAGTCTCTGATTCTTGTGATACAAACCTACCGGTTTGCCTTTGAAATACTTCTACAGCATTAACATTATCTATAAATTTTTCAATATCCTTAAGTATGGGCCACACATGATCAAATCTAAAACCTTTCTTGTAACTTTTATCTTGTGCTAGTAACATTTTGGCTTGAATCATCTGCAAAACAATATACATATAACAATAAAATCAATTAGATAAAAAAAAAAAAAAAGATAATAAATTAAATGTAACAAATACTCACAATATCTTGCTCAGAAGCACTACTTGGATTCATATTTTCAATTTGACGTATCCTCTTAATTTGCCAATAGCTTTAAAGACCAGTTGCATTTGACAATGCAAAGATCTTTTGTTTCGAACCTAAGTGAGAAACACGGGTTTGGAACTGTTGTAGTCAAGCTCAACTTGAGACCAGAATTGGTCGCTAGATTGGTTTATACCCAAAATCAGGTTTTGAGAAACATCAAGAGAAATATCACATAGATGCATGTCTTCTTCATTTGTGTACGAAGAACTTCGTTGTGTAGTCATTTTGTAACACAAATGAAGAAGATATATGCTTTTTTTTTCTAAAAGGAAATAGAAAAGATGTGTTCAAAACTAATATGCTCTTTTATAGCTTAAGTTTGAATTGAAAGCTTGAATGGACAACACATCTTTTTGAGCTTGAATGAACAATACATTTTTTTGAAATAAGCTCAAAATCTCAAAAGCTTGAATGAACAATACATTTTTTTAAGCTTGAATGGACAATACATGTTTTGAAATAGGCCACAAATCTTAAAAGCTTGAATGGACAATACATCTTTTTGAATAAGCCACAAATCTCTAAAGCTTGAATAGACAATACATCTTTTAAAATAAGCCACAAATCTCAAAAGCTTGAATAGACAATACATCTTTTAAAATAAGCCACAAATCTAAAAAGCTTAAATGGACTATACATCTTTTTTAATAAGATATAAATCTCAAAAGTTTGAATGGACAATACGTCTTTTTGAATAAGCCACAAATCTCAAAAGCTTGAATAGACAATACATCTTTTGAAATAAGCCACAAATCTCAAAAGCTTGAATGGACAATATATCTTTTTGAATTATTATTTTTTATCTAGAATAGTATTTTCTTCAACTATAAAAGCTCACACCAAATCAACTTCCAAATCATTCAACTAATATATCTACAAAGATGAATTTCAATTTTGGAGGTCCATCTCATTTATCATCTTCTAATTTGTCATCATTTTCCAAAAATGAAATTGATGACAAGGAATTGATGAATGATCTTGAAACGGTTTATGCAGAGCAAGAAGCAGTCTTCTGCATGAGAGCTAACAACAACCTCCTCCTCCTTCACTATCTCAATCAACAAAACAACCAGGTGATCTGTAGAGGATCAATTCCTAGTCATAGAGTCACAATCACAATCGGGAAACTGCTAATCGCAATCTGTTCAATGATTATTTTGTCGATAATCCGCGGCATAATGATTCCATGTTTCGCTGACGATTTCGAATGTCTCAAAATTTATTCATTCGTATTGTTGATCGCGTGAAAGGTCTTGATAACTGCTTTGTACAACGAAGGGATGGGCTTAGTAGGCTCAGATTATCTGCTTTTCAAAAAATAACAATTGTATTCCGGATGTTGGTGTATGGTCTACTGGCAAATGCTACTAATGGGTATATTAAAATAGGCGAGTCTACAACCATTGAAAGTTTGAAAAGATTTTGTCGTGCTGTTGTTGAGGTATTTGCAGAATGATATCTAAGATCACCTAATGCTAATGATGTTGCAAGGCTACTTCATATTGGTGAACAACGTGGTTTTCCAGGAATGTTGGGTAGTTTAGATTGTATGCACTGGAAGTGGAAAAATTGTCCCACAGCTTGGGCAGGACAATATGCTGGTCGTAGTGGATCCCCAACTATTATTCTCAAGGCTATAGCTGATCATGATCTTTGGATATGGCATGAATTTTTTAGTTTGCTAGGTTCAAACAATGACATTAATGTGTTGGAGGCATCTCATCTATTTGCCAACCTAACTCAAGGTATTGCTCCTCCCGCTCATTATATCATTCAAGGAAAAGAGTATAATATGCGTTATTATTTGTTGATGGTATATACCCAAAGTGGTCTACTCTCTACAAACTATTCACAATCCACGTGGTCCCAAAAAAAATTATTTGCAGTGAACCAATAAGGATGTAGAAAAGATGTGGAGCGTGGGTTTGGAGTTCTCCAATCGCGGTTTGCAATTGTGGCTATTAGAGTAGTTTCCTTAGAGCCAATCAATTATTGTAGAATTGACTCTTTGTAATAATGTTCATTAATCAGTAAAAGGCATTTTATTCTATATCGCGTAAATCATTATTATTGCAATATGTATTGATATATGTCCTTAGAATGGTAGAACCGTGACGAGGGGATCAAGTGTTTCAAATCTTGATAGTGAGAACCCTATGAGCACATATGGTGGCCATTCTAGAAACGTCCGTAGCCCCAGTATTATTCTGAAGTAAAGGCACAGATAATACGATAAGGCTATCATAGTGTTGAACAACCCTGTCGAAAGACAGTGACTAATCTCGCTTGTCAAGGTTGTTTGGTGACAACCTGGTGCAACACATGGGTGCTTGCTGCAGGTGAATACACTACAGCAAGTTCACTGGGTTGACCTACCAGAGGATTCCATATGGATGATAACCCCAGTGTCTATGGAACAAATCCTCTAACGAATGGTGGTGCATGTGATCCTTAGACTTGGGATCACCAGAGCGCCTTGTGCACCGATTGATGTAGTTTGACACTAGCATAATGCAGTTCTTTTCAGAGCTGTCAATATGGTGGTGATTGGCTGCATCAAGGAGTGTATCAAGACTATGGTGGATAGATAGAGGATTCATCACTCCCGGGTGCAGGAGAAGTTATCTCACGGCGCAATTTAGTATATGGCAATGACACTAAAACTATGGTCACAGTGGGATTGAGTTGTTGCTCTATCCAGATTATAATACAGGTCATTGGTCCAGTAACTAAATACATTGTAACGCCCCACATGGAGTTACATGATTTAAATTATGTTTTATAGCCTTTAGTTAATTTTTATTAGAATTATTTTAAGAGAATATGAAGAAAATGGCTTAAACTTGTATTAAGGCTAAAATAGTCTTTTCACTCAAAATTAGTTAAAATTGTGGTGAGTGAAAAGAGATAGAATTTCATAAAGAATACAATAAAAATGAGGGCATTATGGTAATTGAGTAAGGAACAAGGATGGAATTTCCAAAAAAAGTGTAAGGGCAAAATGGGAAAGCATATTTATAAAATAAGATGATAAGGGTTTGCAACCCTTATTTCCTTCATTCCACCGCCACTCTCCTCCTCCATTTCTCTCAAATTTTCATTCACTTCTCCAAGGAATTTGAGGGCTTTTGAGTAGATTTTCATAGGGTTTTGATTCTAGGCATCAAAAGGTAAGAATTCATGCTCTTTATCTATGATTTATTTGTGTAAAAGTTGAGTTCTTATGAAGTTTATGCTTAGGGTTAAGAGAAGATTTGAATCAAACAAGAGTAGAGAGCTTAGGAGAGACTACTCAAGCATAAGGTAAGTAAATTCCACTCAAAATCCAACTCAAGTTAAAGTTTAAGAAAATCAAGTGAGTAGAGATTTCCTTTAAATATGTATATGTTATTATTATTGAGAAATTGAGATGAGATTGATGATTATTTATGCTTGTTGTTGGATATATTTGAATATGAGGAGTGTATGTGATGGGTTGAAATTGGAAGAATTGGAGAAATCTTTTGGAAGTGTTTGTGCCGTGTAGGTATGGTGATGATATAAGAGAGTTTTTCTCTCAATTTGGGTGGTTTAAGAAACCAATAGAATGATAATTAAATTAGGGTTTGTTCATGCACAATTATTTTTTGATGAAATGCCTAAGTGAAGTATGAGTTGGGTAAAAACCTTAATTTTATGCAACATTGCATATGTGCATTTCATAAGTGCATGTAAGTAAGAAATTTTAAGCATGAGCCATCCATATGCATATAATTGTGTATGTGTAGAAACTTAAGAAAGAATAAAGAATAAAGAATGAAGAATGAAGAATAAAACACTCTAAGAATAAAGAGAAAGGAAGCATAAGCATTAAAGAATTAAAGAGTGTTAAAGACGAGAAAAGAATAGGTTGTTGTGATGGGGAACCGTGAGTGCTAAGAAGAAATTCCCACATACACGCCACCTTAATTGAGTTGCATAAGAAGAAGAAGAATTGTACGGCCCGTAAGAGTGTATGTGGATGAGGGTTGTACCGAGAAGAATTCCTACATGCACGCCACCTTAATTGCGTGGCATAAGAAGAAAGAAGAAGTTGTACGGTCCGCAAGAGTGCATGTAGATAAGGACTATACTCACTCACACGGCCAAGGTTCCAAATCCATACATCAACCGAGTCCGATCGGCAAAGAATAAGAAAAGAAAGAATAAAAATAAGAAAGAATGAGAAAGAATAAGAAAAGAAAGAAAAAGAAGAAGAAAAGAAAAGAATAAGAAAAGAAAGAATAAGAATAAGAAAGAATAAGAAGGCTTGAACAAGACAAGAAAAGAAAAGAAAAGAAAAACAAGAAAGAAAAGAAAAGAATAGAAAGAAAAAGAAAAAGAAAAGAAATAGACCAAGAAAATAGAAATAAGAAAGAAAAAAAAGCATTTTATGCATTATTGCATATGCATTTTATTCATGCATGTTGCCATGAATTTCATCATGGTTAGGAAGAATAGAAAGAATAAGAAAGAAAGAACAGAGAGAAGTAGAAAGAAAGAAAAGAACAGTGAGAGTAAGAAACAGAGAAAGAAAAGAGAAGGAATTAAGTAAGGAAAGAACCTAAGAAGGAGAAGAGTTAAGGGATTTACTTACTAAGAATTTTTATGCTCACCTTGTTGTTTTTCCATATTTTTGTAGGAAATAGGTGAGCAACGGTCGGAAGGACGTCGACAAGTGGGTAGGATTGGCATTACTGTCCACTCTCGCTAAGTTTGTGTACTTGTTATTTTGATATATGTAAAGAATTATATTTTGTAAGTAAAGAAAAATTTGGGCCCAACTATTTTCGTATACTAATTATGTATGTTTTTATTGTATATGTTCTAAAGTATACTAGTAGAAAGCAGTTATTACATTTTTGGTATCAGAGCAAAGATTTTGAGATTTGACAGTGTGCCATTCTCACCGCTGCGACGTTCCGTAGCTGACTGTTGTAAGTTAAATTATTTCCTTACTTAAAGTGTTGCATGAGTTAATTGAATGTGGTTGTTTTGTAGATGAGGTGTAGAACCTAAGCAAGTAGTAAGAAAACAATAGATACGGGGGAAACTTCCAACCTACCAAAACCTACTCCCCCTCCCCTTGATGAAGCTAGAATTCGGGGGATTGTACACTTAGGAGAAAGACAGGGGAGAGTCGAACCAGAAAGAATTGAAAACCCTGTTCAAGTACCGCCTACTAGAGAAGAAAGAGAAAGGCCAGTACCCCCGATAGTATAGAATCAGATTGAGTCGATTTATGGGCTTCCAAGTCAACATCAGCCGTCAGAATTTAAAGGTACAACGGACCCTTTAGTGGCAGAAGAATGGCTTAGGTTCGTTGAGTGTACGACGACACTGTTTCCTATGATGGACAGGGAAAAGATCCGGTATGCCAGTTTCTTATTTCGGGGTGATGCCCGAATTTGGTGGGAATTGATGGAAGACACTCATGATGTTTCGGTGATGACCTGGGGTGAGTTCAAAGGATTACTTGAAGCTGAGTATAGAATGAAGGACCGAGTTCATAAGAAGGTCCAAGAATTTATCAGTTTACAGTAGAGGTCTAGTATAGTGAAAGAGTATTCAGTGAGATTTAATTCCCTTGCCAAGTTTGCACTCGGAATAGTCAGTACTCCAAAATTGAGAAGAAATAAGTTTGTCCATGGGTTGAAGCCGGAGATAGCTCGTGATATAATGATGGGTGCCGATCCCCTTTAAACCTATAATGAGGCCTTACGGCAAGCATTGAGGGCGAAAATATTTGAGAACAAAATCACCCCAGCAGGTCCCTCAATAGGAGGATCAAGTGAACCATCTCCCGCCCCACAGAGAAAGATTTAAAAGTGCAAGAAACAGAGAAGTGAAGAATAAGAAGAAGTTTCAGCCGAAGAAGAACAAGAAAGATTGGTAGAATAAACGGCCGAGAATAGCGGAGTTTCCCCCATGTCCTAAATGTGGGAAGACTCATCCAGGGGAATGTCTGAGGGAGTTGGGCCGTAATGTATGTTATCGATGTCGGCAACCAGGGCATTTGATGAAAGATTGTAAAGCTTCCCTTCCATTTGCAGCACAGACCTCCAGAGGCACTAATGCCAGGGTATTTATAGTAGCACAAGGTGAAGCAGAAGCCAATCCATCAGCTGTTACGAGTAAGTTATTATTTCATGCAGTTCCTTTTTATGCTTTAATTGATTCTAGGGCCACTCATTCATTTATATCTTATGGGATGATAGAAAGATTAGGTTTGAAACCTACTAGAGTGAGCCAACCCATTAAGATAAAGTTACCTGATGGGATTAGTGTTGTGACCCATGAGATGCTATCAGGAGAGTCCATGGTAATCCATGGTCGGGAGTTAGCAATTAATTTAATAGTGTTTGATATGCCTGACTTTGATGTGATTTTGGGTATGGATTTTCTAGGGAGGTATGGGGTAGAAATTGACTATCGGAAGAAGAAAACGAGATTTAATCTTAATAGTGGAGATAAGTTTAGTTTCATAGAGGGCCATCAATTGAGTATGTTGATTAGTAGTATGAAGGCTAGAAAGATGTTAAGAAAAGGGTGTTCGGGGTATATAGCTCATGTGGTGCAAAGTAGAGATGTCCCACAACCAAAATTGCAAAGTGTGCCAGTAGTCCGGGAATTTCCAGATGCATTTCCATACGACTTACCGGGTTTGCCTCTGGAAAGAAAAGTTGAGTTTAGTATTGAACTGGCACCAAGGACAGCACCGATTTCTAAAGCCCCTTATCGAATAGCCCCAGCCAAGCTTCAGGAATTGAAAGACTCCTAGAGCTCCTAAATGAAAGTTTTATCCGACCAAGTCATTCTCCATGGGGAGCTCCAATTTTGTTTGTAAAGAAGAAAGATGGGTCATTACGAATGTGTATTGATTACAGAGAATTGAATAAAGTGACAGTGAAGAATAAATACCCGTTACCTCGGATAAATGACCTTTTTGATCAGTTAAAGGGTGCAGCAGTATTTTCCAAGATTGATTTGAGGTCGGGTTATCATCAGGTAAAGGTGGCAGAACAAGATGTAGCTAAGATTGCCTTCCGGACAAGATATGGGCATTATGAATTTATGGTGATGCCTTTTGGGTTAACTAATGCCCAAACAGTTTTTATGGACTTAATGAACAGGGAGTTCCATGATTGTTTGGATCGGTTTATAGTGGTATTTATTGATGACATCCGAGTTTATTTGAAGTCAAGAGAAGAGCATGAGGAACACTTAAGATTTGTGCTGCAGCGATTGAGAGAAAAGAAGTTGTATGCCAAGTTTTCTAAATGTGAGTTTTGGCTTGATCAAGTGATATTTCTAGGCCATACTGTTTCTAGCGAAGGGATTTTAGTGGATCCTAGTAAAGTAAAGGCAATCCTAGAATGGCAAAGGCCGAAGACAGTAAAAGAAGTGAGGAGTTTCTTGGGACTAGCAGGTTACTACCGTCGATTCGTGGCAGGGTTTGCGCAGTTAGCTAAGTCATTGATAGCTCTTACCAAACAGAGAGTTCCTTTTATATGGTCAGCTGCCCGTGAGGAAAGTTTGCAAGAGTTGAAGAAAAGATTAACGATAGCTCCAGTGTTAGTGTTACCATAGGAGGGTGTAGATTATGACATTTATACATATGCCTCTTTTCAGGGACTTGGTGCCGTATTGATGCAGTTAGGTAGGGTTATAGCTTATGCTTCTCGTCAATTGAAAGAGTACGAGACAAGATACCCTACACATGATTTAGAGTTGGCAGTAGTAGTCTTTGCCTTTAAGATTCGGAGGCATTACCTTTTATGGTGCCAAGAGTAATATCTACACCGACCATAGGAGTTTAAAGTATTTCTTTACTCAGAAGGAGTTGAATATGAGACAAAGAAGATGGTTAGAGCTGGTTAAAGATTATGAATGTGAGATTAAGTATCAGCCGGGGAAAGCTAATGTAGTAGCCGATGCTCTGAGCAGGAAAGCTTATTTGTCCCGACTCACAAGACATAAAGAGTTAATAGAAGAGTTATGTAAAGAGTAGATTGAGGTCATACCAAGACGGATTGCCAGGTTAGAGGTTCAGTCTACCTTATTGGAAGAAATTAAAGAAAAGCAGCTAATTGATGAGTGGTGTCAGAAAACAGTTCAACAAGTGCATAAGGGCAAGATATCAGAGTTTCGATTATTGGATGATGTTCTCTGTTTTAGGAGTCGGTTGTGTATTCCTTAGGATGATGATTTGAGAAAGAGAATCCTTATAGAAGCTCATGATACACCATACACTGCTCATCCTGGAGCAACCAAGATGTATCAAGATTTAAAGAAAGGCTATTGGTGGCCAGGGATGAAGAAAGATATTGCAGAGTTTGTAGCTAAATGCCTAACTAGTCAGCAAGTGAAAGCAAAACACCAAAGGCCATCAGGGTTGCTTCAGCCCCTTAGTATTCCTGAATGGAAATGGGAGAGTATCTCGATGGATTTTATTACAAGTCTCCCTAGAGTGCAGAAATGATATAACGTTATATGGGTGATAGTAGACAGATTAACGAAATTAGCCCATTTTCTTCCAATAAAGGAGAATACCTCTTCGGATCAATTGGCCTAGATGTATATTAAAGAGATAGTGAGATTTCATGGTGTACCCAAGACAATAGTATCAGATAGAGATTCTAGATTTGTCTCAGCTTTCTGGATGAGTTTACAGAGGAATTTGGGTACCAAATTGGCTTTTAGTACTGCCTATCATCCTCAAACAGATGGCCAGACAGAGAGAACAAATCAAGTGCTTGAGGACATGTTGAGAGCATGCTGTATGGATTATAAAGTATCCTGGCATGAAATGTTACCCTTGGTGGAGTTTGCTTATAATAACAGCTACCAGTCTACAATTAAGATGGCTCCTTATGAGGCTTTGTATGGTAGACGGTGTAGATCTCCACTGCATTGGGATGAGATGGGTGAGAGAGATGAGTTGAATATAGCTCTTTGGCTAGAAATGACTTAGAAAATGATAAAAGATGTAAAGCTGATCAGAAGCAGAATTAAACAAGCCCAAGACAGGCAGAAAAGTTATGCTGATCTGAAAAGAAAAGAAGTTGAGTTCGAAGTGGGTGACAAAGTTTTTCTAAAAGTTTCCCCTTACAAACGAGTGATGCGTTTTGGTAATAAAGGAAAGTTAGCACCAAGATTCATTGGTCCATTTGAGGTGTTACAACTAGTAGGAAAGGTGGCCTACAGATTAGCACTACCACCCAATATGGACAGAGTTCACAATGTATTTCATGTCTCGATGCTTCGAAAGTATATAAGTGATCCCTCCCATAATCTGAGCATAGAAGACGTAGACTTAGAAGAGAATCTTGTGTATGAGGAGCAACCAGTACAAATTTTGGACAGAAAAATTAAAGAGCTTTGGAACAAGAGTATCCCTTTAGTGAAAGTCCTCTGGAGAAATCATAAAGTTGAAGAAGCTACATGGGAGAAAGAGCAAGATATGCAGAACCGTTACCCGAAGTTGTTCGTTTGAATTTTGAGGACGAAATTCTTTTAAGGGGGGAGAATTTCATAAAATTTCAAAATTAGTTAAAATTGTGTGGAGTGAAAAGAGATAGAATTTCATAAAGAATACAATAAAAATGAGGGCATTATGGTAATTGACTAAGGGACAAGGATGGAATTTCCAAAAAAGTGTAAGGGCAAAATGGGAAAGCATATTTATAAGATAAGATGATAAGGGTTTGTAACCCTTATTTCCTTCATTCCACCGCCACTCTCCTTCTCCATTTTCTCTCAAATTTTCATTCACTTCTCCAAGGAATTTGAGGGCTTTTGAGTAGATTTTCATAGGGTTTTGATTCTAGGCATCAAAAGGTAAGAATTCATGCTCTTTATCTATGATTTATTTGTGTAAAAGTTGAGTTCTTATGAAGTTTATGCTTAGGGTTAAGAGAAGATTTGAATCCAACAAGAGTAGAGAGCTTAGGAGAGACTACTCAAGCATAAAGTAAGTAAATTCCACTCAAAATCCAACTCAAGTTAAAGTTTAAGAAAATCAAGTGAGTAGAGATTTCCTTTAAATATGTATATGTTATGATTATTGAGAAATTGAGATGAGATTGATGATTATTTATGCTTGTTGTTGGATATATTTGAATATGAGGAGTGTATGTGATGGTTTGATGATGGGTTGAAATTGGAAGAATTGGAGAAATCTTTTGGGAGTGTTTTTGCCGTGTAGGTATGGTGATGATATAAGAGAGTTTTTCTCTCAATTTGGGTGGTTTAAGAAACCAATAGAATGATAATTAAATTATGGTTTGTTCATGCACAATTATTGTTTGATGAAATGCCTAAGTGAAGTATGAGTTGGGTAGAAACCTTAATTTTATGCAACATTGCATATGTTCATTTCATAAGTGCATGTAAGTAAGAAATTTTAAGCATAAGCCATCCATATGCATATAATTGTATATGTATAGAAACTTAAGAAAGAATGAAGCATAAAGAATGAAGAATAAAGAATAAAGAATAAAACACTTTAAGAATAAAGAGAAAGAATGAAGAATAAAGAATAAAACACTCTAAGAATAAAGAGAAAGGAAGAATAAGCATTAAAGAATTAAAGAGTGTTGAAGAAGAGAAAAGAATAGGTTGTTGTGATGGAGAACCGTGAGTGCTAAGAAGAAATTCCTACATACACGCCACCTTAATTGAGTGGCATAAGAAGAAGAAGAATTGTATGGCCCATAAGAGTGTATGTGGATGAGGGTTGTACCGAGAAGAATTCCTAGATGCACGCCACCTTAATTGTGTGGCATAAGAAGAAAGAAGAAGTTATACAGTCCGCAAGAGTGCATGTAGATGAGGACTGTACTCACTCACACGCCCAAGGTTCTAAATCCATACATCAACCGAGTCCGATCGGCAAAGAATAAGAAAAGAAAGAATAAGAATAAGAAAGAATGAGAAGGCTTGAACAAGCCAAGAAAAGAAAAGAAAAGAAAAACAAAGAAAAGAAAAGAAATAGAACAAGAAAATAGAAATAAGAAAGAAAAAAGCATTTTATGCATTATTGCTTATGCATTTTATTCATGCATATTGCCATGAATTTCATCATGGTTAGGAAGAATAGAAAGAATAAGAAATAAAGAACAGAGAGAAGTAGAAAGAAAGAAAAGAACAGTGAGAGTAAGAAACAGAGAAAGAAATAGAGAAAGAAAAGAGAATGAATTAAGTAAGGAAAGAACTTAAGAAGGATAAGAGTTAAGGGATTTACTTACTGAACATTTTTATGCTCACCCCATTATTTTTCCATATTTTTGCAGGAAATAGGGGAGTAACAGTCGGAAAGATGTCGACAAGCGGGGAGGATTGGCATCTCTTTCCACTGTCTCTAAGTTTTTGTACTTGTTATTTTGATATATGTAAAGAATTATGTTTTGTAAGTAAAGAAAAATTTGGGCCCAACTATTTTCGTATACTAATTATGTATGTTTTTATTGTATATGTACTAAAATATACTAGTAGAAAGCAGTTATTACATACATCATATCGAGAGTAACCGAAGGTTGACACTATTTCTATGCCTTCGTCTCGTTGAGATAACGTATGATGAAAGGATCGGATTATACGGTAACCATATCGTGGACAGATAGCTAATTTGCTGAATCTGAATCTATCGGGTGGCCATGATGCCTTGCTAGGAGCCAATCTTGGTCTGTGTATTAGTGAGATGATTAATTAGTATTAATCGCGATACTATACACTACTGGTATGTTGAGGAGCCTATGGGTCACACACATAGAAGATAATTTAAGACTTAAGAAGTAAGAAGGGCGTTTTTGTCTTTTTAGGCGAAATGGTATTTTGGTAATTTCACAGTGTAATTAAATTTGCTGAGGTCATAGCCTTTTATTTAATTTATTAGAAAAATTAAATAAGTGAAATTACATTTAAATACGTGTTAGCATATATTTAAATAAATTATCATTATTGTTAAATGTTAATATATATATATATATTAAATATATATTAATTGATTTTAATTGAGATAATGATGAATTAAAATAAATATCTAATTGGGATTTTTTAAAATAATAGGTGTTTGGATTGGAGCCCAAGCCTATTCTATATGGGAGTAAGGCAATTAAATTTTACTATAGAAGAAAAAGGTTATTTGTAAAAGGCAAAAGTTTTTCATTCATTCACTTTGATTGAAAAATAGAAAACACACAGCCCCTTATTTTACTCTCTCACGCCAGATTTGTTTTGATTGAAAAATCAGGCATTCTTCATTTCTTCTTGATTCTTAAGACTGAAGTGGATCTAGCAAATTCTTCTTTAATTCCTTGCGATTGTCTTCGTGTGGACTACATTGGTTCAATCCTATATTTGGGTCAGTAGCAAAATACATTCAGAGATAACTTGGAGGAGCCTCTAAACGTGCGTATAATTTCTTAAACTCTAGATTAATTTTCTGCAGATTCTATTTTGATATAAACTGTAAATTTGTATCTTGATCTTAGTTCTATGAAACGATCCATATTGTTTAAAGTTTTATTTTCCGCTGCCTCAATGGATCGTTTCCTAACAGTGGCAGGATCAACACGTTTTTAAGAAAAAAAATGTATTACATGATATAATGACTGTGTGTATTATTATGCACAACATGGTAATCGAGGATGATCGTAATGTTGATGCATCGATTGAGAATCAGATGAAGCGCCAATTCCTGAAGTTGAAATTATCGTGATGAAAATGTCCGATTTCAAAATTTTCTTACTCGACATAGAAAAATCAAAGATACAGAGGCTCATCATGTTATTCGAAATGTATTAATTGATCATTTGTGGGAAGAATATACTAATTCAGAAAATTAAATTACTATCAATATAGAATTTTACTTTTGTGTTGTTTTTTTTTTGGTCATTTTATATTAGATGTAATGTTTTTCTTATATTAAATGTAATGTTTATTTGATTAAATAAATGTTTATTTTTATTAAATTAATATAGTTTTTAAAGTAATTATTATTTAATAAAAATATAATTCTTAATATTTAATAATATATACAAAAATAATTAATAAAATAAATTAATAGTTAATTATTAATAAAAATAAAAAAAATATTCTAAAAAATATTCTTTTTAATGTAATTGAAGATGTAATAATAAAATTCATCAAAAATCACATCAATTTATTACGAAACTTGCACGAATTTGGTGTCTCCGTTGGGAGATGGTCTAATAAAATTAAAACCCCAAGCCGTTTTTTTCTTGTTTTCTCCCTCAGTAGCTCCGTGTAGGCCACCCGCCACCTGCCTCTTTTATTTCCCCCCTCCCTCTCTTAGTTCTTAGTCTCCATTTCGTTATTTCCAAGGCCCAATTCCCCTTTAAATATCCCTCATTTCACATCCTTGCACATATAAAAAATTCAAAACTAAAACAAAAACAAACTCATAATCACATTCTTGATTATTATTATTCTCAATGACGACTCCGCCAATCAAGCTCAAGCAGTCGCCGAACTCGGCTCCGGCGGCGTCCGCGGCGCAGGACCGCGATTGCTCGTGCGCGAGACGATGCGTTATCAGCGCGAATCTGGCGACGTCGACTGCGCCGATCGGCGAGGCGGCCGTTGTTGTGGATGATGCGAGGTCGTCGTCGTTTGGATTGGTTGAAGGACAGCAGTTTGTTGAGTCGAGCTTGAGGATGATCTGTGCAGAGGAAATCGACGGCGGATATGGAACTACGTGGCGGAAAAAGACGGTGCTGGAAAGTTTAGAGGAATTCTATTCGTGCTGTTTCTTTGCAGAGTCCCAAGCTCCTGCTGAGGTCAGTTTCGTCTCTCTCTCTCTCTCTTTTAATTTAAATATAGTTTTTTTTATCATTTATATTTTAATGTTACTCTGCGTAGTTGCAGTGCTGGAATCAAATTGTTTTAGGAGATAAATGGTAATGAAATTGAACTATAAAAGTATTTTATTTTTGTTTTCTAATTGTACTGAATCACAGTGTATAGTGAGATGAAACTAGTGCTAATGTATGATTATAAACAGAATTTGTTTTTGTCATATTGATGGTAACAGAAAGAAATGATGTTTTTTAACTGTATTTATCGGTCCGGTAATGTTACTGGCGCCTTAAATTGTTACTGGTATGATAATGTTATCAGCTTAGAGTTGGATTGACACATATTGGTACTGTGCTTTTTAGCTCAGCGATTAAGTTTACTAGACTGGTAACAAGTGTGACCTGTTGTCCCATTATGGGATAGTACTAGTAAGGAAGAATCCAAGCTCAGTAATGTTGGTTGGTTTATCGGGCCAGCAACATAGCAGTTCCTCTTTGAACAGATAATGCAAATATTGATACTTGATTTTGTGTCATTGCCTTTAGCTTATGCCTAAGGAGTATCGATATCCGATTTTGATCATTATATAGATCATTGTTCTTTTAGCTGAGAGATAGAATAACTTACGTTAATGTTGGATAGTGTCTTTGAATGAAAATTAAGCGGATGGTTATAAGTCCTTGCTTATGAATTAAGTTGTGTTGTGCAGGAATTGATGTCATTCATAGATCCTATGTGGTACCGAGTGGTTTCCCTGATAGTGTTACCCCTTCTTATTGCCATACATGAAATGGAGGCTTTAAAGGTATTATTTATTTATTTTTTTTATGAACAATAGTATAAGTGGGGAGTTGAAGGGTTGGAGAAGTTTTCTCAAATTTTTAGAATGTGTTATGTCTCATATGATGATGATGATAATCTTGCTTGTAGATATTGATTATCTCAGTACTATCAAAATTGATAAATAAACTATTATCATATTTGATTGTAGCACTTCTTTGGTGAGCAATTGGTGTTTTCACTACTCAGACCCTTTTGAGTTCTGTTGGTGTCTCCAAATAGAGCTACTCCTGGGGCGTTGCTATTAATTGGATTATCAAGGTACTTGTCTTTAGCATTTCAGTAACCAATTTGACATATTCTTATGTAAGAATTGACAAGCTTTTGATTGAGGAAGACAATGCTTGTTAGACTTGTGCTACTGCGTCAGAAAAATATACATAAGATGCCAGTGCCACTACTACTATGCAACTCTATCTTTCTACATATTACATATTTCCTTCAGTTCTAGGTGTCCTTTTCTTTTATTGATATGTAACTCAGAAATCTTAAATTGATTGAAGAAGGATTTACAAAGCAGTGAACAAACTGTCGTTTGTATATATAAATATATAGATTAGGACAACCTTATAAAAACAAAAATGTTCAATTAAGAGATCAGGACATCATCTGAGAGTCCTGAAATCAGCAAAGTCACTATGAGGAAATGACTTCAAGGATTGATTGCTGCCTCCCAATTGTGAAGCCCAAAAAAAAAAAAAAAAAGGCACATTCAAAGTTTAAATGATAATAAAGCCCCAAAGAACTTGAAACTTAGCTTTGTCCCATGAAAATTCAACTCTCTCCTTTTTGTCTGAAAAATTATTCTATTCTTTTCTGTCAAAATGACCTGATAGATAGCTATATAGAACAGCCCCATAAAACTCTTTACTCTTTTTTATTACCCACCAAAGTTTTTTTTTTCCTTTTCAGAGAGGATACAAAACAACAAAAAAGAGTAGCCCACATAGATTAGAGGGAGAAACACGATTATTCCCCAATTGTGTAGCGACAAAGCATTGCAAGAATAGGTAGTCTAACCTTTTCACACTAGTGCACCTGTTAGGAGAGAGGCAATCTTGTACTTTAATCTGAAGCATGTCATCAGGACACACATAGAAGATCTGCAATATTTTTAACTTAAGATTTCACCCTCAATGGGAAGGGGAAGCGCTGTTTAGCAATAGAAGCATTTACCTTGAGAAAGTTTGTAAAGTGAGGAAAAAGATCACAGAAAGCATCATCTTGTTCTGTTCTATTGTAAAATAACTTACACATTTACATGCGATGGACATTCCTGGGGCCCTAACCCTAGTCGGGCCTTTTCCCACTCTGTGGTGTTCTCCAATACTGTTCTTACTGTCTCCTAATTTAATTTCTTACAAGCTTTTCATCTTCTGAGATTGCATATGGTTTCATTAAAAGGTGAACGTGGAAAAATAATTTTAGAATTAAGTTATGTCAATTTGCAGGAGGGTGCTGGGCGAATTGGAAAAATGATTTTTGCCCGACAAGGAAAGAAATTTGATTATTTTAAAACAGGTAAATTGCTTCTAGTCATGGTAAATTCTGCTTTTTATTCTTGCCCATAAATTTTCTAACTTTATATGTATTCTAGCTTCGATTTGCTGGTGATCTTCTTATGGAGTTGGGTGCTGGGGTAGAATTGGCAACTGCAGCTGTGCCTCATCTATTTCTTCCTTTGGCTTGTGCTGCTAATGTTGCTAAGGTATGATGGTTTTCTTACACCATAAGTTGGTCGTTGAGTCAGTTTTACTGCTTCTTACTCATTCTTTACTTACAGAATGTGGCAGCTGTAACATCAACATCAACTCGTACACCAATTTACAAAGCATTTGCTAAAGGGGAAAATATTGGGGATGTCACTGCTAAAGGAGAATGTGTTGGAAATATTGCAGATCTAGTATGCATGTCAAACTAAAAATTTGTTTTCTCTAGAATAGAAGCTGTATTAGTATGTTAGTATATGAATGATTCCTGTTAATTGAATGATTTTTGCTCTTTAGGCTCTTCTGAAATTAAAATTACAAATAAAGCTTTTTGAACAAAGAATTAGTTACTTCAGAGTTAGAACCTAAACATTTTTAGACTTTTATAATATTTTTTCAGGTGGTTGAAATAATCTGAGATCATGTGAGTTAGGGATATTGATATTAACGCCAACTTTATTTATTTTTATTATATGTGGAAAAACTGTACTTCATTCTCAAACATTATCAAATTTGTAGGGCTGTGGTGCATCAAGGTGAAAATAAGAGCAAATTGTAGTCTGTAAAGAAAAGAAAGGTTTTGGGTGAATAAATACTTCTCTGTATCAGTCCATTGTCAATATTTAACTTGAAGATTTTTGAAGTAATTCATGATTATCTGGAATGACATAAAACCATGGATATGAAATAATTGTATTTGAATAGCCTTTTTAATTGAAAGCTGACATTTTAATTATTTAATTATTATTTTTTTGGTGGGGTGGGGGGAGGTGAAGGGTGTCATGCTTCACCTAAAGGACCAAACTGAACCAAAATTTTAGTTTATATTGTTTGTATTACTTGAGAACACAACACGAGCTGTTCTGGTCTTTACTTCATGCTCAACCCAATCCAACCTGAGATATAGATAAAGGAGGTTGCAACTGGTAACAAGACAGCCCGTACAAACTTATGTTAGATTAGTAAACATGTATCTTTGTCTTTTTGGATTTCTTGTGTAGTTATGTTGCATGTAATGGTAGAGATGGAGTGGACTAAACCCAATACGAGCTTATGTCTTTAGGTCTACATTGTCATATAATACTGCATGCTGTGATGGTATTATTCACGCATGAAGAAATATTAGCCCTTCCAATTACCTGGCTGGATCTCACCTGGGCTTTATTCTTAATACATTTGTTCCATAATGTATGACTTTTTGCTTACATTTTTTGCTTGAGATTAATGTTCTGTACTGTTTGTTTTTGAAGCTGGGTACTGGTCTGAGCATAATGATCTCAAAAAGAAATCCCTCTCTAATAGCTACATTTGCTCTACTTTCTAGTGGATATGTTTTAAGCTCCTACAAAGAGGTTCGCTTATGGACTGATAGTAACATTCTTTTTGTTTTCACTTCTGTTGTGGAAGTTGTTGAATGTGCTAATAGCTTTGCTGAATTTTCTGTCAGGTTAAATCTGTAGTGTTGCACACATTAAACCGGGCCAGATTCTCTGTGGCTGTAGACTCTTTCCTCAAGACAGGTTAGGACAAGTATTATACATAATAGACCATTGTCGTTAATATTCATTTACATTCCAACTTCAATGGTTATTTTGTGACATGAAGTTCTTTATACAAGTTCGAGTCCACCTTTCATTAGATAGAGACTTAATGGTGCTCTATATCCAATTGCAGGGCAAGTTCCCTCATTACGAGAGGGGAATTTGCAGGAAGATATATTCAGTTTTCCCTGGTTAAAGGATAGACCTGTTGTTCTTGGTAAGTGCATGAGATTGTGGACTAATAAATGTTTATTCATTCAACAGTCCACTGCTATGGTTTTCTTGTATCTGTGTTCAATCTAAAGTGTGTTTCTGCTGTTTGGCAGGATCAAGATTTAAAGATGCATTCCAGGACCCATGTGCATATCTTTCCATAGAGCCTCTATTTGAGGTATGACCCTTTCTGGGAGGAAAATAAAATTCAAGCATGGGAATCTTTTCTCTCGATTAATATAATTTTACTTCAGATTGTCTTGTATGTAGTGAATATTTCCTTTTAATTGACCACAGAAAGAGAGATATGTAGTGACATATAATCCTTCAAAAGGTAAAGTATATGCATTGCTCAAGGATCAGGCGAAGTCAGATGACATTCTAAAAGCGGCATTTCATGTAAGACTTTTGTGTTTTATATTTGTTACACCAGGCTAAAATGTTTGTTCTTACGTGTGGGGTATAATTTTTAATTTACCTTGTATTTCAGGCTCATGTGCTTTTGCATTTCATACAATCTGCAAACAATTCTCGATCTTCATCCTGGAAGGAGCAGGAACATGATCATTCAAAATTAATGCCCACAACTGCCAATCTTGAGGCTCGTATTGCAGAATCATGTAAGACGGTCTCAAGTGCATATGGGCTTTTCAAGAGTAAAGTTGCAGAACAGGTGAGCGTCCGAAATACCGAAATTCTTGGAGAAAGAATATGAGCTAGTGTTCATAGTGTATCATTAAACTTTGGCTATGGTGGAATTTTGTGTTACTTTGCAATTGGAAAAGTATTTTTAAATACCCAGATATTACAGAAAAAATAATTTTTGGTGCTCAAGCCAAAATATCCCTTTCAAAATTCTATACAAGCATTCTCAACATGCACTGAGCTGAATTCGAAGTGAATTTGAATGCCATATGGCAAATGCTTCTTGAATATTAGTGTCATTAAAAACACACCTAGATTATATTTCAATGGTATTTGATGGACTAGCAATGTAATTTTCTCTCTTTATTTTCCTGTAGGGTTGGAGAATGTCTGATTCGCTTCTGAATCCCGGCCGAGCACGACTTGTATTCCCTGGTTTACTCCCTGGTTAAACGACAGAACACACTCCATCTCTTTCACCATCCAAAGCTGGATGCTAAACTTGCCAAGCAAAAGATAAACATCCACAACCAATGCTGAAAACATACAGGCGAACAAGAGTTTGCCATTGATACCATGAATCTCATCAAGCCTACAATTCTCGTGCTTCGCCAAATCTGAAACATTCAAGAAAGATAACGACACTACCCGAGTGGAAAAATTAACCATTTGCATAAAGTTGCAGGGTGTAATATACATAGGAAGTACTTGCTTTTTCATATCTGGGTTTCCAAATATCTTTTCTTCTTCTTTTTTCCTCTCAAGTTTATTTTACTATATTTGAAACCCATTTTGTATCAAAATTTTCTCCACTTCCCAACATTGCAGAGGTAAATATCAAGTTTTTTTAACTAGTGAAAAGCTTAAGGTTGTGTTTTTTTAATTATTTTGAGTAGAATTTTTGAAAAACTAGCAATGCACCTAAGCCATCTTGGCAATGCACAAAGCCAAAGGCTGTAATGGGGTAATCAAGTGCTGTATTGATTTGCACTGATAGCAATCAATCAAATCCAGTGTTGGGTGAAGTGCATTTGACACTGTGTGTGTGCGCCTGCTTGCTTATTGCTTACTGTTTGTAGGCATATGTTGATGTGCACGTGTGTTCAAAGTTTTGCGTTTATGTTAAATTTTGCAGCTCAGTTATTGCTGCATTTTTCTTTTTACTGTTCTCTCATCTCTTCCTTTCTAAATTCTAAAAGGCACAAGGCAGAACTATGCATTTTGCATCCATGGTTTCATTTTTTTCTATTTCTCGTTTAAATTTGTTAACTAGTCATGTTTTAATTGCAAGTTAATCTCATTTGGCCGTGCTGAGATCACTAAGTTTCCAGTAATATTAAACATCTCAAAATATAAATTTATATTTAAATCTCATATAATACATTATCTTATCAATTAGTACTTCATTTATCGATGAGAGTTTTAAGATAACTTTTGGCCTCGAGATTTCCCTACACCCGAAGGTATGAGACTAATTCTTGATCAAGGCTCGGATAAATATCCTTGGCCACAAGTTGTTTTCACTGAGATTTAAACTTTTGACATTACAGGTAAAATTTGAATCTAGTTATGAACTAAACCATAACTCAATAGTTTTAATGTCTCTTTTAAAAAAATGAAGAACCATGTTTCTAATACATTCATATTATGATGATTTCATATTTTTATAAATTCAACATTTATTAGGTTAATGTATCTTAAATAATCAATACAAACTTGATTTAAATGTCAATTATTAGGAGACATCATATTGCAGTTGATAAGTCCATAAATTAGTAAATACATTCTCATAGACAATTTTTGTTTTCTTCTTTTCTAAGCCCTATCCATTAATGCTTCTTGGTGAAAACTCTGAAACTGATGTGTCTTGAGGTTGACGGAGGGCTCACCTCTTCTTTGATCATAATCTAATCCAATAACATACATCCAGCTGTGGATTGTATTACATATACATAGAGAAATCGTTCAATGTTTTTATTTATTATTATTACTTTTGTAATTAATCAAAAGACAAGTGGGGTCTTTTTAATGCCACCATTTCATTCACACGTTAAATATCTCAACCCCAATCCTATTTACTATCTTTTGGAATATCGTGGTTCCCAATTTAATACCCCTCTTTAATGATCCCTCCCCGTTTTCTCAACTTTGATACAATATACCTCACTTTTCAAATACAATAATACTATACTTACAAATAAAACTTACAAAATTTTTTATATAAAGTGGAATGATAAAAAATAAATAGAAAAATAAAATAAAAAGTCAAACTTATTATATTCACTCTTCTATTCATTTTTTACTACATTATATATAAATCTTTGTGAAATTTCTTTGTAAGTGTAGCATTATTCTTTCAAATATATGGTGCCCCAGATATATAAAGTTGAGATCTCAACCGAAACAAATCTTATGTGTATTATGTTATAAAGTAACTAGTTGATAACAAAGTAAGTGTGCTTTGTTTGCCTGAGGTAGCATATTTTAATTAGTTTCTCGATTTACAATACTATGAACACAAGATTTTTTCATTGTAGGTGATCATCTATCATATTTATGATTTACGTGATCAATTGGGCTTGTAGGGTGTTTGATGAATCTTAAAGATTAGTTGATGATGTAGAACATCTGGCGGATGAATTCATGGAGCAAGTTGAACGTCAAAAATCCATACGTAAAGTCCAAAGATCCTAAATGAGCATGTCTCATTCAACGGCCATAACTTTTGATTCGGGAAGAGTTATGGGGCTTGTAAAATACCGTTGGAAAGCTTATTTTGAGGTCATCGACTTGGCAACATGCTTTAGCCGGTTGGAGGTTTTTTTTGAGGTCACAATCCACCGTTTTGGTGTGTTTCAAGGCTATTTTAGTTGTTTGTGCATTTTTCCCAATTTTATTTTGGGTTTTCTTGTTTTAATTAATTTAGATTTTGTTTCCTTTTGTTATTAGGAGTCTTATTAGGGTTGGTTGTCACCCTATATAAACTTATTTTTCGTTTTGGAAGTGATTCAATAAATTATTCAGATTTTAAGGTTTAAGTTTCTGGATTGAGACTTGTGTTATCAGTTCTAAAGGTGTAGTCAAGTGCTAACCTTATTTTATCACGCTAACTCGTTGCGTTAGTTGGTATCAGAGCAGGCAAAATTCGTCTAATATAATGGAAGGTGATGAAGTTGTAGGCAACGACGGTTCTCATGATGAAGATCAGGGAGCTGAGACCTCCCAAGGGGTGGCATTGAGAGCTTTAGAGCAATGAATCGATCTTAGATTCCAGCGTTTGGAACGACGCTTTGAAGAAATTGCAACAGTACTGCTCATCCATAAACTGATTACCAAACTGAAGTTGTGAACAGAACTCTTGGCAATTTGATTTGAAGTATTTGTGGTGATAAACCAAAACAGTGGGATGTAGCTTTATCGCAAGCTGAATTTGCCTACAACAGCGCTACTCATAGCACCACAAGGAAGTCTCCTTTTTTCTTTTGTGTATACCAAGCCCCGGCAGCATGCTCTTGACTTGATCAAGCTACCGAAAGTTCCTAGTGTTAGTGCAGCTACAGAAAATATGGCTACTCAGTGGCAAGATGTTTAAGCAGAGGTGAAGTAGAAGTTAGAGCAAGCTAATGCCAAGTACAGGAAAGCTGCAGACCAACATCGTAGAAAACATATTTTTGAAGTTGGCTATCGGGTGATGGTGTTTCTTCGAAAGGAGAGGTTTCCAGTAGGGACTTATAATAAGCTGTAGCCTAAGAGGTATGGGCCTTACCAGATTATCCAAAAGATCAATGACAATGCCTACGTTGTGTATATGCCAAACATAATGAGAATTTCTAAGATGTTTAACGTCTCGGATATGTACCTATTTCACGTTCCTTGTATCTTGATGCCCAACTTAACTTGAGGTCGAGTTTTTCTCAAGTGGAGGGGACTGACGTCGAACGTCTAGCGGATGAATTTATGGAGCGAGCTGAACGTCAGAAGTCCATACGTAAAGTCCAAAGATCCTAAATGAGCATGTCTCATTCAAACGGCCATAACTTTTGATCTAGGAAAAGTTACCAGGCTCGTAAGATATCGTTACAAAGTTGATTTCGAGCCCGTCAACGTGGTAACCACTTTAGT
Source organism: Pistacia vera (assembly GCF_008641045.1). Lineage (NCBI taxonomy): Eukaryota > Viridiplantae > Streptophyta > Magnoliopsida > Sapindales > Anacardiaceae > Pistacia > Pistacia vera. Next base: position 420,497 of record NW_022196364.1, on the reverse strand, counting down.
TGGTTGAAGGTCATTTTTTAAGTCAAAATTCACTGTTTTGGAGTGTTTCGGGGCTATTTTAGTTGTTTGCGCTTTTTTTTCCTATTTTATTTTTGGTTTTCTTGTTTTAATTAATTTAGATTTTGTTTCTTTTTGTTATTAAGAGTCTTATTAGGGTTGGTTATCACCCTATATAAACTTATTTTTCGTTTTAGATGTGATTCAATAAATTATTTAGATTTTACTTCAAATTTTAAGGTTTAAGTTTCTAGATTGAAACTTGTGTTATCAGTTCCAAAGGTGTAGTCAAGTGCTAACTTTGTTTTATCACGCTAACTCGCTGCGTCAGTTGAAGTGCATGCAAGCTGATCCAAACACCTCAGTCACCAAAAAGAAAAAAAAAAAACTTATGTTACTTTGGATGTGTTAGTACACATTAATTTTAAGTTAATTTGACACATCAACAATTATATTAAATGAAATGTCTCAATTTTGTTTATGAAGAACAAGGGTGGAGCTACGGTTGTGACCGTCATAGGCCCGTAAAATTTTTTTAGTCTATATAAACTTTTTTTTTCTTTTTTTTTGTGCGCCAAATCAGGTTTTGAACTTAACACTTCAGGCCCTCATAATGAAACTTCCTAATTATCGCTATCCCCCTCATTCATTGCACATCACATTTTAACCCTTAGAAATTACCAGACTATGATGCTAAATAATTATTTTAATTATATTTTCTTCTTGTTTTAACTACCGAACTATGATATAAAGAAGTAAAGTAAATCTTTATATTTTAATTATATTTTCTTGTTGTTTTCAGTGAAAGAACATCCCATCAGAAAGGTGAATATATGCATGGGTTAAAACAACTAAGTTAAAGAAGTATTAATAAATCACCAACTGACAATCCTCTCCATCAAAAGAAGATAAATTTCAGCTAACATTGATTATATACTTTATTAGTTAATACTCATTGTGTCATAAATATTATCAAACACAATTTTCATTAAAGAATTTAATTTAATTTAAAAGAACTTGCTTAAGAGGGTTAGTATAGAGGTGGTATTTGGGATTAGCCCCAAAAGCCCAGTCCCAAAACTAATCTTAGGACCAGTCTTTGAAGGACCGGTCCTAGAGGTTTGGTCCCAAAACGGGACCGAGTCTAAAGAAGAGGGTCCTCCTCGAAGGCCAACGCCCAAAATTTTTTAGATTTTTTCATGTAGTCCCCTGTCAAATTACATAAAACCCCATGTCAATTTTAAAATAGACATAAATTACGAGGGTTAAAAAAAATTTTACAAAATTTATACAAAAAAAAAAATTTTACATTTTTTTTTAACCGTTGGCTGCAACGGTCACATGCCAGCCAACGTTTATAATATAAATTATAACCTTTTTTTTTTTTTTTTTTTTTTTTCATTTCCTCCCCCACAACTACACTATAAATAATCCTAAAATCTTTCATTTTTTTCACACCAATCATCTCTTAACTCCAAATCTCCAATCTGCTCATTCAATTCATATTTATTTTATAATTTTTCATATTATTTATTTATATATTCAATTTTTTTCTATTATTCAATATCATCAAAATTTCATATATTATTTAATTTCTTTTCATTTTAATTATTATTATTTTATCATAAATTTATAATGGCTTCCCCAAGAGGTTTTACGTTCCATCCACTGAAGAAATGAAGGCTTCAATCCATTTTCACCATTTCCTCCAGAGGAGCAGCTGCAATTCCACAACCACATTCGATTGGGACAGGTTAGCCAAACACATGTGAGCTCCGAGTCAACGGGCACAGGCGTAGCCCACCCCCCTGAGACTGTCAAGGTCGTGTCCGATGTATGACATACTTTACCAAATCAAAACGCCAAAGACAAATGGGGAAGGGAAGAATCGTGGGGTATTGTATTCTGTGGAACCATTATTGGCGCTGAGAAGGGGACTTCGACGATGCGATGACACGTGGAGAAGACACCGCCCAAATAATGCAGTTGCCCGATGCATCTTCAAGCGGGAGGTAGACAAATTCAAACTCAACTTAATTTTAATCCACAATCCTCAACTCTCTCAACATGACAATACAATGCCATGTTGCACGAGAGGAAAATAGCAAGATATATAGTTGCTACGAACTCTCCCATTTGTTTATCTGAAAATCCTTTTTTTATTCATATGGTTAAAACTGCATTTTGTCCAGCATATACCACTGTTAGTAGAACTACAAGTAGAAGAGATATACTAAAACTTTATAACAAATAAATATAAACTAAAAACGAATTTCAAAATTTTAGGAATATATCTATTGCACTTAATCAGATATATGAGCTTGTAGATCAAAAACCAATTTTTTAACTTTCATAGTACATTTCTTAGATCATAATTGGGTTTACAACAAAATTGATAGGTTTTAAACCATTATATATAAAACATAGTGCTGAACTATTTATTTTACAATTCTTGAAGTTTTGCAAGAATATTATTAATTGATAGAGTTGTAGCGCTAACGCTTGATATGCAGTTGTTAACATTGCGACAATCTCTTTATTTGAAAAGAGATTGGATTCGCATGGTGAAGGCAAATTTTTTTACTAGAGATGTGCTTGCCACATCATCAATTTGATAGTTAAAGTAGGTTTAGATGCTATAATTCAAGATGGAGAGGGTGCGCAGAGCTATCGGATTTATCGTCGACGGTAGCAATAAAAAATGGTAGGAGTACATCAAATATTGTAAGCAAGAGGACTCACCGGTTCGACCTTTGAAGTTATGTACAAACATGCCTATCTGTTAGAACTCTACCTACTTATGTTAAAAAGCTTTGCCAATCGCGAAACAAATTACAAATTTGTCAACCGGAAGAACCGTCCAGAAGAATTGTCAGCTATAGGATTCGGCGGTTTGTGAACTGTTTTATTCATTTCTTCAAATTTTTTATGATGCTACTAATACATTAAGTGGTATTTATTATCCAACTACTAATTTAGTGATAGATATTTTACTTCAAATTGCTAAAACTTTTGCTCAATATAGATATAATAACATTTTAAGTGAATTGTTTTAATGGAAGAAAAATATAAGAGAGTGGTTAGGTATTCCATTCTTATATGGATTAGGCCTTGTTCTAGATCCTAGGTTTAAATTACGCGTAGTTAACTGTATAATTACTAGATAGACCAGCATTTAGTATTGATATACGTCTTATTTGACTGACTTTAACCAAATTGGATAGCCTTTTTCTTTATATGAGAACAGGTACAATGGAATGGAAGCGGAAGTGGAACGTTCAAGAAAGGATCCGGACCTTAATGCAGCCCTCCGTAAGGATCGAGCAGTGGACATATTGTGGAACGTGGGGAAGTAGTAGCTCTAGCTCATACATACTGGACCAAATGAGCTGAATTGCTACCTGCAAGTGAACCTGTCCTTATGACGATGAAGGAGCAACATGATATGGATATTCTTCAATGGTGGAACCAACATGAAAGTCGATTCCCCATTGTAGCCCAAATGGCAATGGCACGTTACATTTTATCTGTGTTGATTTCTACAATTGCATTCGGGTCAACATTTTCAACGAGTGATCGGATTGTTAAGATAGAAGATGTTCTTTAACCCGATGAGATGATTGAAGTGATAACGTTTTACGGGATTGGACTCATGCAGAAAGAAGACTACAATAGTACCCTGAAGATCCCAACTACTCGAATTCTTTAAGAATACAAATTTGAATGATGTAAATATTGTTGACGATGAAATGAATAATTTAATTAAAAAAAATATTAATTGTTTATTTGTGAAGCATGAATGTGTGAAACGTGAATTTATGTTAAATTAAAATTAACTATTAATTATTTATTATTTTTAAAATTAATTAAATTTTTGAAATTTACTAATCTACCCTGAAAAATACTAAAAACCCTCTACAAAATTTCGTTTCGCCCCCAAAATATATAAAAAAAAAAAGATCAGGAGGGAAAAAAATTGTCCAGGCCCGTAGGACCTATCCGGGTCCTTATTTTACTCATGGGCCTGGGACATGAGCAACTAGTCCCATTTGGGACCAGTCCCAAACGGGCCTAGGCCCGGCCTGCTTGGGACTAGTCCCTGCCCACCTCGTATAAGCAGAATGGTTATACTCATAGTTTGCTCTTGTAGAGCATGACTAATTAACAAGTTTTTATTTCTCAAAAAATTATAGAAAAGGTTTTAAGTTTGAATTCGGGTTTGTAAAACGAGTTTTAAGATAACTAAATTGTTATAAAAAAAAAAAAAAAAAAAAGAAGGAAAAATTGGAGTTTCATTATTAATTTACACTATATTCTCATTGAATGATCTGTTCTGAAGTTACTGTTAATTTATTGGATATTATTTTAGTTTATTAATTTCCATTAAAAATTTGCAAGTAGCACTCTTTAATACTTAGCCAAATTAAGCAACAAATTATGCGAAGAAAACTACAATAAATATGGTGTCCTCGTCCCAATAGCCAACGTTTGAATACTATGAGAAGTGAAGTACAGAGTCTTGTCTTCCTCCTCCTCGAACAACCTAACCTTTTGTTAAAAAGAATCGACAATGTATAATAATATCTGATCATCATCAGGTGAAAAAAAAAATTTATTCTCATTTATAGATGTTGTTAATTGTTATATATATATATATATAGACTATAATATATATATATATATATATATATTAAGATAAAAAAACCCTTTCATCTAGAATTTAAAAACATTTTTTTTGTGTGTGTGTGTGTGTGTTTTTTTTTTTTTTTGGCTTTTGAAAACAGAGATATAATAAATTTTATAAACATTTTGGTAAATTTTAGTTGAATTGTTTTCAAATACAATTTAAAAAACTAATTTAAAATTAAAAAATAAAAATAAATATCGTTTTTTACAGTTTTCAATATTTTTTAATACTATATAACCCAATTTTAAATATTGAAAATATTAAGATACACTCAAATTTTAAATGATATTTTAGTTATAAATTTTGTTTTTAAATCACAAAACAAACATATCATCATAAAATACACTTGTTTTAATATGATATAATTGAATTTAACGTTATTTGAACTAAGTAATTAGTTTTATGTCGAGTTATCTTTTACTTGCCTATACAGACGTCTATAGAAAAGAATATAATGTAAAATACCCAAATGGAGGTTGTTACATATGAAAAAACATTTAATATTTTCATTAGACACTAAATATATTGATAATTGATATATATCTATATTGATATATATTTATAATTTAACGTTAATTTAAATAATTCAATTAGTTTTATGTTGGACTTATCTTATTCAGACGTTTTATAGAAGTAAAATACGTAAGTGGAGCTTGTTAGATATGAAAAAATATTTAATATTTTCATCTATACACTAAATTATTTGATATTGATACATATCTTAATTTAAATTAAAATAACTCAGTTAGTTTTATGTTAGACTTATGATTTTACTTGCTTATACAGACGTTTGTAAAAAAAATATAAATGTAAAATAGCAACGGAGGTTGTTACATAAAAAAATATTATAATTTTCATCATACACTAAATATATTTGATAATTGATACATATCTATATTTAACGTTAAACTAAAATAAATCGATTAGTTATATGTCGAGTTTTACTTAAATACAAACGTCCACAGAAAAGTTAAATTAAATGTACAATCTATTAAGTGTTGTATCAATTAATCAGGATTTGAAAATTTTAATTTGTTTTCATTTAGGTTATTACACATGAAAAAATAAAATATTTTATGCTTTCACATTTATATATTGTATATAATGCATAGTTTAATGTTAAATTGAATTAGTTTAAATCAATTCTCACATAAAACATTGAATATTCACATTGTTTTATATATATATATATATATATATATATATATATACAGTAAAACCTCTCTGTATCATTATATATATATACAGTAAAACCTCTCTATAATGATACTCTATACAGGAATAAACTCTACATAGTCATAAACAATTCAATTCCCAATTTGTGATAGTTATAAATAAGAATAAACTCTACATTGTAATAAGTTATAATTTTTCTAATTTCCGTCTTAAGAAAAATTGCCTCCACATAGTAATAATTATCTGTATATTGCAAAAAAAAATTATATGCTATGTTACATTAAAGGTTTAAGTTGAAATAAAATATTTATCTAAAGTTGTTTGAGATAATAATTGATGCTTTAGAGTTGTTACTATATCTTTTAACTTGTGGATAGATTACTCGCTAGCATAAACATCTTCTTGTTGGAGCCAAATATTTCTAGTTTCTCAAGTATGTTTAGAACTTCTTGGCATAAAACTTTTTGTATTTCCGTACTATCATCCTTATGATTATTTCCTTTATCTTATTGTCTAATTGTAGTAATGATTTATTTTTTAATTAAAACATACATGACTTATTGCTCATTTGGATGATTGAGAAAGACATTAATATCCATTTGATTAGTGTAATGAAGTTGTCAAATCTGATCACTAAATTCTATAATGACTCTTTGATTCTCCTCATCAACTTCATTTGTAACTTGCAATTCATCGACATCGGAGATCTTAATTTGGTAATGATTAAAACAATTGGCAATAGTATGTGGCTTCATATCAATTTGGTAATTTTGTAATGATTAAAACAATTGGCAATAATATGTGGCTTCACATCAATTTGCTGCATAATTTTGTAATGATTAAAACAATTGGCAATGTTTGTGACTTCACATCAATTTGACTATGCAACAACTACATTTACAATTCCATCAAGGACACTTATCTTTGCTAATTTCAAGACATGATCTTCTTCCATTTCAAAAGTAGACAATTGAAGCGCTGAATTGAAATCTTAATAGTATTAAAACATCAATTGAAATCCTAATACTGTACTACTAAAACATGAATTATAATGAAATTTTTTTTACCACATCTCTATTAAATTATAACATCCTCATAGTAATAAAATTAATTAATCCCACCATTATAATTATAGAGAGATTTTACTATACAATATATACAGTATAGTAGAACCTCTCTATAGTGATACTCTACATAGGAATAACGTCTATGTAGTTATAAAAAATTTCAATCCCAACTTGGGCCAGTTATAAATAGGAATAAATTTCACATTTTAATAAGTTTTAATTTTTCTAGGTTCTATCTTAAGGAACTTAACTCTATATAGTAATAATTATATGTATATTGCAAAAATATATGCTATGTTACATTAAAGTTTTAAGATGAAATAAAATATTTATTTAAAGTTGTTTGAGACAATGATTTATGCTTTAGACTTGTTATCACATTTATTATCTTGTGGGTACGTAATAAGCTGCCAGCATGGATACCTTCTTATTGAAGCCAAAAATATTTCTAGCTCTCAAGTATGTTTAGAACTTCTTGGCATGAAATTTTTGGTACTTCCATACTATCATCTTAAAGATTATCTCATTCCTCTTCTTGTCTAATTCCAGTAATGATTTCTTTTTCAGTTAAAACATACGCGATTTGTTGCTCATTTGGATTATTGAGGAAGACAATAATATCCATTTGATTAGTGTAGTAAAGTTGTCAAATCTTGTAAAACCCCTCCCCAATCTAGTATCCTCTTAATATCCCTCAATGACAATCCAGAGAATTCATATTTGGGGAACAAGTTGTATTTAGAAAACCTGTACAAGAATAATAATAATGTCCAAAATATTATTATAAGATGTACCGTAGGATCAAAATTTGTACCTTCAAAGATAAAAATAAAAACTTAAATTCATTTGGGCATCAATCAATCAAAATATATTAATGCTATTTTCATTCATATGATGGAAGCTTCAAAAAGGTGTTTCAAAAATATTTGTCATTTACATTATTTACATCAAGATAGAACGTTAGGATGACAATAAATTATCTCCCCTCATGCATAGCTTTGCTGTCTCCAGCATCACTCGCTTCTGGATTACCTGTAAAACATTCAACTATAAAGGGTGAGCGCTAATCACTCAGTAAGGAATGATCCATTTAATACCAAGTATGTTATTTGACATTCATTCAAACACATTCATTCACATATCACACCTCATTTGCATCTAAGTATGTTCCTTTTCTTTACTAACTCATATACTTTTCATCATCTTCCCCATGGTCATATAAAACATCAAGTGTACACATACAAATAAGTATATAAACATAGTGCATACACATCACATGTCATGACATAACATCTAAATATCATCTAACATGAGTACAAATCATCTCATGATGTAAATAACATCATAACTAATGTAATGCAACTAAATGCATATGAATCATTGAATGTCTATTCGATCAGAATTTTCTTAGCGTCTTAAGCATTTCATATCATTTAACCTCAAATTCATCTAGAGCTCATATCATCGGGAGGCATGCTTATGAGTTATTTAGCATCTAAAGCACATATTCATATTTCCTCTCATCTAGCCTCAAATTCATCTAGAGCTCATATCATCGGGAGGTGTGCTTACGCGTTAATTAGCATCTAAAGCACATATTCATCTTTCCTCTCATCTAGCCTCAAATTCATCTAAAGCTCATATCATCGAGAGGCGTGCTTACGTGTTATTTAGCATCTAAAACATATGTTCGTCTTTCCTCAACCGGAATATACGGATATGCTTATGTGTTAATTAGCATCTAAAGAATATATTCATCTTTCCTCTCATCTAACCTCAAATTCATCTAGAGCTTATATCATTGAGAGGCGTGCTTACGCGTTATTTAGTATCTAAAGCATATATTCATCTTTCTCAACCGGTATACGAGGATATGTTTATGCGTTTCCAACCTATCTATGTGCATCTCTAACATTTTATGGCATGTAAATACATGTTTTAGTGAGCTTAATACTTTTGATTCATCTATGGATTATCAATCCATTTACATTACCTCTTGCTCACATTCATCATCTTGAAACATATATTACATTGCATCTTCATGTCATTTCATAACATTAATCATGCATTCGCATCCATGACCATGTATATCTTTCAAAGATCATCTAACTAATGGGTAAACATTAGTACATGACTTAATTACAACAATACACTAATAATCAATTTATAATCATAAGAATTGATCATGTTAAATTTTAAACTTTAATAACCAGAAGTTTATTCTTCAGGCCATATTCCATCCATTTCTCAAACGAATTGGCTCTTAGAATAAGCATAAAAGTTATAGGGCTATGTCTTAAATTTCTAATGTTTCAAGAATCATCTCATTTAGATTTTTATAAGTCAAGTTATGGTTGAAATACTGAAGCATGTTTAACATAAACCCTAAAATTGCCAAATCCAAATTTTTCATATTAATTAAACCATGTCATATCAACTTCTATTGACAATTAATAAATGCATCAACTTATGGATCAATTAAACCTCCCCATAATAGTCTTTAACATCTTAAAGGAAGTGTAAAAACTCATTGTCATGATCATCCATCATTGCTATAACATTGTAAGTTAATGCAAACAACACATCAACACTTCTAGTAGCAACCATTTAACACCATGTGGCCTCCAATACTACAAGTTTTGGCCTCCAATACTACAAGTTTTGCCACAATCAACATCAATACTTCATTTTCTTCAATTAAGCATAACAACTCATAAAACATAAATGCAATAACTTCATGTATAATGAATTCAAGGCAATAGATAATATGAATGAGTTCAACTACACTTGCCATCAACTAATTCTATGCCTTAAAGCCTTAATTTAAGGTTTCATTAAAATCTACAAACCCTAGCATAATTCCTAAAGTCATGGGAGGTTCTTCCTTACCTTTTTAAAGAATTCCCCTACCAAACCCTTTGCCTTTATCTTCTTTTACACCTTATTCCTACATATATAACATTATACTTTAACATCTACCTCAAATCTTCAAATCACATCAAAACTAGGGTTTTTATTACTTACCTTAAACCCTTCAATTTGAAGATCCAAGGCTCCTATCTTGTTCTCCTTCAAAAATTATGCAAAACTCCTTTAAAACTTAGAGAGAGAAAGCTTGTTTCATGGAAGATTTGAGAGAAAATGAATGAAAAGTTAGAGAAATGATATCTACCTTGGCTTGAATGAATTTCGTCTCATTTATAGGAAAATATTTGATTAATTTTTCAAAATTATGCTATTGGCCCAATTATTTTAATTGTATAACTCATTAGTCCTTAATTCTTCATATAAGGGTATTTTGGTCATTTGGCATTGAACATAATTATTACTTAATTAATGTCATTAAATGCAATTAAACCTACTCATCCTTGACTTTTGCAATGCTTATCCATAGGCAAAATGACTATTTTGCCCCTAATACCCTTTAATGATAATTGATTCATATCGTTTCAAATGAATTGAATATTTTGGCCTTTGTTAGATTTTATGTTTTTTAATATAAAATTAACATCTAAAGGACTATTTTGAGTTAGGAACATACCTTTGACATCTTGGGTATTACAAATCTGATAACTCAATTTTACAGTGACTCTTTAATATCTATTTCTGTACTATCCTAATGCTACTAAAACAATTAATTAAAATCCTAATACTACTAAAATATGAATAATAAAATAAGAAATCAAAACAATAATTCTTGTAACTATACCTCTATTAATTTATAATCCTCTTATAGTAATAAATTTAATTGGTCCCAATATTATAACTATACAGAGGTATATATATATATATATATATATATATATAGATATATATATATATAATATATGAAGCAAGAAATTAAGTGGAGAAAATTAAGTTAAACCAAGAAGACGTTCAATAAATTGAAACATTAATCAATAATAATAATGAGAATAATACTAATACATCTTAGATTGTAAAGTACAAATAAAATTCATAACCAATCCACTTAACAGGATTGTTGAAGATCTACCCAATTAACAACCAAATATTATTAAAATTTCAACAATACACAAACACAAATACAACCCAAAAGAAAAAAGAAGTGTAAGGAAATTTTTAAAGCTAGTACTAAGTAGGGTTAAACCACAATAATTAGGTTAATTAATTGATTTTAATTAAGCACTTGAAGTTGGAGCTGCAACAGGATGATGATCAATGTATATTATTGTTGTTGTTCTTGGCGAGGTGTGTTGTTGTTGTGCATCCAAACTTGAGGACTCTTCCTTCACTCCAATTCTGGCAGAACTGTTGCACCACACTTCTTCTTGTTCTGAATTTTCCATCCAACTTTCTCGGCAAAGTTGAGCATTTCTCCTTCTGATCCTGCGAAAACTTCGTCCTGTGCCTCTTCTTCACCACTGCGTCGGTCTGGCCATCACCCGGCCGCCCCCCTCCCCTGCTCTCCGACTCCGATGGCAGCGACCCCATGTTGTAGGACATTAGCATCTGTTGAGGCCTTGAAGAAATAAGCGTTCGCTGTAGGGTATCCTAAAGCCTCCGGAGGCAAAAGATTCTTTTGATGATGGTGGCCTAGAATTAATTTTCTTTCAACTCTATTGAGATTTTGAGGATGGGAATGGTGAGGGTTGTGGAAACAATCACATGGGGAAGGGTGGTTTGGATGCTCACCTTCGATTTCTTTTCGGTGGAAGTTTATGGCAGTTGCAGCGGAGCAGTTGAGGGCTTCGATAGTGCCTTCTTCGCCACTAGGCATGAACTCGCCGCAGCCGTCAGTGGCGGTGCCTCCCATGGCGGCTGCGTGGTTCTTGAGGCATTCTCGTGGTAGCGGATATTTCTTGAAGGTGGTGGGGAGATGGTGGTCCTTGGAGGTGAGGAAGCGGGGCCATTTTTGTTACTTGAAGGGATTTGAGGTGGTGGAGGAGGTAGTGGTGTTGAAGTGGGATGATGTGGTTATGATGTTGAAGATGATGGTGGTCATTATGGATCATGTGGGGATGGCCATGAGCATAAGTAGAGTTTAAGGGAATTGGAATCTCTCCTTCTTCATGGCTTGAAAGATCCTTTCAAGGTAGCTCTCTTGGTTTCCTGTTTGTGGTTAATTTGCAGACCAAAGAGAGGAGAGGAGAGAGAGAGAGAGAGAGAGAGAGAGAGAGAGAGAGAGAGAAGAACAAAGACAGGAAAGGGAGTTTGGGATTGGGAGATAGTTTTATTTAATGATGATTAAATCAAAAGCCTGACAATTGTCTACACAACTTAAATTTCTAGAACTTAACACTAATTATAATAAAATAAACGAAATGAACAATTAAAAAAAAAATGAAGAAGAACTGAGAAGGAGACCCACCTCAAGAAATTGCATATAAAGAGAGATAGAAAGGAACAGTTCTTGAGCAGTTACGGATTCAAGAGGCAAACTCTTTTGATGATCAAAAGAAAAAGCAAAGACAAAAGCTAGAGGGTGTGATCATGAACAATGAACCTAGACTTTGAATACTCTCCATAGCTCATGCATTTTCAGCTTCAAGGTCAACCTAGAAGGACAAAAAAGAAAGAAGAAGAAGGAAATTTAGCAACAGTGAAGGGAAACTAAACCTTGGAAGAGAACCACATTCTTGAAGGTGAAAGAGAAGAGGGGTCAAACACTAGCTTGCTAGCTAGCTCAGAATGATATGGACCCTAAAGTAGAAGAAGCAAGAAACTAACTAAGCTTGGAAAAAGGGAGTTCAATAAATTACACTGATCTCATAAGCTTGATTGTCTTTGTGAATCTTGAAGAAGTAAGCACACTTAAATACCTTGAATAATAAAGGCAAATTAAATTGTAAAAGAAGAAAATTAGGAGAAGAGCTCACACAAGTGGAGAGAAGAGAAGGAGACAAAGAGAGAGAGAGAGAGAGAGAGAGAGAGAGTTTTGCAGGTGGGTTTTGCTAGTGAAGCAAGCACTAAAACAAGCTTATAGAGTGTTGAGGGCTCAAAAAGGAGGAGAGAAGAAAAGCAATTTTTTTTTTTTTTTTAATAGACAATATGAATAGGGTTGAGAAAATATTATTTAGCAAATGAAATTAAAAAAAAAAGTGGGGTGGTGTTGCTTTGCTTGCACTATCAGGAATCAAGTTTACTCCATGTAGAGAGCAGTGTGTCAGAGAGTGGAGACACAGCCACGAAAAGAATTATTTAAAAAGAAAATTAATGTTGTTTAAATGGAAATTAGCGAAATCTCCCCTCCCCACTGAATGGTGCCATTAAAGTTCAAACCTTTCATGTATATTTGAGTTGACATGTTTGCCCATATTTATTGCGAACAAAGATATGATCCAACTCTCTCTCTATCTCTCAAGTTTGGTTAATATATTGATTTTAATTGACTCAAATTATTGTTCAATAACTTGATCATTTGCTTCTTAATTAGCATTAATAATAAGATTATAGAATTAAAGCTTGAAATTTATTATATGGAATTAAGGGATGCCATGCTTCTCTTGTGAATGGTACTAAAAAACTAGGGTTTTTGAATATTTCAAAATCCTCATTGATTTATGAAGAAAGAAAGAGAAATTAATATGAATTTGAAAGAAAGGGAGGTGAGGGTGAGGGAGGAGTGATGCGTAGTAATTAATAATTATAAGGGTTTTGGCTGATGAGAATAGAAAAGATTGGGTGGTGGGTTCTTTCCTTGAAGCACCAGACTTACTGATGAGGGAAAAATTAATCATGGTTTTGCAGAAGGGTGTTCAATAGTTTTGAAATTATAAACTTCATATTTTTGGACAACTTTTCTGGATTCATCTGTGTGTGTTGTTTCATCATCAATAGGCTTACTCAATTTGACAATGATGTTCCTTTTGGAATACTAAGACAACGGCATATATAATGTAACACTATATTTATATAAAATAGAAGAAACTACATTTACAACCTTCATGTTTGGTTTAAAAAATCAACTCCCCCAATTTTCGAAAACTAACAATGACAACCGTAATGCGTGTGTATCAATTCAATCACTTAGTGCTTGTAAACCGTTGTGTAGATATGTATTTCATGCATGTACACTCATCCCCAAAGTTATGAAACTGTAGAAATTTCCATCTCTTTAGTTGAATGAGCACATTTGTATTCATTTAATCATTTAGTACTTGCAAACCATGTTTGCAAATATGGCGTGCATGGATGTACGCTCGTCTCAAATTTTAAAACCAATAACGATATTCTCAAAAGTCATAAAATTAGAGAAAGTCTTCAGTTGGATGAACACATGTGTATCCATTGAATCATCTAATGTCTGCAGGTCATGCACTATAATGTAACTTGCATTCATGTGTCCCCATTTCATTGAAGATATTTCCATAAACTTATGACAGTTGTGGGCATCATTTTCGCATTTGGGTACTATTGTTAGGTTCTTAAATATATGGGATTTGATTTTTCTATCCTAAACAAATGAGGTGTCAATAGAGATTTCCCTACATATACACAGATCATCACATGCAAGACTGGAGAGAGAGGGAGAAAAGAAAGGGAAGGAATAGTTCAACTTTTCTAACCAAACAGCGTGAAAGATTCATTCACATAGTAAATTAATGATTTTAATTTCATTGCTTTTACATAAAAAAAAAAAAAAAAAATTATAATATGTAATATTCTTGTTTAAACTAAGTCCTAAATAGTTACTTTTACCAGTCTGGTTTAGTATTGTCTCTCATTATCAAAAGGATAATCCAATTAATCTAATATTAACAAGTTTACTTTGTAGAACAATGATTTGAAAAAAGAAAAAGAGAAAGAAACAAAAAGAATAATATGCTAACAAGTTTACTTTATTAAATTTTGTTTTCTTTTCACAATTTTTTACATGGGGAGAAAGAGAGATATAAAAATCATTTGGCTTGTGGTAGGATGGCAAAATCTTAGGCTACTTAGAAGTCTTGTATTCGAGCCCCACCAATTGGTTATCTATCACATTTGTAACTTATTTGAACTATTGGGTTTATATAGAATGTTTAATAGATTTCAAAGATTAATTAAGGTACGCTCAAACTGGTTGAACAACTCTAAAAAAAAAAAAAAAAAAAAAAAGAAGAAGAAGAAGAAGTGACAGATAGAATAGTAATATTAATTAATTAAATTCTGAGTTTATTAAATTATTGTGGAAATCACTTTATTCTTTATTATCCATGCCTTTATTCCACAATGCAGGCCACATTTAGAGACTTTAATTCTATCCATCTTTAGTTTTTTGTTTTTATCTCACTTGTCTCTTCTCTTACTATTTCTCTTTTTCTTCCTAACTATACTTTTTCTTTGCTTTCTTTCTTTGCTTTTTAGATTCACTCAAAATATATACAAGCTGCATGAAACTGCTCACTAAAGTCTTGTTATTTCTGATTCTCAATTAATTCAAACTTTTAATTTTCATTTTCATTAATATTATGTTGTTCAAAGATCTCTTCTGAATATGAAAAATTTCTCTTAATATATTCTTATAGAAAAATCTTACGGTTATTGTTAATTATATGAACCTTTAAAAAATTAATAAATATTAAAAAAAAAACTATTGTTTTTATTAACTATTGAAAAAGAAAAAAGAAAAAAGAAAAAAACTGTTGTATAGAGGCTTTCAATAAATTAAATAATTGAAAAAAAATTCTAAAAAATTCTTAAAATTTATCATAAACCTTCTCTAAAAGAGTCTTTACTTTATTTTTTAAACAAAGAGGTGAATATATATACTGTATATATAATTTTGCTTAATCAAGTTAATTGTATATTGATCTTATTATATATATTTGTGTGAATATATAATTAATTATAAATGTATACGAAGTTTGAAAGAGAAAGGGAGGAGGATTAATTATGGTGACTGAAAAAAAAGGGTCCACAAGAATAAATGGTGTTGATGACAATACCTTGATCACAATTTTCAAGAAGTTGAGAGAGAGAAGCCAAATTTTAATTATAATTTTCCTTCGGAGAGGAAACACATATATCCATCATCTATCTCAATCACTGCCAACCCAAATTCTCTGTATTGCCTTTGAATGTGTCTTCAACCTTACATACCTTTAAAGCTTAAAAGATAAGATTTCTATCTAACCTGGAGAATTGGGATGCAATTGTCTTATTCTCACATTTCCATATACACGTATACATTACCTTAATTAATTTCAACATTTTATATGTTCTAACTCTTATGTCATGCCCCTTTTCTCAATTAATGATCTTTTATAATATGGTTTTCTATTTGTGTATTAGGCCCTTTTAAATTATGAATCTTGTTAGATAGTATAATAAATGATTTGATAGTCTTTATCCACACCCTTGGATAACTCAAATGGTAGGGCACGTGTTGTGATATATGGTTAAGGTATATAGTCCCAAGTTCGAATACCCTGGGTCCCAAAATTTAAGTGGGGGGCTGTGACGGTGAATTGCAGTGTTATTCTCCTCCGAGAATTAGTCAATGTACATGTAAGTTGGTCTGGACATCTTGGCTAAAAAAAAAAAAAAAAAAAAGACATTTTAAAAAGCTTGTTATGATTGTGAATTGTTGATTAAATGGTAGCAAAGATCATTTATCTTTTCAATAAGAAGATACCTTCTCATATTATCTAAATTTGATTCCCTCTTCAGGCTGNCCCCTTTTAAATTATGAATCTTGTTAGATAGTATTAATAAATGGTTTGATAGTCTTTATCCACACCCTTGGATAACTCAAATGGTAGAGCACGATATATGGTTAAGGTATATGGTCCTAAGTTTGAATACCTTGGATCCTAAGATTTAAGTGGGGGGTTGTGACGGTGAATTGCAATGCTATTCTCCTCTGAGAATTAGTCAATATACATGTAAGTTAGTCTGGACATCTTGGTTAAAAAAAAAAAAAAAAAACATTTTAAAAAGCTTGTTATGATTGTGAATTGTTGATAAAATGGTAGCAAAGGGAAAAATAAAAATTATAATTTCAATCTATACACACACGCGCACACACACATATAATTATAATAATAATAATAATAATAATAATAATAATAATAATATACGAACAAAGAAATCTAATTAAGAGACTTCTATATAAAGTGATGTGGCAGAAAATAAATGGAAGACTGAATACAAAGTGTCAAACTCATTATATTCACTCTTTCATTCATTTTCTATCATATTAATTTATATGGAATATTTATTTGTACGTATAATATATATATAATTAATTAATTATATATTACTTATATTTATATATATTATGTAAGCATGATTACATTATTAAATTAAACTATTTATATAATATTCAAAGTAAAGAATTAATTAATTACCTTTCTGCTCAATAAAAAGCAAGCAAGAACTAATGAATTATTGGTCAACTTAGATCATATCGAATCCTCAAACAAAAGAAAAAAATAATAATAATCAATAATCAAGAAGTTGTTCTTGGAACTTTCCTCTAATAAATCTCATCACCCACCAACCTCTCACTTCTTTGGATATGCTTTGTCTTAGGAAACCAAAAATCTTCCTTTTAACATTTCGATCATTCATTCTATTTGCAAATCAAATTAAATTCCATCTATCATTTCCTTTCAAATCAAACACAATCTTGGCTAGCTTTTAGTTATTACTTCTAAGATTTTTGCTCTTCTTCTTGATAACAAGTAAGATTATTGTATGCCGTTTTGGTAGTAGGCATGAGATATTAGTGTTTTGCCTTTTGGGGTTAAGACAATATAACTTAGATTTTCTTTTGTTTATTTATTTATGTTATGATTAGGGCCTAATTATCAATCTATCTTTACCAATCTCTCTCACACACACAATCAAGAACAAACACGCAAGAGTTTTTACCATGATTCACCTATCCAAGATTTGGATAGACTACATCCACGTTGAGCTCTAGAATATTGATGCTCACTGCACTAACTTTGAAGATTTACAGAGTACAATACACATCTCAATCAAGACTAACCCTCTTTTCTCTTAACCTCAAAACTCTACTGTAACCTTTTAAACCTAAGAGAAAAACCACCCAAGATTCTCTAACTTCGAAGGAAACGCAACCTTTAGCTTACGATTCTACCGATTGCAACAAGAGATTACAAATTCGAGACTTAACAGGATGAACCCTAGCAGAGAGAAAAAGATTATTCACACAAAAGAGATTATGAAGACTTGTTTACAATGAGAGCAATTGCCGGCTTATATACCGTTGACCTAGATGGAGAATTTCAACAGTTGGATCATATTCAAAGCAACGATCAAGATTGAAGGAGCTATGGATCAAAACGATAGCACACAACTTGAACTCAGACGACATCATTTTTTAGCTTCATAATTAACAATCTTTGCCTTGAAGACAACAAACTCCTTCAGGGTATCCTCACATTAGTGCAGCAAGTAACTCAGCTATTCCTTCTTAGCTCTAGTACATTACCTTATGTGTAACAGGTCCAAGCAGTGCTTGAACTTTGTAGCAGTCACCACCTTAGTTCCCATGTCAGCTGGATTCTCCTCAATTGGTACTTTCTTCAGATTCAATTGTCCTCTTAAGATGAGGTCTCTAACAAAGTAGAACCTTACATCTACATGCTTGGTCCTCTCATGGTACACATGATTCTTACTTAAGTGGGTGGCACTTTAACTATCAGAGTATATAGTCACAAGTCCATCCAGTAGGTTGGCTTCTCTCAAGATCCCTTGAAGCCATATAGCTTCTTTGAAGACATTAGTTACAGCCACATATTTAGCGTTTCTTGTGGACAATGCAACCAATGGTTGAAATTGTGACTTCAGGCTCACACAATTCCCTCCAAGTGTAAAACAGTATGCTGTGGTGGACTTCCTAATATCTCTATCACCTGTAAAGTTAGAGTCCACATACCCCACAAGATCAAGTGTATCATTTCTTTTACAATAATCCAAACCAACATGCACAGAGTTGTTATATATCTCAACAACCATTTTAATGCAATTCAATGCTCAATTCAAGGATTAGACATGTATCTCCTTAGTAAAGAGATTGCAAAAGACAGATCTGGTCTAGTAGTAATCATAGCATACATTGTTACGCCTATTACATTAGAGTAAGGAATGTTCTCCATTTTTATCAGTTCAGTCTTTGTTTTCGGACATTGCAGTTTGTTGAGTACAAAGTGGCTTGCTAATGGTATTATAACTACTTTAGAGTTAGACATTTGGTGAATCTTTAGCTTGTTAAGTTTTTTATTTCTCTCTATCACCATTCCTCGTATCCTTTTTGCACATCCTAAGTCTTTCATATCAAATTCAACATTCAATTTTGCCTTTAAATCATTTATCTTAGACTTAGACTCACTTATTAACAACATGTCATCAGCATAAAAAGGAAAATATATAGGCATGTCATTAGTGAATGCAAAGTAAAAGCAGTTGTCATATTTACTCTTAGTAAACCCAATCCCAACAGAGTCAAACCTTTTATACCATTGCCTAGGGGACTGTTTAAGACCATACAGGGATTTATGTAGCAAGCACACATGTTCAGGCAGATTTTTATCTATAAAACCAATAGGCGACACATGTATATAGTCTCTTCTAAATCACCATGCAATAAGGTAGTCGTTACATCTAATTGTTCTAGTTCTAGGTCATGGTGAGCAACAATAGATAACATCAACCTGATTGTTTTAAATTTAACTACTAGAGAAAATATTTCGTTAAAGTCAATACCTTCTTTTTGTGCGTAGCCTTTTGCTACCAATTTGGCCTTGTATCTCGGAGGGTCAGACTGATTCATGGCTTTTTTCAGTTTGAACAGCCATCTCAACTCCATAAGTTTCTGGTCTTTAGGTTTTTGAACCAATTACCAGGTTCTATTTACCTTTAGGGAGTGCATCTCTTCTCTCATGATAGTCAGCCATTGCCTGCTGTCCTTTGAGCTCACAGCTTCTTCATATGTGGTAGGTTTAGTTCTTTGAATTTCAACTCTAGCAATCAATACAGTGTAGATTAGATCTGCATAATAGTATCATCTAGTAGAAGGTTTGATATCCCTTTTGGCCCTGTCCCTTGCCAACTGATATTGTGCAAGATCCTTTTGTTGGGACCTCTTGCCATGTTCTATTATTACATCTTCAAAACCTTGAGAAATATCAGCAGTTGGTGGTAGCTTTACAGGTTCAGTTTCTTCATCAGAATTGACCTACTCAATTGGGTACCTTGTTGGCTCCACCTCAATTTGAGAGGTGTCAGCTTGATTTAGGTCCACAAAATCACTACTGGGGGTACCTATATTGATGTTAATAGTTTTGCAAGGAAATACATTTTCATTGAATACCACATCTCTGCTAATTATGACCCTGACCCCCTCTGTGCATCTTTTTCACACAACCTATATCCTTTGGTCCCTTTTTGGTATCCTAGAAATACACATCTAAGAGACATAGGCTTTAATTTTCCATCACTGGTGTGTGCATAAGCAGCACAGCCAAATACCCTCAAGTGACTATGACTTGGCTTTCTACTATACCATTTCTCCTCTGGACATTCGAACTCTATAGCACTAAAGGGACTCCTATTAACTAGGTAGGCAACAGTAGTTAAGGCTTCCCCCCAAAAGGTTTTAGACAATCCTTAACTGAATAAGAGGCATCTAACTTTTTCTAACAGTGTTCTATTCATCCTATCAGCAACACCATTTTGCTAAGGGGTTCTTCTAACTATCCTATGTCTTAGAACCCCCTAGTCATTGTAGTATGTATCAAACTTAGAGTTACAAAACTCCAATCCATTATTTATCCTAAGGGCCTTAACCTTCTTATTAGTTTGGTTTTCCACCAAAGTCTTTCAGCCTTTAAACTCGCTTAAGGCTTCATCCTTAAACTTAAGGAGGTAAACCCATACCTTCCTACTATAGTCATCTACAATGGACATGAATAGCTATTCCCACCATGTGACCTAACCCTCTCAAGACCCTACATGAAATTTTTTACCACTAAATAGTCCTCAGGCAATGAATTTAGCAGAATCATAGCTAGGATAGAGTCTCTCAATTCTTGGTTAGTACCTTTTAGTATCATTGTCATTTTCAGAAATTTGTCTAGATTATCATCTAAAGTTTAGAGAGATCCATTTTATATGAAAACAAAGAACCTTTTAAAAAAAGAAGGCTAGGATTAGCTTATAATGCATACAAGGTTTTGAGTTTACCTCCAAAGAGCGATTGGAGTTTCCAGACGATCTACTTTCCTTAACACATTGTCTGATAGGTTCATGACGATGAGATTATATGCCTCCTCATCAACCTCTGATTTCTTTTTCAGGTTTTCTTCTGGCCATTTTGTTGCATCTTTTTCCAGTGGAATACCTACCTTGTTGTGTGATAAGAGAGCTTTCATCTTCTTCTTCCAACTATTAAAGTCAATCTTCTCATCATACTTGGAGATTTCCATGCATGTAGTACTCATGGTGTGATTTTGATAGTGAGCCTTAGAAATCAAACTTGACTTCTCATTTGTAACGCCCCACTTGAGGTACGTTGTTATTGTTTCCTCTTTTGCCCTTAATCGAGTTGGTTTTTGTTATTATTGTTTGTTTGAGTGTTATGTTGAATGTTTGCCCTGAAAATTGGTTGAAAATAGAAGAAGTTTAGTATTTCGGTCTTCGCCGGGGCGAAGAAGAATTGAAGCCAGGGGGGAGCTGCTGGACAGTTTCGCCGCGGCGACAGAAGTTTCTTCGCTGCGGCGACAGGCCGAATAAAATGTTGATGAAGTTTTAGATATTTTCTTCCCTAAGGGCAATTTGACCATTCTACCCCTAATTAGCAGGAAAAGTGGGGAGTTAATTGTAAGGAATTTTCATGGAGAATATGTTGATATAGGGGTGAGTTTGTAATGAATCAAAGGATATGGATGGAATTCCCAAAGTAGAATAAGGGCAAAATGGGAATGAGTGTGTTTATATTTCATTAAAAGGAATTAGAATCAAAGAAACCCCTCATTTCTTCTTCTCAAACGTGACTCTTCATTCTTCTCCTCTCAACTTCTCTTTTCTTTTGATCAAGGATTTTCAAGGGGTTTTTGAAGTGATTTGGAGTAGAAAAGCAACCTAGGGCTTCCTAAGGTAAGGATTTCTCCTTAAGTTGTGTGATTTGTGAGTTTTAGTTCATTTTGGTGTTTGAGGGTTTTCTTTCTTTTGGTTAAGATTAGAGGAAAAGTCAAGCTAAACAAGTGAAAGGAAGAGTTGGTGAAGTCTCTCCATAACAAGGTGAGTAAAACCCAACCCAAGTTGAGATTTATGAAATTTCTTTTGTGTCTTATTGACCGAGCTTTCAGGTCGATGTTTAGCCTGTGACACATTACCTCAAGGCTGATCCCCACCATATCTGCATGCACCCATGCGAAAATGTTGAGATTTTTCTTCAAAAAACCCGCCAAGTTGTCAGCCATGTCTTTACTCAGGCTGCTGCCGACTTTTAGTACGTGAGTTGGATCTTTCTCGCTGACACATATTTCTTGCAGCTCTTCCATCGGCCCTGTTGCAAGCTCCTCTCTATGGATGCGAGGATCAATGTTAACTTCGAGGGGCGTGGGGTTTGGCTCAGATTCTGTGATAACCATTGTTCTTGAGAGCGGCCATTTGTGTGATATATGTATAGCCCGATTGTAACATTCCCGAGATTCCTTTTTACAACTCCTGATCATCGCGACTCCCCCAGGAGTTGAAAACCTCAATGTTTGGTAGCATACTGATGTGACTGTGCTCAAGTCATCCAAGATCGGTCTTTCGAGGATGACATTGTATGTGGTCAGGCAATCTACCACTAGGGATTTGGCCATCACCATCTTGATCTTAGGCTCTGTCCCTAGAGTTACGGGGAGGTCGATCATCCCTTTAGGAACTAGGCCGTCCCTGGTAAATCCATAGAGTGGTGAAGGGAACACCCTCAGGGCTCTTTTTGTGAACCTCATTCCTCAGAAAGCTCCCAAGAAAATGATGTTCGCCACACTTCCATTATCAACCATCATTCTCAGCACTTTGGCATTGTCGATTTTGGTTGCAATTACGATTGCGTCATGATTATGGCGAGGGGATTCTTCGCATTCCTCGACTGTGAACCCTATTATCTCGCTCTTTTACTTGGGTCGCTTGGGCGACTTTTATTCACAGCTCATTATCCAGGGGACTAAATCTGTTCTGGCCTCACAAACATATTGTTCGTAGGCACGCCTTGAGCTATTCATTATGTCGGGCCCCCATAGATCATACTTACCAAGACCTCATTGTTGGCATTTGCTGAGGCTCGTTGGACCTGGTTCTAGACTTGATTGTTTTGCTCATTAGCACTTTCGTGAGTTGGTGCCTCCTTGACGAATTCCTTTAGGTGGTCCCTTCGTATCAGGTCTTCAATGGCATTTTTTAAAGCCTAACACTTGTTGGTGTTATGCCCAATGTCCCAATGGTATCAGCAATATTTTTGCCAATCTCTTCTACCTAGAACCCCCCTCATCCTTTTTGGGGTGGGCAATCGTTTTGCCTCACAGGAGACTTCATAGATGTGAGCTATGTCTCGCATGACGGGGGTATATTATGCATACCGTGGGAAGGCCTGCCTATCCCTACAGTTATCTGTTCTTTGTCTCTTTTGGGACCTGTTGCGATCCCTATCATTACGATCTTGGCCACCATGCTTGTTTGATGGGCGATCTTATTGCCTATTTGGGGCTCCCCGTATCGAGCTTCTGGCCAATGTTGCCAACAAGTATTCTACTCGCTAGTGTTTTGCAGCCGTTTGGTAAAACTTGGCCAGGCTCACATGATCTTCACTCTGGAGCTCTTTCAATAGCTCTGTGTTCAACCTGATGCCTACAATCAGCCAAGTTTGAATGGACTCTTTGGGCACATCTGCAACCTTTGCTTGCTCATTCTAGAACCTTGTTAAATACGAGGTTAGTGTTTTGTCTCTCTCTTGACAGATGTTGCTCAAGTAGCTGAGCGGCGTTGCAAACTGTCTCCTCGCTTGAAACTATAGCAAGTATAGCAAGGAGAATTGTTGCTAGGAATTAATGGAGTTCGCCTTGAGTCTCTTGTACCACCTCTTGGCATCTTCTACCAATGTGAATGTGAAGCAGCAACATTTTGCTAGATCACAAACCTAGTGCAGCTCCATCAGGTCATTGAAATTGTCAAGGTGGTCTCTGCGGTCTCCTCTCTCGTCGAACTTACTCTCTGGCACCCTAAATTCTAGTGGAAGTGGGGCTTGGCAAACCTCCTCCATGAAGGGGGAACTCACTATTTCTTCCACCGTACCTTTCTAGTGGGCCCTTAGACCCTCAAGCATTTTCTGCACATAATCCAAATCTTCATTGTAGTTGCCTTGGCTGGCTCTATTTAGCCTTACTTCAAGCAAGTGTGTTCGCAAGTTTGTGGCTTGCGAAGCCCCTCTATTATGCGCATTGATGTGCAAAGTTGAGTCATGATTGCTAGGTTGATAAGTGTTATCATGCTCATCGATGTGTTGCTCCCAACGTTGGCTATAACCGGAATGTCAGTCATTGCTAGACTAGCGCATGTGACTCGTCTCACGAGCTTTCAAGGATCGAGCTTGTTTTGGGCGTGGGTTAAATCTGATACGTTGACACTGGGGATACCGTCGAGTATCTCGGGGGTGACCGTTGCCTTTGCCTTCACCTAGTGGTTACTTCCCTGGCCGCCTCGTAGGGCTAGTTTGCCCTTAAGACTCATGCCCAAGAGCGGAGTGCAGTTTGTGATGTCAGAGGTATCAGTCGCCTCTCGACACCGATGAACCAGACTAGCCACCTGTTGGGGAGGCACTGGTGAAGCGTGGTTGGTTGAGGTTCTGGGCAGTTGGTTGCTAATATCCCAGCTCAGCCATGTTTTGTTGCACCACCTGTGCAACCATTGTTTTTTATCATCTCCACTAGTCGGCCGTTTTTGGGGTTCGACATCCCTACCCCCTGGTTATTCGTGACGTGCTAAGTTAGTGTCATAGGTGGTCGATGTCCACATTTTCGTGATGGGTTATTCATGACGTGCTGAGCTTTAGTTTTACATAACATGTATTGCACCTCCTGATGGGTGATTTCCACATTTTCGTGGTTTCCGGTGGTGGTCTTGATCTAGTACAAACCATTGTGAGCCTAGATTGAGTAGGTTGTTATGGCTATTCGCCAGAATTTCTGAAATGTTGGCGGAGGCCCTCTTTTTAGCGCCAAAATGTTGATACAAAAATTTGCACCAACTAGAGAGATCCAATTGACCTTGGTAGAATCGGAACGGATGTGGGCGTGATTACGGATAATCAACAAGGGATGAATAATAAATGCAATAGAGTAAGTGACAATGAGATTTTTAAAGTGGTTTGACAAGGTAAACTCTTGTTCCTACGTCCACTGTTCTTGTATTTGCTGTGAGAGCTTACAATAGGAGTTCAATGGAAAATTTCTAACCTCTTTTTCATTAGTTGAGGGGGTTTATATACAATGTTTGTACAAAGAAAATAGCGAAAATAAATGGATTACAATTGATTTGAAATGCAACTCTGATATTCTCGCGATTGGGCGTTATGATTGTGCAGAGATGGTTGTTAATCTGATCTTTTCCGTAATATTTGAGATCTGAAGTTATCTGAGAATCGATTGAATGATCATTCGGACTGTTTACGACTAGCTTGTATTGGGTCGAGCTATATGCCGACAAGTTTATGCTAGGTCAGACAACCGGTAGAGTCGGACTGATTCTGGGCCAAGCTAATACCTCGCAACTCACCGAGCTTGGTGGAAAAATCACACACAACACTCTCTTTACTTCATTATTAGGGTTTGAAACTCTTGGTTATCATTCTGCCTCAATTTGCAATCATGGCTCCTGATTTTTTAATGCTTTCACACACAGAATTCACCCTCTCTAGCATATATCTCATCTTTTATTGACTAGACATTATATATTTAATGTTTTCACAAATTAGATGCTCACTTCTACTATTATGCCATTTACAAATGTTCAACAAATATTCATAAATGTCTTCCCAGAATATAACGAGTATTGCTGATTAATATATATATATATATATATCCCTCTACAATTAATTAGACCATTTTTTTTAAGATACTGTAACACAAATTTTTCATATAAGTTTTTTAGTTCCTAATGTAATGGATATAAGAAAGAAGTCGGAGAAAATTATTTTTCTGTTTACTCAACGTCCAAATCGCTGAATCATATTGAATGAATATAGTTTGTTTACGTCATGATTTTCGCAAACTAACTATGCCTCGAAGAAGAGAGCTATCTATATTGGAGTTTCTTTGACAGACTTGGAGGTTACGAGGAGGAAACACATATTTAGACAAGATATAATATTTTTTTTAAGCTTAATATATATAAAAGGAATTAACTTAAAAAAAAAAAAAATCTAATAGATACATAGATGTTGTGTTATTGATCTACATCTACAGAAATAAAATGTACAGATAAAGTGAGGCAGATAGTTGAAAAGTCAAGCAAATATGAAACACTGCATATGGTTTCATATGATGAAAGCAATTGCTTCAAGTCATCAAGTATTTGTCAGTCATCAAGTATATTTTCACATAGTTCATCACCACTTTTCTGCAACCTTTTCTTTCTTTTATATATATATATATATTAAATCTTTGCATTTTAATTTTAGAAGTTCTGTTCTACACTGTGCATATATACATTTGAAATGACGTTGTGGGTTAATGATAGTAGCATCAAAAAGGAATTGAACACATGCAACCAATTAATGTAAATAAATTATGCAAAAGAAATCTAGAGATTTGTCACGAGTATGAGGTTTTTTGTATTTAATTATTCCATGTGCATCATGTCTAATGTATTAAAAATATATATCTAATTAGCCTTCACCTTTATACTACCAACCGACACCACTACAAGCTTATTATCTTATTCATCTACAAACGTTATCCACCCAATTTCAATCGTTCGACTGCTCTTACTTGTAATATTTAGGAATCATATCAAGTTGAGTTCTATAGAGAGAGACATTTACATGCCATGAGCTATATCTATTATAAGAACATAATAGTGGTTAACATTACAGAAGGAGATTGTATAACGGAATCAAACATCAAAATTAATACAATATAAATAAAATTATACAATACAAAAGAGACAAGTATTTGACGTGGTTTGACATGACCTATCTCGTCATTCTACCACTAGCTAGTAATGTTAACGCAGATTTATTCTTGGTGTTTAACCAACCCGTTTATATCTCATATCTTTTGTTGTTCATCCCTTTCTCAAAACCTGCAATTAGTACTTTCATCATCCTCCTATTTATGGGTAATAATATAATATAAGAAATTTTATATTTAATAAACTTTAATACGCTTATTTCTATTTTAAATAGTATTTTTATTTTCATCTACAATTCAATAAAACCAACTCATTTCATAACCAACTAAAAGTAATATTACACTAACAACTATTTCTCACAAGCTTTCTCTCATAACTCTGACGTAACAGTTCATAATTGGTTAGCTTATAATTAATTAGTGAGACCCATGTGAGACCCGTTGTAAATTGATCAATTATGAACTGCCATGTTAGGATTATGAGAAAAAGTTTATGAGAGAATGTTATTGATGTATTTGGTAATTATTTGAATAATCATAAAATAACTGCCAAATACATGAGAATGAGTGTTGGTGTCAATTCAAAAATCAAAGCTTAGGCAAGTCAATTTCAGGAATGATAGAACAAAATAAATGTAATTTGACATTGGTTAGAGCGTGATAGCCTTGTGGCTTTGGAACCCTCACCCTCATCATAGATTTACAGAATTTTCATTTTCTTCCTTTTAAATTTTCGAAACAAAAAGCAAAGACAATAGGAGCCAGCCGTTGGGAATATTCCCACCACCACTTTAAAATTTTTGTCTTGTTTTACAACCAAAGCCTTAAAGCCTTAAAAGATCACACACATATAAATAAATAAATAAAAATTAATAATAAAAATAAAAAGGACCCCATTCAATTTAATTATTCACCAACTCAAAAGAACATTCTCCAAAGCATGAGATTCAAAGCAAAAGATTGAAAGTGAACCTTTCCTTTTACACAATCCGTTAGTATCTATATCTCTCTCTTTTCTACTTACTTCATCATTGAGAGAATTTGGTACATTTTTTATAATGAAATTATATATAAAAAAAAATTATGTGAAAAGGAGTTGGATAGAAAGCAAATTAGGGATTTGAAAAATATTTGCTTAATATATATATATATATATATAATATATTATTATTATATATATATATATATATATATATATATATATATATATAGAACAATAGAGACAATACGAAACCAATATAACACGCAAACACACAATCACAAACAGTAAAACAAAAGAAGAGATTACGTGATTTACCTTAGTTCACCTATTACAATCTACATCTAGCAAGTCAATATTATTTCAATACTTTTCACCTCACTAGTTTACAATAAAGTAATTTGTTCAATAATGTTATACACCTTACAGTGGGACCCTCTATGCGTATGCGTATGGTGGAAAAGTAACCCGCCCGGTCCGCCCTGCCGCCCCGGCGGTTTACATGCTTTGGCGGGCTGGGCTAACCCGCCCGCCAACAAAGGCGGCCGGGTTAGGCCCGCCAATTTAGGAGAGTGGCTGGCCCAACCGGCCCGCCAGCCCTAACCCGCCGGTTAGGCACGGTCCGGGCCGGTTACCCATTTTCTTTTTTTTTTGTGTTTTTTTATTTTTTTGTTTTTTTAATTTAACTTTTCAAATAAATAATTATAATATAATTGTTTTTAGTTACTTTTCAAATATCAATAATTCAATTCAATTCAATTTTTTTTTTTTTTTGTTAACATTTCAAATATTAATTCAATTTTAATACAATAAAATTGTAATATAAGAAAATTGACTATTCATTTATCAAAAATAAAATAAGAAATTACAACAATATTGCCTCGTTAAAAACCTCACCAAAAAACCCAATGGAGAAAAACTTGGTAAAGAAAAAGAGTGCAATATTGACATTTATTTACAAATTACATTTTAACAAACTAAATGGGGGGTGGTTCACTAGGACCTCCCTCATCTGTATCATCTATATTACAAAATTGAAAGTATTCTACTAAAGCATTGTCGATAACTCGTATTGACGGATGGCGTGATCGTTCCCAATCTCGAAGAACTGTGAGGACTTCAATCATTTTGGAGAAGTTTAGTCCTCCTTTTCATTTAAATCCTTCCACTTCACTAAATGTTTGTTCGGAGGAGACGGTTGAGACAGAACAGCAAAACATCTAAGCAAGTCTTGATAATACCGAAAAAATACATTTTCTGGCTCTCCAATACTCTAAGAGATCAAATTGACCTGTTGAAAACATTCGGGGGTTGCCAAATACTGTTGAAGTTCATTACTCTGCACTCCATGGAGGACAGCATATTAGTTTTTGTTGTTGTTGGTGGTGGTGCTTCTGAAGAGGAGGCTGTGCTTCGGACTCGGGTCCTCTTCGGCCTATTCAGTGCATTCCAAGAGAATAATGTCTTCATTGTTTCTTCTGCTACAACTTCCTCGGGATATTCGCCTCTTTGCGACTGCGGTTCCATAACCTGTTTTCAATTGAAATATACTTCGAAAAGACTATTTTTTACCTCTCCTATTTGATTGACTATGATTCGTTTTGTAAATTTCACTTAAATTGTCAAGACCATTTTCTAAACGTGCTAATTTAATTCTAGGATCAAATATAGCACCTAAACAATAAAGAAAAGAACGGGTTTCCAATATTTCAA
This sequence comes from Pistacia vera, assembly GCF_008641045.1. NCBI lineage: Eukaryota > Viridiplantae > Streptophyta > Magnoliopsida > Sapindales > Anacardiaceae > Pistacia > Pistacia vera. The sequence continues at coordinate 390,788 of NW_022196364.1, read as the reverse complement.
AAAAAAATTTCCATTGCCTTTATTGGTGCATGTAAAATTCATTGTCTTTGTTTTTGTAATACTCGGAAATTTTTATAATTGCATGTATTACCAAGGACTAGTAGGATAATACACACCAGAAAGTTGTAAAGTGGCTTGGTAAAAATTTGAGAAAAGAATAAATACTTTAGCTATCTTCCAACATTTTCTACCAAATGATGAGGACCTCTATTATTTGCTACAAAATAACTAATTATATTTCATAAGGTAAACAGAATCAAACATTAATAAGTACTATTCCATCTAATAGGCATATCTAATGCAAAAGTTCTAGGAGACATATTTATTTTATACAAGCTTCTTGAAATTCAGCATTTCTTTTATTCTACCAGTAATCTAAGCTAAAGATTCCCTAATTCTATCAATATTTTGTTAATTGTTTTCATACCACTTTCTCACATTAAATTAATAACATGATGCACAACGTTGGTGAAAAAACTTCAAATTATTATATAAGATATTATTTTGAAATTCATAGCTTTACTATTAGAACTTGCATTATATAAAGTTAAACTTATCACTTTATCATAATATCATAATCTCTAAAACTTCAATATTTTTTATAGATTTCTAAACCACTAATCCACATCCATTAATCTAATCCTAATAAAGATTTATTTAATTTATTCATTATCAAAATAATGACTAGTCACCACAAATATAATCTTGTTTAGCTCTACCACTCCAAATATCAGCAGTAAAGCCACATAATATGACAAGTATGAAATTTATTTTTTAATTCTAATTTCATTTTTTAAACATTTATTAAATCATTTCTAGTTGCATTTTTAGAATAACTTTTAAATCCTGGAAAAAATGAATTTTGAACAAATCTTTCAAAATATTTATCTTCTGCCATATTAAAGGTTGATCATGCAGCAATATATAAAGCTAACTGTTCCCTATATACTCAGAATTAAACCCAAAGTAGTACCCATATTAGTTATTTGAGTTTGATTGCTTTCTCTATTTCCATGTGATTAATATGTTATTAGCATGCCTTTTTAAAGTACTAGTACCATTACCTGAATCAGCTTTATAAACATTTGCACAATATTTGCATCTTGCTTTCTTGACTTGAACGCCATTTCTGTCTCGTAAACTTGTCGAAATGCGCCCAAACGTCTGATGGTGGTCTGTTTTCGCTTTCGACGGCAGTTGATGATCCCGCCTCAGCTTGAATGAAGTTGGACGAGGACGACGAGTGAGACCGACTTCTAGAACCACCGGACGCTGTGTGGAATCGACGGCATATTTGAGGTGTATCAGATTCTGAGACTGGATTGGGACAGCGGGACTATTTGAATCTCCTGCATTCATATTAAATCAGCGGACTGACTAGGATATAGTTTTCTTCCTATTAAAATTGATGGAGAGAAATATCTATCCATTGTAGACTTGTAGTTGAAAAAAAAAAAATGATGTAGAAGAAATAAAAATTAAAGAAAGAGATTGGAATATGGAAATTGAAATATGAATTGAAAATTGCAAAACCTAATAAAAATTAAATAAGAGCAATTGATAACAAAAATATTAAGAGAATAAATGAATAATTGAGACTTGAGAGTTGAGAGAATAGAGATTAGAATAGAGAATTGAGAAATGAGAGAATTTGATTGTGAGAAAAATATGAGAGTTTAGGGCCAATTTATAGAAAAAAATAGGGAAAGAAAATGACGAAAAGACCCCTCCAACGCTATAAAACGCTATATTTCAAGGGTAAAAGTGTAATTGAAAAAAATAAAAGATTTACAATTTTTTTTTTTTTTTTGGGCCAACCCGGCGGGTTGGCCGTTGGCAACAGCCAACCCGCCAGCAACCCCCCGGGTTGCGGGCCTCTTGCAAAGAGGACAAATTAGCAACCCGTGGGCCGCCGGGTTACCATTGTGCAACACGGCCCGCCCGGGGGTTGCTGGCGGGTTGGGCTCAACCCGGCCCGCCCGGGGGTTGCTGGCGGGTTGGGCTCAACCCGGCCCGCCATTAAGGCGGGCCGGTTTGAGCCCTCTTTTTTACGGGCCGGGTTAGGTTTGGCCCGCCTAACCCGGCCAATTTTTTCCACCTCTACGTATGTTCGACCCAATAATATTGAAATAGTCGACACACACACACACACACACACACACACACATATATATATATATATAGCTATTGAAGGTGTAAAATATTTAACTTTCAATTTTTTTTCCTTAAAAAAGTTATCTTTATAATATATATTAAATTTTGAAGAGGGAAAAGAAAGAACATACTTTTGGAGTTTATATCAAAAGGAGAACATTTTAAGTGCAATAGGTATTATTCTTTGCTTAAATTTTAAGGATTTTGTTCTATTATATATTGAAACTAGAGTAAAGAAAGAAAAAGATGCATATATAAAAATTCTCAAGTGTCGATTATTTGCATTTTAAGAAACATAGATAATAAATATAAAAAGAAAAAATTTTCAATTTTCAAAATTCTCTAAAAAATTTTGTCTTTTAATATTAACTTGTAGCAGTTAACCGTCAACTATTGCTGATAAATGAAATTGTTATTATAAAGATATTCAAACGTGCGAAAGTTTCTTGTTTGAATTAAAATGAAATTTAGAGTTTCTTGTCATTCCAAAGTTCGTTATATGTTGACCAATTTCTTGGGGTTTGGAATTTGATGTTAAATGTTTAGAAAAGGGGACCATCAGAGAATAAACTTCAAACTTCTTTTAACGTTTCGATCCACTTGTTTTGATAGTTGCATTAAGGAGGGTTCAATTCGGACCGCCTAAAAGGCGGGTTGGGTTGAAACCGACCCTCATGTACCCTGCCGGGCGGGCTGGGTTTTAATATGGCAACCCGACGACCCGGCGGGTTGGATGAAAAAATTTAAAAAAAAATAATAATAATTTCTTTTTTGCAAATACACCTTTTACCCTTGAAATATATTTGCAAATACCCCTTTTACCCTTGAAATATAGTTGTTTTATAGCAGTTGGAGAGGTCTTTTTGGTCTTTTTCTTTTCCCATTGTTTTTTTCTATAAATAGGCCCTAAGCTCTCATATTTTCTCACATCCCAAATTCTCTCATTCTTTCATTTTCTCTAATCTCTATTTAAATCTCTCAATTATTCTCTTTGTTGTCATTTGTCAATTTGCTCTCATTTTAATTTTTATTAGCTTTTGCAATTTTCAATTCATATTTCTGAATTCCAATTTTCCTTTTTTAATTTTTAATTTTTTCTATAGCAATTTTTTTGTTTTTTTTAACTACAATGGATAGATATTTCCATCCCATTGATTTTGATGATGAAGGAAACTATCATAGTCCCCCTGAATTTATTAACATAAATGCAGTAGATTCAAATAGTCTCGCTTTCCCAATCTCAGAATCCGATACACCTCATAATATTCCCTGATTCCTCCCCATGCTGCTACAGCTCCCAGTGGTTCTAGAAGTTGTCCTCATAATCTTCGTCCTCGTCCAACTTCATCTCAAGCAGAAGCGGGTTCATCAACTACTGTCGAAATTGATGACAGGCACACATCAGACGTTTGGGTGCATTTCGATAAGTTTTACGAGACAGAAAATAAAGTTCAAGTGAAGAAAGCAAGATGCAAGTATTGTGGAAATATATATTTATAAAGCTGATTCAGGTATCGGTACTAGTACTTTAAAAAAGCATGCTAATAAACATATTACTCAACATGGAAATAGAGAAACCAATCAAACTCAAATAACTAATATGGGTACTACTTGGCGTTATAATTCTTATGTATATAGGGAACAATTAGCTTTATATATTACTGCAACTGATCAACCTATTAATATGGCTAAAGATAAATATTTTGAAAGATTTATTAAAAATTAATTTTTTCCAAGATTTAAAAGTTATTCTAAAACTGCAACTAGAAATGATTTAATAAAATTGTTTAGGAAAATGAAATTAGAATTAAAAAATAAAATATATACTTGTCATGTTAGTGTGACTCTAACCGCCGATATTTGGAGTGGTAGAGCTAAACAAGATTATATTTGTGTGACTAGTCATTATTTTGATAACGAATGTAAATTAAATAAATCTTTATTGGGATTTAGATTAATGGATGTGGATCATAGTGGTTAACAAATTTATAATAAAATTTTTGAAGTTTTAGAAGATTATAATGTTATTAATAAAGTGATAAGTTTAACTTTAGATAATGTAAGTTTTAATAGTACAGCTATAGATTTTGTTAAAAGTAATTATCCTTTTTATGACAATTTGAAGTTTTTTCACTAATGCTGTGCATGTCACATTATTAATTTAATTGTGAAAACTGGTATAAAAATAATTAGAGATAATATTGATAGAATTAGGGATTCTTTACCTTGGATTACTAGTAGTGATAAAAGAAATGCTCAATTTCAAGATGCTTGTATAAAATCAAATATGTCTCCTAGAACTTTTGCATTAGACATGCCTGTTAGATGGAATAGTACTTATTTAATGCTTGATTCATGTTTAGCTTATGCAAATTTAATTAGTTATTTTGTAGCAAATAACAGAGGTCCTCATTATTTGGTAGAAAATGATTGGTATATAGCTAAAAAATTTTATTCTTTTCTCAAATTTTTTTACCAATCCACTTTACAACTTTCTGGTGTGTATTATCCTACTAGTCCATTGGTGGACCAATAAAGGCAATGGAATTTTTTTTTTAAAATATTGGAAACCCATTCCTTTTCTTTATTGTTTAGCTGTTATATTTGATCCCAGAATTAAAGTAGCAGGTTTAGAAAATGGTTTAGACACATTAACTGAAAATTTACAAAACGAAGCATATGTCAATCAACTAGGAGAGGTAAGAGAGTGTCTTGCAGAGGTATATTTGCAATGTGAAAATAGGTATGGGAACCAGCAAATAGGCGAAATACCCGGGAAGTTGCATCAGAAGAAACAAATGAAGACTTCGACTCTTGGAGTGCACTTAATAGGTCGAAGAGGACCCCGAACCCGAAGCACAACCTCCTCTTCAGAAGCACCAACAACGAATGTACTATCCTCCATGTAGTCACAGAGTAATGAACTTCACCAATATTTGGGAACCCCCGAAGTGTCACTAGTAGATATATAACAAAGAGCCAACTTTGATGCCTTAGAATATTGGAAAACCAGAAAATGTATTTATTCAGTATTATCAAGACTTGCCTTGGATGTTTTCGCTGTTCCTGTCTCAACTGTCTTATCCAAACAAATATTTAGTGCAAGTGGAAGAATTTTAAATGAAAAGAGGACTAAACTTTCACAAAAAATGATTGAAGTCCTCACATGTCTTCGAGATTGGGAACGGTCGCGCCATCAAGGTCAATATGAGGTTGCCGACGATACTTTAATAGAATCATTTCAATTTTGTAATATAGATGATACGGATGAGGGAGGTCATAGTCAACCCCCAAATTAGTTGTTTTGTAAATTGTAACTTAGTAAATTAATTATCAATTATTGCACTCTTTTTTCCTTACCAAGTTTTTGTCCCATTGGGTTTTTCTTGGTAAGGTTTTTAACGAGGCAATAATTGTTGTAATTTCTTACTTTATTTTTTGATAAATGAATAAATCTAATTTTTCTTATATTACAATTTTATTGTATTAAAATTGAATTAATATTTGAAATGTTAACGAAAAAAAAAAAATTAATTTAATTAAATTATTGATATTTGAAAAGTTAACTAAAAACAATTACACAAAAGAAAAAAAAAATGTGGGCTAACCCGGCCCGACCCGCATCATAACCTGTCGGGTTAGGGTTGGCCGGTCGGGCTGGGCCAGCCTTTCTGGCCAAGAGGTGGGTCGGGTTCTATAACCCGCTGCGGACAGGGTCGGGCGGGTTATTTTTCCACCACTAGATAGTTGTTTAATTAACTAGGATGAAAAAAAAAAAATAAATAGTTGGGGAATATTGCTTTATTATGATCTCTTTATTTTTATTTTCTTGGAGTTTAGTGCTTTGTAATCTCCATGCAAAAACAGAATGGCCATCCAGCTGAAAGATAAAAGTGACTAATAAAGCATACCACTTTAGAGAGAAGACAGTCATACTGTTTCATCATTCAACTCTCACTTTCTTTTAAAGATCGATGCAATTACCAAACCATCTTTTTTTTATCACCTAATTAAATTCTTGTTTGACCAATTAGCCAATCTCTTATTCTTTTAATTAAACCATAAAGTATGATGAATATATTACTTAATATTCATACTATATATATTGTATGTTGAATTTAAATAATGGTTGAGGTATTAAGTTGATAATTGTTGATGCAAAAAAATGTATCAACGTGAGTGATCCGATTGACTGTAACGGAATCAGAACGGATGTACGCGTGATTAATTAAAATCAGCTTAGAATGTAGAATAAGCCAAAAGAAAATAAAAGTGACACAAAAAGGTTTTTAAAGTTGTTCGGTGAGCTATTCCTCAAACCCACTTCCACTGTTTTTATTGCTTCTTTTTGATTGATTACAGAGTACAAGCTTTTTTCCTAAAAAAATATTATCCAGCCTCCTATAATGTTTTTTAGGGGTATTTATACAAGAATTTCTACAAAAGTAAGTGAGATAAATCTAGGATAATGATCATGTTTGGTGTATCTTTTTACGAGCTTTAGATCGCAGCGAGCTTTATACTATACGAGCTATCAACATCTTCGAGCTTATAGTAAATTCATGCACAACAATAATAAAAGACAATTCGCGGTATATTATATAGGTTGTGTACTCATTCTTATGAAATTAAACTGAATCTATAGCAGTAATTACTTCACTTGAAAATTTTTGTATAGACATTTCTTTCATTTCTCAAGAGTGAAGTAATTAATACAAAACTCACGATGAGCATACACCTTCAGCCTCCTTATATCTACCCGATAGGGGTACGATGTGGTTGGGCACACTGATTTCATTGCTTTGTAATACAATTTTCCTACAGTGCAGCCTTGTCGGAAAATGTTAATGTTATATGCTCAGTGACACTTCATAATATTGGTGTTTGTGACATGTTCCGATGACATTAGGTCCTATTGAAACAGGCGCTGTTGGTAAAGTACAATTTTTTTACGGTGATCAGTACTTAAAAATTCTTACATATACATATACATATATAAATGCACATGTATATGTGAAGTTAATTAACTTGTGTTAACTAATTTGAAGATTTATATTTTCTGATGGTTCAAACATAGATATGTAAAAATTAATTAAATTACATCTACACCTAAAATATTTATATATACATATTAAGGTTGACTACTTTTACGAAATTATAGATTTGGATTCGTATTTTCTTTCTGTATGTACACATTTATATGAGAGAATGACTAATATATATATATAATGTCAACTAAGCATATCTTATCACCCATAAGCAAAAATCAACTGTTCATAAAGGGTAGTTAGCTTGTATCTCATTTTAAGTCAGTAATTTTAATTAAGATTTGAAGATTCTGATCTCTCTCTCTCTCTACAATTGTGTGATCCCATAAAGACAAAGAGAACAAACGCATGAACTGCCTTTCTCTCTCTCTCTCTTCTCTAAATTCTATTTGCTTTCAGGTCCCCCCACTCCATCCCTCCAACATTCTTTTTAATACACACACACACAACCAAAAAAAAAAAAAAAACAAATTGTCATTATAAAAGAAGCAGATATCTTACTGTGCAAGACCTAAATACAGCAATACTTTCTATAGTTCTCTCGTTCTCTTCTTGACAGGTATCATAACACAAACTTATCAATTTTTCTTTATTATATTTAAATTAGCATATTCATATTGAGCAATTTTTGATTCCCTAATGGTAATTAATGACCCACCATTTGATAAAGAAAAGAAAAAAAAAAAATCTAAAGCAGGTGAGCTCAGTACTTTGTCTGATACATATCCATCCATGGGGTAAACCTCTCTACAACTTAGAAAATGAGTAAAATTTTGGTTTTAGTGCTGCTTTGGCTTCCTGCAAAACCCTGCAAATGCCAGAAGTTTTTTCATATTTATAGATAATGCTTTTTCCCACTGTTTAGTCACATGAGCAGAGACAGCTTAATTTATCTAATGTTTTTCTGAAATACTAGTGTCTGCAAACCTTTGCATTGATGTTGCATTAAAAATGAAAAGTTTTGTCTAAATTTCATCTTGCAGAGAACTCTACATCTGCAAAATTTTAAAGTCTGGTTGATGAGGATTCTGGATTCACCAAAGTTGTAACCAATGGTACATTTCTGTATTGGAGAAATTGCTTTTTTCAGTGCGTATTGGCGTTGTGATGTTTGTTTTTTGCTGGATGGGGCTGACATTGATCAGGTTTGTTCATTCCAGGCAAGAGCCATTACTTCAATACAAGATTTGTTTGTTTAAAGGTTGAAGTTTCACCGTGCAACATAAATCTGAGTGCCCTTTTGCCCCATCAAAGCCGATCTTTGTAGATTGCCCAAATCTAGAGCAGGTCTTGCAGCCAAATGTGAAGGCCCTAACCATTATAATATCCACAAAAAAAAAAAAAAAAAAAATAAAAAAAAATAAAAAAAAATAAAATTTTGGGCATATAAATGAAGTGATATGCTCTTCCGTGAACAAGTTGTATCATATTATCCATACCTTTATTTAACAATTTCATGAAGATCACATCATATGTACACCTATTCAACATCAACAAGAAAAAGTGTCCTAATACATAAAGGAAATGAAAAATGAAACATAATTCATAGATCAATTAAACCCCTTGCTTAAAACAATTAGATATTTTTTCAAGATTGGTACTAATTCATGATCTAATATGTACAAAATGAAAGCCTCATTCTAGATTTTTTGAGAATTTTTATGAAAGCATCCAATAGAATCATAAAGAGTTTTAAGTGAAACAAACATAATCATATGAGATATGGATATTCATTCAAAACAGACAATAAAAATGAATATACATGTGTGGAAATTTTAATCGGGCAAGCATACAGATGATATTCTTCATATTCTTCCTCAGAGATTTTCTAGACCAAAGACATTTTTTCACATTTTCCACAAGCATGAGATGCAAGGCCATTGCTGTTTCAGTGCACAAACTCAATAGTGCTCTAGTGGTCCATCTTTCTGCATTAGGATTTTCATCTATGACAAATAGTAAAATGGATTCTCCGCTAGAATAGAATCAATAGGTACATAAAAGCAAAGAACCTAACAATTGCACTGTGAGTATTGAATGTTATTTTAGACCAAGAATAGACCACCAACCCATAATAGTTTTCATCATCTTGTTGGATCATATACCATTGGTCATTTGTCACATAAAAAGGAACTTGATCGCCATCTAATTGACTAAAATTTCTCTAAATCTTGGTGTAAGGTATTGAGGCTATCCTCATCACAAATTGGATGAAATATATGTTCTATAGGAAACGTATTAGAACTTTACCCTTTTTGAATAAAATGGGTATAAACTTGACATATCTGGAAGAAAATTTACAAGAAGGGTACAAATATATATTTTTCATAATTGTGTTTACAGAAACATATTAAGGCAAAACCTTTTGTTTTTTTATAAGAAAGAGAAGTTTGTCAATTACGGTGCTATTCTAGTTAACATGTAACATGTAACCCCAGGAACAAACCTCACTTCTTAAGGATCATTTCTCTGAACTCATTATTTGACTTTGGCTTCTCATCTTCCACTTCCCTTGCTTTTGAATTTGTCAAGGGGACACCAAGTGGTCCGACGTCCCTTGCCATTGCAAATGTGTTCCTCCCTTTTAGCTGAATGTTATCACTACTTTTATGAGCAGCACAGTGTGGCGCTTTAGACTCCCTGAAACTCTGATTACTACTTTGCACTGCCATTTAACCCAAAGGAGTAAGAAACTAAAATGTAGAAGTGGGAAACACAAACATGCAAACGTCTATAGACTGCATTGGACACAAACAAACACACACAAGTAATAATAAACATAAAACATAATTCCACATAGCCTACCATGTTCTCCAGAGGCCCCATGACTAGCAGAATCCTTTCTCTTTTGCTTCGAATTTGATCTTGTAATGCTTATCTTTGTAAAACCCCTCCCTAGTCGGGTATTTCCTAAGTATCCCTTGGCCATTGAGAACCTAGAAAACGCACGCCTAGGAAATAAGTTTATTTTAAAATCCTATTTAAAGAATAAACTTGTAGTTTAAAAATATATATATTTTTATTTTAATTTAATTTCTAAACTATAATAAGTTCATTGTAAAAGTCAAAAATATAGTTTCCTTTCTTGGAGTACATTATGAAATCCATAGTAGTACTTACGAGAACATACACACTTTTACAAAATTTACTAGCAATTTGATTTCCTCTATTAACACAAACATATATACTCCATAATAACATGGAATATGTACTACATTAAGACATAAACATAATACTACACTAAATACTAACAAAACAATTCAATAGTCTAATTAAAACATCCCTTCATGCTCATAGCGTCCCTCGGAATCCTCTCCCAGCTTCATGCCTTAATCTTTACCTGCAAAACATTTTAAAACATTTCGTGGGGTGAGCGTTAATCGCTCAGTAAGGAATATGACCATTCTAAAACTATTAGGTTGATTATACAAGTATATACTTAGGACCTTACATACCTACAAAACATGACCTTCATTCTTTGACATAACAAGTTCATAAAACATATCATACACTTTGGACTTTCTCATAAACATAAGACATAACATAACCATACATAATATAAACATAGAACATATATGACTTAGAAATACAGGAATTTCAGTAGTAAGATTATTCAGGGTTTATTAGAATTAGAAACAAATGGGAATTTAAGCCAAGTGGATGCCTGTAGTTCATCACTTTTCAAGAAATTGTTTCCTATATTCCAATTCGAATTGATTTTTGGCTAAAACATAAAAGTTTTAGGTATATTTCTCTACTTTTTAACACTTCAAGAATCAACTCAATCAGACTCTATAACTTTAGTTATGACCGATTAGGGAAGCATGTACAGATTAAGTCCTAAAAGCCAAATCCGAATTCTATTCATTAACCATGTCACCTTCATTTGCACATTCACATCATTTGCCATGTCATTCTAGGTATAAAAGGCCATAAAAACCTCCCGTTTTACAGAACCAAAAAGTGCCAAACATTGTCCAACTACAAATCTTTAATTGGCATAATCATCCTCATAGCAACGCATACACCAATCAACACACCCATTTAAACAATCCATAACCAAAACATAGCATCACACTCATATCAACAAAATAAATGTAAGTTCCATAAACCCTAGGTGTTATCAATTGTAGTCATAAGGGAGATTTTTTCCTTACCTTAGTATTCAAAGCACAAAGACACTCCTCCTTAGCTCAAGGTTCACTCTTTCTACCTTATACACATAACCACTTATGAATTTCTCTTTTAACTAAGATTAGAACAAATGGGTTTTGAAACCCACCTTAAACTCTGAAATTGAAGTTCTATAAGTGTGATGGTGATCTCCTTTGAAAATCAACTTGAAATCCTATGAAAATTTGAGAAAAATGCTTGGATTAGTGGCTTTTATGGTAGATTTGAGAGATGAAGAAGAAGATGATATGTTGGGGTGTACAAGGCCGACTACTCTCTCTTTAAACCTTGTAAAAATTTATTCCATTGTTGCTCTAATGTGATTGGTCAATAAAAGTTAGATATAAGGGTCATTTGGCATAAATTTTTCATATAAGTGCGTTTTGGTAATTTCCACCACAACATAAAGATTAGCACTCATTTAATACCATTTGACTTCTTTAAAACACTTAACAATTAAGCAATCTCATTAGGTAAATGACTAACCTACTCTTAGTGCACTTTTAGGAAACTTATTTCATATGGATTTGTATGAAAGACCATTATACCCTTGGTTACCGTTTACGCCATTTAACCATATCTATCAACTTTATGACCATTCTACCCTCATTTCTCTTCAATGACATCACCCCTTACATTTATAATGGCCACATCTCGAAATACATGTAAATGGACCATTTACTCATATTAACATAAATAAATGTAAGTTCCATAAACCCTAGGTGTTATCAATTGTAGTCATAAGGGAGATTTTTTCCTTACCTTAGTATTCAAAACAAAGACACTCCACCTTAGCTCCAAAGGTTCACCCTTTCTACCTTATACATAACCATATGAATTCTCTTTTAACTAAAAGATTAGAACAACTAGGGTTTTGAAACTCACCTTAAACTCCTGAAATTGAAGTTCTTTAAGTGTGGATGGTGACTCCTTTGAAAATCAACTTGAAATCCTATGAAAATTAAGAATAAAATGCTTAGATTAGTGGCTTTTATGTGGATTTGAGAGATGAAGAAGAAGATGATATGTTTGGGGTGTACAAGGCCGACTACTCTCTCTTTAAACCTTGTTAAAAATTTATCATTGTTGCTCTAATGTATTGGTCAATAAAAGTTAGATATAAGGGTCATTTGGCATAAATTTTCATATAAGTGCGTTTTGGTAATTTCCACCACAACTAAAGATTAGCACTCATTTAATGCCATTTGGCTTCTTTAAAACACTTAACAATTAAGCAATCCCATTAGGTAAATGACTAACCTACCCTTAGTGCACTTTTATGGAAACTTAATATGGATTTGTATGAAAAGACCATTAACCCTTGGTTACCGTTTACGCCCATTTAACCATATCTATCAACTTATGATCATTCTACCCTCATTTCTCTTCAATGACATCACCTACACTTTATAATGGCCACATCTCGAAATACATGTAAATGGACCATTTTACCCTTCCATTCAAAAAAGAAAATTACTTGAAAAGGTAAATTTCATACCTTAGGGCATCGAAATAATAACGCGGGGTTTACATCATCCCCCTTATAAGAATTTCGTCCTCGAAATTCAGTTGAAGAGGTTTGGATATCTTTCCTTTATACCTCGCAACTTCCCATGCGCTTCTTCTACATATGATTCCTCCACAGTATTTTAACAAGCGATACTTTCTTATTTCGGAGCTCTTTTATTCTTCTATCCAGAATCTGACTGGACGTTCTTCATAAATTAGTTCATCTCTTAACTCCACTTCATTTGCTTGTAATATATGCGAAGGATCACTAACATACTTTCGCAACAGGAAAACATGGAAACATTATGGATCCGGTCCATACTAGCTGGTAAGGCAAGTCTATAAGCTACTTTGCCCACTTTCTCTAATACCTCATATGACTAATTATCTAGGGGCAAGCTTCCCTTTTCTTCCACAACCTCATCCCTCTTATAAGGAGAGATTTTCACAAACACTTTGTCTCCTATTGGAACTCTATATCCTTTCTTTTCGGGTCTGCATAGCTCTTCTGTGTGTTGGGCCTGCTTCATTCTCTCTTGGATTAACTTTACATCTTCTATCATTTTTTGTATCATTTCTGGACCAAGAGCTTCAGCTAATGCATTCTTTTCTCCTATTTCATCCCATGTAACGGAGATCTACATTTTCTTCCATACAAAGCTTCATATGGTGCCATTTTAATGGTTGCTTGATAACATTGTTATAGCGAATTCAACAGAGGGAAAATGTCACACAATTCAACTTGTGATCAAAACAGCATGTCCGTAACATATCCTCCATTATTTGATTTGTTCTTTCTGTCTGTCCATCCGTCTGAGGATGATAGGCTGTGCTGAAATTAAGCCTAGTACCTAATGCCTTCTGCATGCTACTCCAGAATACTAACATAAATTTCACATCCCTGTTTGAGACAATACTCGGTACTCAGCTAATCTCACTATTTCTTTGACCTATAATCGGCCTAGCTGATTAGAGGAGATCTTGTCTGTAACTGGAATGAAATGAGCAGATTAGTCAATCTATCTACAACCACCCAAATGGCATTATAACCCCTTTGCACTCTAGGAAGACCTAAATGAAATCCATAGAAATATCTTCCCATTTCCAGGAAGGAATACTAAGGGGCTGCAACAATCCTGAAGGGCGCTGATGTTCTGCTTTAACCTGCTGGCACACCTGGCATCTGGTAACATACTCAGTTACATCTTTCTTTAACCCTGGCCACCAATAGCTCTTCCTCAAATCGTGATACATCTTTACACTCCCTGGATGAGCAGTGTACAGAGTACTAGGTGCTTCCTCTAAAATCTTCTTTCTTAATTCAATATCCTGAGGAACATACACTCTATCTCTGAATTTTAGGATTCCATTCACCCAATTGAATTCTGATTCTTTGCCATCTTTCAACTGCTGCTCAATTCCGTAATAAAACCCATCATCCGCTTGTTTTTTCTCTAATTTCCTCTAACAACTTAGACCGAACTTCAATTTTGGACAATTTCCCAATCTTCAACTCTATCCCCTCCTTCATTATCTCCTGTTGCAAGTGCTTCTGAAAAGTTAATTGAGCTAACGAGACTTTTCTGCTGAGGACATCTGCAACTACATTAGCTTTCCCTGGCTGATACATAATATCACATCATAGTCCTTCACCAGCTCAAGCCATTTTCTTGCCTCATATTCAATTCTTTCGGGTGAAAAAGTATTTGAGACTTTTGTGATCTGTGTAAATATTACATTTCACCCCAAGAGATAATGTCTCCAAATCTTCAAAGCAAAAACGACAGCTACTAATTCAAGATCATGAGTGGGATACCTCTTTTCATAGTCTTTCAGCTGACGAGAGGCATAAGCAATCACCTTGCCTTTTTGCATAATCTGCCCTTAAACCATTATGAGAAGCATCAGTATAAATATCATAATCTACTCCATCCTCTGGAAGGGTTAAAACAGGAGCAATAGTTAATCTTCTTTTCAATTCTTGGAAGCTCTTCTCACAGGCTTCAGTCCATCTAAACGAGGCTTTTTTTTTTTTTTCAGAGCTGTGAGTGGAGAAGCTAATTTAGCAAAGCCTTCCACAAATTTCCTGTAATATCCTGCTAAACCAAGAAAACTTCTAACTTCTTTTACAGTCTTTGGTCTTGGCCATTCAATCACTGCTTCAATCTTACTGGGGTCCATTGAAATACCCTTTTGTGAAACAACATGTCAAGAATGTTACTTGATCAACCAAAACTCACATTTGGAGAACTTAGCATATAACTTTTTCTCCCTTAGTATTTGTAACACAATATAATGCTCTTCATGGTCTTCCTTTGTTTTGGAATAGACCAGGATATCATCTATAAAAATTACTAGAAATTTATCCAAACATCATGGAAAATCCTATTCATCAAGTCTATGAACACCGCTGGTGCATTAGTCAATCCAAATGGCATCACTATAAATTCATAATCCCTATATCTGGTTCGAAATGCAGTCTTGGGAATATCCTTGTCAGCGACCCTCACTTGATGGTAGCCTGACCGAAGATCAATCTTAGAAAATACCAAGCTCCCTTTAATTGATCAAACAAGTCATCAATTCTTGGCAATGGATACTTGTTTTTCACTGTCACCTTATTGAGCTCCCTATAATCAATACACATTCTCATGGAACCATTTTTTTCTTGACAATAAAATGGAGCTCCGCATGGAGAATGACTGGGTCGAATGAAACCTTTATCTAACAACTCCTGAAGCTGCTTCTTTAACTCTTGTAACTCTGCTAGAGCCATTCTATACGGGGCTTTAGTATTGGTGCCGTACCAAGAGCTAATTCTATACAAAACTCCACTTCCCTTTCTGGAGAAGTCCTGGCAAATCTTCTGGAAATACATCTTCGAATTCTCGTATTATGGGTACATCCCGAAAACTAAAGTCTGGAAACTTTTCTTTATTCACCACATTAGCTAGTACCCTGTACAATCCTTCCTTATCATCTTCATTGCCTTCATTGCACTTATCATAAGTTGTGTAGATGACTTTCCCCAAAGGTGAAACTGTCTCCAGCATCTAAGTTAAACCTAGCCTTCTTCTTCGACAATCTATAGTACTCCATATTTGCTCAGGAAGTCCATTCCTAAAATCATATCAAAATCAGGCATATAAAAACAATCAAATCAACATAACTCATGCCCATCAATCACTACAGTTTCAATTAAAACTTATCAGCAAAATAATTCTCCCCATTAGGCATCTCAATTTTAACAGCATTGTAACGCCCGCTTGGGTGGTACGTTGTTATTGTTCCTCTTTTGCCCTAATCTAGTTGGCTTTTGTTGTTTGTCGAATGTTGCCCTGAAAATGGATGAAACAGAAGAAGTTCAGTCTGCCGTGCTTCGCCGGGGCGAAGAAGAAGCTTCGCCGCGGCGAAGATGTGTTGAAATCAAGGGGAACTCCCTGGACAGTTTCGCCGCGGCGACAGATGTTTCTTCGCCGCGGCGACGGGCCGAATAAAAGGTTGATTGAGTTTTAGATATTTTCTTCCTTAAGGACATTTTGACTTTTCTACCCCTAATTAGCAGGAAAAGTGGGGAATAATTGTAAGGATATTTCATGGAGAATAGGTTGAGATAGGGGTGAGTTTGTAAAGAATCAAAGGATATGGATGGAATTCCCAAATTAGAACAAGGGCAAAATGGGAATGAGGTGTTAATATTTCATTAAAAGGAATTAGAATCAAAGAACCCTTCATTTCTTCTTCTCAAAAACGTGACTCTTCATTCTTCCCTCTCACTACTTCTCTTTCTTTTGAACAGGTTTTCCAAGGGATTTTTGAAGGATTTTGGGTAGAAAAGCAACCTAAGGCTTCCTAAGGTAAGGATTTCTTCTTAAGTTGTGTGATTGGGAGTTTTAACCCATATTGAAGTTTAGGGTTTTCATTCTTTTGGCTAGATTTGAGGAGATATCAAGCTAAACCAAGTGAAAGGAAGAGTTTGTGAAGTCTCTCCTAACAAGTAAGTAAAACCCAACCCAAGTTGAGATTTTGAATTTTCTGATTAGGTTTTGATAGAAATGATGTATGTATGTGATGTGCATGTAATTAGCATGTATGAAGGATTAAATAGAGATTTCTATGCTTTGTGATTGTTTATACCTTGCAAATTTGAGAAATGGGTTGTTGGTTTGGCAAGGTAGTTGAGATGGAATTTAAGGGTATTATGTTCCCCTTTTTAGAAGTGTTTTCTATGGCAGGTTTTGTGACCTTGTGAAGGGTTTTTCCCCATTTTGGATGGTTAAGAAAAGTTTTAGAATCATGGTCTGATAGAGTTTTGTAGTGCACATGAGTTGTTTGATGAAATGCCATAGAGGTTTGAGTGTGAGAAATGAACCTTAATTCTTGCAACATTGCATGTTGGCATCTCATAAGTGCATTGGTGAAGATGAACCATCCATAGGCACTAGTTGTACATGGAAAAGTGATCTAAGAAAGTGTAAGGAAATGGGGTATGCAATTACCCTATGAGTAGAGAGCTTAGTGGGTAAAATTACTCTAAGAGTAGAGAGCATTGAAAAATGCTACAATAGAATGAATTAGAAGAGTTGTATAGTTGGGATGATGTTGTGATCATCACCCGACCGTTATGGGAATCGGATTGATGCTTGGTGATCATCCTCCGAATAGCCCTTAGAGTGATGGGTCAATGCTTTGTGATCGTCACCGATGAGTAGTAGAGATGGGGATGCTTTGTGACCGCTACCGTTAGTGATAGATAAGTAGGTTGATGCTTGTGATCATCATCCGATTATTAGTAGAAACGGGTGATGCTTTGTGACCATCACCCGATAGTGACTAGAGAGGGTAAATGCTTGGTGATCGTTACCCAAAATTCATGAGGAACGGGTAGGCGCTAGGTGATCTCCGATAGTTAGTAAGAACCGAGTGGTGCTTTGTGATCCCACTCGTTAGTCACTAAGAACGGTTGGTACTGTGTGAATTCCACCGATAGCCATAGAGAGTGAGGATGTGCGTGTGAACGCCATCCGCCGTACCTCCGGTAAGATGAGGCATGATGTTATAGAAACAGAAATAGAATCGAGATAGCAAAGGAAAGAATAAGAGTTTATCATACGGGGACAGACAGATAGAGAGTTTTACTTACTGAGCAT
Source organism: Pistacia vera (assembly GCF_008641045.1). NCBI lineage: Eukaryota > Viridiplantae > Streptophyta > Magnoliopsida > Sapindales > Anacardiaceae > Pistacia > Pistacia vera. The sequence goes on along the minus strand of NW_022196364.1, from coordinate 372,754 downwards.
TATTTTGTGCTCACCCGTTATTTTCCTTTGTGGATGCAGGTTCTAGATAATGTTGCGGTGCGAGGGCGTCGGCAAGCAATGAGGAATAGCTACACTGTTTCCCCTGTTTTGTCTTTTAAAATACATTTTTGCAAACAGTACTCTTTATGTATAAAAGACACATGTTTTGTAATGAAAAGAAAACTTTGGGCCCAACTTTTCTATTGTTATTATGCATGCATTGTACAGTTTTCAGTAGGTGTTACAAGCATGTTCCACTTTAGTAGGCTCTAAACTAATCTTTTTATAACCATATGAGATAAAGAGTGGGTCCCAGAATCAATCAATAATATAAAGGAGGTAGAGTGAATTGAACTGACCAGTAACCGCGATAGAATTGGCTTCGGCTTCTTTCTGAGCCACTGATAAACTCTGGCAGTTGAACTCCAACAGTCTGAAGGGAAGTAGCCTAGTAACTTTAGCAGTGCTTTGCCATGTGTCCCGGTGTTTCATTTGAAAACACACATTGGTCCCTAATAGACAATTCCCTTTATGCTGCCTCCCACATTTTTGACAATGGGGAAGATTATTCCTTCTCTGTTGTTGCTGTGGAGTCCTCTTATTCTTGCCACCCTTCTTTTGAAATCCTTGCTGAAACTTTCTTTTACCTTTATCCTCCGGGGCTTGAGTGGAATTCCCTACTTCAACTTTCTGAATTGCTGTTTGGCCCGAACTAGAACTACCAATTACCAACTTGGGGTTCTCCATCTGCCTCTCCTTATTCACATAAATCTTTGCTCTTAATGCCCGTTCCAGGGCCTCACTATAAGTCTGGGGCAGCTGACCACCTGCTATAACAATCTGGGCAATTTTTGGGTGCAGTCCATTAATAAATCTCTCTAACCGGCACTGTTGAGTACTCACCATAGTAGGAGCAAAACGGGCTAAGGAGTTGAACATTGTAGCATACTCTCTAACAGTCATATTACCTTGCTTCAATTCCGTGAACTCTTGAGTCTTTACGGATAACATGTCCACCGACCGATATTTTGCTTCAAATAGCCTTTTAAATTCATTCCAAGAAAGAGCACACGTCGCATAGGTATGCTCCATTAGCTTCAACCATACCCGGGCATCTACTCTCAACAAATAGGAAGCATAGCGGACTTTTTCTTGGTCACTCATGGGAAACAAGGCCATTGCCCGTTCGACAGTCTCTAACCACTCCTCTGTCACTGCCGGATCATTTGAACCACTGAACTCTGGAGTTTGGTGTTTTTGAGAAAGATTATAGATTGGTTCCACTTGTCCAGAAGGTGTAGCACCCATCGGCATAACTGGTTCGGTTACTGGAGGTGGAACTGGTATTGGAGTTGAGGCTGAACTACTGGAGCTGAGGGATTTGTATTCACTTGGTTACTTATACTTTTAGGGATAACCCTCCTAAAGGCCTCAGTAATGGCTGCCTGAATCATCCTGTTGATTGCAACCTCATCCAAAACAGAAGTATTTTGGGTAGTCGTAGCTGGTCCACTATTAGGGGGCACACTGGTAGTCGGTGCTACTAGCTCACTAGTGCCTGCTTCATTAACATTGTCCTCGTCCCTCCTATTAACCTTTTGTGGACGCCTCGTAGCCATACCCTTTACTCACACAAATTTCAATCAACATTAGCTAATTCTATTCACTAAACAAGTAAAGAAAATACTTACAACAATCGGCTGTAGAGAGTATCTTGGGGACGCATGAGGAATGATACTTCCATTACTTACAAACACCATTTTCATCATCAATTAAATGTAAAATAACTATAACAATTCAATCAAAACATCATTTCAAACACCCAAAATTGCACTCTGATACCAAATGTAAAACCCCTCCCTAGTCGGGTATTTCCTAAGTATCCCTTGGCCATTGAGAACCTAGAAAACGCACGCCTAGGAAAGAAGTTTATTTTAAAATCCTATTTAAAGAATAAACTTGTAGTTTAAAACAAATATATATTTTAATTAATTTCTAAACTAAATAAGTTTCATTGTAAAAGTCAGAAATTGTTTCCTTTCTGGAGTACATTATGAAATCCATAGTATTAGTACTACGAGAACATACACACTTTTACAAAATTTACTAGCAATTTGATTCCTCTATTAACACAAACATATATACTTCATAATAACATGGACATATTTACTACATATGAGATAAAACATAATTACTCACTAATACTACAAACAATTCATAGTCATAGTTAACTCCCTCATGCTCATAGCGTCCCTCGGAATCCTCTCCCAGCTTCATGCCTTAATCTTTCCTGCAAACATAACCTTCATTCTTTGACATAACAAGTTATAAAACATACATACACTTGGACTTTTCTCATAAACTAAGTCATAACATAACCATACGTAAATATAACATAGACATATATGACTTATGAAATATTCATATACATGGCATGTTTTTCTTTTGTCTTTATACTTGATGGTTTCATTAGTCTTTGTTATCCGATCGGATTCATTTGAACCATTACCTTGTTCTTGGTCGTCACCTCAAAGGACTCATGGTTTCCATAAGAATCCATTCCTCTGATCTTGGTTTTACCTCAAAGACTCATGGAATCATCTTTAACATTTTATAAATTTTTCATAAGACAACTAAATAAGCTATATGCATACCATTATGAATGCAACATATGGACTAACATCTCCCATGCTCACTCATACTATATTCTCCTACTAAACTTCTTAACTTAATTCATTCAATTCTGATACAATACAAGAATTTCCAGTAGTAAGATATTCAGGGTTTATTAGAATTAGAAACAAATGGGAATTTCATGAAGAAGGTGGAGCCATGTAGTTCGTCCTTTTCAAGAAATTTTTCCTTATTTCCAATTCGAATTGATTTTTGCTAAAACATAAAAGTGTTAGGTACATTCTCCACTTTTTAACACTTCAAGAATCAACTCAATCAGACTTCTTAACTTTAGTTTGACCGATTCAGTGAAGCATGTACAGTATAAGTCCTAAAAAGCCAAATCCAATTCTATTCATTTTAACCCATGTCACCTCATTTGCACATTCATCATTTGCCATGTCATTCTAGGTATAAAAGGCCATAAAAACCTCCCTTTTAACAGAACCAAAAGTGCCAAAACATAGTCCAACTACAAATCTCTTAATTGGCATAATCATCCTCCATATGCAACACTACACCAATCAACACACCTCTTTAAACAATCCATAACCAAAACATAGCATCATTTAACTATGACTATTGAATTGTTTTGTTATTATTTAGTGTAGTATATGTTATATTCAAATGTAGTAATATGTCCATGTTATTATGGAGTAATATGTTTGTGTTAATAGAGGAAATCAAATTGCTAGTAATTTTGTAAAGTGTATGTTCTCGTAAGTACTACTATGGATTCAAATGTACTCCAGAAGGAAACTATATTTTTGACTTTTACAATGACTTATTATAGTTTAGAAATTAAATAAAAATATATTTTTTTTAAACTACAATTATTCTTTAAATAGGATTTAATAAACTTCTTTCCTAGGCGTGCATTTTCTAGGTTCCAATGGCCAAGGGATACTTAGGAAATACCTGACTAGGGAGGGGTTTTACATCAAGTATCATATTTGTACTACAATAAATCTACAGGTTCCCTTGTTAGTTCTTTGCGATATCTCAATTGCTTAAATTTCTTAGAATGATTTTCTCATCTATCTGAATCTTAGGCATATTTATGGGGGTAATTCTTAACAAACTCTGTTACCCCATTGGAATTCCACATTTCTTCTTTTAAGTCTGCATACTCTTCTGTCTTTCTAGGGCTTAACGTACAATTTCCTTGGGTATACGGATACCTAACTATCCTTTTGGCATTATTCGGGCTAACTATTCTTATCTACTTCTATGGTCACTCATAGAGTAATATATCTCTTTTGCACTCACCAACTTATTATCTGTGTCATCACTGGTCAAATAATTATTTCTCTAATTCTTGCACCCCTTCTATATCCATATGAAGCCACGGGAATTTGATTTTTTCCTCGCATCTTATTCTATTTTTTTTTTTTGGGGGGGGGGGGGGGGGGTGGGGGGGGGGGGGGGGGTGGGGGGTGGGAAGTGGTGGTTCTATACACGTTTGGAGTGATTCATTATTATTTATTTATTTTTCCACTAAATAAGATTGGTGCACCCTAGGGAGACTCGCTTGGTTAGAGGAAACCCTTGCTTAGAAGATTATTAGAAATACTCCTTCAATTTCTAGAGTTCTACTGGGCCACTCAGTACGGAGCCTTAGGAATTGGTGCTATCCCATGTGCCAGTTTACTGCTAAACTCTGTCTCTCTCTCTGGGAACCAACCTCGATAACTTAGCCAAGAACATGCCTTATTGGGTGTCAATCATGATACTATTCATTGCCGATATGATGAGGCGCCTTCGGTTCACACACATAGAAAGCAAATCAAGGATAAACAAGTGAGAGGGGTATTCTAAAAATCCTAGCTGTCCTCTCTCTCACTCTCCCAAGCCATGGTCACCCATTGTTGTGGAGGAGAATCCTTAAACCTTGCGGTTTTGGCTAGCACTTCAAATCGCTATGTGATCGTCGTCCTATCTTTGTATGAATACTGAGAGATCAGTCTTGTCTTAGAGTGGGAGCGATTCACATCAAAGAAGAAGCCTCCAAACGTTAGTATGAAACCTAGAACATTTTTTTAATATCATTTAATATGCTAATAATGTAAAAAATTGTGTATATGGATCTAGGGCTTATAGTTGTTATTGGGGATCTTTTAATTTCCGTTGCGTAAAACCCCATACAACAACTTACATTTCTCTTTTTTGAAGTGTTGTCTTTTTTGCATTTATTGTCCATGACTGAAACAACATTCTTTTTTGGTGCATTAAATGTTGATGTAGTGTCTTGTGGCAGTTACTCATATTTTCGTTCAACGGTTACGCTTTTTCGTTTGATTGGAGCCACGTTGATTTGTGTGAATGGCCAGGATTGATTCCTGCTCATTATATAATGAAACTTGAAACATTGCTCTCCATTTTTGGCTTTTCGTCTTCTTTGTTTCAAGCAAACCCTAAGAACCAGGGCTTTCTTTGACACTTCGGCGAGTTTTTAGGCGTCTTTGAGGTTTTTGTCCTAGTCTAGGACGTCTTGGGGTAGTGTTTGGGGGTAGTATTTAGACAACTACTTAATTTTAGGGTTCTAGCATTGGGAGCTCAAAGGAAAGTGTGGTTGTAAGCTGTTAGCTAGGGCACTTTGCACACGAACTCAGGGTGCAACCCTAGAGCTTCGACTTATGCTTGTCTTTGTGGTTTTTAGATGTCTGGAAGAAATAACACTGAGGTGGTTCTTGACTCTGTCGAGGGTGAAGAAGAGATCTTCGTTTGCTCGAATTTGTTAGTGTTTTAGTCAAGAGAATGACGTAGTGGAAAACAAAAAATTATTGATTAAACACTATTAAGCCTCGAAATCCAAACATGAGTGTGACGATATTCATTCACTATAAAATAAACAAGACCTACAAAAGAATCAGAACCATACCCACATTTGAAGCTCCACCTCTTTTTCAGGAGTTGGATGAAAAACGCTCACCATCTAAGTGTAGGATCGAATCACTGGTATCCACACAAAAGCAAGGATCAACACAAGAGATTTACTAGATCTTGATGTGAATACTAAAGAAGATGTGAGATTAGGGTTGAGAGAAAAACTCTCTCAATCAACAGTTACACTCCACGGCCAAGCGAGAAAGAATAAGTGAATATTTGATTTTTAGGGAAAAGTGCCCTTTTATAGGGTTGCCCTAAAAATCACTTGAAGGTGTATTTAGAAATGCCCTTCAACTAAATATTTCATTAGTGTTCAAGATTCCATAACAAAATCATATCCCGGGTATTTCCCCACCATCATTTTTATCCATTAATAATGTTCTTTCGATATTTAAAACATATATATATATATATATATATATATAAATATATAATATTATATATATGTTTTAATACGCTGGTTTATTTATTTACAATATATATACGATAATATACATATTTAAATAAATAACCAATCTTACGTATTAAATCATTTATGGGATTGGATCCAGGCAACAACCTTTCCAGCAAATTTAATTGCTTCATATATTTACCGAAATACCCCTTCATCATTAAATGACGAAAATGCCCCTCACATATTCTCTTGTTTAGTTTGCCTTTTATGTGTGTGACCCGAAGGCTCCTCATCATGCTAGTAGTGTGTAATATCGTGATCGACACCCAATCAATTGTCTCATTACTCACAAACCAAGATTGACCCCTAGTAAGGCATCAGGGTCACCCAACAGATTCAAATCCAATGTAATTTACTACCTGTCAATAGTATGGTTACCGTGCAATCAATTACTTTCATCATCTATTATCTTATCAAGGTTTGAAGCATAGAAGTAATGTCGGCTTCAAATATAAACTACCTTGATCTATTCAAATTCAATTATTGGACTAATTGACCAATTGAGCTTTAACTCAATTCCATTGTGGCCACATATTCCAAGGTTGTTGTTCGTCACTGGAATCTCACTGAGATAATATCTCTTGTATACAAGAGTGATGAATCCTTTATCGATCCACCATAGTCATGATGTACTTCCTGTAAAATTGATCTCTCGTAAGCAGCGGAAAAACAAAATTAAACCAGAATACTTTTGGAGGCTCCCGTATACAAGATTCAGGAGGCTTCTTTAAATATCTCTGATTTGATTTAAAGGAGCCTCCCGAATCTTGTATACAAGATTCGGGTATAGATTATAATATTTTTCATGTTATTTAAACAAAACATTATAAAGAAGAAATCCATACAAGGATTAGAATTTACTTACGTACGTTTGGAGGCTCCTTTAAATATCTTTGATTTGATTTCGCTTCCCAAGGGTGGCTACGGTTTCTTTTAATTGAATAAATGAATTAATTCAATAATGTTTTAATTTAAGTTTCACTTATATAGTATCACTTAATTAAAACCCTAATCCTATTAGGAATAGCCATGGATTCTCAAGTTAATCCATCCTTGCAACCAAACACCCCTTTTATGGTATTTTAATTTTATATAATAATTATTATTATTAAAATCAATTAATATATTACAATATATTAAAATTTAATTAATAATAATTCATTCAAATATATGCGCACATATATTTAAATATAAAATTTAAAAACAAGCAACAACCTCAGCAAATTTAATTGCACTGTGAGATTACAAAAATACCCTTTTGTCCTAAAAGATGAAAATACCCCTTTCACAAACTGATTCTTAAATTATCTTCTAAGTGTGTGACCCATAGGCTTCTTATTAAATCGGTAGTGACCAGTATCTCGATTAATACCAATTAATCGTCTCACTACACACAAACCAAGATTGGCCTTTAACAAGGCATCATGGCCACCCGATAGATTTAGATTCAGTAAAATATTTACCTATGAATGATATGGTTACCATGCAATCAAATCATTTCATCATTTGTTATCTCATCGAGACTGAGGTACATAAATAGTGTCAACCTTAGTTATCCTCGATATCTTTGTATTCAGTCACTAGACCAATGACTGGAATAATAAATTGGATTGAGCAACAACTCAATCCCACTATAGCCACAAATTAAGTGTCATTTCCATTTACTGAATTGCACAGTGAGATAACTTATCCCATACCCAAGAGTGATGAATCCTTTGTCGATCCACCATAGTCTTGATACACTCCTCGATGTAGCTAATCACCATTGTTCTAATAGTTCTGAATAGAACTATGTTGGGCTAGTGTCAAACTACAGCAATCGGTGCACAAGGCACTCCGGTGATCTCAAGTCTAAGGATCACATGCACCACCATTTGTTAGAGGATTTATTCCATAGACAGTAGGGTTACCATACATATGGAATCCTTTGGTGGGTCAGTCCAGTGAACTTGCCTACAACAAGCACTCATGTGTTGCACCAGGTTGTCAGCAAACAACCTTGACAAGTTAGATCAATCACTGCCTTTCGACAAGGTCGTTCAAAACTATGATAGCCTTATCGTATATTTGTGTCCTTGGTCAAAATAATACTAGGGTTATGGACATTTCTAGAATGGCCACCATATGTGATCATAGGGTTCTCACTATCAGGATTTGAAATACTTGATACCCTTGTCAGGGTTCTACCATCCTAAGACATATATCAATACATACAATTATGATTTACACGATACAGAAGAATATGCCTTTTATTGATAAATAAACGTTATTACAAAGACTCAATATTACAATAATTGTTGGCTCTAGGGAACCTACTATAACAATCTCTCACTTGCACTATAGCCAATCATTCATGTATTCAATATTGAATGACCTTAAGTCCTTTTCATGCTTCTGCTGCAATAGAGGCTTTGTTAGTGGATCAACGAGATTGTTATTAGTATGCACTTTACTAATCTGCATATCTTTCCTCTCAACCATTTCTCTGATGAGATAATAATGTCTAAGTATGTGTTTAGATCACTGGTGTGGCTGTGGCTCCTTCGCTTGAGCTATTGCTCCATTGTTGTCACAATAGACTTCTATTGGTTCAACAATAGTGGAGACCACACCAACTTCAGTTGTAATACTTTCTCTCTAGCTAGTATACTTGGAAAATAAACAGTATTATAAGAAAAAAAATATATATATATATATATATATATATGAGTATGAAATAATGGGCCCATATCTAATTTTTCTTTATATACAAATCTTTACATAATATAATAAAGTCACAAAACAGTAACTCGACAGTGTTGCCAAACCCTACCGCTTCTTGACGTTCTAAGCGACCGCATCTCACCTACTACCTGCAAAAACATTGAAAATGACGGGGTGAGCACTAATTGCTCAGTAAGTAAACCTGCTATGCTACCCTTCTCACTCCGTTGCTTAAATTCTTAATTTCTTTCTTTATATCACCCTTCTCTATTCTTTCTCTATTCTTTCTCTGTTCTTTCTCTATTCTTTCTCTGTTTTTTTCTCAATTTCTAATTTCTCACTGCTCATGATAGTAGGCATGGTATCATGCATAGATATGATGCAAATGCACAAATGCATAGAATGTGCATTTTCTTTTCTATTTTTTCTTATTCTTGTTCTGTTTCTTTTCTCTGTATTTCTTTCTTTCTATTCTTTTCTTTCTTTTCTTTTCTTTTCTATTCTTTCTTTCTTTTCTTGCCGATTAGACTCGGTTGAGGCATGGATTTGGAACCCTGGCCGTGTGAGTGTATTCTCTAATTCTGGGTACAGTCCTGATCCGCATGCACTTCTAACAGACTGTACAATTCTTCTTTCTGAGTTCTGAGGCTACTCACTAAAGGCGGCGTGCATGCGGGGCTATGTCACTCACGGGTTCCCCATCGCAACAACCTTCTCTTCTTTTATCTTTTTACACTTCTTTAAATAAAATTTCAGATTTGAACTTCTTTAATATTCTCATTTCTTTCTATTTGCTCTTTAATGTTCTTTAATGCTTTTTAATGCTCTTATGAGTATGTATGCATGGAGATGGACTTATGCTTACTATTCTTTCTAAATTCACATGTTTGGATGCAATAANGTCTGTAGATAAGACTCCATATGAGCTATGGAGTGGGTGAAAGCCCAGCTTGTCTTATCTAAGGATTTGGGGTTGCGAAGCTCATGTTAAGAAATTGACTTCGAACAAGCTGGGCCCAAAATCCTGTAAATATATATTTGTGGGGTATCCAAAGGAGACCAAAGGATACTATTTCTACCACCCAGAAGAGTGCAAAATTTTTGTTGCTCATTCTAGTGCCTTCTTAGAAAAGGAATTTTTTCTAAGAAGTACTAGTGGGAGAAAAGTAGAACTCGATGAAGTTCTAGAACCACAAATTATACTAGATAAAGGATGGGATGATGTGCCACAAGAAGTGGTTGAACATCATGAGGAGGTTACTCCACAAACAGTGGATCAAAATGAACCACCTCAGGTAGCACAGGAGCTATGTAGATCTGGGAGAGTATACCATCAACATGGTGCATACTAGTCTACCAAGACGATAAACCTAGAACCTACGAAGACGCTATATCGGATCCAGATTCTGTTAGATGGCTTGAAGCCATGAAATCTGAGATGGACTTCATGTACCAGAACCAAGTATGGTCTCTGGTGGAACCACTTGAAGGGGTAACACCCATAGGGTGTAAGTGGGTCTTCAAGAAGAAGACTGACATGGATGGCAAGGTGCATACTTATAAGGAACGACTGGTTGCCAAAGGTTTCAAACAAATTCATGGTATTGCCTATGAAGAAACCTTTTCGCCGGTTGCCATGATTAAATCCATCCAGATTATGCTTGTGATTGCCGCATATCATGACTATGAGATTTGGCAAATGGATGTCAAAATAGTTTTCCTAAACGACAACCTTGAAGAGGATGTGTATATGACACAACCTGATGGTTTCGTTCTTGATGGGAAAGCTGATAGGGTATGCAAGTTGCAGAGTTCCATTTATGGACTCAAGCAAGCTTCAAGGAGCTGGAACATTCGTTTTGATGAAGCCGTAAAAGAATTCGGTTTTATCAAGAACGAAGATGAGCCCTGTGTTTACAAGAAGTACCTTGTGCACCATTTTAACAACCACTGTCTACTCAAATACTCATATGATTTATATAGAAAAATACATAAAATAGCATAAGAAAAGTTGGGCCAAAAGTTTCTTTTTAGTAAAACATATATATTGCTTTACAAACATATACATTTTTACACAAAATTATAATATGTACAAAAGTCGTCAAAAAACATGTGTGACAGTGTAACCGCTTCCCCTTGCGTGTCGATGTCCATCGACCGTGCCCTCACATGGATCTGCAAACATAGGAAATACGGGTGAGCACTAAAACAATTCTCAGTAAGTAAATCCTCTCTCTGCTAACCCTGTAACTCTCACTCTAATTCTTTCCTTACACTTCTCATTCAATTTCTCTTTGGTACTCTCATTCAATTTCTCTTTGGTACTTCTATCTCTTCTCTTTCTTAGAACTAGTAAGTCACGGCCCATCTTACTGGGGGCACGGCGGACTCGCTCCCCTTTACATGACCTTCTACTCGTTTTAGCCGACTCGGACTCGGTTATGCATGGATTCGGAAACCCTGGCCATGTGAGTGTATAATGTCTCTCTTGGGTACTCGGTATAGCCCTCATCCGCATGCACTCTCACAGGCTACACCACTTCTCTTTCTCATACTCATGCCGCTCTCAATGTGGCGTACATGCGGGAATACTCTACCCATTACTCACGGGTTCCCCATCGCACAACTACTCTATTCTCTTTTCTTTTATTCTCTAGTCTCTTCTCTCTTTCTCTTAGCTCTTAAAGTATCTTAACTCAATTTCTCTACTATTTCATCAGCTACTCTTAAGAGCATAAAAATTCATATGGATAGCTCATGCTCACTAATGCACTTATGAAGTGCCATACAAGATTGCATCAAAACAGTCATTTGCACAGGTCACACAAAAAGGCATAACTTGCGTTATACACATCAGATTGCTACGGTTTTGGTCTTGTTCTAAAGCTTAGAGACAGGGCTATATTCTTATGTTTTGGTCTCAGCCCACTTCAATCCGTAAATGCCCAATAATCACTTAGAAAGTCACGTCTGTGACAGGGCAGATTCCACTTAGGCATTTCATCAAACAACTCTTATGCATACAAAAGCTCTAACTTATAATCACTCTACTCTTCTCTTAACCATCCAAAATGGAGGAAAACTCCCTCAACACTCTAAATTCCTGTCAAGGAAAAACACTCCTAGGGTTTGCCCAAAACTCCCTCCAACTTCAATCAAACTCAACTCATCATCATGCAATCAAACACTCTCATAACTCAATTATAATCAATATCAACATAGATAAATACTCATAACATCTCAATCTCTCAACCAGCATAATACATACATATACATCCAATCTCTACTCAAATGAATTCTTAAATCTCAATTTAATTTATTTACTTACCTTTAATGGAGGGGTTCCACTAATACTTCTCCTTAGTACCTTGTCCCTTCTCTACACCTTTAAACCATAAAACCATGAGGCTTCAAGATACAAATACAAGAAAATCTATATCTAAAGCAAGAATCCTTACCTTAGGATGCTTTAGATGAAAGCTCTACCAAAAATTTCCCAAAAGCTCTCTAAACTCCTTAGAAATCTTGGAAAATTGGATGGAGAAATTGAGAGAAATTAGAGAATGGAAGAGGCGGTGGAAATGGATGAATTAGGGTTTCTACACTTAACCCTTTTTAGCTCATATATAATCATTATTTTTCATTTTTCCTTCCCTTCCTTGGAAATTCCATCTATATCCTTTGATTCTTACCAATACACCCCCCATCCAAACACATCTCTATTAAATTTCCTTACATTTTACTCCCCACTTTTCCTGCTAATTAGGGTGAGAAAGGTCATTGTGCCCCAAAGGAAGAATTCTCTAGAAAACTCAAGAAACTTTTTGTTAGGCTCTTCGCTGCGGCGAAGAACATACGTCGCCCTGGCGAAACACGGCAGAGCCTACCCGTGGTTGCAGCTCCTCATCCCCGCGCGAAGCTTCTTCTTCGCCCCGTGTAAGCTTGAATTTCCAAACTTCACCAAATTTCAACCAGACCAAGGCAAACACTTAACCAATACAACATACCATTTTAATTAAAGGTTCTACAACTAACCACAAAACATACAAACTCAATTGACTGAAACAGTGAATCCTTTAAGTAATACAGCAAATCTGATTTACGTACCTCAAGTGGGTGTGTTACAACGCATTGGTGTAGTTGACACTAGCCTAACACAGTTCTTTTCAGAGCTGTCAATATGGTGGTGATTGGTTGCATAAGGAGTGTATCAAGACTATGTGGATAGACAGAGGTATCATCACTCCCGGTACGGGATAAGTTATCTCACGCGCATCAGTAAATGGCAATGACACTAAAATGTGGCCACAATGGGATTGAGTTGTTGCTCGATCCAGTTTTAATACAAGTCATGGTCTAGTAACTGAATACACAATATCGAGAGTAACAGAAGGTTGACACTTTTCTATGCCTCAGTCTCATCGAGATAATGGATGATGAAAGGATCGAATTGTATGGTAACCTATCGTTGACAGGTAGCTACTTTGCTGAATCCGAATCATTCGGGTGGCCGTGATGCCTACTAGGGGCCAATCTTGGTCTGTAATAGTGAGAGATTAATTGGTGTTAATCGCGATACTATACACTGCGGTAAGATAGGAGCCATAGGTCACACATATAAAGATAATTTAAGAGCCGAAGTAAGAAGGCTTTTCGTTTTTTTAGGTGAAAGGGTTTGATAATTTCACAATGCAATTAAATTTGCTGAGGTTTAGCCTTTATTTAATTTGTTAGAAAATTAAATAAGTGAATTACGTTTAAATATGTGTTCACATATATTTAAATAAGTTATCATTATTGTTAAATGTTAATAATATTAAATATATATATTAATTGATTTAATTAGATAATGATAAACAAAATTAAAATATCTAAATGGGAGTGTTTGGAAACAAGGGGTGTTTGGGTTGGAGCCCAAGCCTATTCCATAAGGGAAAGGGCAATTAAATTTGCACTATAAAAGAAAAGATTTTCATTTTTCAATTGATTGAAAACAAAAAGCTACAGCCCCTTGAAAAGTCTCTCACGCCAGATTTGGGTTTTGGTTTTAAATCAAATACACTTCATTTTCTCTTGTTCTTAAGGCTAAAGAGGATCTAGCAAATCCCTCTTTAGTTCCTTGCGATTATCTTCGTTGGGACTACATTGTTCGATCCTACACTTGGGTCGGTAGCAAAATACATTCAAGACAAAGTTGGAGAGCCTCCAAACGTGGTATGATTTCTTAAACTCTAAACTAATTTTCTGCAGATTCTATTTTGATATAAACTATGAATTTGTGCCCTGATCTTGGTTCTATGGAACTGATCATGTTGTTATTAATTTTTTGTTTTCCGTTGTGTCAATGGATCAGTTCCTAACAGGTGTATCAGAGCCTAGGGTACCAGATTTTACTGTTTATGTGGGATGGTTGATTACATGTATTTGATTGATAATATGTTGCCTTAAAGAATCTATGTAAAATCTGCCTTAAAAGCATGTTTTAAGAAATCAATTAATCGATTAATTTTAATTTGTTGACTATCTGCAAGTTTGGTATATTGGGTTATGGATTTTTGTTGAAATCAGTGTTATGATTGATTGCAAAATCCGTTTGGTGTGTTTTTGGTGACTGGTTGAACTGATTGGAGCTATAGATCAGTGTACTCGCCCGCGGCGTATATAACTCATCTGCCACGCATGCGTGTTTGGCTTTCACGCTGATTGCAAATCATCGCTTGCCACGGCTATAAACCGTCACGCGGCGATCGTCCTTAGGACGACGTTGTACAAAATCAACACTCCCTGCGCGATATAACCCGCCGCTGCATCGGACGTTGAGCGTGAACGTCAAGTTAATCACCGCACGTCTACGGTGATCTAACTCATCGCCACAGTGAGCACACTTCGAGTGCGTAGGCTAGATTGTAAAGTTTCAAAACTTTTGGATCAAATTGTAATCTGCAAATTATCAAGAGGTAATTAATATATAACTCACCAATTTCAAAAATTGATTGTTTTTGAAAGTATGCTATGTACTTGTTTGTATATTGCATGGTGCCCGTACATGAGCCTTAGACCTATGGTGAATGTTTTAAAAATTTTGGGTATGTATGGTTGTAAATTTATTAATAGGGCATGTGTGTCCTACCTTTCTCCTCTTCTCAATGTGCATTCTCTCTCATCTCATTCGCTTCGAATGTCGAGGTTTCTAATTTATTGATGTAAAGAATTTTCTATAATTATTTTTATTGTAAATTTAGAATGATGTTTTGTAATGTACTTAAAGACGGAGCAAAAGACGAGGCAACCATACTTGAAGACTCAAGATATTTATTACAGGACCCCTAGGTGACCCACCGATTCATCTAGCTCGAGGAAATCGGTTTTGTTGGCCATGTACTGGCACGTTTTAATATTGGTTTAGAATGCATGATAAGTTGAATGTTCAATAACATGCCAAACAATGTTTCTCTAACAAAGATAATAATCTGGTGAGACATTAAGTAAAAACCTCAATTAAAGGATATTAAGTCACGTAAGCTTTCCAACACCATGGTTTTAATCAAACATTTTCATCGAAACCTTGTTCGCCAAAGCGAAGGGTACACTTCTACCGTGGGAGGTTAAATGCATTGGAGTTTCTTTAATGGTGATGGGTCGACTTAAAAATGACGGTTTTGCTTGTTCACCAAGCAAGGTTGATAAATCATCTAGGCATAGTAGAGCAGTACGCATATTGTGTGTACGTGGTGACATGTAGTGTCCACTCGACTGATACTAAGATCACACTGAGGACAATGGCATGTAGTGTCCATTGGATTGCGTGATTGGCTTGTTGGCTTTTTCACATTTGAGGTTGATAGTAGAGCTATCAACTGGTGTGGATTAAGTTTGTTGGCCTACCAATCAACTCATTTGGCTTGTTCACAAAGCGAAGGTTTGAAATGGGAAGGTGGATCTCAGTCCACTAGAAAGTCAACGGCTTTCCCGAGTTAATAGTGAGGGCTATTGACTTGAATAAAATAGTGGGAGCATCGCTTAATAAAAGACCATATTAATATATGAACTTTATAATGACTTTATCTTTTTGCAATTGTAATTCACCAAATGAGCATAATGAACCTGCGACCGATAATCGAGAAAGAAACAGGTTGGATGGATCCAATTTCTCAGACTAGTATCGTAATCTTGGATTATACTCAAGTCGAAAAGAAATTGTATATCCTTGAAAAGCCATACTTGGTTGAGCCTGAGCTGATCCTGATGCCACTCGAAAGTAAAGGATACTTATCAAAAGTTCCTTGATGATAGTGGCATTCAATGCTTGATGTTAGCATCGATGACACCAATGCTGCAAAAGCAGCATGAGAATATGGACATTGCTTCCATTATCTACACCTCAAGGAGCTTTTCAAAAGAATGCTCGATAGAGAGGTACAAGGTGTCAAAAGCACTGTTTGGGAGTCGTCTGACTGAGGGAGCCCAAGTTGGTCCTCATGTGCTCAAGATGATCAAGCACTAGAGGACTTGAGACTTGGGATTTGAGTTGGATAGAATTACAAATGGATTTGATTCTACAATCCTTGCCTGACTCTTATGCACCGTTCATAATGAATTTCAATATGAACACGATGGTGAAAACCCTGTCAGAACTTTTGAACATGCTGAGGACTATAGAGTAGGACTTGAAGAAGTCCAAGCCTATTTTACTGGTTGTTGCCAAGAAAGGAAAGGTAACGGTAAGGCCAAGGCTAAGCCCAAAAGACAAGTTGCTCTTAGGCCTGAGAGTGGCATAGGGAAGAGCAAAGTAGTCTGCTTCTTTTGTGGTAAGCCTGGCCACTAGAGAAACACTAAAGGCTTTCCTCACAAGCAAGAAGAAGTCAGATGCTATGACTTCAGGTATGTTGATGATTGAGATTAACTTCTCTCCCTCAGCATCTTGGTCATTGACATAGGATTGGTATTCACATTGTACTGATGGCAGGGACTAAGGCAGAGTAGAGTGCTCTCTAAGGGAGAGGTGGACCTACGAGTTGAAATGGAGCACATGTGGCTGCATTAGCTATAGGGACTTCTTTTATTTTGCCTAAGGCTTGTTGTTGGAACTACATAACTGTTATCATGTACCTTCATTTCTAGAAATATTATTTCAGTATCCGCTTTGGATATAGGGTATCATTTTGAGATATCTAATGGATTGTTGTCCTTTAGTTTGAATGGTATTCTATTAGAATCACAAGGTTATAATGGATTATATGTTCTTGACTTAAACAATAAAGATATCTCAATGTTTAAACAAGAAAGCTAAACTAGCGATCAAAACCAGACATACCTTGGCACTGTAGATTGGGTCATGTTAATAAACCCGTATTGCAAAACTTCAAAGGGATGGAGTTTTGGACCCTTTTGACTTTCTAGTTTGAGGTATGCAGTCATGCTTGTTAGGCAAGATGACCAAGTCTCATTTCACAGGACAAGGTGAAAGGGCTATGAGTTGTTAGGCATCATCCATAGTGATGTATCGGTCCACTAACAGTTGAGGTCAGAGGCGGATATTCATACTTCCTCACATTTACTGATGATTTCAGTAGGTATGGTTATGTCTACATTATGAGACATAAATCTAAAGCCTTGATAAATTCAAGGTATTAGGAATGAAGTACAAATATGTTGGGCAAAAGTATAAGGCTCTTCAGTGGATCGAGAAGGTGAATACTTAAGCTCAGGTTTCTGAATACTTGAAGAAATGTGGGATAGTATCACAACTCACCCCTCCTTATACACCCCAACACAATGGAGTGTCTAAAAGAGGAATATGACCTACTTGATATGGTTAGTCCATGATGAGTTTGGTGATTTACTGCATCGTTCTAGGGTTATGCCCTAGAAATTCACTCATGTTTTGAACGTGTGCCATCAAGTCTATTGATATAACAAAATATTATTTATAGTTTCCCATTCTACCTTTGCACTTTCTATGAAATTCCATCTATGTCCTTTAGTCAATTACCATAATGCCCTCATTTTTATTGCATTCTCCATGAAATTCTATCTTTTTTCACTCCCCACATTTTCAACTAATTATGAGTGAAAAGACCATTTTACCCCTAATGAAATTTTAAGGGATTTTCTTCACACTTGTTCAAGATAACTTTAACAAAATTCAACTAAGGGTATTAGGGAATAAGTAAAGCTACATACCTCGATGTGGGTGTTACATCAGTGACGAACTTCTTCATCTAAACTGCCTCTTTGGCCACATTGGATAATGCGATATACTTAGCTTCCATTGTGAAATCTACTACAGTGCTTTGCTTGGAGCTTTGCTAGCTCACTGCACCCCCATTGAGACAAAGTACAAACCCGGATTGTGAGCGATAATCATCTTTATCTGGTTGGAAACTAGAATCATTGTATCCTCTTACAGTGAGCTCATCTTCCCGTCCATAAACCAAGAACATATCCTTAGTCATTTTCAGGTACTTAAGGATGTTCTTGAAAGCTATCTAGTGACGCTCACCTGAATCTGAGACATCAATCCGAGTACATAACATGGCATACATGATGGATCCAATTGTTGACGCATATGAGATCCTCTTCGTTCTATCTCTCTCATCGTGAGTTTTAGGACACATATCCTTAGAGAGATAGACACCATGTGACTTCGGAAGATATCCTTTACTGGATACTTCCATATTGAATCTCTTCAGTGTTAGAGTAGATGCCCTAGAGCCAATCAATTATTGTAGAATTGACTCTTTGTAATAATGTTCATTGATCAATAAAAGGCGTTTTATACTATATCGCGTAAATCATCATTGTATGTATTGATGTGTGTCCTTAGAATGGTAGAACCGTGATAAGGGTATCAAGTGTTTCAAATCTTGATAGAGAGAACCCTATGAGCACATATGGTGGTCATTCTAGAAACGTTCGTAGCCCTAGTATTATTCTGAAGTGAGGGCACAGATAATACGGTAAGGCTATCATAGTGTTGAACGACCCTGTCGAAGGGCAGTGATTGATCTCACTTGTCAAGGTTGTTTGGCGACAACCTGGTGCAACACATGGGTGCTTGTTGTAGGCAAGTTCACTGAACTGACCTACCAGAGGACTCCATATGGATGGTAACTCCAGTGTCTATGGAACAAATCCTCTAAATGAATGATGGTGCATGTGATCCTTAGACTTGAGATCACCGAAGTGCCTTGTGCACCGATTGGTGTAGTTTGACACTAGCCTAACGCAGTTCTTTTCAGAGCTGTCAATATGGTGGTGATTGGCTACATCAAGGAGTGTATCAAGACTATGGTGGATAGACAGAGGATTCATCACTCCCGGGTACGGGATAAGTTATCTCCCGACCATAATTCAGTAAATGGCAATGACACTAAAAATGTGGCCAAATGGGATTGAGTTGTTGCTCGATCCAGTTTATAATACAAGGCATTGGTCCAGTAACTGAATACACAATATCGAGAGTAACAGAAGGTTGACACTTTTCTATGCCTCAGTCTCATCGAGATAATGGATGATGAAAGGATCAATTGTGTAACCTATCGTTGAAGGTAGCTACTTTGCTGAATCCGAATCATTCGGGTGCCATGATGCTTGCTAGGGCCAATCTTGGTCTGTATATAGTGAGACGATTAAAGGTGTTAATCGCGATACTATACACTGTCGGTAAGAGAGGAGCCATAGGTCACACAATAGAAGATAATTAAGAGCCAGAAGTAAGAAGGGTTTTGTTTTTTTAGGTGAAAGGGTATTTTGATAATTTCACAATGCAATTAAATTTCTGAGGTTAGCCTTTATTTAATTTGTTAGAAAAATTAAATAAGTGAGATTACTTTAAATATGTGTTCACATATATTTAAATAAGTTATCATTATGTTAAATGTTAAATATATTAAATATATATATAATTGATTTTAATTGAGATATATGATAAACAAAAAATAAAATATCTAAATGGGAGTGTTTGGAAAAAAGGGGTGTTTGGGTTGGAGCCCAAGCCTATTCCATAAGGGAATAGGGCAATTAAATTTGCACTATAAAAGAAAAGATTTTCATTATTCAATTGATTGAAAAAAAAAGCTACAGCCCCTTGAAAACTCTCTCACGCCATTTGGGGTTTGGTTTTAAATCAAATACACTTCATTTTTTCTTTGTTTTTAAGGCTAAAGAGGATCTAGCAAACCCTCTTTAGTTCCTTGCGATTATCTTCGTGTGGAATACATTGGTTCGATCCTACACTTGGGTCGGTAGCAAAATACTTCAGAGACAAAGTTGGAGAGGCCTCCAAACGTGTGTATGATTTCTTAAACTCTAAACTAATTTTCTGCAGATTCTTATTTTGATATAAACTTGAATTTGTGCCCTGATCTTGGTTCTATGGAACGATCGTTGTTATTAATTTTTTGTTTTCCGTTGGTCAATGGATCTTTCCTAACAGTGGTATCAGAGCCTAGGGTACCAGATTTTACAGTTTATGTGGATGGGTGATTACAATGTATTTGATGTAATATGTTGCCTTAAAGAATCTGTAAAATCTGCCTTAAAAGCATGTTTTAAGAAATCAATTAATCGATTAATTTTAATTTGTTGACGATCTGCAAGTTTGGTATATTGGGTTATGGATTTTTGTTGAAATCAGTTGTTTATGATTGATTGCAAAATCCGTTTGGTGTGTTTTTGGACTGGTTGAACTGATTCGGAGCTAAGATCAGTGTACATCGCCGCGGCGGATATAACTCATCTCCGCGCGTGCGTGTTTGGTTCACGCGATTGAGCAATCAGCGCTGCCACGGCGATATAAACACACGCGGCGATCGTCTTAGGACGACTGTGTACAAAACACTCCCCGCGGGATATAACCCATGCCGCTGCATTGCACGTTGAGGTGAACGTCAAGTTAATCACCGCACGCTGTCGGTGATCTAACTCATCGCCAAGTGAGCACATTCGAGTGCGAGGGGTAGATTGTAAAGTTTCAAAACTTTTGGACAAATGTAATTTGCAAATTATCAGAGGTAATAATAATATACACACCAATTTCAAAAATTGATTGTTTTTGAAATGTATGCTATGTACTTGTTTGTATATTGCATGGTGGCCCGTACATGAGCCTTAGACCTATGTGAATGTTTTAAAAATTTTGGGTATGTATGGTTGTAAATTTATTAAATAGGGCATGTGTTGCCTTTCCCTCTTCTCAATATGCATTCTCTCATCTCATTCCTCGAATGTCGAGGTTTCTAAATTTATTGATGTAAAGAATTTTCTATAATTATTTTTATTGTAAATTTAGAATGATGTTTTTGTAAGTCTTAAAGACGGAGCAAAAGACGAAGCAACCATACTTGAAGACTCAAGATATTTATACAGGACCCCTAGGTGACCCACCGATTCATCTAGCTCGAGGAAATCGGTTTTAGTTGGGCCATGTACCGGCACGTTTTAATATTGGTTTAGAATGCATGATAAGGTGAATGTTCAATAACATGCCAAACAATGTATTCTAACAAAGATAATAATCTGGTGAGACATTAAATACAAACCCTCAATTAAAGGATATTAAGTCACGTAAGCTTCCACACCATGGTTTTAATCAAACATGTTATCGAAACCTTGTTGCCAAAGCGAAGGGTACACTTCTACCGTGGGAGGTTAAAAGCATTGGAGTTTTCCTTAATGGTGATGGGTCGACTTAAAAATGACGGTTTTGCTTGTTCCCAAAGCAAGGTTGATAAAGCTCATAGGCATAGTAGAGCAGTACGCATATTGTGTGTACGTGGTGACATGTAATGTCCACTCTACTGATACTAGAATCACACTTGAGGACATGGCATGTAGTGTCCATTGGATTGCATGATTGGCTTGTTGGCTTTTTCACATTTGAGGTTGATAGTAGAGCTATCAACTGGTTTGGATTAAGTTTGTTGGCCTACCTAATCAACTCATTTTGGCTTGTTCCCAAAGCGAAGGTTTGAAATGGGAAAGATGGGATCTTAGTCCACTAGGAAAGTCAAGGCTTTCCCGAGTAATAGTGAGGGCTATTGACTTGAATAAAATAGTGGGAGCATCGCTTAATAAAAGACCATATTAAATATAATGAACTTTATAATGACTTTATCTTTTTTGCAATTGTAATTCACCAAAATGAGCATAGAAACCTGCGACGATAATCGAGAAAGAAAACAAGGTTGGATGGATCCAATTTCTCAGACTTGTATCGTAATCTTGGATTATACTCAAGTCGGAAAAGAATTGTATATCCTTGAAAAGCCATACTTGGTTGAGCCTGATCCTGAGCCACCTGAAGTAAAGGATACTTTTCAAAAGTTCCTTGATGATTGATGGAGTTCAATGCTTGATGTTAGCATCGATGACACCAGTGCTGCAAAAGCAGCATGAGAATATGGAGTTGCTTCCATTATTCTACACCTCAAGGAGCTTTTCAAAGGAAATGCTCGACAAGAGAGGTACAAGGTGTCAAAGCACTTTTGGGAGTCGTCTGACATGAGGGAGCCCAAGTTGGTCCTCATGTGCTCAAGATGATCGAGCACATAGAGGACTTGAGACTTTGGGATTGAGTTGGATAGAATTACAAAGGATTTGATTCTGCAAAACCTTGCCTAACCTTATGCACGTTCATAATGAATTTCAATATGAACAAGATGGTGAAAACCCTGTCGAACTTTTGAACATGCTGAGGACTAGAGAGGACTGAAGAAGTCCAAGCCTATTTACTGGTTGTGCAGTAAAGGAAAGGGTAACGGTAACAAGGCAGTAGAAGCCAAGGCCAAGGCCAAGCCCAAGCAAGGACAGGTTCTCTGGGCCTGAGGTGGCATAGGGAAGGGCAAAGTAGTCTCTTCTTTGTGGTAAGCCTGGCCACTAAAGGAAACACTCAAGGCTTTCCTCACAAGCAAGAGAGTAGATGCTACGACTTCAGGTATGTTTATGATTGAGATTAACTCTCCCTCAATCTTGGGTCATTGACAAGAGGATGATCACATTGTATGATGTGCAGGGACTAAGGCAAGTAGAGTGCTCCAAGGGAGAGGTGGACCTACGAGTTGAAATGGAGCACATGTGGCTGCATTAGCTATAGGGACTTACTGTTTATTTTTGCCTACGGGCTTTTGTTGGAACTACATAACTGTTATCAGTACCTTCTATTTCTAGAAATATTATTTCAGTATCCGCTTGGATAATATAGGGTATCATTTTGAGATATCTAATGATTGTGTCCTTTAGTTTGAATGGTATTCTATTTGAATCACAAGGTTATTAATGGATTATATGTTCTTGACTTAAACAATAAAGATATTCTCAATGTTTAAACAAGAAAGCTAAACATAGCGATCAAAACCAGACATACCTTGGCACTGTAGATTGGGTCATGTTAATAAACCCGCATTGCAAAACTTCAAAGGGATGAGTTTTGGACCTTTTGACTTTCAGTGTTGAGGTATACGAATCATGCTTGTTAGGCAAGATGACCAAGTTCTTTCACAAGACAAGGTGAAAGGGCTATGAGTTGTTAGGCATCATCCATAGTGTGATGTGTCCACTAACAGTTGAGGTGCAGAGGCGGATATTCATTCTTCATCACATTTACGATGATTCAGTAGGTATGGTTATGTCACTTATGAGACATAAATCTAAAGCCTTGATAAATTCAAGGAATTAAATGAAGTACAAAATATGTTGGGCAAAAGTATTAAGGCTCTTCAGTGGGATCGAGAAGGTGAATACTTAAGCTCAGGGTTTTTGAATACCTGAAGGAATGTGGGATAGTATCACAACTCACCCTCCTTATACACCCAACACAATGGAGTGTCTGAAGAGGAATAGACCTTACTTGATATGGTTAGGTCCATGATGAGTTTTGTGATTTACTGCATCGTTCTGGGTTATGCCCTAGAAATATCGACTCATATTTTGAACTGTGTGCATCAAAGTCTTGTAGATAAGACTCCATATGAGCTATGGAGTGGGTGAAAGCCCAGTTGTCTTATCTAAGGATTTGGGGTTGCAAGCTCATGTTAAGAAATTGACTTCGAACAAGCTGGGCCCAAAATCCTGTAATATATATTTGTGGGGTATCCAAAGGAGACCAAAGGATACTATTTCTACCACCCAGAAGAGCAAAATTTTTGTTGCTCTTCTGTGCCTTCTAGAAAAGATTTTTTTCTAAGAAGTACTATGGGAGAAAAGTAGAACTCGATGAAGTTCTAGAACCACAAATTATACTAGATAAGGAGGGATGATGTGCCACAAGAGGTTGAACATCATGAGGAGGTTACTCCACAAAAGTGGATCAAAATAACCACTAGTAGCATAGGAGCTATGTAGATTGGGAGAGTATACCATCAACATGGGCTACAGTTACAGACAGTAACCAGAACCTACGAAGACCTATATCGGATCCGATTCTGTTAGATGGCTTGAAGCCATGAAATCTAGATGGACTTCATGTACCAGAACCAAGTATGGTCTCTGGTGGAACCACTTGAAGGGGTAAACACCATAGGGTGTAAGTGGGTCTTCAAGAAGAAGACTGACATGGATGGCAAGGTGCATACTATAAGGAACGACTGGTTGCCAAAGGTTTCAAACAAATTCATGGTATTGACTATGAAGAAACCTTTTCGCCGGTTGCCATGATTAATCCATCCAGATTATTGTGATTGCCGCATATCATGACTATGAGTTTGGCAAATGGATGTCAAAATAGCTTTCCTAAACGACAACCTTGAAGAGGATGTGTATAGACACAAATGATGGTTTTGTTCTTGATGGGAAAGCTGATAGGGTATGCAAGTTGCAGAGTCCATTATGGACTCAAGCAAGCTTCAAGGAGCTGGGACATTCTTTTGATAACCGTAAAAGAATTCGGTTTATCAAGAACGAAGAGAGCTGTGTTTACAAGAAAGTGAGTGGGAGCGCAGTGGCATTCCTAGTGTTGTATGTCGATGACATATTCTGATCGGGAATAATATACAACTTGTAGTGGTAAAGACTTGGTTATCCAAGTGGTTCTATGAAGGACTTAGGGGAAGCAGCCTACATCCTTGAATAAAGATTTATCGTGATAGCAGCGTAGGTTGCTTGGCCTAAGTCAGAAGTGCATATATTGACAAAGTACTAAAAGATTCAGTATGGAAGAATCCAAAGGATTTCTTCGATGTCACATGGTGTTATCTCTAAGGAATTGTGTCCTAGAAACACAAGATGAGAGAGATAGGATGAAGAGGATTCCATATGCATCAGCAATTGGATCCATCATGTATGCCATGCTGTGTACTCGGATGTGTTTCATGTGCTTTGAGCACTTGTAGTAATATCAATGATCCAGGTGAGCGTCACTGGATGGCTGTCAATAACATTCTTTAAGTACCTAAGAGGACTGAGGATATGTCTTGGTTATGGAGGGGAAGATGAGCTCACTGTAAGAGGATACAGTGTGATGCTAGTTTCCAAAGACAAAGATGATTATTGATCACATCAGGGTTTGTAGTTTGTCTCAATGGGGGTGTAGTGAGCTTAAGAGCTCCAAGCAAAGCACTGTAGCGGACTCCACAATGAGGATAGTATATTGATAGCAGATGCGGCCAAGGAGGTAGTATGGATTAGAAGTTTGTCACTGAACTTGGTGTGGTTCCCAGATTGTTGATCCAATAGACTCTATTGTGACAAAAATGGAGCAATCGCTAAGCCAAGGAACCAGGTCTCATCAGAAGTCCGGACACATACTCAGACGATTCCATCTCATCAGAGAAATAGTTGAGAGGAAAGATGTGCAAATCAGTAAAGTGCATACTAACGACAATCTCGCAGATCCACTGACAAAGCCTCTGTTGCAGTAGAAGCATGAAAGACACTTGAGATCATTTGGTATTAAATACATGGATGATTGGCTGTAGTGTAAGTGGGAGATTGTTAGAGTAAATGCCCTAGAGCCAATCAACTATTGTAGAATTGACTCTTTGTAATAATGTTCATTAATCAATAAAAGACATTTTATTCTAGATCGCGTAAATCATCATTGTATGTATTGATATATATCCATAGAATGGTAGAATCGTGACGAAGGTATCAAGAGTTTCAAATCTTGATAGTTAGGACCCTATGCGCACATATGGTGGCCATTCTAGAAGCGTCCGTAGCCCTAGTATTATTCTGAAGTAAGGGCACAGATAATACAGTAAGGCTATCACAGTGTTGAACGACCCTGTCGAAAGGCAGTGACTGATCTCACTTGTCAAGGTTGTTTGGTGATAATCTGGTGCAACACATGGGTGCTTGTTATAGGCAAGTTCACTAGACTGACCCACTAGAGGATTCCATATGGATGGTAACCCTAGTGTCTATGGAACAAATCCTCTAACGAATGGTGTTGCATGTGATCCTTAGACTTGAGATCACCAGAGCACCTTGTGCATCGATTGGTGTAGTTTGACACTAGCCTAAAACAGTTCTATTCAGAGCTGTCAATACGGTAGTGATTGGCTGCATCAAGGAGTGTATCAAGATTATGGTGGATTGACAGAGGATTCATCACTCCTGGGTACAGGAGAAGTTATCTCACAGCGCAATTCAGTAAATGGCAATGACACTAAAACTGTGGCCACAGTGGGATTGAGTTATTGCTCGATCCAGTTTATAATTCAGGTCATTGGTCCAGTAACTGAATACATAATATCGAGAGCAATTGAGGTTGACACTATTTCTATGCCTAGGTCTCGTCGAGATAACGAGTGATGAAAGGATTAGATTGTACAGTAACCATATCGTTGATAGGTATCTGCTTCGCTGAATTCGAATCTATCGGATGGCCATGATGCCTTGTTAGGGGTCAATCTTGGTCTGTGTGTAATGAGACGATTAATTGGTGTTAATTGCGATACTACACACCACCGATATGATAAGAAGCCTAGGGGTCACATACATAGAAGATAATTTAAGAACTTGTTTATAAGAAGGGCGTTTTCGTCATTCCAGGCAAAAGGGTATTTTGGTAATTTCATAGTACAATTAAATTTGCTGAGGTCGTAGCCTTTATTCAATTTTTTAATATAAAATTAAATAAGTGAAATTATATTTAAATATGTGTTCGCGTATATTTAAATGAATTATTGTTATTGTTAAATGTTCATATATGAAATATATATATATGTATATATATTTATATTAATTGAATTGAATTGAAATAACAACAATAATTATTAAAATATCTAAATGGGGCTATTTGGACATAGGGGTTGTTTGGGTTGGTACCCAAGCCTATTCCATGATGGAATAGGGCAAAGTGTGCATTATATAAGTGCAACACTTTGTGAAATTAAACAATTTTTTCATTTTCAATCATTTTTTAGAGAAACCCTAGCCCTTTTCTCTCTTGCGTGCCAGATTGCTTCAATTGTTTGAATCAAAGTTTCATCTTGATTTTGTTCTTGGTTCTTAAGGCTAAAAAGGTTCTAGCAAATCCCTATTTAGTTCCTTGGGATTATCTTCGTGTGGACTAATGGTGGTTCGATCCCTTCGTTGGATCAGTAGCGAAACCCATTCAGTGTTAAAGTTGGAGGAGCCTCCAAACGTGGGTATGGTTTCTTAACTTTAAATTGATTTTCTGCAGATTCTAATATATGTTGTATAAACTGAAAATTTGTGCCCTGATCTTGGTTTTAAGGAACGATCCATGTTGTTTATGTTTTTGTTTCCGCTGCCATAACTTGATCTTTTCCTCACATATATCAATACATATGAATATGATTTACATGATATAGAATAAAATTTCTTTTATTGATCAATGAACATTATTACAAAGAGTGAATTTTACAATAATTGATTCACTTTAGGGCACCTACTCTAATAATCTCCCACTTGCACTATAGCCAATCACTCATGTATTTAATACCAAATGACCTCAAGTGTTGTTCATGCTTCTACTGCGATAAAGTCTTTGTCAGTGGATCGGCGAGATTGTCATCAGTATGCACTTTACTGATCTACACATCTTTCCTTTAAACCATTTCTCTGATGAGATGAGATGGAATCGTCTGAGTATGTATCTGGACTTCTGGTGAGACCATGGTTCCTTTGGTTGAGCTATTGCTCCATTGTTGTCACAATAGATGTCTATTGGATCAACAATCGTGGAAACCACACCAAGTTCAGTGATGAATTTCTTAATCCAGACTACCTCTTTGGCCGCATTGGATAATGCCATATACTCATCCTCTATTGTAGAGTCCGATACAGTGCTTCGGTTGGAGCTCTTCTAGCTCACTGCACCCCCATTGAGACAAAATACAAACCCGGATTGGGAATGATAATCATCTTTGTTCGTTTGGAAACTAACATCACTGTATCCTTTTACAGTGAGCTCATCTTACCCTCCATAAACCGAGAACATATCCTTGGTCCTCTTTAGGTACTTAAGAATGTTCTTGATAGCCATCTAGTGATGCTCACCTAGATCCGATTGATATCTGCTATAAGTGCTTAATGCACATGAGACATCAATCCGAGTACACAATATGGCATAAATGATGGATCCAATTGCTGATGCATATGGGATCGTCTTCATCCTATCTCTCTCATCTTCTGTTTTAGGACAAATAACCTTAGAGAGATAGACACCATGTGACATCGAAAGAAATCCTCTCTTATATTCTTCATATTGAATCTTTTAAGTACTTTGTCAATGTATATACTTTGACTTAGGCCAAGCATCCTATGCGATCTATCACGATAGATCTTTATTCCAAGGATGTAGGCTACTTCTCCTAAGTCCTTCATGGAGAAGCACTTGGATAACCAAGTCTTTACCGACTGCAAGTTCGGTATATCATTCCCCATCAGAAGTATGTCATCAACATACAACACAAGGAATGCCACTGCCCTCCCACTCACTTTCTTGTAAACACAGGACTCATCTTCATTCTTGATGAAACCGAATTCTTTTACGGCTTCATCGAAATGAATGTTCCAGCTCCTTGAAGCTTGTTTGAGTTTGTAAATGGACCTCTACAACTTGCATACCTTATCAGCTTGCCCATCAAGAATGAAGCCATT
The DNA here is from genome assembly GCF_008641045.1 of Pistacia vera. NCBI lineage: Eukaryota > Viridiplantae > Streptophyta > Magnoliopsida > Sapindales > Anacardiaceae > Pistacia > Pistacia vera. Next base: position 343,968 of record NW_022196364.1, on the reverse strand, counting down.
GAGTCGTGTTATATACACATCCTCTTTAAGGTTTCCATTCAGGAAAGTCGTTTTGACATCCATTTGCCAAATTTCATAGTCATGATATGTAGCAATCACAAGCATAATCCGGATGGATTTTATCATGGCAACCGACAAAAAGGTTTCTTCATAGTCAATACTATGAATTTGTCTAAAACCTTTGGCAACCAGTCGTGCCTTATATGTATACACCTTGCCATCCATGTCAGTTTTCTTCTTGAAGACCCATTTACACCCTATGGGTTTTACCCCTTTAGGTGGATCCACCAGAGACCACACTTGGTTTTGGTAAATGGAGTCTATCTCAGATTTCATGGCTTCAAGCCATTTAATGGAATATGGATCCGATATGTCGTCTTTGTAGGTTATAGGTTCATTGTCTTGGTAGACCAGTACGTCACCATGTTGAGTCACAAGATAACCATATCTCTCAGGCTCACGACGTACTCTCCTAGTTTAATATTCTTTCTAGCTAGTATACTTGGGAGGTATAAAATGAAAACTCACTGAATATACCATAGAAAAACATATATGGATATAAGTATAAGGTAGTGGGCCCAAAAATAGCATTACTTTTATATACAAATCTCTACATCAAGTACCGTAGTCACAAAAATAAACTCAAAAATATAGTCTGACAGTGTTGCCTTTCTCCTCTGCTACTTGACGTCCCATCCGACTGCATCTCATCTACTACCTGCAAAAACAGTGAAATCAACGGGGTGAGCACTAATTGCTCAGTAAGTAAACCCATAACACTTTTATTCTTCCTCCATTACTCAGATTCTGAATTTTCTTTCCTTACACCAAGCTTCTCTATTCTTCTCTGTTTTCTACGATTCTAGTTTCTCACTTACCGATATGTAAGCAAAAATAGGAAAACTAACTTGGGATAGTAGAAATGGCATGATGCATATGCATAGATGCATAAACTTTTTCTATGCAATGCATTTTCTTTTCTGTTTTTCTTTCTTTTTCTATGTTTCTTTCTTTTTCTATTTCTCTTCTTTCTTTTCTGTTTCTGTTTCTATTCTTTCTTTTTTGTTTTTTCTTGCTTTTCTATTCTTTCTTGATTTTTCTTTTCTTTTCTTTCTTTCTTTTCTTTTATTTTCTTTCTTTTATTTTATTTTCTTTATTTTCTTTATTTTCTTTCTTCATTTTCTATTCTTTCTTTGCCGATTGGACTCGGTTCAGACATGGATTCAAAACCTTGGCAGTGTGAGTGTATTCTCAAATTCTTTCTTGGGTACAGTTCTCATCCACATGCACTTCTTACGGACTTTACAAATTCTTCTTTCTTATTCTAAGGCCGCTCACTAAAGGCGACGCGCATGCGGGGTTATTCTTCTCTATCACTCACGGGCTCCCCATCGCAACAACCTTCTCTTCTCTTCTTTTTTTATATTTCTTTAAGTAAAATTTCAGATTTGAATTGTTCTTTAATTATATTTCTTAAAACAATAATTCTACATTTAATTGCTTTTCTTTCTTTCTCTTTATTCTTTAATGTTCTCATACATGTATATGTGCATGTAAATATGCTCATTCTTTGCTATTCTTTCTAAATGCAAATGCTCAAATGTAAGAATGCATTATGGCATATAAAGATATCATCATGGAACTAGTATTCTCTACCAACAACATTTCCATAACAAAGTAATAATCCAACATACTCATGTATATGCACTTTCTTTGACATTTCATCAAACACCTTACATGCACATACAAACCCTAAAATTGGTTACACTTCCACATATCTCTCAAGTCACCAAAAAAACAACTCCCTAAAGCCAACAATCAACCTAGCTGAATTTCATCCTCCACCTTTCTACATCCATTCTTTCATTTTTCATCCAAAATCCCATCAACTCAACACATACAAATACATCACTTCTGATCACATACCGATAAATCAATTCTCATCACATACTAATAAATCAATTCTCATCCTATACTAATAAGTCACTTCTCATCACATACTAATAAATTACTTCTCATCACATATAATAAATTACTTCTCATTGCCATGAAATTCACATATCAAACAACCTCAATTTTGAATCCATAATTCTTATCATCCAAACACACATACAACATATAAAAATTTCTCTACACAAATATTTATCCAATCAAGCTAAAGTTGGATTTACTTACCTTGAATTTGAGCAATTCCAACACTATAATCTCTCTTTGGTAGAATTCCTTTTCCTCTTAAACCTCAAGCATATAAAACCATAAGAATTCAAAACTTTAAAATTTAATCTCACATCTTGGTGCAAGAATCTTACCTTTGGATGCTTAGGATTGAAAATCTATCAAAATTGAACTAAAATCCTATGAATTTCCTTGAAAATTGAGTGAAGAAGTTTGAGAGAATTTAGGGTGAACTGAACTATGGATAGAGTGGCTAGGGTTTCTCTTCTTGAACTCTTATTACATAATAATATATATATAGTTTCCCATTTTACCCTTGCACTTTTTAAAAATTCCATCTATGTCCCTTAGTCAATTACAAAAATGCCCTCATTTTTATTAACTTCTCCATGTTATTCTACTTCTTTTCACTCCACATTTTTTCAACTAATTATGAGTGAAAAGACCATTTTACCCCTAGTGAAGTTTTAAGAAATATTCTTCACACTTGTTCAAGATAACTTTAACAAAATTCAACTAAGGGTGTTCGGGCATAAATAAAGCTACGTACCTTGATGTGGGCGTTACACCTAGATCTATGTAACTCCTGTGCTACCTGAAGTGGTTCACTTTGATCCACAAATTGTGGAGTAACCTCCTCACGATGTTCAACCACCTCTTATGGCATATCACCCCGCCTTCATCTAATGTATCTTGTGGTACTAGAACTTCATCGAGTTCTACTTTTCTCCCACTAGTACTTCTTAGAAAAAATTCCTTTTCTAAGAAGGCACCAGTAGGAGCGACAAAAATTTTGTGCTCTTCTAGATTGTACAAATAGTATTCTTTGGTCTCCTTAGGATACCCCACAAATATACATTTGCAGGATTTCAGGCCTAGCTTGTTTGAGGTCAATTTCTTGACATAAGCTTCACAACCCCAAATCCTTAGATAAGACAAGTTGAGCTTTCGTCGACTTCATAGTTCATATGGAGTCTTATCTACACACGATTCAAAACGTGAGTCACAGTCTCTAAGGTATAACCCTAGAATGATGCAAGGAGATCACTAAAACTCATCATGGACCTAACCATGTCAAGTAAGGTCCTATTCCTCCTTTCAGACACTCCATTGTGTTGGGGTGTGTACAGAGGAGTGAATTGTGATACTATCCCTCATTCCTTCAGGTATTCAGAAAACCCTGAGCTTAAGTATTCACGTCCTCGATTAGACCGAAGAGTTTTAATACTTTTGCCCAACATATTATGCACTTAATTCTCGAATTCTTTGAATTTACAAAGGCTTCAGATTTATGTCTCATAAGATAGACATAACCATATCTACTAAAATCATCAGTAAATGTGATGAAGTACGATTATCCACCTCTGGCTTTAACTGTTAGTGGACCATATACATCACTATAGATGATGCCTAACAGTTTAGTAGCCCTTTCACTTTGTCTTGTGAAAGGAGACTTGGTCATCTTGCCTAAAAGGCATGACTCACATACCTCAAATGACTGAAAGTCAAAAAGGTCCAAAACTCCATCCCTTTGAAGTTTTGCAATGCGAGTCTGATTAACATGACTCAATCTACAATGCCAAAGGTATGCCTGGTTTCAATTGCTATGTTTAGCTCTATTGGTTTCAAAATTGAGAATATCCTTATTGTTTAAATCAAGAACATATAACCCGTTATATAACCTTGCAATTCCAAATAGAATACCATTCCAACTAAAGGACAATAATCCATTAGAAATCTCAAAATGATACCCTATATTATCCAAAGCGGATACTGAAATAATATTTCTAGAAGTCGAAGGTACGTAATAACAGTTATGTAGTTCCAACAACAAGCCCATAGGCAAAGATAAACAGTAAGTTCCTATAGCCAATGTAGTCACATGTTCTCCATTTCTAACTCGTAGGTCCACTTCTCCATTGGCGAGCGCTCTACTCTGCCTTAGTCCTTGCACATCCGTACAAATGTGAGTACCACATCCTGTGTCAATGACCCAAGATGTTGAGGGAGAGAAGTTAATCTCAATCATGAACATACTTGAAGTCGAAGCCTTTGACTTCTTCTTGCTAGCGAGGAAAGCCTTGTAGTGCTTCCTCCAGTGGCCAAGCTTGCCATAATAGAAGTAAATTACTTTCCTGCCCTTCCCAACACCACTTTCAAGCTTAAGAGCATCCTGTCGTTTGGGCTTATGCTTGGGTTTGGCCTTGGCCTTTCCCTTGCCTTTATCCTTTCCTTTACTGGCAACAACAAGTAAAACAGGCTTGGACCATTTCCTTTCCTACTCTGCAGTCCTCAACATGTTTAGAAGCTCTGATAGAGATTTCACCCTTATGTTCATGTTGAAGTTCATTATGAACGGTGCAAAAGAATCAGGTAAGGATTGCATAATTAAATCCACTTGTAATTGTGCATCCAAACCCAAAACCCAAAGTCTCAAGCCTCTCCATGTGCTTGATCATTTTGAGCACATGAGGGCCAACTTCGGCTCCCTCAATCATGCGACTCCTAAACAGCACACTTGACACCTTGTACCTCTCTGATGAGAATGCAAAATGTCATATTTACCCCCCCTTAATGTCTCATCTTTTATACTTATTTGTTACTTAAATGTACTCATTATTATTCCATTTTGATTTAGGATGCAAATGGAGGCGCTAAATGCAAAACGGAACAAATTAGGTGAATTCGGATAGTTTTGACATTGCTTCGTAATCTAGGTATAACTCTCTCATCCGAGCTGAGATTGAGATGATTAAAAATGTTGTGGCACCCTAAGAAAGAGATCTACAACTTTCATGTTTTGAGTTTGGAGAGATACTCGCTGCATCAAGGTTGTAATCGGGCTTGAAGTTGACGCACCTGCACTGCTGACGTTCTGGAACATTCCGCCTTGTCATGCAAGTCAAATAGGCAGTTTATTATTGGAAGTTTTGAAGAACTGGTGCACGCAAGTTACAGTTGGAAACACCACTTTCCTATTTTATATTAGGACTTTATTTTATTTTCAATTAATCAGATTAGGATAAATGTTATTTTAGGATATTAGAATATTTTTAGGAGATTGAGTAGAATTCAAAGACTTGAATTGGATATTCTTAAAAGAGGGAGAGAGATCAGATTACAGAGATTACACACTCCTCTCTTTCCTCTCTTCTGGAATTTTTCTCTTTTGAGTTTTGATTATGGCCATGAGCGACTAAAACTTTTATAACTTGGTCGAAGGAAACGGAGGCCTCGGAATCAATAAAACTGTGAGATCTAATATGTTTTTTTAGTGTTCCATATATGTTTTGAGTATTGAATGTTCTTCTATGCCTATTTTCATGATTGTTTCATTTAATTACTAGGAGGCCTACTAGTTTATTATTTGTTGCAATCTACTACTAAGTTAGATATCAAATTCGTAATTGTTTGATCCCTCTAACTTGTGAGTAATTAAGGTTTAAGAATTTGCTGCGTTAGGAATTATTAAATCTTAAGAAGAATATTCAACTAAATTAAATACAACTGCTTGTGTTTGTGTTGTTCAGCTTCATCGATTTCTCTAGCCCTTAAGGCTGCTACTAGATTAAACCTTTAGCGCTTGTCTAGGGTTGTTTAGTAGTAAGATTAATTAGATCTCTTGTTTCCTAATTAACTACAACTAAGGAGAAATAGGGAAATAGTTCCAACGGTGAATATTCAAAGTATGAATTGATTTATTTTTGCATCAATGATCAGTTGTAAAATTCCGATGGTGGATGTTGACTTAGACCAAGTTTGTTATTTTGATTGATTAATTTGAATTGTTTTTCTTGAAATTGTTTCTGTTTTACTCAAAACCCCCTCGCCTTGTTCACGTAACATAAAACTTGGCTAGACACTCTCTGTGGGAATGATCCTTACTCACACTACTACATGTGTTTTTAGGTTTTAATCTTGGTTGCTTACGACAACACACCACTCTCATGTTGAGCATTTCCTTCAAAAAGCTGCTTGAGGTGTAGAATAATGGCAGCAGCATCCATATTCTCATGCTGCTTTTGTAGCTCAGGTGTCATTGATGCTAACACAACATCATCAAGGAACTTTTGATAAGTATCCTTTACTTCCTGAGTGGCATCAAGACCAGGTTTAGCCATATAAGGCTTATCAAGGATATACAATTTCTTTTTAGACTTGAATATAATCTGAAAATTTTGATACCAGTCTGAGAAATTGGATCCATCTAGCCTGTACTCCTTCTTGATTATCGGTCATAGGTTCATAATGCTCATTTTTGGTGAATCTACAATTGCAGAAAAGTAGAAGTCATTATAATGTTCATTATTGTTTAATATGGTCTTTTATTAAAACGCTCCCACTTTTTTCCTTAATTCAATAGCCTTCACTATTAACTTAGGAAAGCCCATTGGCTTTCCTAGTGGAATGAGATCCCATCTAACCCATTTCAAACCTTCGCTTTGGCGAACAAGCCAAAATGGATTGATTAGGTAGGCCAACAAACTTAAACCACACCAGTTGATAGCTCCCACTACTAACCTCAAATGTGAAGCAAGCCAACAAGCCAATCACACAATCTAATAGCCTAGCCATCGTCCTCGAGTGTGATTCTTAGTATTAGTAGAGTGGACATTACATGCCGCCACGTACACAGAATGTGTACTTCTCTACTATGCCTATGACATGCTTATCAACCTTCATTTTGGCGAACAAGCAAAACATGTCAATTTAAGTCGACCCATCACCATTAAGGAAAACTCCAATGAACTTTAACCTCCCACTGGTAGAAGTGTACCTTTCGCTTTGACGAACAAGGTTCCAACGAATAGTGGCTTGATTAAACCCATGGGGATGGAAGGCTTACATATGACTTAATATACTTTAATTGAGGGTTTTAATTTTACGTCTCACCAAATTATTATCTTTGTTAGAATGACATTGTTTGGCATGTTTTTGAACATTCAACCTTAGCATGCATTCTAAGAAAAACATATAAATGTGTCGGTACATGGCCCAACTAAAACCAATTTCCTCAAGCCTAGAGGAATCGGTGGGTCACCTAGGGGTCCTGTAAAAAATATCTTGAGTCCTCAAGTATGATTGCCTCGTCCTCGCTCCGTCTTCAAGTACATTACAAAAGACATCACACTAAATTTACAGTGAAATTAATTACACAATAATTTTACATCAATAAATTTTGAAACCTCAATTTACATTCGAGAGGAGTGAGATGAGAAGAGAATGTACATCAAGAAGGTAGGAGAAAGGCAGGGCACATAGGTCCTATTTAAAATTACAATCTTACATACCCAAAAATACTTTAAAAAATTCACCATAGGTCCAAGGCTCATGTACTGGGCACCATGAAATTTTTTAAACAAGAATTACTGCATATATTCAAAACAATCAATTTTGAATTGGGTGGGTTGATTTATAAAGATTACCCTTTTGGATTTGCATAATTACACATCGATCCAGCGTTAAAAATGCTACAGTACCATTCACACCGCGACATGGTTTTATCATGTCGCGGTGCACAGCAGGAACATGTTTGCGTCGTGGCGTAAAAACTAGCAACTCACGCTTTGACGACGCATTCGCGCCGTGGTGTATTTCACTTACACCGCGGTGCAATCATGCAATCTTACGATTTAGCACGCTACTTCGTTGTTTTCACGCCACAGCATAGTTTTATTACGCTGCGACTCAAATGTGCATTTTCGCATTTGACAACGCTTTCACGCTATGGCAAAGTGTTATTTCACTGCGGCTCAAATCGCATGATTGAGCGATCACATTCGGTAATCACGCCGCGGCAAAGTTTTATTTAGCTGTGGCCCAAATGCACGATTACTGTCGCTTGACGTTTTCTTGCAATTACAACGTGGCAAAGTTTTATTTCACTGTGGCGCATTTACGTATTCCTGGTTTATGAAACTCTACGCCGTGGTGTAGAAGAACTGTGCCATGGTGCAAATCACAATTTCTAGATTACTATTCATGCACGTATCACAAAAGCTATCCAATGTGAATCCCTCAACAAATCCAACACATCAGTTAATCAATATTAATGGATCAATAAACCAAACATGCAATATCTAGCAATCAATTCAATTAGTCATTCAAAATACCATTAAAATATATACAATCAAGGCCCTAGGCTTTGATACCACTGTAAGTAAATCAATGGGGTAAATGCAGTGGAAAACAAAATTTTTTCCCATCGATTACTTTGATTAACCCAAGATCAGGGTCTGATTTGTATATATTTTACATGCTTAAATTGAAAGGAACAAATATAACATTAATCTAGACAAAGATCAGAGATCTTACGCACGTTTGGAGGCTCCTTCAAATGTCTCTGAAATCTACTTCGCTATCGATCCAAGGATAGGATTGAACAAACAGTGATCCACACGAAGAAAATCTGAAGAACCAAAGAGGGATTTGCTAGATCCTTTTTGGCTTCAAGATTCAAAACAAAATCAAAGAAAAATCTTTGATTCAAAAGGGAAGGCAAACGTTAGAGGAGTAGAGAAATGTAACACCCACATCGAGGTACGTAACTCTACTTATGTCTTAATGCCCTTAGTATTATGTATTCTAAGGTGAAAGATTGAAAGTTGACATTTTCAATTTTCGCTGTGGCAAAGGAGTTTTGTCGCCGCTGTAATGAACTCACTGCCTAAATCGGTGTGTTAGAAATTTCAAACTTCACCGAGGCAAAGAAAAAAGTTCACTGGGGCAAAGAACTCTTGGAATTTTTGAGAAAATTATGGAAAACTTGCTTAAGGGCAAAATGGTCATTCCACCCAGAATTAGTTGAAAGTGTAGGGAGTGAAAAAAAGTTGAATTACATGGAGAATGCAATGGAAATGAGGACATTATATTAATTGACTGAAAGGCAAAGATGGAATTTCTTAGAAAGTGCAAGGGTAAAATGGGAAAGTATAAATAATATTATGTGTTAATAAGAGTTTAAGAGTTGAAACCCTAGCCACTCCACCCATTGTTCACGCCACCTTCATCCCCAAAAGCTCTCAAATTTTCTCCAATTACTTTCCAAGGAAATCCATAGAATTTGGTTCAGTTTTGATAGAATTTCAATCCTAAGCATCCATAGGTAAGATTCTTGCACTAAGGTGTGAGATTAAATTTTTAGAAGTGTTGAATTGTTATGGTTTATATGCTTAGGGTTTAAGAGAAGGAGAGTTGTATCAAGGGAAGACTAAAGTGTTTGTGTTGCTCACATCTAAGGTAAGTAAATCCAACCCTAGTTATGATTTGAGCAATAATTATGTAGAGAGATTCTTATATGTATGTGTGTGTTTGTATGTTGAGATTTGTTGATGGAATCGATGATGAATGATGGTTAGAATTCAGCCATGAGAAGTAGTGTCTATGTATGTGGTGAATTGGTGGAAGTTTGGATGATCTATGAAAGAATTGGAGTAGAATTGTGAAGTGTGATTTCCTGGCTAGGTTTGAAGTTGATTTTAGGGAGTTTTGCTCCAAATTTTGGTGGATTGAGAGAGATGTAGGAGTGTAGCCAATTTAGTGTTTGTATGTGCATGCAAATTGTTTGATGAAATTTCTAAGTGAAGTGCATACATGAATATGATAGTTTGTGATCTTGATATGAGTTAGTAGATGGTAGAGAATGACATTTCCACATGCCATATTGCATTCTTGCATTGAAACATTTGAATCTAGAAAGAATAACAAGAATAAGCCCATCTACATGCATACATACATATATGAGAACACTAAAGAACAAAGAGAAAGAAAGAAAAGAAAATTCATTATAGATTCAATTATTAAAGAAAAGACAAGAAACTGAATTCTTATTTAAAAGAAAGATAAGAGAAGAGAAGGTTGTTGCGATGGGGAACCCGTGAGTGATAGAGAAACACAATAGCCCCACATGCACGCCACCTTCGGTGAGCGGCCTCAGAATTGAAAGAAGAAGTTGTACAATCCGTTAGAAGTGCATGTGGATGAGGACTGTACCTAGAAAGAATTTCATAATACACTCACACGGCTAGGGTTCCAAATCCATGCCTCAACCGAGTCCGATCGGCAAACCAAAATAGAAGAGCAAAGAAAGAAAGAATAGAAGAAAAAAAAAGAAAGAAGAGAAACACAGAAAAAGAAAGAAAACAGAAATACAGAAAAGAAAATGCATCTGCTATGCACTTGTGCATATGCATTATGCCATTTCTACTATCCAGAATTAGTTTTACTAATTGTGCTTACATATCAGTAAGTGAGAAACTAGAACATTAGAAAGAGCAGAGAACAATAAAGAAGTTTGGTGTAAGGAAAGAAATTCAAAATACAAGTAACGAAGGAAGAAGGGTAGTATAGTGGATTTACTTATTGGGCAATTAGTGCTCACGCCATTGATTTCACTGTTTTTACAGGTAATAGATGAGATGCTGTCAGATGGAACGTCAAGAAGCGGAGGAGTTTGGCAACACTGTCTGATTGTACCTTGAGTTTATTTTTGCAAGACTTTGTTATTTGATGTAGAAATTTGTATATGGAAATAAAATTAGTTTTGGGCCCACTATCTCATACTTATATACATATATGTTTTTCTATGACATATTTAGTGAGTTTCACTTTATACTTCCCAAAGAATACTAGCTAGAGAGAACTATTACAAGAAAGGAGCTGCCTCTTTTCTCCTTTTCTTTGGTTGAATTCATTCACTAACACACATGCACTTATATAGTGCATGTGTCAAAACCCTATTCCAATGAGGAATAGGCATGACTCCAACCTTGTATCCAAACAATCCCTTTGTGGTATTTTTATTTTAAATTAATTATTATTATAATTAAAGTCAATTAATATATTTATGAAATATATTAACATTTAATTAACAATAATAATTCATTTAAATATATGTGTACATATATTTAAATACAATCTCACTTATTTAATTTTAACATTAAATTAAATATAGGCCACAACCTCAACAAATTTAATTGTACTGTGAGATTACCAAAATACCCTTTCGTCCTAAAAGACGAAAATGCCCCTTGCACAAACTGATTCTCAAATTATCTTTTATGTGTGTGACCCGCAGGCTCCTCATCATACCGACAGTGAGTAGTATCGCGGTTAACACTAATTAATCGTCTCACTACACACAGACCAAGATTAGCCCCTAGCAAGGCATCATGGCCACCCGATAGATTCGAATTCAGCGAAATAGCTACCTGTCAACGATATCGTTACCGTACAATCAAATCCTTTCATCATCAGTTATCTCATCGGGACTGAGGTACAAAATTAGTGTCAACCTCAGTTACTCTCGATGTGTTTGTATTTAGTTACAAGACCAATTATTGGAATGATAAATTGGATTGGGCAATGACTTAACTCCACTGTGGCCATAGATTTATTATCATTGCCATTTACTGAATTGCACAGTAAGATAACTTCTCCCATACCCGGGAGTGATGAATCCTTTGTTGATCCACCATAGTCTTGATACACTTCTCAATGCAGCCAATCACTACTGTATTGATAGCTCTGAATAGAACTACGTTGGGCTTGTGTAAAACTACACCAATCGATGCACAAGGCGCTCTGGTGATCTCAAGTCTAAGGATCACATGCACCACCATTCCTTAGAGGATTTATTCCATAGAAACTAGGGTTACCATCTATATGGAATCCTTTGGTGGGTCAGTCCAGTGAACTTGCCTACAACAAGCACCCATGTGTTGCACTAGGTTGTCGGCAAACAACCTTGATAAGTGAGATCAGTCACAACCCTTTGACAGGGTCATTCAACACTATGATAGCCTTACCGTATTATCTGTGCCCTTGGTCAGAATAATACTAGGGCTATGGACATTTCTAGAATGGCCACCATATGTGCTCATAGGGTTCTCACTATCAAGATTTGAAACACTTGATACCATCGTCACGGTTCTAATTGTTAGTAAATGATCCATTGACACAGCGGAAAACAAAAATTAATAACATAATAGATCGTTCCTTAGAACCAAGATCAAGGTACAAAAATTACAGTTTATACATTATAATCGAATCTACAGAAAATCAATTTAAAGATTTAGAAATCATATGCATGTTTGGAGGCTCCTCCAACTTTGTCTCTGAACGTATTTTGCTACCAACCCAAGTGTAGGATCGAACCGATGTAGTCCACACGAAGATAATCGTAAGGAACTAAAGAGGGATTTGCTAGATCCTTTTTAGCCTTAAGAACAAAGAAGAAATGAAGAGTATTTGATTTAAAACCAAAACCCAAATCTGGCATGAGAGAGTGTTTTGGGTGCTGTAGCTTTTTCTCTTTTCTTTGAAAAATGAAATAAATGAATCACCTATCTCTCAATTAAACTTTTACTTTTATAGTGCAAGATTAATTGCCCTATTCCCTTATGGAATAGGCTTGGGCCCCAACCCAAACACCCATTGTTTCCAAACACTCCCATTTAAATATTTTAATTTTTGTTTATCATTATCTCAATTAAAATCAATTAATATATATTTAATATATATTAACATTTAACAATAATGATAATTTATTTAAATATATGCGAGCACATATTTAAACGTAATCTCACTTATTTAATTTTTCTAACAAATTAAATAAAGGCTACGACCTTAGCAAATTTAATTGCACTGTGAAATTACAAAAATACCCTTTCATCTAAAAAGATAGAAACGCCCTTCTTTCCTTCTGGCTCTTAAATTATCTTCTATGTGTGTGACCCATAGGCTCCTCATCATGCCGATAGTGTATAGTATCGCGATTAACACTAATTAATCGTCTTACTAATACACAGACCAAGATTGGCCCCTAGCAAGGCATCATGGCCACCCGATAGATTCGGATTCAGCAAAGTAGCTACCTGTCAACGATATGGTTACCGTACAATTCGATCCTTTCATCATTCGTTATCTCGACGAGACGAAGGCATAGAAATAGTGTCAACCTTCGGTTACTCTCGATATTATATATTCAGTTTCTGGACCAATGACCCGTATTATAATCTGGATAGAGCAACAACTCAATCCCACTGTGGCCACAGTTTTAGTGTCATTGCCGATTTACTGAATTGCGGGTGAGAAACTTCTCGCGTAACGGAGTGATGAATCCTCATCTATCCCCATAGCTTGACACACTCCTTGATGTAGCCAACACTACAATATTGCAGCTCTGAATAAACTGCGTTAGGCTAGGGTCAAACTATACCAATCGTGCCAAGGCCCTTGATCTCAAGTCTAAGGATCACAGCACCACCATCGTTAAAGGATTTGTTCCATAGAACATAGGGTTACCATCCATATGAATCCTCTGGTGGGTCAGCTATGAACTTGCTAACAGCAAGCACCATGTGTGCACCGGTGTCACCAAACAACCTGACAAGTGAGATCAGTCACTGTCTTTCGACATGGGTCTTCAACACTTGGCCTTACCGTATTATCTGTGCCCTTACTAAGAATAATACTAGGACTACAGACTTTCTAGAATGGCCACATATGTGCTCCTAGGGTTCATATAGATTTGAAAACTTGATACCCTCGTCAGGTTTACCATTCTAGGACATATATCAATACATACAATGATGATTTACGATATAGTATAAAATCCTTTTATTGGTCATGAACATTATTACAAAGATCAATTCCACAATAATGATTGGCTTTAGGGCATTACTCTAACAATCTCCCACTTGCACTATAGCCAATCATTCTGTATTAATACCAAATGCTTCAAGTGCCTTTCATGCTTCTGCTGGACAGAGGTTTGTTAGTGGATTGGAGATTGTTGTCAGTATGCCTTTACTATCTGCACGTTTCCTCCAACAATCTCTCTATAGATGGAATCTCTATATGGTCTTGACTTCTGATGAGACCTGGTTCCCTGCTTGAGCAATTGCTCCATTGTTGTACAATAGATGTTATAGGAAACAATCGTGGGAACCAACCAGTTCATAACGAATTCTTAATCCAGATGCCTTCTTGTCGCATCTAACATGAATATACTTAGCCCCATTGTAGAGTCTGCTACGTGCTTTGCTGGAGCTCTTCCAGCTCACCAACCGCCATTGAGACAAAATACAACCCTGATGCGATCGATACATCTTTTCCTTGGAAACTAGCATCACTGTATCATCTCAGTGAGCTCATCTTCCCCTCCATAAACCAAGAGCATCCTAGTCCTCTTCAGGTACTAAGAATATCTTGACAGCCATCCAGTGAGCTTCACCGGATCTGATGAACTACTAAAGTGCTCAAAGCACAGAGACATCAACCCGAGTTATAGCATGGCATACAGATGGATCCAATTACTGATGCGTATGGATCCTCTTCATCCTATCTCTCTCATCTTGTGTTCTAGGACACAATTCTTCGAGAGATAAACACCATGTTGACATCGGAAGAAATCCCTTCTTGGATTCTCCATACTGAATCTTTTTAGTACCTGTCAATATATGCACTCTGACTTGGCCAAGCAACCTACGGGATCTATCATGATATCTTTATACCAAGGTTGTAGGTGGCCCTAAGTCCTTCATGGAGAAGCATTGGATAACCAAGTCTTTACGACGCAAGTTCGTATATCATTCCCGATCAGAAGTATGTCACGACATACAACACTAGGAATACTACTGCACTCCACTCACTTTCTTGTAAAACAGGGTCATTTCGTTCTTGATAAAACGAATTTTTTTTACGGTTATCAAAAAAGAATGTTCCAGCTCTTGAAGCTTGCTTGAGTATAAATGGATCTCTACAACTTGCATACCCTATTAGCTTGCCCATCAAGAACGAAACCATCAGGTTGTGTCATATACACATCCTCTTCAAGGTTTCGTTCAGGAAAGTTGTTTTGACATCCATTTGCCAAATCTCATAGTCATGATATGCACAATGCAAGCATAATCGAATGGATTTAATCATGGCAACTAGCGAAAAGTTTCTATAGTCAATACCATGAATTTGTTTGAAACCTTTGGCAAAGTCTGGCTTATAAGTATGCATTGCCATCCATGTCAGTCTTCTTCTTGAAGACCTTTACACCTATGGGTTTTACCCTTCGGTGGTTCCACCAGAGACCATATTGGTTCTGGTACATGGACTCCATCTATATTCATGGTTCAAACCATTTAACGAATCTGGATCTATATAGGTCTTCTAGGTTCTGGGTTCATCGTCTTGTAGACTAGTACGTCACCATGTTAGTCACGAGATAACCGTATCTCTCGCGGCTCATGGCGTACTCTCCCAGATCTGTAGCTCTTGTGTTACCTGAGGTGGTTCAATATCCAAAGTTTGGAGTAACCTTTCATAATGTTCAACACCTCCTGGCATATCATCGCGTCATCGTCTAGTATATTTTATGGTTTAGAACTTCATCGAGTTCTACTTTTCTCCCACTAGTACTTCTTAGAAAATATTCCTTTTCTAGGAAGACACCAGATCGAGCAACAAAAATTTTGCGCTCTTCTGGGTGGTAGAAATAGTATCCTTTGGTCTCCTTTGGATACCCCACAAATATACATTTACAGGATTTTGGGCCCAGCTTGTTCGAAGTCAATTTCTTAACATAAGCTTCGCAACCCCAAATCCTTAGATAAGACAAGTTGGGCTTTCGCCCACTCCATAGCTCATATGGAGTCTTATCTACAGACTTTGACGGCACACGGTTTAAAACGTGAGTCGCAGTCTCTAGGGCATAACCCCAGAACGATGCAGGTAAATCACTAAAACTCATCATGGACCTAACCATGTCAAGTAAGGTCCTATTCCTCCTTTCTGACACTCCATTGTGTTGGGGTGTATAAGGAGGGGTGAGTTGTGATACTATCCCACATTCCTTCAGGTACTCTGAAAACCCTGAGCTTAAGTATTCACCTCCTCGATCCGACCGAAGAGCTTTAATACTTTTGCCCAACATATTCTGTACTTCATTCCTGAATTCCTTGAATTTATCAAAGGCTTCAGATTTATGTCTCATAAGGTAGACATAACCATATCTACTGAAATCATCAGTAAATGTGATGAAGTATGAATATCCACCTCTGGCTTCAACTGTTAGTGGACCACATACATCACTATGGATGATGCCTAACAGTTCAGTAGCCCTTTCACTTTGTCCTGTGAAAGGAGACTTGGTCATCTTGCCTAAAAGGCATGACTCGCATACCTCAAATGACTGAAAGTCAAAAGGGTCCAAAACTCTATCCCTTTGAAGTTTTGCAATGCGGTAACATGACCCAATCTACAGTGCCAGAGGTCTGTTTGGTTTTGATCGCTATGTTTAGCTTTCTTGGTTTCAACATTGAGAATATCTTTATTGTTTAAATCAAGAACATATAATCCATTATATAACCTTGCAATTCCAAATAGAATACCATTCAAACTAAAGGACAACAATCCATTAGATATCTCAAAATGACACCCTATATTATCCAAATCGGATACTGAAATAATATTTCTAGAAATAGAAGGTACGTGATAACAGTTATGTAGTTCGAACAACAAGCCCGTAGGCAAAGATAAACAGTAAGTCCCTACAGCCAATGCAGCTACATGTGCTCTATTTCCAACTCGTAGGTCCACCTCTCCCTTGGCGAACACTCTACTCTGCCTTAGTCCCTACACATCAATACAAATGTGAGTACCACATCCTGCGTCAATGACCCAAGATGTTGAGGGAGAGAAGTTAATCTCAATCATAAACGTACCTGAAGTCGTAGCATCTGACTTCTTCTTACTTGCGAGGAAAGCCTTGCAGTGTTTCCTCCAGTGGCCAAGCTTGCCATAAAAGAAGCAGACTACTTTGCCCTTCCCTATGCCACTTTCGGGCCCAAGAGCAACCTATCATTTGGGCTTGGGCTTGGGCTTGGGATTGGCCTTGGCCTTACCCTTGTCGTTACCCTTTCCTTTACCGACAGCAACCAGTAAAACAGGCTTGGACTTTTTCAAGTCCTGCTCTACAGTCCTCAGCATGTTCAAAAGCTCCGATAGGGTTTTCACCATCGTGTTCATATTGAAGTTTATTATGAACGGTGTATAAGAGTCAAGCAAGGATTGCAGAATCAAATCCATTTGTAATTCTGTATCCAACTCAAATCCCAAAGTCTCAAGTTTCTCTGTGTGCTCTATCATCTTGAGCACATAAGGACCAATTTGGGCTCTCTAAGTCAGACGACTCCCAAACAGTGCTTTCGACACCTTGTACCTCTCATGTCAAGCATTTCCTTCAAAAAGCTCCTTGAGGTGTAGAATAATGGTAGTAGCATCCATATTCTCATGCTGCTTTTGTAGCACTGGTGTCATCGATGCCAACATCAAGCATTGAAAGCCATCAACATCATCAAGGAACTTTTGATAATTGTCCTTCACTTCTTAAGTGGCATCAGGATCAGGCTCAGCCATGTATGACTTTTCAAGGATATACAATTTCTTTTCAGACTTGAGTATAATCCTAAGATTACGATACTAGTCTGAGAAATTGGATCTACCCAACCTGTTTTCTTTCTCGATTATCGGTCGTAGGTTCATTATGCTAATTTTGGTGAATCTACAATTGCAGAAAAGATAAAGTCATTATAAAGTTCATTATTATTTAATATGGTCTTTTATTAAACGATGTTGCCACTATTTTACTCAAGTCAATAGCCCTCACTATTAACTCGGGAAAGCCCGTTGACTTTCCTAGTGGACTGAGATCCCATCCGACCCATTTCAAACCTTTGCTTTGGCAAAGAAGCCAAAATGAGTTGATTAGGTAGGCCAACAAACTTAATCCATACCAGTTGATAGCTCCAACTATTAACCTCAAATGTGAAGAAGCCAACAAGCCAATCACACAATCCAATGGCTCCAACCATTGTCCTCAAGTGTGATTCTCAGTATCAGTAGAGTGGACACTACATGCCACCACGTACACACAATATGTGTACTTCTTTACTATGCCTATGACGTGTTTATCAACCTTCGCTTTGGCAAACAAGCAAAACCGTCATTTTAAGTCTACCCATCACCATTAAGGGAAACTCCAATGCATTTTAGCCTCCCACTGGTAGAAGTGTACCCTTCGCTTTGGTGAACAAGGTTTCGACGAACAGTGGTTTGATTAAAACCATACTGATGGAAGGCTTACGTGACTTAATATCCTTTAATTGAGGGTTTGTTATTTAATGTCTCACCAGATTATTATCTTTGTTAGAATGACATTGTTTGGCATGTTATTGAACATTCAACCTTAGCATGCATTCTAAACAAAATATTAAAACATGCCGGTGCATGGCCCAACTAAAAACTGATTTCCTCGAGCCTAGAGGAATCGGTAGGTCACTTAGGGGTCCTGTAATAAAATCTTCAGTCTTCAAGTATGGTCGTCTTTTCCTTGATCCGTCTTTAAGTACATTACAAAAATATCATTCTAAATTTACAGTGAGAATAATTATACAAAATTTTCTACATCAATAAATTTAGAAACCTCAATTTACATTCGAGGGGAATGAGATGAGAAGAGAATGTACATCGAGAATGGGGGAAAGGCAAGACATGCAGGCCCTATTTAATAAATTACAACCATACATACCCAAAAATTTTAAAACATTCACCATAGGTCTAAGGCTCATGTACCAGGCACCATGCAATATACAAACAAGCACATGGCATACATTTCAAAAACAATCAATTTTTGAATTGGGTGGGTTAATTATTAATTACCCCCTGACAATTTGCAGATCTATATTTGGTCCAAAAGTTTTAAAAATTTACAATCTGGCCTCTGCGTACTTTGAAGTGCCCTCGCTGCGATGATGGGTTAGATCGTCGTAGCGTGCATTGATTAATGTCGTGCTCACGCTTCACGTGCACTTGCCGCGGCGATGGGGTATATCACCGCGGCGAGCGTTGATTAACGTCGCGCTCATGCTTCATGTGCACTCTCCGCGGCAATGGGTTATATCGTCGCGGCGACCGCTGATTACAAACAGTGTTCATCCTAAGGACGATCGCCGCGGCGATGGGTTATATCGTCGAGACGAGTGCTAATTTTGCAATCAGCATGAACGCCAACAACGCACGCCGCGATGATGGGTTATATCACCTCGGCCAGCGTACACTGATCTGTAGCACCAGATCAGTTCAACCAGCCACCAATAATACGTCAAACGGATTTTGCAATCATTCTACTAATTTCAACAAAAATCCATAAACAAATATTCCAAAGTTGCTGATCATCAACAAATTTAAATTAATCAACTAATCGATTTCTTAAAACATGCTCTCATGGCAGATTTTGTGCAGATTCTTCAAGGCAACATGTTATAAATCAAATACATGTAATCAACCATCCACATAAAAATTGTAAAATCTAGTACCCTAGGCTCTGATACCATTGTTAGGACACAATCAAACATGGCAGCGGAAAAACAAAAACATTGACAACATGGATCGTTCCTTAGAACCAAGATTAGGGTACAAATTTATAGTTTATATATTAAATAAGAATCTGCAGATTTTAGTTTAGAGTTTAAGAAATCATACGCACATTTGGAGGCTCCTCCAACTTGTCTCTGAACGTATTTCGCTACCGACCCAAGTGTAGGATCGAACCGACGTAGTCCACACGAAGATAACCTCAAGGAACTAGAAAGGGATTTGCTAGATCCTCTTTAGCCTTTAAGAACCAAAAACAAATCAAAGTGTATTTGATTTTTAGCAAAAAGCAAAACTGGCGTGAGAGAATGTTAAAGGGGTTGGAACTTTAGTTTAATATCATTGAAATGAATCATTATTTATTTCACAAAGTGTGAACTTATATAGTGCACACTTTAACCTATTCCATCATGGAATGGGCTTGGGCTCCAACCCAAGCACCCCTTGTATCCAAACATACCTTTTAAGATATTTTAATTTTAATTTATCATTATCTCAATTAAATTAAATTAAATTAATATATATAATATATATTAACATATAACAATAATGATAATTTATTTAAATATATGCGAACATATATTTAAATGTAATCTCACTTATTTAATTTTAACATCAAATTAAAAAAAGGCTACGACCTCAGCAAATTTAATTGCACTGTAAAATTACCAGAATACCCTTTCGCCTAAAAAGATGAAAACGCCCTTCTTCTAAACTGGTTTTTAAATTATCTTCTATGTGTATGACCTGTAGGCTCCTCATCATACCGGTAGTGTGTAGTATTGTGATTAACACCAATTAATCGTCTCACTACACACAGACCAAGATTGGCCCCTAGCAAGGCAACATGGCCACCCGATAGATTCAGATTCAACAAAGCAGCTACCTGTCAACGATATGGTTATAATGCAATCTGATCCTTTCATCAACCGTTATCTCGACGAGACTGAGGAATAGAAATAGTGTCAACCTTGGTTACTCTCGATATGTATGTGTTCAATTACTGGACCAATGACCTGAATAATAATCTGGATAGAGCAACAACTCAATTCCACTGTGGCCACAGTTTTAGTATCATTACCATTTACTAAATTGTGCCATGAGATAACTTCTTTCGTACCCGGGAGTGTTAAATCCTCTATCTATCCACCATAGTCTTGATACACTCCTTGATGCAACCAATCACCACTGTATTGACAGCTCTGAATAGAACTGCGTTAGGCTAGTGTCAAACTACACCAATCGGTGCACAAGGCTCTCTGGTGATCTCAAGTCTAAGGATCACATGCACCACCATTCGTTAGAGGATTTGTTCCATAGACACTTAGGTTACCATCCATATGGAATCCTCTGGTGGGTTAATCCAGTGAACTTGCCTACAGCAAGCACCCATGTGTTGCACCAGGTTGTCACCAAACAACCTTGACAAGTGAGATCAGTCACTGCCTTTTGATAGGGTCGTTCAACACTATGATAGCCTTACCGTATTATCTGTGCCCTTACTTCAGAATAATACTGGGGCTACGGACGTTTCTAGAATGGCCACCATATGTGCTCATAGGGTTCTCACTATCAAGATTTGAAACACTTGATACCCTCGTCACGGTTCTACCATTCTAAGGACATATATCAATACATACAATGATGATTCATGCGATATAGTATAAAATGCCTTTTATTGATCAATGAACATTATTACAAAGAGTCAATTCTACAATAATTGATTGGCTCTAGGGCATCTACTCTAACAATATGCATTAGCAATTAGATCCATCATGTATGCCATGTTGTGTACTTAGATTGATGTCCCACATACGTTAAGCACTTGTAGTAGATATCAATTGGATCCAGGTGAGCATCACTGGATAGCTGTCAAGAACATCTTTAAGTACCTAAAAAGGACTAAGGACATGTTCTTGGTTTATGGAGGGGAAGATAAGCTCACTATAAGAGGATACAGTGATGCTAGTTTCCAAACGGATAAAGATGATTATCGTTCACAATCCGGGTTTGTATTTTGTCCCAATGGGGGTGTGGTGAGCTGGAAGAGCTCCAAGCAAAGCACTGTAGTGGACTCTACAATGGAGGCTGAGTATATCGCATTATCCGATGCGGTTAAGGACGCAGTCTAGATTAAGAAGTTCGTTACTGAACTTGGTGTGGTCTCCATGATTGTTGATCCAATAGATGTCTATTGTGACAACAATGGAGCAATAGCTCAAGCAAAGGAACCACGGTCTCACCAGAAGTCCAGACACATACTCAGATGGTTTCATCTCATCAGAGAAATGGTTGAGAGGAAAGATGTGCAGATTAGTAAAGTGCACACTGATGACAATCTCACCAATCCACTAACGAAGCCTCTGTCACAGCAGAAGCATGAAAAACACTTAAGGTCATTCGGTATTAAATACATGAATGATTAGCAATAGTGCAAGTGAGAAATTATTAGAATAGATGCCCTAAAGCCAATCAATTATTGTAAAATTGATTTTTTGTAATAATGTTTATTTATCAATAAAAGGGCATATTCTTCTATATCGTGTAAATCATAGTTATATGTAATGACATATGTCTTTAGGATGGCAGAACTGTGACAAGAGTATCAAGTGTTCCAAATTTTGATAGTGAGAACCCTATGATCACATATGGTGGCCATTCTTAAAATGTCTATAGCCCCAGTATTATTCTGATCAGGACACAAATAATACGGTAAGACTATCATAGTGTTAAACAACCCTGTCGAAGGGTAGTGACTGATCTCACTTGTCAAGGTTGTTTGCTGACAACCTAGTGCAATTCATGGGTGTTTGCTGAAGGCAAGTTCACTGGACAAACCCACCAGAGGATTCCATATGGATGGTAACCAATGTCTATGGAATAAATCCTCTAATGAATGGTGGTGCATGTGATCCTTAGACTTCAGATCAACAGAGCGCCTGTAATAGCCACTTTCTACTCAAATACTCATAATGAAATACATATAAAATAATATAAAGAAATTGGGCCTAAAATTTTCTTTTTATTAAATATATATATATATATTCTTTACAAACATATACATTTTTACACAAACTTATAATGTATACAAAAGATATTAAAACATGGTGGACAATGTAACCACTTCCCCTCGCGTGTCGACGTCCATCCGATTGCGTCCTCACCTGGATCCTGCAAAACATAGGAAAACAACGGGGTGAGCACTAAAATAATGCTCAGTAAGTAAATACTCTACTCATCTATCCCCGTAACTCTCTCTCTTTAATTCTTTCCTTACTACTTCTCATTCAACTTCTCTTTGGTACTTCTCTCTCTATTTCTCTTTCTCTTTCTTAGAACTCTTTTCTATTACCTTTCTTTAGTAAGTCACGACCCCATCTTACCAGGGGCACGGCCGGGACTCGCTCCCACTCTACGTGACCTCTACTCATTCTAGCCGATCGGACTTGGTTATGCATGGATTCGGAACCCTTGGCCATGTGAGTGTATAATCTCTCTTTCGGGTACTCGGGTATAGCCCTCATCCGCATGCACTCTCACGGGCTACACCACTTCTCTATCTCATACTCATGCTGCTCTCTCATTGCGGCGTACATGCGGGAATACTCTACCCATTACTCACGGGTTCCCCATCGCACAACCTACTCTATTCTCTTTCTCTTAACTCTTAAAGTAGCTTATACTCAAATTCTTTACTATGTCTCAAGCTACTTCTTAAGTGTATAAACAATTGTGTATAGCTAGCTCATACTCACTCATGCACTTATGAAATGCCAAATACAAGATTTCCTCAAAACAGTCATTCTGCACAAGTCACACTAAAAAGGCCATAACTTGCGTTATACACCTCGGATTGCTACGGTTTTGGTCTCGTTTCAAAGCTTAGAAACAGGGATATAACTTCTATGTTTTGGTCTCAGCCCAGTTCAAGCCGTAAGATACCCAAAAGTTACTTAGAAAGTTACGGCAGTGACAGGGCAGATTTCACTTAGGCATTTCCTCAAACAACTCATGTGCATATAAACACTCTACTAAAATTACTACTATACTTCATTCTCTAGCCATCCAAAATGGGGGAAAACTCCCTCAAATACTCATAATCCCTGTCAAGAAAAAACACTTCCAAATAGGTTTACACAACATCCCTCAAGCTCCATCTCAAACTCCATTTCTCATCACACATAAAAAAAAACACTTCTCATAATTTAATCATACCCAACAACTAGGACTAAGCACACATCTCATCTCAATTTTTAGTAGGTATAACATATACATACATAGTTAAAATAAATCTCTACTCAAAGCTTATTCAAAACTCAACTTGGTTGGATTTACTTACCTTGTGAAAAGGTGACTTCTTTAGCACTTTTCCTTTCCTTTGTTGTCTTGTCTCTTCTCTACAACTCAAAACAACAACAAGAACAATAACAACCAAATAAGACTTCACTATAACCATAAGAAAACTCACATCTAAAGCATGAATCCTTACCTTAGGATGCTTTAGATGAAATCTCTACTCAAAATTACTCAAAAGCTCTCTTAAATCCCTTAGAAATCTTGGAAGATTGGATGGAGAAATTGAGAGAAATTAGGCAAATGGAAGAGGCGGTGGAATCGATGGACTAAAGGGTTTCTCTACACTTTAACTCTTTTTTAGCTCATATTATAAGCATCATTTCCCATTTTGCCCTTGCCCTTGCCCTTGCCCTTGCCCTTCCTTAGAAATTCCATCTACATCCTTTGATTCTTTTCAAATACACCCCCATCCAAACACAATTTCTACTCAATTTCCTTACATTTTACTCCCCACTTTTCCTACTAATTAGGGGTGGAATGGTCATTATGCCCAAAAGAAGAATTCTCTAGAAAACTCAAGAAACTTTGTATTAGGCTCGTCGCCGCGGCGAAGCACTTTCCGTCGCCCCGGCGAAACAGGACAGAACCTACCCGTGGGTGCAGCTCCTCCTCGCCGCGGTGAAGATTCTTCTTCGCCCCGGCGAAGATTGGATTTCCAAACTTCACCAAAACTCAACCAACTCAACATACCATAACAACAAACAAACTCAATTGAAGTTGAAAAAGTAAACTTTTAACTAATACAGCAAATCTTAAGTACGTACCTCAAGTGGGATATTACTGCGCCTTGTGTACCGATTGGTGTAGTTTGACACTAGCCCAACGTAGTTCTATTTAGAGCTATCAATACAGTAGTGATTGGCTGCATTAAGGAGTGTATCAAGACTATGGTGAATCGACAAAGGATTCATCACTCTCGAGTAGGAAAGAAGTTATCTCACTGCGGAATTCAGTAAATGGCAATGACACTAAATCTGTGCCCATAGTGGGATTGAGTTGTTGCTCAATCCAATTAATTATTCCGGTCATTGGTCCAGAAACAGAATACAAAGATATTGAAAATACCTGAGGTTGACACTATTTCTGTACCTCAGCCTCGATGAGATAACAGATGATGAAAGGATTTCATTGCATGGTAACCATATCGTTGATAGGTAGGTATTTTGCTGAATCTGAATCTATTGGGTGACCATGATGCCTTGCTAGGGGCCAATCTTCATATATGCGTAGTGAGACGATTAATTGGTGTTAATCACGATACTACTCACTGCTAATATGATAAGTCACACACTTAGAAGATAATTCAAGAATCAGTTTGTGAAAATGGTATTTTCCTCTTTTAGGACGAAATGGTATTTTGGTAATCTCACAGTGCAATTAAATTTACTAAGGTTATGGTCTGTATTTAATTTAATATTAATAATAAATTAGTGGGATTATATTTAAATGTATGTACGCATCTATTTAAATGGATTATTATTATTAATTAAATGTTAATATTTCTTATATATATATTAATTGATTTTAATTATAATAATAATTAATTAAAATTTTAAAATACCAATGAAAGGGTGTTTGGTTGCAAGGGTGGATTAGGGTTGGAGCCCATGGGTAGTCCTTATTGGAATAGGGTTTTAATTGTTTCACTATATAAGGGCAACTTGAATTAAAACATTATATCATTATTTAGTTAGAAAAATTCAGCCACCCTTTCTGCGCTCTCTCTCTCTCTCACGTTTTCCCTTGGTGTGAATCAAAGAATTTTATTCTTTGATTCTACTTGATTCTTGAAGCCATCTTATTGTTCTAGCAAAATAATAGTCGGTTCCCCGGATTATCTTCATGTGGATCAATGTACGTACGGTTCTAAATTGAATTGGTAGCGAAATAAAATCAGAGATACTTGAAGGAGCCTTCAAACATGCATAAGATTTATAACCCTTGAATGGATTAATTTTATTTTGTGTAGATTTTTTGTTTTAACATGTAAACTATATAATCGATACCTGAATCTTGGCATAAAGAGGAATCGATTCATCCTTTAGTTTTTGTTTTTCCACTACGTTGGGTAGATCGATTCCTAATAGTGGTATCAGAGCCTTAGGTATCAGATTATATTGTTTAATCTATGTTTGATAACATGTTATTTTATAAACTGATTTTTAATTCTGTAAAATTATGTATTAATGACATGTTTGAATAATCAATTGATTCATTACACCTTATAATATCCAATTTATTGATGATCTGCAAATTGGTATAATGTGATAAGGATTTTTTGTTGATATCAGAAGCTAAATTGATTGTTGAAAATCCTTTGGCGTTTTTTGTTGCTGATTAAACTTATCTACTCTAGATCAGTTGTGTTCATCGCGGTGATATAAGCCATCATCAAGAGGAAGAAATATTTCAAGAGTCCAACCAATCCCAAGAGAAGCCTCATGCAGATGGTTGAATGGAAGATGAGAGGGCTTCAAGTTTCCTTGGCGATCTAGGTTAAAGAAGTTGAAAGTCCAGCTAATGACCATAACTTAAAGCGCTTCTTGGGAGGCAACCTAAGTGTTTTTACTTTATTTTTTATTTATCTTTTATTATTATTGTAATTCTCCTTTTATTCTATTGTTTTTGCCATTTGTTCATTTTTGTTTTTGTTTTCTTTCTCTTTCCAGGTTCGAATCTAAGTTTGGGGGTGAAATTTTGGTATGTTGGGAAGCTTGGTTGCATCTTCGAGAAATCAAGGGAGTCTCTTTGTATTTTGTTCCTTTTCTTTAAAACATTGAGGACACTGTTCATTATAAGTTTGGGGGTGGGTTTCTCATGGTTTCTGAAAAAAAATGTTCTCTGAAAAATCTGAAATTTTGAAATTTTTGAGCCCAAATATGTTAGTTTCATTTTTTCATGTTGGATTTTGTTATAATTGAAATAAGATAGGTTTGGAGGAACGGAAGGGCGATGATTTAGATAAATGATTTGTTCTTTTGTTAATTCTTTCTTTTTTCTTGAATCTCAATATCATTTTGAGCATGTAGCCAGGGTTTAGTCAATTGCTTTGCGACTTAGAGAAAGTTTATGTGCATTATTTGGCATGACAAGGTTTCACATCTAGGAGCTCTAGAACATGTTTGATAATCTCTTGAGGTGAAATCCTAGACAGAACAAATGCTTAGAAATGTTTAGGCATTTCTTTGATTGGTTGTGTTGGAGTAGTGCCCTAGAGCTAATCAATTATTGTGGAATTGACTCTTTGTAATAATGTTTATTAATCAATAAAAGGCATTATGTTCTATATCATGTATGTATTGATATATGTCCTTAGAATGGTAGAACCGTGACGAGGGTATCAAGTGTTTCAAATCTTGATAGTGAGAACCCTATGAGCACATATGGTGGCCATTCTAGAAAAATCCGTAGCCCCAATATTATTCTGACCAAGGGCTCAGATAATATGGTAAGGCTATCATAGTGTTGAAAGACCCTGTCGAAAGGTAGTGACAGATCTCACTTGTCAAGGTTGTTTGCTGACAACCTGGTGGAACACATGGGTGCTTACTGTAAGCAAGTTCACTAGACTGACCCACCAGAGGATTCCATGTAGATGGTAACCCCAGTGTCTATGGAACAAATCCTCTAACGAATGGTGGTGCAAGTGATCCTTAGACTTGAGATCACCGGAGCGTCTTGTGCACCGATCAGTGTAGTTTGACACTATCCCAGTTAATGACAATGACAGTAAATCTGTGACCATAGTGGGATTGAGTTGTTGCTCAATCCAATTCCTTATTCTAGTAATTGGTCTAGTAATTGAATACAAATATATCGAGAGTAACTGAGTTTGACACTATTTATGTACCTCAGTCTCGATGAGATAACAAATGATGAAAGGATTAGATTGTACGGTAACCATATCGTTGATAGGTAGCTACTTCATTGAATCCGAATCTATCGAGTGACCATAATACCTTGCTAGGGGCCAATCTTGGTCTGTGTGTAGTGAGACGATTAATTGAAATTAATCGCGATACTACACACTGCCGGTATGATGAGGAGCCTATGGGTCACACACATAGAAGATAATTTAAGAATCGGTTTGTGCAAGGGGCGTTTTCATCTTTAGGACGAAAGGGTATTTTGGTAATCTCATAGTGCAATTAAATTTGCTGAGGTTGTTGCCTATATTTAATTTGATATTAAAATTAAAGTGAGATTGTATTTAAATATAGTACACATATTTAATTGGATTATTATAAATGTTAATGTATTTCTTAAATACATTAATTGAGTTTAATTAAAAATAATGATAATTATAATAAAATACATGATTGGGAGTGTTTGGGTATAAGGGTTGTTTGGGTTGAAGCCCAAGCCTATTCCTTAATGGAATAGGGTTTTATTGCACTAATAAGTGAAAGGTTTGTGAATTAAAATGGGGAATTCATTCAAGTGAATTCAATCACTTTTCATTAAAAGAAATACAACTTCTCCATTCTCTACATCTCATGCCACCTTCATTTTTGAGTCAAAGTTCTTTGATTCTTGATTTGGTTCTTGAAGTAAAAAAGGATCTAGCCAATCCCTTTTAGTCTTCGGGTTATCTTCATTTGGATTACCGTGGTTTGATCTGCTCTTAGATCGGTAGCGAACCTAGTCAAGACAATTTGAAAGAGCTTCCAAACGTGGCTATGAACTCTAAACTCTACTCTGATGTTCATATTACTATAGATTTTGATTAAAATATAAACTATATAATTTGTGCCTTGATCTTTGCTTTAATTTTTTGTTTCCAATGCCATGAGTTAAATCGTTTCCTAACAGGTTAAGCCTTTCAAGCCTACCCAGAACAATCTTTCCCTAGTCACCGTTAACCTATGAATGACTGAAAATTTGACATTAAGGTCGAATGAAAATTCTTTGTTAGCCACTTGACATAACCATACAACCGTAAAACGTAAATATCTTTCGAGAGAATGTTTTCACGTCTATTGTTCAATTGCTCTTAAAAAAAAAAAAAAAACAGAACGAAGAAAGAAATAAAATTGTTGTATTTGGGGGTTCGAAGAAAAAGAAAATTCAAAGGTGGTGGGTGAAAAGAAAAAGAAGAGAAAGAATGAAAAATTTGTGAAAAAAAAAAAAAAAGACAACGAAAAATCTTATTATGAAAAATATTTGATTCTCTTGTTTTTGATAAGTTCATTTTCTTTCCTTGGCTACCAATTCTTTAGCCTATGTTACAAGCTTTTAAAGACTATGGATTTGAGTTTTTGTGTTTCTCTGTGTTAGTGGAGAGATGGTTTGAAAAGCAGGCATATGAAGCTGACAAACATACAAAGTTTAATCCTTAGCAAGTGCACGAGTCACAATTGCAGCATAGTGCATGAGTAAGGGTCAATCCCACAGAGACTGGAGATGCTCTCGCGATCCTAGTAACCATGCCTTGATGAATCAAAACAAGAATGAAATAATGAAAACATATAAACAACGTTAAAGTAAATCTAAATCTAACTATATACAAGGAATCCTAGAGCTCTAACTCCATCATAATTGTTAGGCTACGTGTTCAACATCAAACTATCATTCTTCCCACTCCATTGTAGGGTTCGTACATCATCAGGTTCAACCTAGTACTTTAATCATTCAAACTAGCTTGTGGCATATAGCCTAGTCTAAACAACGAAGGAACCAATTCGCGTAGACACAAATCATCCATTCATAGAGCTAATCAAGATAGGCATAGTGTCTTTCATTTCTAAGGTATTGCCACGGCCATTCGGAATAACCTAGTGCTTCCATCAACTAAACTAGCTAGTGGCATATAGCCTAGTCTAGTAACAAAAACCCATTAAGCGCAAGACGATCTTAAAGACAATAACCAATCTATACTCGGGCAGAGCTTCAAATAAGTTATTCCACACCTAATCTTGTCTCATACAATCAATTAACTAACATCAAGGTTGACCAAGCCCTAACATCAACTAAAGATTGAATTAAACGCAATAAATGAATCTAGGACATAATAGAATGGATCAAACAAATAGAATAACAATAAAACACAAGCCTTCAATTAGAGTACATCAAATCCTTAGAAAACAAACTACAACATAAAGGAAAAGAAACAACAGCACCTGGAACCATAATCTAAAGAACAAAGGAGGAGGAGAGGAAGAGAACCTCCTATCCTCTCCAACTTCACCTTTCCAAGAAGCCCCAAAAGAATTCTCTCCAAAATGTGTATATCAAACCTAAAAACTAACTAAAAATGGACTAAAGCTGCTTTATATAGTTTTTAGACAAAATGGTAAACTTGTAAATGCTGGTCGTCGAAATTTGGGTTAGAAATGCGACATTTTTACATTTTACGTGAATTGCGCCTTGGCACAGTTGAATTGCACCCCGGCTCAATCGAATTGCACCCCAACGCATTTGAATTGCGCCCCAACGCGTTTCAGGCGATTTCTTCTTTAACAAAAACTATACCACGCCACAACTTAGGAAATCATGCTACGATGCAAAGTCAGAATTTCACTATTTTTTTCTTCTCGCCTTGATTTATTCGCACTCGATGGGTCCAGGATGTCCAAACACCTCCCACAAGTACAAATAATCCATTCTTTTACACCTGAATACCTGAAAACACACACAACACCCGTGATTCTGAAAGATAACGAAACATGCAAGAAATCACATCATAAATCATGCATTAAATCTTAAATTCCATACAGTTTCACCCTCAAATCACTAAATAAATCCACATTTCCAACACTCAACACAACCCCCAACCAGCTTATTACTAGTCCTTAACAATGAAAGTGATATAAAAATAAAATTTAACCAGCTAAACTATCTTAAACCACTTCCATAGGTTATCACGATTGCATTTAGCGTATGCAATATGCCTTTAAACCCCTAGGTCCCTCTAGTGGACAAGTTATAGTCTCGTGAGGGTTTTTAGCGATGTTACCCATAAACATCTTACAAGTCCTAAAACACATATATACAAAATAAAGATTTGCTGGATTAAGCAATAAGTGTCTCTCATACAAAGCATACAGATATAGCAAAAATAGTAAGCAATAATCAACCCCCATCTAGGAACACACCAAACATCAGTTTCATCTTCATTCTCCACTCTCAACCACACAGTTACACCAAAAATCGTCAACCTTAGGTTTAGAGGCAGTCTCATGTGCAACTTCCATAAAGAAAACAAAATTTTGATCCCGTAAATACAAAAACTTTAAAAACACAAACTCCGTAGGCCTACTTTTCAGATCACTCTCCATTAATGTAGAACAAACGCACAACTTCAGATAATTAGGACTTCATTAAGCTTGTAATGTAAGGCTAAGGTATTGAGTTAAGAAAGAATGTAAAGGATTCAACCAATTAAGAGGAATAATCTTACAATTCAAAGAACACAATCGCTCAAAACAAATTACTCTCTCACACCCGAAACCCTTTATTTTTATTTTTTTATTACATCACTCTCGCCAATGGCAATTGAATCTGTACCCTTTTCATGCTTCCTTATTGTTCTTTCTCTTCTTCTTCTTCTTCTTCTTTTTTAATCTTTTTGATTGACTTTTTTTCACATTTTTATTTTTGGAATAATAATAAAAATACATAACTTAGGAAGCAATAATATCACTCAATTCCCCTTTTTCCCACCCAACAATCCTCAACCAGTTTTTTCACACATCTTCACAAGATTTTATAAAAAAGCTCAAAACCTATCACATTTCAATTTTATCAATTCAAATTAAATCCTCTTAAAAGAATATCAAAGGTTGGAAATGTGTATAAGGGTTAAAACGGGTAGGTTATTAGGGGTCAAAAGAAAGAAAATCAAGGCTAAATATATGCAATGAGGCTCAACGGGTTGACTAAAGATAAACATATATAAGGTTGGCTTGAAAGGCACAAACGGTCCAAAGATGGTCTAAGTCATTTCTTTAATCATGCGTTGTCTATGATTTCGCCTCAAGTGATCATCAAATAGGTTCTAGAATTTTTAGGGATCTCATAAAAATCATAGGAACTTTACACACAAAACATCCCTAAATGCTAGAATCAACCAACCAAAAAACCACAAACCCGACAGTTTCAAACTAGAACAAAACCAACATCCAGAATAGTTCTTCGACTAGGGTAAAAATTGACCTCTCCTATTCACTACATGTCATTGCAATCATGTTATCTCAAAGACATTTGACATAATCTAGGAAACACAAAGATTCCACAAACTCACAAAAAATGTATAGGCATGCACAAACATGAATTCATAAACATAAATTTCATACTTTCCCACCCCCAACCAAATTCCTACATTGTCTCCAATGTAGCCATTAACACAAAGTAGAGGTGAAAAGGGAAAGAAACGAGTTGTTAGTGTGTGCCCTAGGAACCAATCATGTTATCGGTTTCAAGACATTATATCTTGTAAATGTATTATGAATATAAGAAAGTGTTCTTATTTCACATGTTGATTTACTACTTCGTTTATATTATATTTAATATTGCATGTGAAATGTTCGGATGACACGAATCTTCAGAAGATCAAATCATCAAAGAATTCCCTATGAAAGTAATGTTAATTGGGCAATAACATTGCATAGTAGGCATGCTGAATGTCTCCATTGAATATCATGTGATGGTATTAGTGTGGGTGATTATAAGAGGTATGTCACTAAGGCATTAGCATGGATAAGAGGTTAGTGAACCGTTTATCGAATATGACTGATTATGATGAATCACATGGACGTTTAGAATGTGGTCAATGATGCATCATAGGATCGTGCTAGTGTACCACTGATCCTTAGACCTAAGACATCACGGTTGGATTCAACATAGGATGAATATATGGTGTATAAGCACGAGACTAGTCATGTCTTGTGTAATAAGCCGGTTTAGTCATATGTTATTCATGTGCAAGGACAAGTGATGGTCAAGATGGGATGCGTTAACTCAAAATAGTCCAATCTCAAGTTCCTAGATGAATGTCAATGAATATTGGAAAAGGGAAATCTCTGGCCAGAGTATAATGAATGTTAGATGAAAAGTAGTTTCATGTTGACGAGTTCCATTGTATCAATTGACAATTCGATTAAAGATTAAGTTAAGAGTTTTGACATACCATGAACCATTCTAATCGAGATTAGATGATGGAGGGATTTTACTACATGGTACATACGATCAGAAAAGTTTCATTGGAGTTTACACTTCATTGGGATTTAAAGGTTATGGAACATTGCTAGACATCTACCATAATCAGTGGGAGTTTCGATTATAAAGAGTTATAACAATACATATCGGGATCCGATATTGGGCCCACGACTAGATCACAGTGAACCAAAATGGTCACACATAAAACCAAGCTCAAGGAGAGAGAGTAATGCATATCATTGATCGGATTAATGATGTTCGAACGTAAACAGTTGCATCTGACATAATTTATTGGTGAGAAATGATTATCCATGGATAGCTAGCACTAACCAATGGTAATAAGGATTTATTAAATATTATTATTGGATCAGATTCAATAATGGGGACAAAAGTATTAGGAATCGATCTACCCAATGCAACGGAAAACAAAAATTAAAGGATGAATCAATTCCTTTTTATGCCAAGATCTGGGGTATCAATTATATAGTTTACATGTTAAAACAAAAATTTTGCACAAAATAAAATTAATCCATCCAAGGATTAGAAATCTTAACACGTTTGGAGGCTCTTTCAAGTATCTTTGATTTTATTTCAGTACCGATTCAAAATAGAATTGCACGTACGTGGATCCACACGAAGACAATCCGAAGAACCAACCCTTGTTTTGCTAGAATAATAGGATGACTTCAAGAATCAAAGGCATTCAAAGAATCAAGAAGAGAAAAAAATTTCTCTTCAATCTCATGAATAAGAGATGAGAGAGAGTGGGAAAGTGGCTGGATTTTTCAATTGAATAATAATAATATTTGTTTTAACTCAAGTTTCCCTTATATAGTGCAAGAGTTAAAACCCTATTCCTATAAGGAATAGACATGGGCTCCAACCCTAATCCACCCCTGTAACCATATACCCTTTAATTGGTATTTTAAATTTTAATTAATTATTATTACAATTAAAATCAATTAATACATATAAAATATATTAACATTTAATTAATAATAATAATCCATTTAAATATATGCATACATATATTTAAATATAATCTCAATAATTTAATCTTAATATTAAATTAAATACAGGCAACAACCTCAACAAATTTAATTGCACGTGAGATTACCAAAATACCCCTTGCAAAAATTGATTCTTAAATTATCTTCTAAGTGTGTGACATGTAGGCCCCTCATCATATCGACAGTGAGTAGTATCGCGATTCACACCAATTAATCGTCTCACTACACAAAGACTAAGATTCACCCCTAGCAAGGTATCATGGCCACCCAACAGATTTAGATTCAATGAAATAGCTATCTATCAACGATATGGTTACCATGCAATCAAATCCTTTCATCATATGTTATCTCATCGAGACTGAGGTACAGAAATAGTGTCAACCTCAGTTATTCTCGATATCTTTTTATTCAGTTGCTGGACCAATGATCGGATAAATAAATTAGATTGAGCAACAACTCAATCTCATTGTGGCCACATATTTAGTGTCATTGCCATTTAGTGAATTGCGCATTGAGATTCCCATACCCAGGAGTGATGAATCCTTTCTCAATCCACCATAGTCTTGATACACTCCTCGATGTAGCCAATCACTACCGTATTGATAGTTTTGAATAAAACTATGTTAGGCTAGTGTCAAACTACACCAATCAGTGCACAAGCTGCTTCGATTATCTCAAGTCTACGGATCACATGCATTGTAAAACCCCTCCCTAGCTAGGTATTTCCTAAGTATCCCTTGGCCATTGAGAACCTAGAAAACGCACGCCTAGGAAAGAAGTTTATTTTAAAATCCTATTTAAAGAATAAACTTGTAGTTTATAACTTATATATTGATATATGTTTTTAATTTTTTTCTTAACTATAATAAGTTCATTGTATAATCAAAAAATATAATTTCCTTTCTTGGAGTAAATTATGAAATCCATAGTAATACTTACTAGAACATACACACTTTTATAAAATTTACTAGCAATTTGATTTCCTTTATTAATACAACATATTTACTCCATTATAGAACATGGACATAATTACTACATTATGAGATATGAACATAATTACTACACTAAATATTAGCAAAACCATTCAATAGTCATCATTAAAGCATCCCCTCATGCTCATAGCGTCCCTTGGAATCCTCTCCCAGCTTCATGCCTTAATCCGTACCTGCAAAACATTTTAAAACATTTCGTGGGGTGAGCGCTAATCGCTCAGTAAGGAATATGGCCATTTATAAACTATTAAGGTTCATTATACAAGTAAATTACTTAGGACTTTACCTACCTACAAAACATGACCTTCATTCTTTGACATAACAAGTTCATAAAACATATCATACATTTTGGACTTTTCTCATAAACATAAGTCATAACATAACCATACATAATATAACATAGAACATAAATGACTTATGAAATATTCATGTACATGGCATGCTTATTTGTTTTGTCTATATACTTGACGATTTCATTAGTCTTTGTTATCCGATCGGATTCATTTGAACCATTACCTTGTTCTTGGTCGTCACCTCAAAGGACTCATGGTTTCCATAAGAATTCCATTCCTCTGATCTTGGTTTATACCTCAAGAGACTCATGGAATTCATTCTTTAACATTTCATAAATTTTTCATAAGACAACTAAATAAGCTATATGCATTACCATTATGAATGCAAACATATGGACTAACATATTCCATGCTCAATCATACTATATTCTCCTACTAAACTTCTTAACTTAATTCATTCAATTTCTCATACAATACAAAGAATTTCAGTAGTAAGATTATTCAGGGGTTTATTAGAATTAGAAACAAATGGGAATTTCCATTAAGAAGGTGGATGCCATACAGTTCGTTACTTTCAAGCAATTTTCCATTATCTTCTAATTCGAATTTATTTTTGGCTAAAACATAAAAGTTTTAGGTCTGTTTCTCAACTTTTTAACACTTCAAGAATCAACTCAATCGGACTTCTATAACTTCAGTTATGACTGATTCAGTGAAGCATGTACAGTATAAGTCTCAAAACGCCAAATCCGAATTCTATTCATTTTAACCATGTCACCTTCATTTGCACATTCATATTATTTGCCATATCATTCTAAGTATAAAAGGCCATAAAAACCTCCCTTTTTACAGAACCAAAAAGTGCCAAAACATCGTCCAACTACAAATCTCTTAATTGGCATAATCATCCTCCATATGCACACATACACCAATCAACACACCCATTTAAACAATCCATAACCAAAACATAGCATCACACTCATATTAACATAAATAAATGTAAGTTTCATAAACCCTAGGTGTTATCAATTGTAGTCATAAGGGAGATTTTTTCCTTACCTTAGTATTCAAAGCACAAAGGTACTCCTCCTTGGCTCCAAAGTTTCACCTTTCTACCTTACACACATAACCACTTATGAATTTCTCTTTTAACTAAAAAATTCAGAAAAACTAGGGTTTTGAAACTCACCTTTAACCCTGAAATTGAAGTTCTTTAAGGGTGGATGGTGATCTCCTTTAAAAATCAACTTGAAATCCTAAGAAAATTTGAGAATAAAAGCTTGGATTAGTGGCTTTTATGGTGGATTTGAGAGATGAAGAAGAAGATGATATATTTGGGGTCTCCAAGGCCGACTACTCTCTCTTTAAACCTTGTAAATATTCATTCCATTGATACTCTAATGTGATTGGTCAATAAAAGTTAGATATAAAGGTCATTTGGCATAAATTTTTCATATAAGGGCGTTTTGGTCATTTCTACCACAACATAAAGATAAGTACTCATTTAATGCCATTTGACTTCTTTAAAACACTTAACCATTAAGTAATTCTACTAGGTAAATGACTAATTTACCCTTGGTGCACTTTTATGGACACTTAAATCATATGGTTTTGTATGAAAAGACCATTATACCCTTGGTTACCGTTTATGCCATTTAACCTTATCAATCAACTTTATAACCATTCTACCCTCATTTCTCTTCAATGACATCATCCTTTACACTTTATAATGGCCACATCTTGAAATACATGTAAATTGACCATTTTACCCTTCCATTTAAAAAAGAAAATTACTTGAAAAGGTAAATTTCATACCTTAGGGCATCAGAATAATAACGTGGGATTTACATGCACCACCATTCGTTAGAGGATTTATTCCATAGACATTGGGGTTACCATCCATATGGAATCCTCTGGTGGGTTAGTCTAGTGAACTTGCCTGTAGCAAGCACCCATGCGCTGCATTAGGTTGTCAGCAAACAAGTTTGACAATTGAGATTATTCACTATCTTTTGACAGGGTCGTTCAATGCTATGATAGCCTTACCGTATTAGTTGTGTCCTTGTACAGAATAATACTAAGGCTACGAACATTTCTAGAATGGCCACCATATGTGATCATAGGGTTCTCACTATCAAGATTTGAAACACTTGATACCCTCGTCATGGTTCTACCATCCTAAGGACATATATCAATACATATAGATATGATTTACACAATATAGAATAAAATGCCTTTTATTGATTAATAAACATTATTACAAAGAGTCATTTTACAATAATTGATTGGCTCTAGAGCACCTACTCTAAGAATCTCCCACTTGCACTATAGCCAATCATTCATGTATTTAATACCGAATGACCTTAAGTGTTTTTCATGCTTCTGCTGTGATAGAGGCTTCGTCAATGGATTGTCGAGGTTGTCATCAGTATGCACTTCACTAATTTGCACATCTTTCCTCTCAACCATTTCCCTGATGAGGTGAAATCGTCGAGTATGTGTCTAGACTTCTGGTGAGACCGTGGCTCCCTTGCTTAAGCTATTGCTCCATTGTTGTTGCAATAGACATCTATTGGATCAACAATCGTGGAGACCACACCAAGTTCGGTGATGAACTTCTTAATCTAGACTGGCTC
This sequence comes from Pistacia vera, assembly GCF_008641045.1. NCBI lineage: Eukaryota > Viridiplantae > Streptophyta > Magnoliopsida > Sapindales > Anacardiaceae > Pistacia > Pistacia vera. The sequence continues at coordinate 305,923 of NW_022196364.1, read as the reverse complement.
CTTGGCCACATTGGATAATGCGATATACTAAGCCTCTATTGTAGAGTCTGCTACAGTGCTTTGCTTGGAGCTCTTCCAGCTCATCGCACCCCCATTGGGACAAAATACGAACCCTGATTGCGAATGATAATCATCCATATTCATTTGGAAACTAGCATCACTGAATCCTCTTATAGTGAGCTCATTTTTCCCTCTATAAGCCAAGAACATATCTTTAGTCCTTTTCAGGTACTTAAGGATGTTCTTGGTAGCTATCCAATAATGCTCACTTGGATCCGATTGATATCTACTACATGTCCTTAATGCACATGAGACATGAATCCGAGTACACAACATGGCATACATGATTGATCCAATTGCTGACGCATATGGGATCCTCTTCATCCTATCTCTTGTTAGGAAACGGTCCCGTATACGCAGCGGAAACAAAAAAAAATATATATATAACAGGATCGTTTACATGAGCCAAGATCAAGGATATAATTTTACAATTTTATCATAATAAGAATCTGCAGAAATATTAAACATGAGTTAAAAGAAACAAACGCACGTTGGAGGCTCCNAGTGTTGAATGACCCTGTCGAAAGGCAGTGACTGATCTCACTTGTCAAGGTTGTTTGGTGACAACCTGGTGCAACACATGGGTGCTTGCTGTAGGCAATTACACCGCAGCAAGTTCACTGGACTGACCTACCAGAGGATTCCATATGGATGGTAACCTTAGTGTCTATGGAACAAATCCTCTAACGAATGGTGGTGCATGTGATCCTTAGACTTGAGATCACTAGAGCACCTTGTGCACCGATTGATGTAGTTTGACACTAGGCTAACGCAGTTCTTTTCAGAGCTATCAATACGGTGGTGATTGGCTGCATCAAGGAGTGTATCAAGGCTATGGTGGATTGACAGAGGATTCATCACTCCCGGTATGGAAGAAGTTATCTCACGGTGCAATTCAGTAAATGGTAATGACGTTAAAACTGTGGCCACAGTGGAATTAAGTTGTTGCTCTATCCAGTTTATAATACGAGTCATTGGTCCAAAAACTAAATACATAATATCGAGTGTAACCAAAGGTTGACATTATTTCTATGTCTTCGTCTTGTAGAGATAACGTATGATGAAAGGATCGAATTGTACGGTAACCATATCGTTGACAAGTAGCTACTTTGCTGAATCCGAATCTATCGGGTGGCCATGATGCCTTGCTAGGGGCCAATCTTGGTCAGTGTATTAGTGAGACGATTAATTGGTGTTAATCGTGATACTATACACTGCCGATATGATGAGGAGCCTATGGGTTACACACATAAAAGACAATATAAGATCCAAGAAGAAAGAAGGACGTTTTCGTCTTTTAAGGCGAAAGAGTATTTTGGTAATTTCACAGTGTAGTTAAATTTGCTGAGGTCGTAGCCTTTATCTAATTTGTTAGAAAAAATTAAATAAGTGAAATTACGTTTAAATGCGTGTTCGCACATATTTAAATATATATTATCATTATTGTTAAATGTTAATATATATATATTTAAATATATATTAATTGATTTTAATTGAGATAATGATGGAAAAATAAAATATTAAAGTGGGAGTGTTCGGCAGCATGGGGCGTTTGGGTTGGAGCTCAAGCCTATTCCATATGGGATTAGGGCAAATTGATTAACTATAGAAAGAAAAGTGTGTGTGTTAAAATATTAATTAATTGATTTGTTCTTGAAATTAAAACACACAGCAGCCACTCTAAAACACTCCCACGGCAGAAACATCTTTTGCCTAAAATCAATTCAATTGATTTGCTTTCTTCTTGAAGCAAAAGAGGATCTAGCAAATCCCTCTTTGGTTCTTTTTGAGATTGTCTTTGTGTGGACTACGCAGGTTCGATCCTACACTTAGATCAGTAGCAAAACATTCGTCGACAAATTTGGAGGAGCCTCCAATATGCGTTTGTTTTCTTTAAACTCAGATTTATTTTTCTGCAGATTTTATTTAATTTGAATTGTAAAATCATACCCTTGATCTTGGCTCATGTAAACGATCCCTGAATTATATTTTTTGTTTCCGCTGCGTGTATGGGACCGTTTACTAATAGAACCGACAATTGTTTTCCTAGAACAATTGCCGGCATCAAGAATCAAGAACAAAAATTGAAAAATTTTCTTCTTCACTTGAAGAAGAAAACGTGAGAGAGAGAGAGAACATTTTGGTTGGCTAGGGTTTTTTAATTTAATGAATATTCTCTTTGTTTTAATTTTAAGCTGCACTTATATAGTGCAATAATTAAAACACTATTCCACTTAGGAATAGCCATGGGCTCTAACCCTAGTTCACCCTTGCAACCAAACACACCATTTTGGTATTTTAATTAATTAATTATTATTATTATAATTAAAATCAATTAATATATAATAATATATTTAAATATAATCTCACTTATTTAATTTTAATATTAAAATTAAATACAGGCAACAACCTCAACAAATTTAATTGCACTGTGAGATTACCAAAATACCATTTCGTCCTAAAAGACAAAAATACCCTTCTCACAAATTGATTCTTAAATTATCTACTAAGTGTGTGACCCATAGGCTCCTCATCATATCGGCAGTGTGTAGTATTGCGATTAATACCAATTAATTATCTCACTACACACAGACCAAGATTGTCCCGTAGCAAGGCATCATGGCTACCCGATAGATTCGAATTTAGCAAAACCGTAGCCTATCAACGATATGGTTACCGTGCAATCAAATCCTTTCATCAACTGTTATCTCATCGAGACTGAGGTACAAAAATAATGTAACGTCAGATATCCTCGACATGTTTGTATTTAGTTACTGGACCAATGACGAGAACATTAAATTGGATTGAGCATCAACTCAATCCCGCTGTGGCCCCAGATTTAGTGTCATTGCCATTTACTGAATTACCCAGTGAGATAACTTCTCCCATACCTAGGAGTGATGAATCCTTTGTCGATCCACCATAGTCTCGATACACTTCTCAATGTAGCCAATCACTACCTTATTGATAGCTCTGAATATAACTACGTTGGGCTAGTGTAAAACTACACCAATTGGTACACAAGATGCTCCGGTGATCTTAAGTCTAAGGATCACATGCACCACCATCCGTTAGAGGATTTATTCCATAGACATTGGGGTTACCATCCATATGGAATCCTCTGGTGGCTCTGTCCAGTGAACTTGCCTCTAGCAAGCACCTATGCGTTGCATTAGGTTGTCGGTAAGCAACTTTGACAAGTGAGATCAGTCACTACCTTTCGACAGGGTCGTTCAACACTATGATAGTCTTACTGTATTATCTGTGTCCTTGGTCAGAATAATACTGGGGCTACGGACGTTTCTGGAATGGTCACCATATGCGATCATAGGGTTCTCACTATCAAGATTTGAAACACTTGATACACTCCTCACAGTTCTTCCATCCTAAGGACATATATCATTACATACATGATATAGAAGAATATGCCTTTTATTGATAAATAAACATTTTTTATAGAGTCAATTTTACAATAATTGATTGGCTCTAGGGCACCTACTCTAATAATCTCTCACTTGCACTATAGCCAATCATGCATGTATTTTATATTGAATGACCTTAAGTGTTTTTCATGCTTTTGCTGTGACAGAGGCTTCGTTAGTGGATCGGCGAGGTTGTCATGAGTATGCACTTTACTGATCTGTAAATATTTCCTTTCAACCATTTCTCTGATGAGATGAAAACATCTGAGTATGTGTCTGGACTTTTGGTGAGACCGTGGTTCCTTTGCTTGAGCAATTGCTCTATTGTTGTCATAGTAGACATCTATCAGATCAATAATCATGGAAACCACACCAAGTTCGGTGATGAACTTCTTAATCCAAACTGCCTCCTTGGCCACATCGGATAATGCAATATACTCAGCCTCCATTGTAGAGTCCACTACAGTGTTTTGCTTGGAGCTCTTCCAGCTCACTACACCCCCATTGAGGCAAAATACAAACCCTGATTGTGATCAATAATCCTTTTTATCAATTTGGAAACTAGCATCACTATTTCCTCTTATAGTGAGCTCATCTTCCCCTCCATAAATTAAGAACATGTCCTTAGGCCTCTTCAGGTACTTAAGGATGTTCTTGACTGCTATCCAATGATGCTCACTTGGATCCGATTGATATCTACTACAAGTGCTTAATGCACATGAGACATCAGTCCGAGTACATAGCATGGCATACATGATGGATCCAATTGCTGACGTATATGGGATCCTCTTCATTCTATCTCTCTTATCATGTGTTATAGGACATATATCTTTAGAGAGATAGATACCATGTGACATCGGAAGAAATCCCTTCTTTGATTCTTCCATACCGAATCTCTTTAGTACCTTGTCAATGTATGTACTCTGACTTAGGCTAAGCAACCTGCGTGATCTATCTTGGTAGATCTTTAATCCGAGGATATATGCTACTTCTCCTAAGTCTTTCATGGAGAAGCACTTGGATAACCAAGTCTTTACCGACTGCAAGTTGGTAAATCATTCCCGATCAAAAGTAAGTCATCGACATACAACACTAGGAATGCCACTACGCTTCCACTCACTTTCTTGTAAACACAGGGCTTATCTTCATTCTTGATAAAACCGAATTCTTTACGACTTCATCAAAACGAATGTTCTAGCTCCTTGAAGCTTGCTTGAGTCCATAAATGGATCTCTGAAACTTGCATACCTTCTCACTTGCCCATCAAGAACAAAACCATCGGGTTGTGTCATATACACATTCTCTTCAAGGTTTTCATTCAGCAAAGCTGTTTTGACATCCATTTGCCAAATCTCATAATCATGATATGTTGCAGTCGCAAGCATAATCCGGATGGATTTAATCATGGCAACCGGTGAAAAAGTTTCTTCATAGTCAATACCATGAATTTGTTTGAAACTTTGGCAACCAATCATGCATTATAAGTGTGCACCTTGCCATCCATGTCAGTCTTTTTCTTGAAGACCCATTTGCACCCTATGGGTTTTACCCTTTCAGGTGGTTCTACCAGAGACCATACTTGGTTTTGGTACATGGAGTCCATCTCAGAATTCATGGCTTCAAGCCATTTAACGGAATCTGGGTCCGATATAGCGTCTTCATAGGTTTTGGGTTCATCGTCTTGGTAGACTAGTAAGTAACCACGTTGAGTCATGAGATAACCGTATCTCTCTGGCTCATGGCGTACTCTCTTAGACCTACATAGCTCCTGTACTACTCTAGGTGGTTCACTTTGATCCACGGATTGTGGAGTGACCTCCTCATGATGTTCAATCACTTCTTGTGGTACATCTTTCCGTCCTGGGTCTAATGTACCTGATGGTTCTCGAACTTCATTGAGTTCTATTTTTCTCCCACTAGTACTTCTTAAGAAAAATTCTTTTTCTAAAAAGACACCAGTACGAGCCACAAAAATTTTGTGCTCTTCTAGGTGGTAGAAAAAGTACCCTTTGGTTTCCCTAAGACACCCCACAAAAATACATCTCTCAGATTTTAGGCCTAGCTTGCTCGAAGTCAATTTCTTGACATAAGCTTCACAACCCCAAATCCTTATATAAGACAAGTTAGGCTTTCGCCCACTCCATAGTTCATATGAAGTCTTATCTATAGACATTGATGGCACATGGTTCAATACGTGAGTCGCAGTCTCCAGGGCATAACCCCAAAATGATGCAGGTAGATCACTAAAACTCATCATGGACCTAACCATGTCAAGTAAGGTCTTATTCCTCCTTTCAAACACTCCATTTTGTTAGGGTGTATACGGAGAGGTGAGTTGTGATACTATCCCACATTCCTTCAGGTATTCAAAAAACCCTGAGCTCAAGTATTCACCTCCTCGATCTGACAAAAGAGCCTTAATACTTTTGCCCAACATATTTTGTACTTCATTCCTGAATTCTTTGAACTTATCAAAGACTTCAAATTTATGTCTCATGAGGTAGATATAACCATATCTATTGAAATCATCAGTAAATGTGATGAAGTAGGAATATCCACCTCTAGCTTCAACTGTTAGCGGACCACAAACATCACTATGGATGATGCCTAACAGTTCAGTAGCACTTTCACTTTGTCTTGTGAAAGGTGACTTGGTCATCTTTCCTAAAAGGCATGATCGCATACCTCAAATGATTGGAAGCCAAAACGGTCCAAAACTCCATCCCTTTGAAGTTTTGCAATGTGAGTTTGATTAACATGACCCAATGTACAATGCCAGAGGTATGTTTGGTTTCAATCGCTATGTTTAGCTTTCTTAGTTTCAACGTTGAGAATATTCTTATTGTTCAAATCAAGAACATATAATCCATTATATAACCTTGCAATTCCGAATAGAATACCATTCAAACTAAAGGACAACAATCCATTAGAAATTTCAAAACGATATCCTATATTATCCAAAGCGAATACTGAAATAATGTTTCTAGAAATCGCAGGTACAAAATAACAATCATTTAGTTCTAATAATAAGCTCGAAGGCAAAGACAAACATTAAGTCCCTACAACTAATACAGCCACATGTGCTCCATTTCTAACTTGTAGGTCCACTTCTCCCTTGGCGAGCAATCTACTCTGCCTTAGTCCCTGCACATTAGTACAAATGTGAGTACCACATCCTGTGTCAATGACCTAAGATGTTGAAGGAGAGAAGTTAATCTCGATCATAAACATACCTAAAGTCGAAGCATCTGACTTCTTCTTGTTTGCAAGGAAAGCCTTGTAATGCTTCCTCCAGTGGTCAGGCTAGCCACAATAGAAGCATACTACCTTCCCACATTTCCCAACGCCACCCGCAGGCTGGAAAGCATCCTGTCCTTTAGGCTTGGGTTTGGGCTTGGGCTTGGGCTTGGGATTGGGATTAGGAGTGGCCTTGGCCTTTCCCTTACCCTTACCCTTACCCTTTCCTTTACGGGCAGCTACCAGTAAAATGGGCTTGGACTTCTTCAAGTCCTGCTTTGCAGTCCTTAGCAAGTTCAAAAGCTCCGACAGGGTTTTCACTATAGTGTTGATATTGAAGTTCATTATGAACGGTGCATAAGAGTCAAGCAAGGATTGCAGAATTAAATCCACTTGTAATTCTGCATCCAACTCAAACCCCAAAGTCTCAAGCCTCTCCATGTGCTCGATCATTTTGAGCACATGAGGGCCAACTTGGGCTCCCTCATCAGGTGACTTCCAAACAGTGCTTTTGACACCTGGTACTTCTCATGTCGAGCATTCCCTTCTTAAAGCTCCTTGAGGTGTAGAATAATGGCAGCAGCGTCCATATTTTCATGCTGCTTTTGCAGCACTAGTGTCATCGATGCTAACATTAAGCATTGAACACCATCAGCATCATCAAGAAACTTTTGATAAGTATCCTTTACTTCCTCAGTGGCATCAGGATCAGGCTCAACCATATATGGCTTATCAAGGATATAAAATTTATTTTCAAACTTGAGTATAATCCAAAGATTACGATACCAGTCCGAGAAATTGGATCCATCCAACCTATTTTCTTTCTCGATTATTTTTCTCAGGTTCATAATGCTCATTTTTAAATGAATCTACAATTTAGAAAAGTAAAGTCAATATAATGTTTATTATTCCTTAATATGGTCTTTTATTAAAGAAACGCTCCCACTATTTTCCTCAAGCCAATAACCCTCACTATCAACTCGGGAAAGCCCGTTGGCTTTCCTAGTGGACTGCGATCCCATCTAGCCCATTTCAAACCTTGGTTTTGGCGAACAAGCCAAAATGGGTTGATTAGTTAGGCCAACAAACTTAATCCACACTAATTGATAGCTCCCACTACCAACCTTAAATGCAGAGTAAGCCAACAAGCCAATCACACAATACGATGACCGAAGCCATTGTCCTCAAGTGTGATTCTCAGTATCAGTATAGTGGACACTACATGTCACCACGTACACACAACGAGTGTACTTCTCTACTATGCCTATGACATGTTTATCAACCTTCGCTTTGGTGAACAAGCAAAACTGTCATTTTAAGTCGACCCATTACCATTAAGGAAAACTCCAATGAATTTTAACCTCCCACTGGTAGAAGTGTACCCTTCGCTTTGGCGAACAAGGTTCTGATGAATAGTGGTTTGATTAAAACCATGGTCATGGAAGGCATGCGTAACTTAATATACTTATGTTGAGGGTTTTTATTTAATGTCTCACCAGATTATTATCTTTGTTAGAATGTCATTGTTTAGCATGTTATTGAACATTCAACCTTACCATGCATTCTAAACAGTATAAAACGTGCCGGTCATGGCCCACTAAAACTAATTTCCTCGAGCCTAGAGGAATCGGTTGGTCAACCTAGGATTTAAAAATAAACCTTGTGTCTTCATGTTATTCCTCTTCATAGCTCCTTCGTTTCTTCTTCACAATCATTACAAATAATTTTATAATAAAAGTCTTATTCTAATTTATATCAATAAAATAGAAACCTCACATTACGTACGAGGGGAGTGAGATGAGGAGAAGAAAACATGGAGATTTAAGAGAGAGAGAGAGAGAGAGAGAGAGAGACAGGACACACAGGTCCTATTGTTTATAAAATTTACAAACAAACCAATAAACAATAAACAATAAACAATAGGTCTAAGGCTCATGCACCGGGCACCATGCAATTATCAAATAAGAACATTGCATACATTCAAAAATAATCAATTTTTGAATTGGGTGGGTTGAATTATCAAGTTACCCCTCTTAAACGTGCAGAATGAATATTGGCTTTAAAGGTTCAAAAACTCTAATTTAGCCCCTGTGCAAAAAATGAAAAGCAAAAACAGAACAGTATGTTTCTTGCCACGGCGAATAAATTATTCGCCCCAACAAAGTTCATACAAATGGTCGCTGCGGCAAAGTTTTATTTTGCCGTGGCTACCATGAACTTCCAGAAAAAACACAAAACGTTACAGAAAGATTCATGCCACTGCGAAGTTTTATTTCGCCGTGGCTAACGCCGCGAAACAATGAATCACACATAGTAACGTCTTTTACAATTTTTTTACATAACGACACAGATCCAAATCAAATCGAATGCTTAAACATTCGACCAAGACACCAACCAACCAATACACATTCAATTAACACATTATTTAATCAATTGATTAATTAAAACATTCAACATACAGAATTTTTCCAGATTTAAAAACACTTCAAATCATGCAATAACATGTTATCAAACAAATATATATGTAATCAAATTCCCGAGGCTCTGATACCACTGTAAGTAATTGATCTACCAAACGCAATGGAAAACAAAAATTTAATCGGTAAATCAATTACCATTTTACCAAGATCCAAGTATAGATTATATCGTTTACATGTTTATAAGAAAAATATGTATAAAATAAATCCATTCAAGGATTAGCATACTTTTGTACGTTTGGAGGCTCCTCCGAATATCTCTGATTTCGGACACGAACACTGTTTATTGGTTACTGTTCACTGCCTACTGTTCAGCGTCTATTGTTTACGTGATTCTTTGCTAATCGATCCAATATAGGATCGCACTCATGGAAGTCCACACGAAGATAATCCAAAGAACCGACAATTGTTTTGCTAGAACAATTGTCGGCATCAAGAATCAAGAACAAAAATTGAAAATTTTTCTTCTTCACTTGAATAAGAAAATGTGAGAGAGAGAGAACCTTTGGGTGGCTAGCGTTTTTAATTGAATGAATATTCTCTTTGTTTTAATTTTAAGTTGCACTTATATAATGCAACAATTAAAACCCTATTCCAATTAAGGATAGCCATGGGCTCCAACCCTAGTTCACCCTTGCAACCAAACACACCCTTTATGGTATTTTAATTAATTAATTATTATTGTAATTAAAATCAATTAATATATAATAATATATTAACATTCAATTAATAATAATAATTCATTTAAATATATACATAGATATATTTAAATATAATCTCGCTAATTTAATTTTAATATTAAAATTAAATACAAGCAACAACCTCAACAAATTTAATTGCACTGTAAGATTACCAAAATACCCTTCTCACAAATTGATTCTTAAATTATCTTCTGAGTGTGTGACCTGGCTCCTCATCATATCGACAATGTGTAGTATCGCGACTAACACCAATTAATCGTCTCACTACACATAGACCAAGATTGGCCGCTAACAAGGCATCATGGCACTCGATAGATTCAGATTCAGCGAAACCGTAGCCTATCAACGATATGGTTACCGTGCAATCAAATCCTTTCATCAATTGTTATCTCATTAAGACTGAGGTACAGAAATAATGTAACATCAAATATCCTCGATATGTTTGTATTTAGTTACTGGACCAATGACAAGAACATTAAATTGGATTGAGCATCAACTCAATCCCACTGTGGCCCCAGATTTAGTGTCATTGCCATTTACTAAATTACCCAGTGAGATAACTTCTCCCATACCTAGGAGTGATGAATCCTTTGTCGATCTACCATAGTCTCGATACACTTCTCAGTGTAGCCAATCACTACCTTATTGATAGCTTTGAATATAACTACGTTGGGCTAGTGTAAAACTACACCAATTGGTACACAAGATGCTCCGGTGATCTTAAGTCTAAGGATCACATGCACCACCATCCGTTAGAGGATTTATTCCATAGACATTGGGGTTACCATCCATATGGAATCCTCTGGTGGGTCTATCCAGTGAACTTGCCTCTAGCAAGCACCTATGCGTTGCATTAGCAACTTTGACAAGTGAGATCAGTCACTAACTTTCGACAGGGTCGTTCAACACTATGATAGCCTTACTGTATTATCTATGTCCTTGGTCAGAATAATACTGGGGCTACAAACGTTTCTAAAATGGCCACCATATGTGATCATAGGGTTCTCACTATCAAGATTTGAAACATTTGATACCCTTGTCACGATTCTACCATCCTAAGGACATATATCATTACATACACGATATAGAAGAATATGCCTTTTATTGATAAATAAATATTTATTACAGAGTCAATTTTACAATAATTGATTGGCTCTAGGGCACCTACTCTAACAAACCCATGGTATGGAAGGCTTACATATGACTTAATATACTTTATTTGAGGGTTTTATTTTACATCTCACTAGTTTTATCTTTATTAGCATGTTATAGTCATAACATACAACCTTAGCATGCATTCTAAGCATTTAAGGAAACGTGCCAGAACATGGCCTCACTCAAACCGATTTCCTTGAGCCTAAAGGAATCGGTGGGTCATCTAGGGATCCCGTAATAAATATCTTGAGTCTTCAAGTATGATTACTTCGTCCTTGCTCCATCTTCAAGTACATTACAAAATACATCATACTAAGTTTATAGTGAAATTAACTCTACACTAATTTTACATCAATAAATTTAGAAACCTCGAGTTACATTAGAGGGGAAGAAGATGGGAAGAGAATGTACATCAAGGAGGTGAAAAACAGGGCACATAGGCCTTATTTAAAAATTTTAATCATACATACCCAAAAATGTACTTTAAAACATTCACCATTGGTCTAAGGCTCATGTAATGGGCACCATGCAATTTTACAAACAAGAATCATTGGATACATTCAAAACAATCAATTTTGTATTGGGTGGGTTGATTTATAAAATTACCCTCTTGAATTTGTAGAATTAGTCCAGCAATGTAAAAATGCTACAATAGCATTCACGTCGTGACATAGTTTTATTATGTTGCGGCGTTGTACAAGAACGAATATGCGCCGCGGTGAAGTTTGATTTCGTCGTGGCACAAATCCAACAACCCATGCTTTGATGATGCATTCGCGTCATGGCATAGTTCTATTATGCCACGGTGAGATCATGCAAACTTACGATTTGACGTGGTACTTCGTCATTTTCACGTCATGGCGTAGTTTTATTACGCCGCAGCCCAAATGAACATTGCATGATTTTATGATGCTTTCAGGCTATAGCAAAGTTTTATTTTGCCATGGCCTATTTGCGCATTCCAATCGCTCAACATACCCCGCAATCACATCATGGCGAAGTTTTATTTCACCGTGGCACGTTTACGTATTCTAGGATTACAAAAGTAGACGCTGCGGCACAGAAGGATTGTGTTGTGGCGCAAATCACAATTCTAGAATAATGTTCATGCATGCATACTACAAAATCAATCCAATGCGAATTAATCAACAAACCCAGTTAATATGTTAATCAATTTAAGCAATTTTAATAGATTGAAAAACATAAACATCATTTTTCCAACAATCAATTTAGGCAATCAATCAAAACATAGTTAAAATATATACAATCAAAACCCTAGGCTCTGATACCACTATTAGTAATCGATGAATGATGACAGCGGAAAAACAAATTTTTGCCCATCGATTACTCTGATTTTGCCAAGATCAGGGTCTGATATATAGATATAGCTAGAGTAGGTGCCTTAGAGTCAATCAATTATTGTAAAATTGACTCTGTAATAAATGTTTATTTATCAATAAAAGGCATATTCTACTATATCACGTAAATCATATTATATGTATTGATATATGTCCTTAGGATGGTAGAACCGTGACGAGGGTATCAAGTGTTTCAAATCTTGACAAGGTTATCGGGTGGCCATGATGGCTTACTAGGGGTCAATCTTGGTCTGTGTGTAGTGAGACGATTAATTGTTGTTCATAGCGACACTACTCACTGTTGATATGATAAGGAGCCTACGGGTCACACACTTAGAAGATAATTTAAGAATCAATTTGTGAGAACAGTATTTTCGTCTTTCATAATGAAAAGGTATTTTGGTAATCTCACAGTGCAATTAAATTTGCTGAGGTTGTTGCCTGTATTTAATTTTAATATTAAAATTAAATTATTGAGATTATATTTAAATATATCTATGTATATATTTAAATGAATTATTATTATTAATTGAATGTTAATATATTATTATATATTAATTGATTTTAATTATAATAATAATTAATTAATTAAAATACCATAAAGGGTGTGTTTGGTTGCAAGCGTGAACTAGGGTTAGAGCCCATGGCTATTCCTAAGTGGAATAGCGTTTTAATTGTTGCACTATATAAGTGCAACTTAAAAATTAAAACATAAGGAATTATTCATTCAATTAAAACCCTAGCCACCATATCTCTCTCTCTCTCTCTCAAGAAGAAAAACTTTTCTTGTTCTCTTTCTTGATTCTTGAGCCCTTGATGTGTTCTAGCAAAATAATCAAGGTTTCGCGAATTATCTTCAGTGGACATCTGTGAGTGCGATCCTACTTTGGTCGATGGTGAAAAATCACGTGAACAGTATAACGTGAACAGTAACCGTGACAGTGTTTCTGTCCGAAATCAGAGATATTCTAAGGAGCCTCCAAACGTACGTAAGTATTCTAATCATTGAATGGATTTACTTTATACATATTTTATTTATAAACATGTAAACGTTATAATCTATATTCGGATCTAGGCAAAGAAGGTAATTGATTTATTGACTAGTTTTTGTTTTCCCTACATATGGTAGATCACTTACTTACAATATATATATATATATATATGTTGTATGTATGTATGTATGTATTTTACATGCTTAAATTGAAACAACATAAATCCTACAAGGATTCAATTTTACCTGCAATTGGAGCTCCGTCAATGTCCTGAATGGATTCACTACCGATTTGAGAATGGAATCAAACTCACGTCGTCCACACGAAGACAATACGCCAATGACCAAGAATTAATTTTTCTAGAATTAATTCTTGGCTTTAAGGAGTCAAGTAATGGAAGAGGTGAATAGAGAAGAGAGAAAAAATTCTTCTCTCAATTTCAATGCACACCCGGAATGAAAAGTGTAGGTAAAACCTACTTTGCTTTCTTTAAAGAATCAAGCAAATATCTCTTCCACCCCTCAAGTTTAGCAACATCCCAAACTTTGGTTATTGTATGTTGACCCTTATAAGTTTACCATTGTAAATAAAAAACAAATCATAAATGAATCGACATATCAAAAATCTCCCTGAGGGTAGAGACATTACATATCATGATTCATTATCCTTTAATGATGAAACTAAAAATTATTAATATTTCATAATACATGTGGACTAATTAGGAAATAAAAATAATTTCTATTTCATCCTAATTAATCATGAAAATATAACATTCTCTGTGGGTAAAATAATTATATCAACATGATTAACTACAAAATGATGTCATTACTTTAATATGATCATAATTAATATTACTTAATGCATATATTATCATAATTTAGATGCTGTGGCCACTCTAAATTAGTCAGATATATAAGATCATAAGACATCACATAATTATAACATATATTATTGCATATAACACAAAATAATATAAATTAAAACAAAAATATTCGTTATTCATGCATAAAAGACCCACACGTGCCATGACAACCGCATACGATTTGTCATGTGCCTGTAATAACTCTCTCTAGCTAGTATACTTTGGGAAATTATACTATGAAATCACTAAATATGTTATAGAAAACATATATGTATAAAAGTATAAGATAGTGGGCCCAAAAAAACTTTACTTTCATACACAAATTCTCTACATTAAGTAAAAGAAATCATATACATGAACTCAAAATATAATTGGATAGTAGTGCCATTCTCCTCCGCTTCTTGACATTCCATCCTACCGCATCTCATCCATTACCTGCAAAAACATTGAAATTAACTGAGTGAGCACTTATTGCTCAGTAATTAAACCCACTATGCTACTCTTCTATCTCCGTTGCTCAAATTCTGAATTTCTTTCCTTACATCAAACTTCTCTTTTCTTCTCTTCTCTTTCTAACACTCTAGTTTCTCACTTACTCAGGATAGTGGGAATGGTATCATGCATAGGTATCATGCATATGCACAAATGCATAGGATATGCATTTTCTTTTCTGTTTCTCTGTTTTCTATTTCTTTTTCTGTGTTTCTTTATTTTCTATTTCTCTTCTTTCTTTCTTTCTATTCTTTCTTACCGATCGGACTCGGTTGAGGCATGGATTTGGAACCCTGGCCGTGTGAGTGCATTCTCAAATTCTTTCTGGGTACAATCCTCATCCACATGCACTTCTAACAAACTGTACAAATTCTTCTTTCTTATTCTGAGGCCGCTCATTGAAGGCGGTGTGCATGTGGGACTAATCACTCACAGGTTCCCGATCGCAACAGCCTTCTCTTCTCTTCTTTAAAAGTGTTCTTTAATAAGTTTCTTTCTTTTTCTTTGTTCTTTAATGCTCTTATAAGTATGTATGCATGTAGATGGGCTTATGCTTGTTATTCTTTCTAAATTCACATGTTTATATGTAAAAATGCAATATGGCATGTGAAGATGTCATTCTCTACCATCCACAAACTCATATCAAGAAAACAAGTAATCATATTCATGCATGCACTTCTCTTTGACACTTCATCAAACAATTTGTATGCACACACAAACTCTAAATTGGCTACACTATTATATCTCTCTCAAGCCACCAATATTTGGAGCAAAACTCCCTAAAATCAACATCAAACCTGGCTAGGAAATCACACTCCATAATTCTAATCAAACTCTTTTATAATTCATCCAACCTTCCATCAAACACCATATACCCAAACACTACTTCTCATGGCTGAATTCTAGCCATCAATCAACATCAATTCCATCAACAATTCTCAACATATAAACACATACATACATATATAAATTTCTCATCACAATTATTGCACAACCATAATTAGGGTTGGGTTTACTTACCTTAGATATGAGCAACCCAAACACTTTAGTCTTCCTTTGATACAACTCTCTTTCTCTTAAACCCTATGAACATAAATCATAAGAATTTAGCACTTTAAAAAGTTAATCTCACATCTTAGTACAAGAATCTTACCTAGGGATGCTTAGGATAGAAATTCCACCAAAAATAAACCAAACTCTATGAATTTCCTTGGAGATTGATTGAAGAAATTTGAGAGAATTTGGGTGGAGAGTGGCTTGAATGGAGGGGAAAAGTGGCTAGGGTTTCATTCTTGCATCCTTAGTATAACATAATAATACTTATAGATTCCCATTTTATCCTCACACTTTCTATGAAATTCCATCTATGTCCCTTAGTCAATTACAATAATGTCCTCACTTCCATTGCATTCTCCATTGCATTCTCCATTGCATTCTCCATGTAATTCTACTTCTTTTCACTCCCCACACTTTCAATTAATTATGGGTTGAATGACCATTTTGCCCTTAAGCAAGTTTTTCCCAAAATTTTCTAAAAAATTCCATAGAATTCTTTGCCCCGGTGAAGCTCTTTCTTTGCCTCGGCGAAGTCTTCATTTTCTGCCATGACTTTGGGCAGAGAGTTCATTGCCGCGGCGACAAAATTCCTTTGCCGCGGCGAACTATGAAAAATTTGCCTTAAGCTAACTTTCATGCATTCAACTTGGAATAAACATTACAACTAAGGGAAATAAAGTTACATACCTCGATATGGGTGTTACAGTGCCTCCAGAAACCCACTCAAGCACCCACATGAACCACCTCACCCCACTCACGCACCAATGTCAAAATCGGGTTAACTTTGACCGTTGACCATTAAATTTAATAGTTGATTGTTAACTTTGACCGTAGACCCTTAAGTTTAACAGTTTACCGTTAACTTTGACCATTGACCGTTAAGTTTAACAGTTGACCGTTTACGGTGACCATTAAGCATTGACTTTGAACTTCAACTCTAACTAGGTTGATTGACTCGATCTGGTCTCGAGTTAGGTTGACCGATTTAGTTCCAAGTTGGGTCATGTTGGTCCAACTTAACCTTTGTTCGGATCGGCTTGACCCGTTTGGTTGCTAGATTGACCAATTTAAGGAAATTGGGCTTAATGAAATGGGCTGACCAATTTAAAGAAATTGGGCTTAATGAGATGGACTAACCAATTTAAATGAATTGGGCTAACACATTTTTAATTGATCAATTGGGCTCTACACTTTATTTCTCAATATAATAGGATTGGGCTAACTTTAATGGATTGGGTTAGTAAAACCCAGAAAATTGACCCGTTTTCTGCAAATTCCAGTCAACATTTCATGGCTGTAGAGGCTGATTCTGGCCAAATTTCCAGTGACGTATAGGTTGAAAATTTGGCATAGACTGATGTTCTCCACACACATGAACTATATCAATTTCAATTTATATTCATCAATTGCAAAATCCATCAAATATGAAGAACCAAATAGCACCCAAAACCATACTTTATAGTGCTAAATTTATATACTCTAAATACCACAACAACCATGCTAGGCAGAGATTATAAATTCACTCTGATTCCAAATGTAAGATTTCAGTTCATATTATCAACATGTATACAATTACAAAATCTCAATTCATATACATGTTCATAAGTATTTATAAACACAGTGGAAGCAAATCAATACTAGTAACCTCCCGCCATTGCAAACTGTTGTAGATCGTCTCTTTGTCTTCACAATTTTGTCTTTCAAAGTCTACAGATTCTTCCAATTCAATGTGATTTTACAATACGATGGTTTTGGAATAAATGAAATAAATCGCTTGAATTGGGGACCTGTAACTACTCCCTTTTATGTAGTAGTCATTACATCGAAGACAACTGCCAAGCGATAACTGTTGGAGTTTAAAAAATCTTGTGAAATTACAAATAAAGGTTTTGGGCCAAATAGTAAATATGGGTAATTAGAATTTTAATTAAATTAAAAATTCTAACATAATGAGCATAGTGAAATTTGTCTTCCTCCCTCTCTTCTTTAACCAATGGATCCAAAAAGCTTTGTAGTTTGAAACTCTACTTAAAAGTTAAAAGTATGTGATAATGGTTGAAAACAAGAATAAATAAACTCTAAGAAAAATAAGCTTTTCTTTTTATTTGAAACTGGTGACTTCTTTTATTTTTCTTTCAAAAAACAAAATAATAAAGATTACTGAATTTTTTAATTAATTATAATTCTGTAAAATTACAATTCTATCTCTCTCAAATTAATAAGGGGTCTATTTAGAAAATTAATGGGTTAATAGTGATATGTGCTAGAAAAATACACTTATACTTAGTGATTTATCAATATCATTTGTGGGAAATTAGGTTTTATTTCTATAATTTGACTTAATTGTTTTATAAATTTTTTTTTCAAAATCATGGGTATATTTGGTGTATTTCCAGGTCATAGGTACTTAAAAATAATATTTGGATGAAGCATAATGTCCAAAAGGGAATTTCTGACGACTAGGAACAAACGGTTTGTCAATCGGAGTTGAAACAAGGAAGTTATGGCACTTTGAGTATCATTGGTTTACATTGCCATGCCAAGTCAAGTCCAACCAGCTCGTATGTGTGCACACGAGTTTGAGACAAAGAGACACACTGCAACATTCAGAATCTTGTGCCATAGTGGTGATGCTGCAGGTTTGTATTAGATATGAAAAAGGATGTCCATCGCGACATTACAAATTGCGTGCATAAACAGAATTGTTCCAAAAGTACCTTTAGAACCCTAGCACTATAAATAAATGTCTTTAGCAATTTGATTTCCATGGGTGCATAAACAGAATGAGATGCATCATGGCATGGAAAAATGATTTTCATGGCCCGTGTGGAAGAATCCAAGTTCTAAGTGTTTTCTGATAAGTTTTATCCAAATTTTCTTAGTTTAATTCACACATAATTGTTCTAAAAGTACCCCTAGAACCCTATCACTATAAATAGATGTCTTTAGCAATTTGTTAGAAGAGAGGGAATTGATGTATGAAGGAGGAGACGAAAGAATAGAGAGGGGGAGGAAGCAATTAGGAGGAATTTTGCAACAACACCATTGATCAATTCAATTTTACTTTGCTTCTCTACTTCCTTTTATTGTTTGTTCTAATGAATACTATTCTGGATTTATTATTTTCTACGGATAACCAATTTCCTTGATATTGGGGGTGATTTGAAATCCCTAAAGGTGTTTTGTGATAATTAATAAAATCTGCAATTTTCTTTCTTACTGCTTTTTTTTATTATGTGTTTTATTCTCTGTTATTAACGCCTTAGTGGATTCTCTTAATTATTTAAGTGTGTAATTGAATGAATGAGTTAATCTATTATTACCGATTTGGATTATTAAGTACATAATTGCTTAATTAATCTAGATGTCTAGTGGTGCATTTCTTGCAATGGGAATAAACACTCAAGATAACTAAACTAAGCTTGTGAGTTTAGTCTTGATTCAATATGTTTCTCGTCTCTTAATGCTTTATTAAATTAAATCTAGAAAGCTTATTCTAGGTTGTTTGATGGATAGGGAATTGGGTTAAGAGCTTGTTTAATCCAACGACATAGTAAGGAGAAATTGAATTTATCGAGCTTGTGATATTTTCTGAGTTGTTATAATCAAAAGGGTAGAAAGTTAGGAAGTGTTTTTGTTAATTTGCAATGTATGTTTAGTAGTGATGAATGATCCTTCAGTCTTGTTATTCTCATATCTTTCAACCTTCAATTTGTTTGATTGTAATTACTTGTTTTTGATTTATTTTCTACATTATCAATCTAAAGAAACCTGTAACGCCCATATCAAGGTACGTAACTTTATTTATGCCCTAATACCCTTAGTTGAATTTTGTTAAAGTTGTCTTGGACAAGTGTTAAGGAAATTCTTTAAAAGGTTATTAGGGGTAAAATGGTAAAAATGTAATATTCTTTCTAGCTAGTAGTTCTTTGGAAAAATATAATTAAAACTCACTAAACATATTATAGAAAATATATATGTGTGTAAAAATGTAATAGTGGGCCCAAAATAAATTTTACTTTATATACAAATCTCTACATCATGTAATAATAGTACATAAATAAGTACAAAGTAATCTCGGACAGTGGTGCCATTCTCTTCCGCTATTTGACATTCCTCCCAACCGCATCGCATTTATTACCTGCAAAAATAGTGAAATCAACGGAGTGAGCACTAAATTGCTAGTGAGTAAACCTACAATACTTCTATTCTTCCTCTGTTACTCAGATTCGGGATTTTCTTTCCTTACTCCAAGCTTCTCTATTCTTCTCTACTCTTTCTAAGATTCTAGTTTCTCACTTACCGATATGTAAATACAAATAGGGAAACTAACTCGGGATAGTAGAAATGGCATGATGCATATGCACAAATGCATAAACGTTTCTAAGCAATGCATTTTGTTTTCTGTTTTTCTGTTTTCATATTTTGTTTTCTATTTCTCATTTTGCTTTATGTTTCTTTTCTGTTTTCTTTCTTTTTTTGTTTCTCTTCTTTCTTTTATGTTTCTCTTCTTTCTTTCTTTTCTTTTCTTTTCTTTTCTCTTCTTTCTTTCTTTTCTTTTCTATTCTTCTTTCTTTTCTTTTCTTTTCTTTTCTTTTCTTTTCTATTCTTGTTTGCAGATCGGACTCGGTTGAGGCAGGGATTCAGAACCTGGCCGTGTGAGTAGGTATAGTCCTCATCTACATGCACTTCTAATAAGCTGTACAAATTCTTCTTTCTTATTCTGAGGCCACTTACTAAAGGCGGCGTGCATGTAGTGTTAGAGTAGGTGCCCTAGAGCCAATCAATTATTGTAGAATTGATCTTTGTAATAATGTTCATTGATCAATAAAAGACATTTTATTCTATATCGCATAAATCATCATTGTATGTATTGATATATGTCCTCAGAATGGTAGAACCGTGACGAGGGTATCAAGTGTTTCAAATCTTGATAGTGAGAACCCTATGAGCACACATAGTGGCCATTCTAGAAACGTTTGTAGCCCTAGTATTATTCTGAAGTAAGGGCACAGATAATACGGTAAGGCTATCATAATGTTGAATGACCCTGTCGAAAGGCAGTGACTGATCTCACTTGTCAAGGTTGTTTGGTGACAACCTGGTGCAACACATGGGTGCTTGCTGTAGGCAAGTTCACTGGATTGACCCACCAGAGGATTCCATATGGATGGTAACCTTAGTGTCGATGGAACAAATCCTCTAACGAATGGTGGTGCATGTGATCCTTAGACTTGAGATCACCGGAGTGCCTTGTGTACCGATTGGTGTAGTTTGACACTAGCCTAATGCAGTTCTATTCAGAGCTGTCAATATGGTAGTGATTAGCTACATTAAGGAGTGTATCAAGACTATGGTGGATCGACAGAGGATTCATCACTCTCCGGTACGGGGAAAGTTATCTCATGGTGCAATTCAGTAAATGGCAATGACACTAAAACTGTGGCCACAATGGAATTGAGTTGTTGCTCTATCCAGTTTATAATTTAGGTCATTGGTCCAATAACTGAACACATAATATTGAGAATAACTGAGGTTGACACTATTTCTATGCCCTAGTCTCATTGAGATAACGGATGATGAAAGGATTGGCTTGTACGGTAACCATATCGTTGACAGGTAGCTACTTCGCTGAATCCAAATCTATCGAGTGGTCATGATGCCTTGCTAGGGGCCAATCTTGGTCTGTGTGTAGTGAGACAATTAATTGGTGTTAATCACGATACTGCACACTACCGGTATGATGAGGAGCCTACGGGTCACACACATAGAAGATAATTTAAGAGCTAGTTTATAAAAAGGGTGTTTTCGTCTTTTTAAGGCAAAAAGGTATTTTGGTAATTTCATAGTGCAATTAAATTTGCTGAGGTCGTAGCCTTTATTTAATTTTTTAATAAAATTAAATAAGTGAAATTATATTTAAATATGTGTTCGCATATTTTTAAATGAATTATTGTTATTGTTAAATGTTAATATATGATAAATATATATTAATTGAATTGAATTGAAATAATAATAATAATAATTAAAATATCTAAATGGGGTTGTTTGGACATAGGGGTTGTTTGGGTTGTTGCCCAAGCCTACCCATTCAGAGATAAGTTGGAGGAGCCTCCAAACGTGCGTATGGTTTCTTAACTTTAAAACTGATTTCCTGCAAATTTGTATTTAATGTATAAATTGTTAAATTTTTGCCCTGATCTTGGTTCTAAGGAATGATCCATGTTATTTATGATTTTTATTTCCGTTGCCATGACTTGATCGTTTCCTAACATGTAGGTATGCTCTGCTGGGTACAGTCCTCATCCGCATGCACTTCTAACGGACTATACAAATTATTCTTTCTTATTCTGAAGCCGATCACTAAAGGCGGCGTGCATGTGGGCTATTCTTCTTCTCGGTCACTCACTGGTTACCCATCGCAACAACCTTTTCTTCTCTTATCTTTTTACATGTCTTTAAATAAAATTTCATATTAGAATTATTCTTTAATTATGTTTCTTAAAACAATAATTCTACATTTAATTTCTTTTCTTTCTTTCTCTTTATTCTTTAATATTCTCATACATGAATATGTGCATGAAATTATGTTCATTCTTTGCTATTCTTTCTAAATGCAAATGTAAGAATGTAAGAATGCATTATGGCATATAAAGATATCATTATGGAACTAATATTCTCTACCAACAACATATTTCCATAACAAGGTAATAATCTAGCATACTCATATATATATTATATATATATATATGCACTTCACTTTGACATTTCATCAAACACTTTACATGTACAAGCGAAACTCTGAGTTGTCTACACTTCTCCATCTATCTCAAGCCACCATAATTGGAGTAAAAACTCCCTAAGGCCAACAACCACCTGTAACGCCCACATTGAGGTACATAACCTATTTTATGCTTGTTCGCCCTTAGTTAAGCCTATATGCTCCTAGTGTTGCCTATTTGCCCATAGTATTACTTGTTTTAAGGTGGAGGATTGGCGAAGTTGTGAATTGCAGACTTCACTGTGGCAAAGAAGAAAGTTTGCCACGGTGACGTATGCTTTGGAATTTTTCGCCGGGGCAAAGAGCTGGTTGGAATTCTTGAGAAGATTCTAGAGAAAATTTCCTTAAGGGAGAAATGACCATTCTACCCCTAATTAGTTGAAAATGTGGGGAATGAAAAGTAAGGAAATTTTATGGAGAATGCAATGGTGATGAGGGCATTTTTGTAATTGACTAAAGGGCAAAGATGGAATTTCTAAGAAAGTGTAAGGGCAAAATGGGAAAGTATGCCTATTAATATGAGATATTAAGGGTTCAAGCACAAAAACCCTATCATTCTCTACTCCTTCTCACGCCATCTTCACTCTCAATTCTCTCAATTTCTTCATCAATTTTCAAGGCATTTTAGAGGGCTTTTGGTTGGATTTTTGATGGAGATTCAATCCTAAGCATCCCAAGGTAAGAATTCTTGCAAATAAGATGTGTGATTAATTATTAAAGTGTTGAATTCTTATGGTTTATATGCTTGGGGTTTTAGAGAAATAACAAGTCTACCAAGGAAAGAGAGATTCTAGTAGAATTATTCAAGTTCAAGGTAAGTAAATCCAATCCAAGTTATGATTTGAGAACTTAATGGATGTAGAGACTTTTTACATATATGTGTATGCTTATGATCTTGAGAATTGTTGGTGAGATTGATGGTTGTGGATGATTTTAGCCATTGAGAAGTGGAGTTTGTTGCATGGTAGTTGATGGACGTTGGGTTGAATTTAGAAGGAGTTTGAGTACAACTTTGAAGTGTGTTTTTCTGGACAGGTTTAATATTGCCTTAAAGGAGTTTTACTCCAATTATTGGTGGTTTGAGAATGAAGCAGAAGTATAGCTAATTTAGAGTTTGAGTATGCTTGCATTATGTTTGATGAAATGTCCAAGAAAGGTGTATGCATGAGTACATTTATTGGTGATCTTGTTATAAGCTTATAGATGGTAGAGAAGAACTTATTTTTATGCTACATGGCATTCTTGCATTACATGTTTGCATTTAGAAAGAATAACAAGCACGAGCCATCTACATGCATACATATACATAAGTATGAGAACTTAAAGAATAAAGAATTTAAAGGTAAAAAGAAAGAAAGAAATAGCTAATGCTTTAAAAGAAGAAAAGAACAGGTTGTTGAGATGGGGAACTCATGAGTGACAAGAAGAAGAAGAAGATTCACACATGCACGCCGCCTTTAGTGTGCGGCCTAAGAATAAGAAAAATAATTTGTACGGCCCGTAAGAGTGCATGTGGATGAGGTCTGTACCCAGAAGAAAATACCTACATGCACGCCACCTTAAATGAGTGGCCTAAGAAGAAAAGAATTTGCACAGTCCTTAAGAGTACATGTAGATGAGGACTGTACTCACTCAAACGGTTAGGGTTCCGAATCCATGCAACAACTAAGACCGATCGGCAAAGAATAAGAAAGAATAACAAAGAGTAAGCAAGCAAGAAAGAAAATAAAAGAAAATAAAAGAAGATAAGAAAGAAAAGAAAAAGAAAGAAAGAAATATAGAAAAGAAAAAGAAAACAGAAAAAGAAACAGAAAAGAGGAAAGAAAATGCATCTCTATGCATTTGTGCATTTGCATCTTATTTATGCATGATACCATGATTCCTATCATGGGTAGTGAGAGATTAGAAGAAAGAAAGAACAAAGAGAATTTAAAAGAAAGAACAAAGAAAGTTAAAACAAAAGAACAATGAGAACTAGAAATGGTGAAAGAAAATAGAAAGAACAAAGAGAGAATGTAGAAGAAGAAATAAAGTAAGGAGAGAATTCAAAGAATGAGCAACGGAGATAGTAGAGTAGCGGATTTACTTACAGAGCAACTAGTGCTCACCCCGTTGTTTCTAAATGTTTTGCAGGAAATAGATGAGAAACGGTCGGATGGACGTCGAGGAGCGGAGAGAAATGGCATTACTGTCCACTATTTTGAGCTTGTTTCTAAGATACTTTTGCTATGTAAAGAATTATATATATAAAGTAAAGAAAATTTTTGGGCCCATTATTTTTCATGTTTTATGCTTATATATTTTATCATAATATATTTTCTAAGTATACTAGCTAGAAAGAGTCATTACACCACCCTAGCCGAAATTCATCCTCCACCGTTCCACATCCATTCTTTCATATTTCATCCAAAATCTTATCAACTCCACATATAATTACATCACTTCTCAACACATATTAATAAATCAATTCTCATCACATACTAATAAATTAATTCTCATCACATATTAATGAATCAATTCTCATCACATACTAATAATCAACTCTCATCACATGCTAATGAACCAATTTTCATCACATACTAATAAATCATTTCTCATCACATACTAATGAACCAATTCTCATCACGTGCTAATGAACCAATTCTCATCACATACTAATAAATCAAATCTCATCTCATACTAAGAAATTTACTTCTCATCACATACTTCTCATCACATACTAAGAAATTTACTTCTCATCACATACTAAGAAATTTACCTCTCATAGCCATGAAATTCACATATCAAACAACCTCAATTTTCAATCCATAATTCTCATCATCCACACACATACAACATATAAAAATTTCTCTACACAAGTATTTATCCAATCAAAGCTAAAGTTGGATTTACTTACCTTGAATTTGAGCAATTCCAACACTATAATCTCTCTTTGGTAAAATGCCCTCTCTTAAACCCTACGCATATAAAACCATAAGAATTTAAAACTTTAAAATTTAATCTCACTTCTTGATGCAAGAATCTTACCTTTGAATGCTTAGGATTGAAAATCTATCAAAATTCAACCAAAATCCTATGAATTTCCTTGAAATTTTAGTGAAGAAAATTGAGAGAATTTGCGTAGAGAGTGGCGTGAATGGAGGGGGAGAGTGGCTAGGGTTTCTCTTCTTGAACTCTTATTACATAATAATATATATGTAGTTTCCCATTTTACCCTTACACTTTCTAAAATTCCATCTATGTCCCTTAGTCAATTACAAAAATGCTCTCATTTTTATTAAATTCTCCATGTTATTCTACTTCTTTTCACTCCCCACTTTTTCAACTAATTATGAGTGAAAAGACCATTTTACCCCTATTAACCTTTTAAAGAATTTCCTTAACACTAGTCCAAGATAACTTTAACAAAATTCAACTAAGGGTATTAAGGCATAAATAAAGTTACGTACCTTGATGTGGGCATTACAAAACCCCCATTTACTTGGTAAGTAATTAGTTCGTTTGAAAAATCTTTTGCAGGAAAGACCTTTGCTTGTTCTGTGCCAATAAATGACATTTTAAGAAGATTTAAGTAAGGTTTAAATTGGTTGTTGCTTTTGCATGCATCAATTTTTGGCACTATTGTCAGGGTTTTTCTTAGATTGAATTTTTATTTTATTTATTTATTTATTTTTTTAGCTTAAGTTGTTTGTGTTTATTTGTTTTTAAGGTGAATGAGATCTAATTACAATTTGAGGTCGAATTCCCAATTTGCACCAATGCCACCTATCACCTATTCTCGACAACCTATGAATAAGAGAAAGCTTGTTCAAGCGATCAATATTAATCTTCCATCCAAAAGCGATTCTTCAAACTATTTAGATTATTCTGATCATGACAAGATGACTAATTAAAATAATACTCTTAAGGAGATGGATGCACCAGCTTTGGACCAACAACCTTTGTGGATCTAATACAATGAAATGGGTCAAACTTTTTAATTGAAGTTTAGCATGATTCATCTCTTACCTACTTTTCAAGGTCTGGCAGGAGAGGATTCGAATAAACATCTCAAGGAATTTTATGTGGTGTGCTCTAGCATGAAACCAAATGGCATGATTGAGGATCAAGTTAAGTTTAGTGCATTTCAATCCTCTTTTGCCAACAACACTAAAGAGTGGTTATATTATCTACCATCTGGAGCCATTCATAGTTGGAATGACATGAAAAGACTCTTTTTGGAGAAATATTTTCCATCTTCTAGAGCTACTCTCATCCAAAAGGAGATTTATGGTATCTGACGGTACAACGGGGAAAATTTGTATGAATATTAAGAGCGGTTCAAGAAACTCTATGCTAGTTGTGTCACGCCCCCTCCCAAGGAGTCCCTATCCCATCGGATCTAGACGCTTCAAAGGACTTAGGATCTCGAAATGAGAGTGAATAAATCATAAAATTATTTTCTAATAATTACCCAAAAAAATATTTTCTGAAAATTGCTTACTAAAAAACGTAACTTATAAAAACATTCCTCCATGAACTTACAAATAGTCTCTAAAAACATAAATATGAAAATAAGTTATAAAACATTGTATCAGAGTACACTAAAATGGGCACACACCATGAGGTAGAACATGTGTCTGTGGGCCAACCGAGAGCATACAAGTAACTCTGTATGAACATTGAAGTAATCCCTTTGGGGTGGGGTGGGAATTTCTAACCTCTTTCACCGTCTTCGGCCTTTGCCACTCTAAGATTGCCTTTACCTTACTGGGATCTACTGACACACCTTCTTTTGAGACAATGTAGCCTAAGAAGATAACTTGATCCAGCCAGAACTCACATTTAGAAAATTTGGCATACAACTTCGTATCTCTCAATCGCTGCAACACAAATCTCAAATGTTCTTCATGCTTTTCTCTTGTTTTAGAATAAACCAGGATGTCATCAATAAAACCACTATAAATCGATCAAGACAATCATGAAACACCCAATTCATTAAATCCATAAAGACTGCTGGGGCATTGGTTAACCCAGTTCATTATAACCCTTTGGGCTTGGGCAAGGGAAAGGCCAAGGCCAATCCCAATCCTAAGCCCAAGCCCAAGCCCAAAGACAAGAGGCTCTCAAGTCAGAGGGTGGCGTTGCGAAAGGTGGGAAGGTAGTCTGCTTCTATTATGGCAAGTCTGGCTACTGGAGGAAACATTACAAGGCTTTCCTCGTGAACAAGAAGAAGTCAGACGCTTTGACTTCAGGTATGTACATGATTGAGATTAACTTCTCTCCTTCAACATCTTGGGTAATTGACACAAGGTGTGATACTCACATTTGTACTGATGTGTAGGGACTAAGGTAGAGTAGATTGCTCGCCAAGGGAGAAGTGGACCTACGAGTTGGAAATGGAGCACGTGTGGTTGCATTAGCTATAAGGACTTACTATTTATCTTTGCCTATGGGCTTATTATTGGAACTCAAAGATTGTTATTTAGTACTGCAATTTCTAGAAACATTGTTTAAGTATCCGCTTTGGATAATATAGGATATCATTTTGAGATTTTTAATAGACTATTGTCCTTTAGTTTGAATGGTATTCTATTTAAAATTTCAAGGTTACATAACAGATTATATGTTCTTGATTTAAACAATAAGGATATTCTCAACATTGAAACTAAAAAGACTAAACATAGCGATCAAAACCATACATACCTTTGACATTGTAGATTGGGTCATGTTAATCAGACCTGCATTGCAAAATTTCAAAGGGATGGAGTTTTGGACCCTTTTGACTTCCAGTCATTTGAGGTATGTGAGTCATGCTTTTTAGGCAAAATGACCAAGTCTCCTTTTAGAGGACTAAGTGAAAAGACTACTGAACTGTTAGGAATCATCCATAGTGATGTATGTGGTCCATTAACAGTTGAAGCCAGAGGTGGATATTCTTACTTCATCACATTTAGTGATGATTTCAATAGATATGGTTATGTCTACCTTATGAGACATAAGTCTGAAGCCTTTGATAAGTTCAAAGAATTCATGAATGACGTATAAAACATGTTGGGCAGAAGTATTGAGGCTCTTCGGTCGGATCGAGGAGGTGAATACTTGAGCTCAAGGTTTTTTGAATACCTGAATGAGTGTGGGATAGTATCACAACTCACCCTTCCGTATACACCCTAGCACAATAGAGTGTCTGAAAGGAGAAATCTGACCTTACTTGATATGGTTAGGTCCATGATGAGTTTTAGTGATCTACCCGCATCATTCTGGGGTTATGCCCTAGAGACGGTGACTCACGTATTGAACCATGTGCCATCAAAGTCTGTAGATAAGACTCCATATGAACTATGGAGTGGGCAAAAGCCCAACTTGTCTTATTTAAGGATTTGGGGTTGTGAAGCTTATGTCAAGAAGTTGACTTCGAACAAGCTGAGCCTAAAATCTGACAAATGTATCTTTGTGGGGTATCCTAAGGAGACCAAAGGGTACTACTTCTTCCACCCAAAAGAGCGCAAAATTTTTGTCGCTCGTACTAGTGTCTTCCTAGGAAAGGAATTTTCCCTAAGAAGTACTAGTGGGAGAAAAGTAGAACTCGATGAAGTTCTAGAACCACAAGATACATTAGACCAAGGACAGGAAGGTGTGCCATAAGAGGTGGTTGAACATCGTGAGGAGGTTACTCCACAATCCGTGGATCAAAGTGAACCACCTCAAGTAGCATATAAGCCATATAGATCTGGGAGAGTACGCCATGAGCCAAAGAGATACTGTTATCTTTTGACTCAACATGGTGACGTACTAGTCTACCAAGATAATGAACCCAAAACCTACGAAGACGCTATATCAGATCCAAATTCCATTAAATGGCTTGAAGCCATGAAATCTGAGATGGACTCCATGTACTAGAACCAAGTATGGTCTCTGGTGGAACCACCTGAAGGGGTAAAACCCATAGGGTGCAAATGGGTTTTCAAGAAGAAGACTGACATGGATGGCAAGGTGCACACATATTATTAGAGTGGATGCCTTAGAGCCAATCAATTATTGTAGAATTGACTCTTTGTAATAATGTTCATTAATCAATAAAAAAGCATTTTATTCTATATCGCGTAAATCATTATTATTGCAATATGTATTGATATATATCCTTAGAATGGTAGAACCGTGACGATGGTATCAAGTGTTTCAAATCTTGATAGTGAGAACCCTATGAGCACATATGATGGCCATTCTAGAAACGTCCGTAGTCCCAGTATTATTCTGAAGTAAGGGCACAGATAATACGGTAAGACTATCATAGTGTTGAACTACCCTGTCGAAAGGCAGTGACTGATCTCACTTGTCGAGGTTGTTTGATGACAACCTGGTGCAACACATGGGTGCTTGCTATAGGCAAGTTCACTGGACTGACCCACCAGAGGATTTCATATGGATGGTAACCCCAGTGTCTATGAAACAAATCCTCTAACGAATGGTGGTACATGTGATCCTTAGACTTGAGATCACCGGAGTGCCTTGTGCACCTATTGGTGATAGGGCTGAGCGGTTCCGGATACCCTACACTTTTCGGAGGAACTAGAACCACACAGTGCAGGTTCCCAAAAAAAGGAACCGGAATCGGAATCGCACAATGCAGGTTCTTCAATTCAAGGAACCGGAACCTAAAATGCAGGTTCCAGTTCCTTTCCCGGGTACCCTGTAAAAAATCAATTACCCCCTATTAGTTTAAAAAATGACAAAAATACTTTAAAAGTTTACAAATACACCCCTAACAAATTTTGATTATTCGTTCATTTGTGTCTAATGTAACTCATAACCTGTAATCCCTAGGCAACACTTGAATTCAATCAATTCATCACAATTTATATAAAATTCGTCAATCAAAACCAAAATACAAACAATTATTCGTCACAATTCAAAATTATAATGTAATGTTATAATTAATTAAGTGATCATACTATAATGTAATGTTATAAATACTTATAATTATTTAAGTAGTTATTTAACAATAATGTAATGTTATAATCAATTAAAGTTTGAATAATTTAATTAATTACTTATGTTTAATGTTTATAATATAATGTCATAATTAATTAAGTAATCATTTAATTGTGTAATGTTATAATTAATTAAGTGATCAT
The DNA here is from genome assembly GCF_008641045.1 of Pistacia vera. Lineage (NCBI taxonomy): Eukaryota > Viridiplantae > Streptophyta > Magnoliopsida > Sapindales > Anacardiaceae > Pistacia > Pistacia vera. Next base: position 275,213 of record NW_022196364.1, on the reverse strand, counting down.
ACTACAATGTAAATTGTAATGTTATAATTAATTAAGTAATATACTATTTAATTATAATGTAATATTATAATTAATTAAATTGTTAATCATTTAATTAAGTATTGTAATATTGTTTATAATAGAAATGTTAGAATTAATTAAGTAATCATACTATAAATTTATAATGTAATGTTAAATTAATAAAATCTAATATTTAATAAGTATTGTGTAAATTAGTAAATTACAATGTTTATAATATAACGTCATAATTAATTAAGTAATCATTTAATATTTTAATTATTTATGTTATATTAATTATATGATGATATATAATAGTATAATGTATGTTAATATGTTATAGTGAATTAAGTAATACAACTATAAATCTATAATTAATATTATAATTAATTAAATTTCTAACATTTAAAATATACTAATGTTATAATGGAATGGTTAGATTGATTAAGTAATCATATTATAAATATATAAGGTAATGTTATAATTAATTAATTTTTAATCGTTTAATTAAGTAATGTAATAATATAGGAAATTACTAATGTTTATAAAAATGTTATAAATTCATAACTAATATGCAATCATTTAACTATGTAATGCTATAATAAGTATAATGATCATAATAAATGTAATATAATAATGTTATAATTAATTGAGTAATTATTTAACATAATGTAATGTTAATTAATATTATAGTAATGTTTATAAGGTAATTTTAAATTAATTAAATTTCTAATAATTTAATAAGTATTGTGCTAATATTTATGTAGTAAATTAGTAATTACTAATGTTTATAAATAATCATAACTCATAATCAATTAGTAATTATTTAATTATGTATGTTATAATTAATTAGTGATCATACGATAATGTAATGTTATAGTGAATTAAGTAATTAGATTTAAATCTTTATGTAATATATAATTAATTAAATTTTTAATCATTTAAAAGAATGTAATAATAATAAGTAATAAATTACTAATGTTTATATGTAATGTTATAAATTTATAACTAATTAAGTAATCATTTAACTATGTAATACTATAATAATTAAGTGATTATATAAGTAATGTAATAATATTATAATTTAATTAAGTAATTATTTAACTATAATGTAATATTAATTAATTAAATTTCTAATCATTTAATTAAGTAATCATTTGTTTATAATGTGATATAATTAATGTTTATAATATAATGGTCATAATCAATTAATAATCATCTAATTATGTATGTTTTAATTAATTAGTAATCAACTAATCATATTATAATAAAATATTGAAATGTTACAATGATTAAGTATAATAATATAAATCTTTAAATTTAAATTAATTTGTTTATAATAGAATATTATAATTAATTAAGTAATCATTTAATTATAATGTAATATTACAATTAATACGTAATCGTACTATAAATTTATAATGTAATGTTGAATTAATTAAATTTCTAATAATTAATTAAGTATTATTCTAAATTACTAATGTTTATGCAGTAAATTAGTAATTACTAATATTTATAATATAATCATAATCAATTAAGTAACCATTTAATTATGTAATGCACTAATGCAGTAATGTTATAATTAATTATGTAATCATACTATAAGTAAGTTATAGTGAATTAAGTAATCATACCATAAATCTTAATGTAATATTTAATTATAACTTTACTTATTAATTAAGTTGTACTAATGTTTATAATGAAATGTTATAATTGATTAAGTAATATACTATAAATCTATAATGTAATGCTATAATTAATTAAATTTTTAATATTTAATTAAGTAATATACTAAATATTATAACTTATAATAATAAATAAGTACTAATCAATTAAGTAATGCTATAATTAATTATACTATAAATCAATTAAGTAATGTTATAAAATTATAATTAAGAATAATCATTTAACTATAATTTAATGTTATAAATTTATAATTGATTAAGTATGATATTTAACTAGTAATTAAATTATTAATATTTATCAATCTATCATATATAATTATTAATTGCTAATTATACTATAAATATATTTAGCACTTGATAATTGAAGTAAATAACTAAATATATTATTATTCAATCAAATATACTATTTTATTCAAAAATAGTTCTTTTAATAACATTAAAAATTTAAAACACTATTAATTGGACCATAATTCCAATTATTCACTTAATTAATGAAAACTTTAATATTAATATATTAAAGTTTTTAATATGGTATAATTTATATGTAATAAGTATAATTATATTAGTATATTTATTTAATTAGGTTATTCTAAAAATTTATTTTTTTCTATTTTAATTTTTTTTATATGTAAAATAATAGAAACCCCCTATTATTCATATTTCACAAATATTTCATTGCAGTCCAGGTTCCAAAACAGGTTTCAAACAGGTTTCAAAACAGGTTCCAAAACAAGTTCCAAAACAGGTTCCAAACAGGTTCCAAAATCGGTTCTAAATCGAGTACCCGTTACAGGTTCCAAACAGGGTACCCTCTTTAGGTTCTTTTTCCAGGTTCCGGTTCCTCCACACACAAGAACTGGAACCGAAACCGCACAGTGTCGGTTCTAAAAAATTGGAACCGGAACCTACCCGCACAGTGTCGGTTCCGGTTTCGGTTCTGGTTCTGGTTTTACCCCCAGGTTCTGGTTCTACCCGCTACCCATGCTCACCCCTTTTGGTGTAGTTTGACACTAGCCTAACGCAGTTCTATTCAGAGCTGTCAATACAGTGGTGATTGGCTGCATCAAGGAGTGTATCAAGGCTATGGTGGATTGACAGAGGATTCATCACTCCCAAGTACGGGAAAATTATCTCACGGTGCAATTCAATATATGGCAATGATACTAAAACTGTGGCCACAGTGGGATTGAGTTGTTGCTCTATCCGGATTATAATATAGGTCACTGGTCTAGAAACTGAATACATAATATCGAGAGTAACCGAAGGTTGACACTATTTCTATGCCTTCATCTCGTCAAGATAACATATGATAAAGGATCCAATTGTACGGTAACCATATCGTTGATAGTTAGCTACTTTGCTGAATCCGAATCTATCGGGTGGCCATGATACCTTGCTAGGGGCTAATCTTGGTCTGTGTATTAGTGAGATGATTAATTAGTGTTAATCGCGATATTATACACTGTCAGTATGATGAGGAGCCTATGGGCCACACACATGAGATGATTAATTGGTGTTAATCACGATACTGCACACTGCCAGTATGATAAGGAGCCTATAGGTCACACACATAGAAGATAATTTAAGAACCAGTTTATAAGAAGAGCGTTTTCGTCTAGGCAAAAGGGTATTTTGGTAATCTCACAGTGCAATTAAATTTGCTAAGGTCATAACCTTTATTTAATTTGATATTAAAATTATCTAAGTGAGATTACATTTAAATATGTGTTCGCATATATTTAAATAAATTATCATTATTGTTAAATGTTATAATATATATATATCTATATATAATTAATATATATATTATATATATATAATATATATATTATATATATATATATATATTATATTACTATAATTAATTGAATTTAATTGAGATAATGAAATTAAATTAAATAATCTAAATGGGGCTGTTTGGATACAAGGGGTGTTTGGGTTGGAGCCCAAGGCTATTCCACAATGAAATAGGGCAAAAGTGTGCACTATATAAGTGCAACACTTTGTGAATTAAAATAATTCCTTTTCATTCAATCATTTTAGACTAAAAGTTCCAGCCTCTTCTTCTTTCTCACGCCAGTTTGCATTTTTGCTTGAAATCAAAGTATGCTTGATTTCTTCTTGGTTCTTGAAGACTAAAGAGGATCTAGCAAATCCCTCTTTAGTTCCTTGGGGTTATCTTTGTGTGGACTACATTGGTTTGATCCTACTCTTGGGTCGGTAGCAAAATACGTTTAGAGACAAGTTGGAGGAGCCTCCAAATGTGCGTATGATTTCTTAAACTCTAAACTGAAAATCTGCAGATTCTAATATTATGTATAAAGTGTAAATTTGTGTCTTGATCTTGGTTTTAAGGAACGATCTATGATGTAAATAAACTTTGTTTTTCCGCTACCATGTATGATCGTTTCATAACACATATAAGGCACGATTGGTTGTCGAAGGTTTCAATCAAATTCATGGTATTGACTATGAAGAAACCTTTTCACTGGTTGCCATGATTAAATCCATCCGGATTATGCTTGCGATTGCTACATATCATGATTATGAGATTTGGCAAATGATGTCAAAACGGCTTTTTTGAACGGAAACCTTGAAGAGGTTGTGTATATGACACAACTCGATGGTTTTGTTCTTGATGGGCAAGCTGAGAAGGTAAGCAAGTTGTAGAGATCCATTTAAGGACTCAAGCAATCTTCAAGGAGCTGGAACATTTGTTTTGATGAAGCCATAAAAGAATTCGGTTTTATCAAGAACGAAGATGAGCACTGTGTTTATAAGAAAGTAAGTGTAAGCGCAGTGGCATTCCTAGTGTTGTATGTTGATGACATACTTCTGATCGGGAATGATATACCGAACTTGTTGTCGGCAAAGACTTGGTTATCCAAGTGCTTCTCCATGAAAGACTTAGGAGAAGCAGCCTACGTCCTTGGAATTAAGATATACTGAGATAGATCACATAGGTTGCTTGGCCTAAGTACGAGTACATACATTAACAAGGTACTAAAGAGATTCAGTATGGAAGAATCCAAGAAGTGATTTCTTCCAATGTCACAGTCTATCTCTCTAAGGATATGTGTCCTAAAACACACGATGAGAGAGATAGAATGAAGAGGATCCCATATGCGCCAGCAATTGTATCCATCATGTATGCCATGTTATGTACTCAGATTGATGTCTCATGTGCGTTAAGCACTTGTAGTAGATATCAATTTGTAATACTCACTCTCTAGCTAGTATACTCGGAAAATAACAGTAAAACTCACAAAATATATATAAGAAAATATACATGTAGATGAGTATAAAATAATGGGCCCATAACTAATTTTTCTTTAAATAAAAATCTTTATAAAATATAATAAAGTTACAAAACATCAACTCGACAATGTTGCCCAACCCTTCCGCTGCGTGATGTTCCAAGCGTCCGCATCTCACTTATTACCTACAAAAACATTGAAAACAATGGGGTGAGCACTAATTGCTCAGTAAGTAAACCCGCTATGCTAATCTTCTCTCTCCGTTGCTTAAATTCTGAATTTCTTTCCTTACATCACACCTTTCTATTCTTCTCTATTCTTTCTCTGCTCCTTCTCTATTCTTTCTCTATTCTTTCTCTGTTTTTCTCTACTCTTTCTCTGTTTTTTGTCTATTTCTAATTTCTAACTACTCCTGATAATAGGCATGGTATCATGCATAGGTATGATGCAAATGCACAAATGCATAAAATGTGCATTTTCTTTTCTATTTTTTTCTTATTCTGTTTTCTGTACTTCTTTCTTTCTTTTCTAGTCTTTCTTTCTTTCTTTCTTTCTTTTCTATTCTTTCTTTCTTTCTATTCTTTCTTTTCTTTTCTTTCTTTCTATTCTTTCTTGCCGATCGGACTCGATTGAGGCATGGATTTGGAACCCTGGCCGTGTGAGTGTATTCTCTAATTCTGGGTACAGTCCTCATCCACATGCACTTCTAACGAACTATACAATTCTTCTTTCTAAATTCTGAGGCCGCTTACTAAAGGCGGCGTGCATGCGGGGCTATGTCACTCACGGGTTCCCCATCGCAACAACATTCTCTTCTTTTATCTTTTTACACTTCTTTAGATAAAATTTCAGATTTGAACTTCTTTAATATTTCTCATTTCTTTCTATTTGTTCTTTAACTTTAATGTTCATTATTGCTCTTTAATGCTCTTATGAGTATGTATGCATGTATATGGGCTCATGCTTATTATTCTTTCTAAATTCACATGTTTGGATGCAATAATGCAATATGGAATGTGAACATGTCATTCTCTACCATCTACCAACTCATCTCAAGATATCAAATAATCATAATCATGTATGCACTTCTCTTTGACATTTCATCAAACAATTTATATGCACACATCAACTCTAATTTGGCTACATTTCTACCTCTCTTCTAAGCCACCAAAATTTGGAATAAAACACACCAAGATTAACGTCAAACCTGTCCAGGATTCACACTCCATAAATTCTACTCCAATTCTTCCATAATTCATCCAAACTCTCATCAAACATCAAGTACACAAACACTACTTCTCATGGATAAATTCTAACCATCATTCAATATCCATTCCATCAACAATTCTTCATATATAAGCATATACATGCATAAAAGAAATTCTCTACAATTCATCCAAACTCTCTTTCTCTTTGTTCTTTAATGTTCTCATATATGTGTATGTGCATGGAAATATGCTCATTCTTTGCTATTCTTTCTAAATGCAAATGTGAGAATGTGAGAATGCATTATGGCATATAAAGATATCATTATGGAACTAGTATTCTCTACCAACAACATTCCCATACTTGAAATCAATCATAGATTATTAGACTAAAAATAACTAATAAATTGGAGGTACTTTTGAGGTAGTCATTCTGCGAGGTTATATTCAAGAAGGCATATCTCGAGCTATACACATCAGATTACTATGATCTTGGTCTCATTTTAAAGCATAGAGAAAGGGCTACAACGTTTATGTTTAGGTCTCAACCCAGTTTGATGGGTAAGATGCTCAAAAATCACTCATAAGGTCACGGATTTGACAGGGCAGCCATGGTAACATGTTTTCTCTTAGGATTTTCATCAAACAATTCATATGCACATGCTACTACCATGTTGGCTACACTTCCACAACTCTCTAATTCAACCAAATTGTGAGCCAAAAACTCACTAAATTGAGTATCAAACCTGGCTGAATTTATCACTTCTCTACACTCCAAAAATCTCAACACAAAATCTTCCACAACTTCACCAAATCATCACATAACCATACACTACTTCTCATGGCTAGAATTTATACATCAATAAACATAAAAAACAGCCCATAATTCTCTCATACCATCATATACGAACATGCAAACAAAATTCATTCAACAAAGTCTTGCTCAAATTAAGGTTCAAATTAGGTTTACTTATCTTGAATTTGAGCAACTCCAACACTATACTTTCTCTTTGGTAGAATTCCCTCCTTCACAAACCCTAAGCATATACAACCATAAGAATTCAAAAATTTAAAATTTAATCTCACTTCTTGGTGCAAGAATCTTACCTTTGGATGCTTCGGATTGAAAATCTATCAAAAGTTAGCCAAAATCCTATGAATTTCCTTGGAAATTTAATGAAGAAATTTGAGAGAATTTGGGTAGAGAATGGCTTGAATGGAGGGTAGAGTGGCTAGGGTTTCTCTACTTCAACTCTTAATATCGTAAAATAATATACATTAGATTCCCATTTTAACCTTGCACTTTCTATGAAATTCCATCTATGTCCCTTACTCAATTACCAAAATGCCCTTATTTTTATTAACTTCTCCATGTTATTCTATCTCTTTTCACTCTCCACTTTTTCGACTAATTATGAGTGAAAAGTTCATTTTACCCCTAATGAAATTTTAGGGAATTTTCTTCCCACATGTTCAAGATAACTTTAACAAAATTCAACTAAGGGTATTAGGGCATAAATAAAGCTACGTACCTTGATGTGGGCGTTACACAATCGGATATAGGTGAGTGTCACTGGATAGCTATCAAGAATATCCTTAAGTATCTAAAGAGGACTAAGGACATGTTCTTGGTTTATGGAGGGGAAGATGAGCTCACTGTAAGAGGATACAGTGATGTGTAATATTCTTTCTAGCTAATATACTTGGGAGTTATACTCGTAAAATAACAGTAAAACTCACTATATATATATAATATACATGTAGATGAGTATAAAATAATGGGCCCATAACTAATTTTTCTTTAAATACAAATCTTTATAAAATATAATAAAGTCACAAAACATCAACTCGATAGTGTTGCCCAACCCTTCCGCTGTGTGACATTCCAAGCGACCACATCTCACTTATTACCTGCAAAAACATTGAAAACAACGGGGTGAGCACTAATTGCTCAGTAAGTAAACCCGCTATGCTACTCTTCTCTCTCCGTTGCTTAAATTCTGGATTTCTTTCCTTACATCACACCTCTTTATTCTTCTCTGTTCTTTCTCTATTCTTTCTTTATTCTTTCTCTATTCTTTCTCTGTTCTTTCTCTATTCTTTCTCTATTCTTTCTCTATTTCTAATTTCTCACTACCCATGATAATAGGCATGGTATCATGCATAGGTATGATGCAACTGCACAAATGCATAGAATGTGCATTTTCTTTTATGTTTCTTCTATTTTGTTTTCTGTTTCTTTTCTCTGTATTTCTTTCTTTCTTTTCTTTCTATGCTTTCTTTTCTCTTCTTATTCTCTTCTTTTCTCTTCTTTCTATTCTTTTTTTTTTTTTTCTTATTCTCTTCTTTTCTCTTCTTATTCTCTTCTTTCTATTATTTTCTTTCTTATTCTTTGCCGATCGGACTCGGTTGAGGCATGGATTCGGAACCCTAGCCGTGTAAGTAAGTACAGTCCTCATCTACATGCACTCTTACAGACTGTACAAATTCTTCTTCTTCTTAGGTTGCTTACTAAATGCGGCTTGTGCATGTATGAATATTCTTCTGGGTACAGTCCTCATCCACATGCACTCTTACGGACTGTACAAATTCTTCTTCTTCTTAGGCCGCTCACTAAAGGCGGCGTACATGTGGGAATATTCTTCTTCTTGTCACTCACAGGTTCCCCATCGCAACAACCTTCTTTTCTTTTATCTTTCTTATGAAAATTAGTATTCAATTTCTTTTCTTTAATAATTCTCATTTCTTTCTATTTGTTCTTTAACTTTAATGTTCATTATTGCTCTTTAATGCTCTTATGAGCATGTATGCATGTATATGAGCTCATGCTTATTATTCTTCCTAAATTCACATGTTTGGATGCAATAATGCAATATGGAATGTGAACAAGTCATTCTCTACATCTACCAACTCATCTCAAGATATCAAATAATGATAATCATATATGCATTTCTCTTTGACATTTTATCAAACATTTTATATGCACACATCAACTCTAATTTGGCTACATTTCTACCTTTCTTCTATGCCACCAAAATTTGGAATAAAACACACCAAGATTAACGTCAAACCTGTCCAGAATTCACACTCCATAAATTCTACTCCAATTCTTCCATAATTCATCCAAACTCTCATCAAACATCAAGTACACAAACACTACTTCTCATGGATAAATTTTAACCATCATTCAATATCCATTCCATCAACAATTCTTCATATATAAGCATAAACATGCATAAAAGAAATTCTCTACAATTCATCCAAACTCTCTTTCTCTTTGTTCTTTAATATTCTCATATATGTGTGTGTGCATGGAAATATTCTCATTCTTTGCTATTCTTTCCAAATGCAAATGCTCAAATGTAAGAATGCATTATGGCATATAAAAGATATCATTATGGAACTAGTATTCTCTACCAACAACATTCCCATACTTGAAATCAATCATAGATTATTAGACTAAAAATAACTAATAAATTGGAGGTACTTTTGAGGTAGTCATTCTGCTCAGGTCATATTCAAGAAGGCATATCTCGAGCCATACACATCGGATTGCTATGATCTTAGTCTCATTTTGAAGCTTAGAGATACAACTTGTATGTTTAGGTCTCAACCCAGTTCGATGGGTAAGATGCTCAAAAATCACTCATAAGGTCACGGATTTGACAGGGCAACCATGGTAACATGTTTTCTCTTAGGATTTTCATCAAACAATTCATATGCACATGCAACTACCATGTTGGCTACAATTCCACAACTCTCTCATTCAACCAAATTGTGAGTAAAAAACTCACTAAATTGAGTATCAAACCTAGCTGAATTTCTCACTTCTCTACACTCCAAAAATCTCAACACAAAATCTTCCACAACGTCACCGAATCATCACATAACCATACACTACTTCTCATGGCCAGAATTTATACATCAATAAGCATAAACAACAGCCCATAATTCTCTCATACCATCACATACAAACATGCATAAAAATTTATTCAACAAAGTCTTGCTCAAATTAAGGTACAAATTAGGTTTACTTACCTTGAATTTGAGTCCAACACTATACTCTCTCTTTGATAGAATTCCTTCCTTATCAAACACTAAGCATATACAACCATAAGAATTTAAAACTTTAAAATTTAATCTCACTTCTTGGTGCAAGAGTCTTACCTTTGGATGCTTAGGATTGAAAATCTATCAAAAGTTAGCCAAAATCCTATGAATTTCCTTGGAAATTTAAGAGAATTTGGGTAAAGAATGGCTTGAATGGAGGGTAGAGTGGCTAGGGTTTCTCTTCTTCAACTCTTCATATCATAAAATGATACATATTAGATTCCCATTTTACCCTTGCACTTTCTAAAAATTCCTTCTATGTCCCTTAGTCAATTACCAAAATACCCTTACTTTTATTAACTTCTCCATGTTATTCTATCTCTTTTCACTCCCCACTTTTTCAACTAATTATGAGTGAAAAGACCATTTTACCCCTAATAAAATTTTAGGGAATTTTCTTCACGCTTGTTCAAGATAACTTTAATAAAATTCAACTAAGGGTATTAGGGCATAAAAAAAGCTACGTACCTTGATGTGGGCGGTACATAATGCTGGTTTCCAAACGGATAAAGATGATTATCGATCGCAATTAGGGTTTGTATTTTGTCTCAATAGGGGTGAAGTGAGCTAGAAGAGCTCCTAGCAAAGCACTGTAGTGGACTCTACAATGGAGGCTAAGTATATTGCATTATCCAATGTGGCCAATGTGGCAGTTTGGATTAAGAATTTCGTCATTGAACTTGGTGTAGTCTCTACGATTGTTGATCCAATAGATGTCTATTGCGACAATAATGGAGCAATAGCTCAAGCAAAGGAACCACGGTCTCACCAGAAGTCTAGACACATACTCAGATTTTTTCATCTCGTTAGAGAAATGGTTGAGAGGAAAGATGTACAGATCAGTAAAGTGCAAACTGATGACAATCTTGCCGATCCACTGACGAAACTCTGTCACAGCAGAAGCATGAAAAACACTTAAGGTCATTTGGTATTAAATACATGAATGATTGGCTATAGTGCATGTGGGAGATTGTAAGAGTAGGTGCCCTTGAGCCAATCTATTATTGTGAGTTTGACTTTATAATAAATGTTTATTCATCAATAAAAAAGCATATCCTTTTATATCATGTGCATCATAGTTATATGTAATGATATATGTCCTTAGGATGGTAGAACCGTGACAAGGGTATCAAGTGTTTCAAATCTTGATAGTGAGAACCCTATGACACATATGGTGGTCATTCTAGAAATGTCCATAGCCCCAATATTATTCTGATCAAGGACACAGATTATACGGTAAGGCTATCATAGCGTTGAATGACCCTATCGAAAGGTAGTGACTAATCTCACTTGTCAAAGTTGTTTGTCGACAACCTGGTGCAATGCATGGGTGCTTGCTAGAGGCAAGTCTACTAGACAGACCCACCAGAGGATTCCATATGGATGGTGACCCCAGTGTCTATGGAATAAATCCTCTAACGAATGGTGGTGCATGTGATCCTTGGACTTGAGATCATTGGAGCGCCTTGTGCACTGATTGGGGTAGTTTGACACTAGCCCAACATAGTTCTATTCAGAGCTATCAATACGGTAGTGATTGGCTGCATCAAGGAGTGTATCAAGACTATGGTGGATCGACAAAGGATTCATCACTCCTGGGTACGGGAGAAGTTATCTCATTGGGTAATTCAGTAAATGACAATGACACTAAATCTATGGCCACAGTGAGATTGAGTTGTTGCTCAATCCAATTTAATATTCCTGTCATTGGTCTAGTAATTGAATGCAAACATGTTGAGGATATCTGAGATTGATACTATTTATGTACCTAAGTCTTGATGAGATAACAATTGATGAAAGGATTTGATTGCACGGTAACCATACCGTTGACAGGCTGTGGTTTTATAGAATCCGAATCTATCGGTTGGCCATGATGCCTTGCTAGGGGCCAATCTTGGTCTATGTATAGTGAGACGATTAATTGGTGTTAATCGCAATACTACACACTGCCGATATGATGAGGAGCCTACGGGTCACACACTTAGAAGATAATTTAAGAATCAATTTGTGAGAAGGGTATTTTCATCTTTTAGGATGAAATGGTATTTTGGTAATCCGCAGTGCAATTAAATTTGCTGAGGTTGTTGCCTGTATTTAATTTGATATCAAAATTAAATACGTGAGATTATATTTAAATATATGTATGCATATATTTAAATGAATTGTTATTATTAATTAAATGTTAATATATTATTATATATTAATTGATTTTAATTATAATAATGATTAATTAATTTAAAAAACCAATTACATGGTGTTTGGTTGCAAGGGTAAGCTTGAGTTGGTGCCCATGGATATTCCTTATTGGAATAGGGTTTTAATTATTGCACTATATAAGTGCAACTTAATTAGAACACAAAAAATGCTTTTATAAAACAAAAACCTGGCCACCCTCTCTCTCTCTCTCTCTCTCTCACGTTTTCACTCTTAGAGTGCAAAAGAAAATTTTTCTTTTTCTTTGATTGTTTTTTATTCTTAAAGCCGACAATTGTTCTAGCGAAACAATTGTCGGTTCTTCGGATTATCTTCATGTGGATTTATGTGAGTGCGATCCTACATTGGATCGATTAGTGAACAGTATCTGGTGAACAGTGTCGATGAACAATAGCCAGTGAAAAATGTAGATGAACAGCAACTGATGAACAGTAGCCAGTGAACAGTGTTTGTGAGCGAAGTCAGAGATATTCGGAGGAGCCTGCAAATATGGGTATGAACTAAATCTATGTATGGATTTGTTTTTCACAGCTTTTATTTTACGTTTTAAGTTTATGCATGTGAATAATACAATTTGTGCCTGGATTCTGGGATGTGTAAGTGACTTTTTTGTTTGTATAATTAGATTTTTCCGCTGCGTGAATCTGGTCACTTACCAACATCGCTATCATAGTTTAGTCTGCAAAAGCAAGGGTCGATCCCACAAAGATTTGTAAGCACTCAATTAATCCTAATATCCTATGCCTTAATTAAACAAATAAAATAAACAAAATTTAAACAAAAGAAATTAAACTAATTACTAAGGAAGCAAAATAAATTCTTAACCAATTGAATTAAATAACAAAATTAAAAATTAATTGAAAACCAATGCAAAAAAAAAAAAAAAAAAAAACCTAGGTATCTGATTTCACCATAATAATCCAATTCTCTGCTAATAACTAATTTATTGCCATCTCAATCCAATTCCTAGGGTTCAGTCTTCCATCATTATGGTATTACCGTTTGATGTTTGGGTTTAACCAAATATTCTTAACCATTAAACTCACTAGGACGTTTAGTAAAGCCTAACAATCAAGAACCCATTAAGAACAAGAAGTGCTAAAAATATGAACCTAATTGTATCTAGCTTGATGTTTGCCTCAACACAATCCAATCATTCAAAAGAGCTATTCAAGGTTTGCATATGATGTTTACCTTACCTTGTCTCAAACAATCAATTGTTTTGTATTTTAAAGTTCGCATATGATGTTTACCATACTTATTTCATACAAAACATTAAGATCAAATTAAGTGCAATGAATGAAACTAGAAATATATTGAATCAATAGAACAATAAAATTAATCAAATTAAGCATAAAACCTTCATGTTAGGTTACATCGGATCCCTAGAAAAGAAATTAGTTACACATGATCATAAGGAAATCAAACCTCAAACCCTTCAAAAACATGAAGTACAAGAGAAAAAGATGAAACTTGAGGTACAACATGGCATTGCTCACTTAAATTCGATTGATATCCACTACTAGTGCTTAATGCACATGAGACATCAATCTGAGCATACAAGATGGATCCAATTGCTGACGCATATGGGATCCTCTTTATTCTATCTCTCTCATCGTGTGGTTTAGGAATTATATCCTTAGAGAGATAGACACCATGTGCCATCAAGAAATCCCTTCTTGGATTCTTCTATACTAAATCTGTTCAGTACCTTGTCTATGTACTCTTACTTAGGCTAAGTAACCTACACGATCTATCACGATAGATCTTTATTCCAAGAATGTAGGCTGCTTCTCTTAAGGCCTTTATGGAGAAGCACTTGGATAACCAAGTCTTTACCGACTGTAAGTTCGGTATACCATTCCCGATCAAAAGTATGTCATCAACATACAACAATAGGAATGCCACTATGCTCCCACTTACTTTCTTGTAAACACAGGGCTCATCTTTGTTCTTGATAAAACCGATGTATTTTACGGCTTCATTGAAATGAAGTTCTAGCTCCTTGAAGCTTGCTTGAGTCTATAAATAGACCTCTACAACTTGCATATCCTTTTAGCTTGTCCATCAGGAAGGAAACCATCGGGTTGTGTCATATACACATCCTCTTCAAGGTTTCCATTCAAGAAAGTAGCTTTGACATTCATTTGCCAAATCTCATAGTCATTAGCTTGTCCATCAAGAATGAAACCATTGGGTTGTGCCATATACACATCCTCTTCAAGGTTTCCATTCAGGAAAGCCGTTTTGACATCCATTTGCCAAATTTCGTAGCCATGATATGCAACAATTGCAAGCATAATCTAGATGGATTTAATCATGGCAACCGGCGAAAATGTTTCTTCATAGTCAATAACATGAATTTGTTTGAAACCTTTGGCAACCAGTCATGCCTTATATGTATGCACCTTGCCATCCATGTCAATCTTCTTCTTGAAGACCCAGTACACCCTACGGGTTTTACCTCTTTCGGTGAATCCACCAGAAACCATGACTGGTTCTAGTACATGGAGTCCATCTCAAATTTTATGGCTTTAATCCATTTAATAGAATCTGGATCCGATATAGCTTCATCATAGGTTTTGGATTCATTGTCTTGGTAGACTAGTACGTCACCATGTTGAGGCATGAGAAAACCATATCTCTTAGACTCACGATGTATTCTTCCAGACCTATGTAGCTCCTGTGCTACTTGAGGTGGTTCACTTTGATTCACAGATTGTGGAGTAACCTCCCACGATGTTCAACCACTTCCTATGGCACATCTTCCCCTCATTCATCTAATGTATCTTGTGGTGCTAGAACTTCATCGAGTTCTACTTTTCTCCCATTAGTACTTCTTAGAAAATTCATTTTCTAAGAAGACACTAGTACAAACGACAAAAAATTATGCGCTCTTCAAGATAGTAGAAATAGTATCCTTTGGTCTTCTCAGAATACCCCACAAATATACATTTATAGGATTTAGGGGCCCAGCTTGTTCGAAGTCAATTTCTTGACATAATCTTTGCAATCCCAAATCCTTAGATAAGACAAGTTGGACTTTCGCCCACTCTATCGTCCATATGGAGTCTTATCTACATACCTTGATGGCATATGGTTCAGTATGTGAATCGTAGTCTCTAGGGCATAATCCCAGAATTATGTGGGCAAATCATAAAAACTCATAGACCTAACCATATCAAGTAAGGTCCCATTCCTCTTTTCAGATACACCATTATATTGGGGTGTGTACGGAGAGGTGAGTTTTGATACTATCCCATATCCCTTCAGGTATGTTTAACTCAACTTGCCACACTGGGTGCAGTTGTTATTTTGAGAATATCCTTATTGTCTATCTTAAGAACATATTATTATGAAACAATTCCATAAAGAATATTATTTATACTCAAGGATAACAATCAATTAGTGAAGTAATATTCTCACTTGTCCTAAGTGGACACATAAATATAATTTCTAGAAACTGAAGAAAGATCATAATAATCCACAAGTTCAAAGAAACAATGTTAGAGTAGATGCCCTAGAGCCAATCAATTATTGTAGAGTTGACTCTTTGTAATAATGTTCATTGATCAATAAAATACATTTTATACTATATCGCGTAAATCATCATTGTATGTTTTGATATATGTCCTTAGAATGGTAGAACCGTGACGAGGGTATCAAGTGTTTCAAATCTTGATAGTGAGAACCCTATGAGCACATATGGTGGCCATTCTAGAAACGTCTGTAGCCCCAATATTATTTTGAAGTAAGGGCACAGATAATACGGTAAGGCTATCATAGTGTTGAATGACCCTGTCAAAAGACAGTGACTGATCTCACTTGTCAAGGTTGTTTGGTGACAACCTGGTGCAACACATGGGTGCTTGCTGTAGGCAAGTTCACTGGACTGACCCACCAGAGGATTCCATATGGATGGTAACCCCAATGTCTATGGAACAAATCCTTTAGCGAATGGTGGTGCATGTGATCCTTAGACTTGAGACCACTAGAGTGCCTTGTGCACCGATTGGTGTAGTTTGACATTAACCTAACGCAGTTCTATTCAGAGCTATCAATACGGTGGTGATTGGCTACATCAAGGAGTGTATCAAGACTATGGTGGATAGACAGAGGATTCATCACTCTCGGGTACGGGAGAAGTTATCTCACGGCGCAATTCAGTAAATGGTAATGACACTAAAAACTATGGCCACAGTGGGATTGAGTTGTTGCTCTAGTTTATAATACAGGTCATTGGTCTAGTAATTGAATACACAATATCGAGAGTAACAGAAGGTTGACACTATTTCTATGCCTTGGTCTCGTCGAGATAACAGATGATGAAAGGATCGAATTGTACGGTAACCATATTGTTGACATGTAGCTACTTTGCTGAATTCGAATCTATCGGGTGGCCATGATGCCTTGCTAGGGGCCAATCTTGGTCTGTGTTTAGTGAGACGATTAATTGGTGTTAATCACAATACTATACACTGCCGGTATGATAAGGAGCTTATGGGTCACACACATAGAAGATAATTTAAGAGCGAGGAAATTAGAAGGGCGTTTTCATCTTTTTAGGAGAAAGGGTATTTTAGTAATTTCACAATGCAATTAAATTTGTTGAGGTCGTAGCCCTTTATTTAATTTGTTAGAAAAAATAAATAAGTGAAATTACGTTTAAATATGTGTTCGCATATATTTAAATAAATTATCATTATTGTTAAATATTAATATATACATTAAATATATATTAATTGATTTTAATTGAGATAATGATGAAATAAAAAATAAATATCTAATTGGGAGTGTTTGGAAACAAGGGGGTGTTTGGGTTGGAGCCCAAGCCTATTCCATATGGGAATAGGGCAATTAAAATATTACTATAAAAGAAAAAGTTTTAACTGTAAAAGGTGAGAGATTTTCATTATTTCAATTGATTGAAAAAGAGAAAACACACAACCCTTTTTTCCTCTCTCTCAAGCCAGAATTCATGTTTGATTGAAAATCAAATGCTCTTCATTTCTTCTTGTTTCTTAAGGCTAAAGAGGATCTAGTAAATCCCTTTCTAGTCCCTTGCGATTATCTTCGTGTGGACTACGTCGGTTAGATCCTACACTTGGGTCGATAGCAAAATACGTTCAGAGACAACTTGGAGGAGCCTCCAAACGTGCGTATGATTTCTTAAACTCCAAAATAAAATCTGCAGATTCTTAGTTTAATATGTATAAACTGTAATTTTTGTACCTAGATCTTGGTTCTATGTAATGATCCATGTCGTAAATATTTTTTTTTCCACTGCGTAACTGGAATGTTTACTGGGTATGTATGGTTGTAAATTTATTAAATAGGGCCTGTGAGTCCTGCCTTTCTCCTCTTCTCGATGTACATTCTCTTCTCATCTCATTCCCCTCGAATGTAAATTGAGGTTTCTAAATTTGTTGATGTAAAATTAGTTTGAGATTAATTTATTGTAAATTTAGTATGATATCTTTGTAATGTACTTGAAGACAGATCAAGGAAAGGATGACCATACTTGAAGACTCAAGATTTTATTACAGGACCCCTAGGTGACCTACCGATTCCTCTAGGCTTGAGGAAATCGGTTTTAGTTGGGCCATGTACTGGTACGTTTTAATATTTTGTTTAGAATGCATGCTAAGGTTGAATGTTCAATAACATGCCAAACAATGTCATTCTAACAAAGATAATAATCTGATGAGACATTAAATAACAAACCCTCAATTAAAGTATATTAAGTCACATAAGCCTTCCATCACCATGGTTTTAATCAAACCACTGTTCGTCGAAACCCTGTTCGCCAAAGCGAAGGGTACACTTCTACTAGTGGGAGGTTAAAATGCATTGGAGTTTTCCTTAATGGTGATGGGTCGACTTAAAAGGACATGTTTGATAAATGCATCATAGGCATAGTAGAGAAGTACACATATTATGTGTACGTGGTGGCATGTAGTGTCCACTCTACTGATACTGAGAATCACACTTGAGGATAATGGTTGGAGCCATTGGATTGTGTGATTGGCTTGTTGGCTTTTTCACATTTGAGGTTGATAGTAGGAGCTATCGACTGGCGTGAATTAAATTTGTTGGCCTATCTAATCAACTCATTTTGACTTGTTCGCCAAAGCGAAGGTTTGAAATGGGAAGGATGTAATCTCGGTCCACTAGGAAAGTCAACGGGCTTTCCCGAGTTAATAGTGAGGGCTATTGACTTGAGTAAAATAGTGGGAGCATCGTTTAATAAAAGACCATATTAAATAATAATGAATTTTATAATGACTTTATCTTTTCTGCAATTGTAAATTCACCAAAATGAGCATAATGAACTTGTAACCAATAATTGAGAAAGAAAACAGGTTGGATGTATCCAATTTCTCAGACTGGTATCGTAATCTTTGGATTATACTCATGTCGGAAAAGAAATTGTATATCCTTGAAAAGCCATACCTGGCTAAGCCTGATCCTGATGCCACTTAGGAAGTAAAGGATACTTATCAAAAGTTCCTTGATGATGCTGATGGCGTTCAATGCTTGATGTTCGCATTGATGACACCAGTGATGCAAAAGTAGCATGCGAATATGGACACTGCTTCCATTATTCTACACCTCAAGTAGCTTTTCAAAGGAAATGATCGACATGAGAGGTACAAGTTGTCGAAAGCATTTTTTTGGGAGTCTTCTGACTGAGGGAGCCTAAGTTGGTCCTCATGTGCTCAAGATCGAGCACATAGAGAGACTTGAGACTTTGGGATTTGAGTTGGATGTAGAATTACAAATGGATTTGATTCTGCAATCCTTGGCTGACTCTTATGCACCGTTCATAATGAATTTCAATATGAACACGATGGTGAAAACCCTGTCGGAACTTTTGAACATGCTAAACCCTCAGAGTTTAAGGGTACTACGGATCCAGTAACAGCAAAAGAATGGTTTAGGTCTGTAGAACATACCACGGGTTTATTCCCCATGACAGACTGGGAGAAGATCTGGTATGCGAGTTTCTTGTTTCGGGGTGATGCCCGAATTTGGTGGGAATTAATGGAAGAAACCCATGATGTGGCAACGATGACTTGGGAAGAGTTTAGGCAAGAGTTTGAGGCCGAGTATAGATCAGAGGACCAAGTTCATGAGAAGGTCCAAGAATTTATTAGCTTACAGCAAGGATCGGGTACCGTGAAGGAATACTCGGTGAAATTCAACTCTCTTGCAAGGTTTGCACCCGGAATAGTTAGTACTCCGGCATTGAGAAGAGATAAGTTTGTGCACAGGTTGAAGCCGGAGATAGTCCAGGATATAATGACCAGTTTTGATCCCCCTCGAACTTATAGCGAGGCCTTGAGGCGGGCAATAAAGGCGGAGATTTTCGAGAATAAAATTCCCCCAGTAGGTTCCTCGAGAGGAGGACCAAGTGAGCCATCTTCCGCCCCGCAGAGAGAGAAACAGGAAGGTGTGAAAGGCAAAGAAATGAAGAATCAGAAGAAGAAGTTTCAGTTTAGACAGAATAGAAGAGAGTGGAAGAATAAGCGGCCTCGGACAGAAGGGTTTCCTCTTTGCCCTAAATGTGGGAGGAACCACCCAAGAGAATGTCTGAGGGACCAGAGAGTGTGTTATAGGTGCCGACAGCCAGGGCACATGATGAGAGATTGTAAAGCTTCACTTCCACCACCCGCACAGAGTTCTGGAGGTACTACGAATGCCAGGGTGTTTACAGTGGCACAGGTGAAGCAGAGGCCAGTCCATCAGCCGTTACTGGTCAGTTATTACTTCATTCTGTCCCTTTGTATGCTTTAATGGATTTAGGAGCCACTCATTCCTTTATATCATATGGGATGATTGAGAGGTTATGTAACAACTACTGAAAATTTATACAATGCATGCATAAAAGCAATAGAAAATTGGGCCCAAAAACTTTCTTTTCATTATATGCCATATGTCTTTTATACACAAAGAGTATTGTTTACAAAAATTTTCATTTTAAAAGACAAAACAGGGGAAACAGTGTAGCTATTGCTCCTCGCTTGCCGACGCCCCTCCGACTGCATCAACACCTAGATCCTGCATCCACAAAGGAAAAATAACGGGGTGAGCACAAAATAATGCTCAGTAAGTAAAACCCTCTATCTGTCTGTCCCCGTATGTATTACTCTTAATTCTTTCCTTATACTATTTCTGTTTCTATTTCTGTTTCTACTAAACATCATGGCCTCATCTTACCGGAGGTACGGCCGGATGGCGTTCACACAGCACCATCTCACTCTCCATGACTATCGGGTGGAATTCACACAGTACCAACCCGTTCTTAGTGACTACCGAGTGGGGATCACAAAGCACCTACTCGGTTTTCCTAACTATCGGGTGGAGACCACCTAGCACCTACCCGTTTCTCATGACTTTTGGGTAACGATCACCAAGCATTAACCCGTCTCTAGTCACTGTCGGGTGATGATCACAAAGCATCAACCCACTTCTACTAAATGTCGGATGATGATCACAAAGCATCAACCCACTTATCTAATAACTAACCGGGTGGTGGTCACAAAGCATCCACCCGTTTCTAATACTTATCGGGTGACGATCACAAAGCATCAACCCATCTCTAATGGCTATTCGGGTGGTGATCACAAAGCATCAACCCGATTCCCATAACTGTCGGGTGATGATCACAAAGCATCAACCCATTTCTACTACTCTTCTCATTCACTCTATTCTAGCATTTTTCATTCTCTCTACCCTTAGAGTAGTTGCATCCACCAAGTTCTCTACTCATAGAGTAATTGCATACACAAAGTTTCCTACTCTTTCTTAGGTCACTTTTCAATGCACAATTAGTGCCTATGGATGGTTCATCTCCACTAATGCACTTATGAAATGCCAACATGCAATGTTGCAAGAATTAAGGTTCACTACTCATACTCAAACCTCTATTAGGCATTTCATCAAACAACTCAAGTGCATTATAAAACTCTAATATAGCAATGATTCTAAATCTTTTTCTAACCATCCAAAATGAGGAGAAACCCCTTCACATAACCACAAAACCTGCCAAATAAAAACACTTCCAAAAAGGGTTCCACAATACCCCTTCAATCCCATCTCAAACTACCTTTCCAACCCACAACTCATTTCTTATGTTTGAAAGGTATAAACAATTACAAGCACTAGAAATCTCTATTTAAGCCTCAATAACATGGCATATAACATGTATATCACATACATACATCATTTCTATCAAAACCCTAATCAAGAAAATTCTTAAATCTCAACTTGGGTTGGGATTTACTTACCTTGTTATGGAGAGACTTCACTAACTCTTCCTTTCACTTGGTTGCTTGGCTTGTCCTCTACTCTTAACCAAAAGAACAAAAACCCTCAATACTCAAATATATACAAAACTCACAAGATCTCACAACCAAAGCAACAATCCTTACCTTAGGATGCCTTAGGTTGATTTTCTACCTCAAATCACTTCAAAAGCCCTTTAAAACTCCTTGATCAAAAGAAAAAGAAGTTGAGAGGAAGCAAGAGAAGAAAGTGGCGTTGAAGAAGAAGAATGAGGGGTTTGCAAAGTCTTAAACCCTTTTAATGAAATTTATACACAAGCATTCCCATTTTGCCCTTATTATTCTTTGGGAATTCTATCTATATCCTTTGATTCATTACAAACACACCCCCATATCAACATATTCTCCATGAAAAATCCTTACATTTTACTCCCCACTTTTCCTGCTAATTAGGGGTAGAATGGTCAAATTGCCCTTAGGGAAGAAAATATCTAAAACTTAGCAAACATTTTGGTCGACCTGTCGCTGCGGCGAAACTGTCCAGGGAGTTTCCCCGGGGTTTTCAACACCTCTTCGCCCCGGCGAAGCTCGGCACACTGAACTTCTTCTATTTTCAACCAATTTCAGGGCAAGCATTCAACACAACACTCAATCAAACAGTATTACTAAACACCAACTCAAATAAGAGCAAAAGAAGAAACAATAACTACGTACCTCAAGTGGGGCATTACAGGTTAGGTTTGAAACCTATTAGAGTGACTCAACCCATTAAGATAGAGTTACCCGATGGGGTTAATGTTCTGACACAAGGTATGTTGTCAGGAGAGTCTGTGGTGATCCAGGGTAGAGATTTAACAGTGGGTCTAATAGTTTTTGATATGCTTGACTTTGATGTGATATTGGGCATGGATTTCCTAGAGAGGTATGGAGTAGAGATTGACTATCGGAAAAAGAAAGCGAGATTCAATCTCGATAGTGGAGACAAGTTTAGTTTTGGAAAGGGTCATCAGTTGAGTATGCTGATTAGCAGTGTAAAGGCTAGAAAGATGTTGAGAAAGGGGTGTTCGGGCTATATTGCCCATGTAGTTCAGAGTGGTGATGTTTCCCAGTCAAAAATTCAGAGGGTGCCTGTAGTTCGAGGATTTCGAGATGTGTTTCTGGAAGAGTTACCGGGTTTGCCCCTAGAAAGGGAGGTTGAATTTAGTATCGAACTAGCACCAGGGACAGCACCAATATCTAAAGCCCCTTATCGAATGGCCCCAGTTGAGCTTCAGGAATTAAAGAAGCAACTCCAAGAGCTTTTAGATAAAGGCTTTATCTGACCGAGTCATTCTCCCTGGGGAGCCCCAATCCTGTTTGTGAAAAAGAAAGATGGGTCACTACGGATGTGTATTGATTATAAAGAGTTGAATAAAGTTACAGTGAAGAATAAGTACCCACTACCCTGAATAGATGACCTTTTTGATCAGTTAAAAGGAGCGGCAGTGTTCTCCAAAATTGATTTGAGGTCAGGGTATCATCAGGTAAAAGTGGTTGAGCAAGATGTGGCTAAGACTGCCTTTCGTACAAGGTATGGGCATTATGAGTTTGTAGTGATGCCTTTTGGCTTGACTAATGCCCCAGCAGTTTTTATGGACTTGATGAACCGAATATTCCATGAGTATTTGGATCAGTTTATTGTTGTTTTCATTGACGATATCCTGATTTATTCTAAGTCGAGGGAAGAACATGAGGAACACTTGAGATTAGTATTGCAGCGATTGAGAGAAAAGAAGCTTTATGCAAAATTTTCCAAGTGTGAGTTTTGGCTTAATCAGGTGATATTTCTGGGCCATACTGTGTCTAAGGAAGGGATTTCAATGGATTCGAGTAAAGTTCAGGCAATCCTTGAGTGGCAGAAGCCGAGGACAGTGAAAGAAGTCAGGAGTTTCTTAGGCCTAGCAGGTTACTATCAGCGATTTGTAGCAGGATTCGCCCAGTTGGCTAAACCGTTGACAGCTCTTACCAAACAACAAACTCCTTTTGTATGGTCAGTAGCATGTGAGGAAAGTTTCCAAGAATTGAAGAAGAGGTTAATGACAGCTCCTGTGTTAGTGTTACCACATGAGGGTGTAGATTATGACATTTATACAAGTGCCTCATTGCAAGGACTTGGTGCTGTATTGATGTACTTAGGTAGGGTTTTAGCTTATGCTTCTCGTCAATTGAAAGAGTACGAGACAAGATATCCTACACATGACCTAGAGTTGGCAGCAGTGCTCTTTGCCTTAAAGATTTGGAGGCATTACCTTTATGGTGTAAAGAGTAATATCTACACTGATCATAAGAGTTTAAAGTACTTCTTCACTCAGAAGGAGTTGAACATGAGACAGAGAAGGTGGTTAGAGCTGGTTAAAGACTATGAGTGTGAGTCAAGTATCAACCGGGGAAGGCCAATGTAGTAGCCGATGCCTTGAGTAGAAAGGCTTATCTGGCTTGGCTCACTAAGCAGAAAGAGTTGATAGAAGAATTATGTAGAGAACACATTGAAGTGTTTCCATGAAGGATTGGCAGTTTAGAGGTTTAGTCTAATTTGCTAAAGGAAGTCAAAGAAAAGCGAGTGGCCGATGGGTGGTGTTAGAAAACAGTTCAGCAAGTGCATGAGGGTAAGATATTAGAGTTTCAAGTCTTAGATGGAGTCCTCTATTTTAGAAATCAGTTGTGCATTCCTTCGAATGATGATTTGAGAAAGAGAATCCTTACAGAAGCTCATGACACACCATACACCGCTCATCCTGGAGCAACCAAGATGTATCAAGCTATAAAGAAAGGCTATTGGTGGTCAATTATGAAGAGAGACATTGCAGAGTTTGTAGCTAAATGTCTGGTTTGTCAGCAGGTGAAAGTAGAACACCAACGGCCATCAGGGTTGCTTCAGCCACTTAGTATTCCAGAATAGAAATGGGAGAATATTTCGATGGATTTCATCACAAGTCTCCCTAGAGTTCAGAAAGAGTATAATGCTATATGGGTGCTTGTGGATAGGTTAACCAAGTCAGCCCATTTCCTTCCAGTAAAGGAAAGCACCACCACAGATCAGTTGGCTCAGATTTACCTTAAGGAGATAGTCAGGTTACATGGTGTGCCTAAGACTATAGTGTCTGATAGAGATTCCAGATTTGTTTCAGCTTTCTGGACAAGTTTTTAGATACATTTGGGTACCCGTTTAGCATTCAGTACTGCTATCATCCTCAAACGGATGGCCAAACCGAGAGAAAAAATTAGGTGCTCGAGGACATGTTGAGAGCTTGTTGCATGGATTATAGAGTATCCTAGCATGAGATGTTACCCTTAGTGGAGTTTGCCTACAATAATAGTTATCAGTCTACAATTAAAATGGCGCCTTATGAGGCTTTGTATGGTAAACGATGCCGATCTCCACTACATTGGGATGAGGTAGGTGAAAAAGATGAGTTGAGCACCGCTCTTAGGCCAGAGATGACTCAGAAATTGATAGAGGATGTAAAGTTAGTCAGAAACAGAATGAAGCAAGCCTAAGATCGTCAGAAGAGTTATGCCGACTTGAAGAGGAAAGAGGTGGAATTCCAAGTGGGTGATAAAGTGTTTTTGAAAGTTTCCCCCTACAAGCGAGTGATGCACTTCGGGAACAAAGGGAAGTTGGCACCAAGATATGTAGGTCCATTTGAGATATTGCAACGAGTGGGTAAGGTTGCCTACAGATTGACACTTCCACCTAATATGGACAAAGTGCATGATGTTTTCCATGTCTCAATGCTGCGGAAGTATGTAAGTGATCCCTCCCATATCGTGAGTGTAGAGGACGTTGAGTTAGCTGAGAACCTCGTGTATGAGGAACGTCCAGTACAGATTCTAGATCGAAGGATTAAGGAGCTCCGGAACAAGAGTATTCCGCTAGTAAAGATCCTTTGGAGGAATCACAAAGTAGAAGAAGCAACATGGGAGGTAGAACGAGACATGCAAATCGCTTCCCGGAGTTATTCGTGTGAATTTCAGGGACGAAATTCTGTTAAGGGGGGAGAATTGTAATGCCCCACTTGAGGTACGTAGTTAAGATTTGTTGTATTGCTTAAATTTTCTTTGATTCAGCTTTAATCGAGTTTGTATGTTGAGTTGATTGAGTGTTTGCCTTGAAATTGATTAAGATTTGAGGAATTTTGGAATTGTAGGCGTCGCTGGGGCGAAGAGGTGGCTTCGCCGCGGCAAAGAGATGTTACAACCATGGTGTAGTTGCTGTAAGTTTTCACCGAGGCGAAGAAAGTTCTTTGCTGCGGCGAAGAGTCGGCTGAGTTTGATTTTTAAGTTTTAGACATTTTCTTCCCTAAGGGCAATTTGACCATTCTACCCCTAATTAGTAGGAAAAGTGGGGAGTAAAATGTAAGGAAATTTCATGGAGAATATGTTGGTATGGGGGTGTGATTGTAATGAATCAAAGGATATAGATGGATTTTCCAAGGAAGAGTAAGAGCAAAATGGGAATGCTTGCCCATAAGTTGAGTTAAAAGGATTTAAGTCATTGCAAACCCTTCATTCTTCTTCTCCACCGCCATTCTCGTTTCCTACTTCCCCTCAATTCCTCTTTCATTAGTTCAAGGATTTTTGAGGGCTTTTGGAGTGATTGGGGTAGAAAATGAAGCTAAGGCATCCTAAGGTAAAGATTCTTGCTTTGGATGTGAGGTTTTGTGTGTATATTTGTATATTAAAGTTGTATGGTTTCATTGTTTAAAGGGTAGAGAAAAGTCAAGCAATCAAGAGGAAAAGAAAGTTCTAGTGAGAGTTCTCCCTTACAAGGTAAGTAAATCCCCACCCAAGTTAAGGTTTGAGAACTTTGTGAGTAGAGATTTAATGGCAATTATGTATGTATGTTAAGTGCATGTTATATGCTATGAAATTGAGATTAATTACCCATGTTGTGATTGAATACACTTCATTTGAGAGAAGTGTTGATATGTGTTGAGAAGATGTACTTGAGATGAGGTTTGGAAGGTTTTGAGTAAACCCTTTTAGAAGTGTTATTCCTTGGCAGGATTTATAGCTATGTGAGGGAGTTTTCTCTCATTTGGGATGGTTAGAGAAAGAAATAGAG
Source organism: Pistacia vera (assembly GCF_008641045.1). Lineage (NCBI taxonomy): Eukaryota > Viridiplantae > Streptophyta > Magnoliopsida > Sapindales > Anacardiaceae > Pistacia > Pistacia vera. The sequence goes on along the minus strand of NW_022196364.1, from coordinate 248,354 downwards.
CTATTGTTATAGTATAGTCTTTATATGCACTTGAATTGTTTGATGAAATGCCTAAGAGAGGTTTGAGTATGAATAATAAGCCTAAATACTTGCAATATTGCATGTTGGCATCTCATAAGTGCAGTAGTGGAAATGAACCATCCATGCCTTAATTGTGCATTGAGGTGTGACTTAAGAAAGAGTAGAAAACTTTGTGAACTACTCTAAGAGTAGAAAGAATAAGAAGTGCTATGGGTAGGTGCTTTGTGACCTCCACCCGATAGTTATGAGAAACGGGTTGATGCTTTGTGACCTCCACCCAATAGTTATGAGAAACGGGTTGATGCTTTGTGACCTCCACCTGATAGTTATGAGAAACGGGTTGATGCTTTGTGATCTCCACCCAATAGTTTTGAAAGATGGGTTGATGCTTTATGATCTTCACCCAAAAGTCACAAAGAGTGGGTTGGCGCTATGTGAACTCCACCCGGCAAAATGAGGCCATGACTTATAGCAGAGGTTAATAAAAAGAAAGCTGTGTGAAAGAGAAACAGAAACAGAAATAGTGTAAGGAAAGAATTAAGAGAAATAGTTACGGGGATAGACAAGTAGGGGACTTACTTACTGAGCATTATTTTGTGCTCACCCCGTTATTTTTCCTTTGTGGTTGCAGGATCTAGGTGATGTTGCAGTCGGTTGGACGTCGGCAAGCGAGGAGAAATAGCCACACTGTCCCCTGTTTTGAATGGCATTTTGTAAATGATACTCTTTTGTACAAAGAATGTATATACATAATACAAGACAAATTTTTGGGCCCATTTACTTTTATTATTCTACATGTATTTTATTAGTATACAACAGTTATTACAATTAATTCTAAAGCTTTTATTTCTATATTTTTATGGAAAGCCCAAAGTTCTATTCTAGTAACACGCTTAACTTTAACATTTTCCATTTTATTCTTTATTTCTGAATTCTATGCCGTATGTACGTACGCGATTCTATAATTTCTACAACATTCTGTAATTCTTCAATTCTATCATGCTATGTAAAATGTACACGTACACAATTACATTATGTCTCACAAATTCTACTCTTCTATAATTCTATTAGTAAGATATTAAAACGACACAATTGAACTAGGGAATGAGTTCTACATTTCGGGTAATCTAATTTCTTCTATAAAAATCTATGCCACAACTTAGGTATTAAGTCTACTAACTTACCCAATTATGCTACTAGATTTTCTCAAATGTATATATATATATATATTACAAACATGCCTTGTACAACTTTCTAAATACAAATTTCAATGCCATAAATTTGCATTCTCTTAACATGACCATCAATATTGTTATACATGCCCTTCTTTCTTCTTTTCTTTTGGCTACATTCTATAAATTAATCATATTGCCATATTAATCATTGTAAATACAATCTAACATATAGCACAACATATATACTTTGGCTAAATTCTAATTTCTTTCTAACATTCTTAACTAAACTTTTGGTCAATACAACATATTCTCAAGATCTTCTAGCACAATTCTATAGCTTGTAATACAGAATGCAAACTATACTCATACCAATCAATTTCTAAAATGGTCATGTATTTAATAAATAAACCCAAGTTCTATTTCTTTGATGTTTCTTTTGATATCTATACTTGGGAAAGCATTTCTATTCTTTACACAATAAAATCACCTATTACATATTGTTTATAACTAATCTCAAAACAAGAAAGAACAATATCCTCATTTGGCCAAGCCATTCTTTGAATGATCTTTCTAATTTCAGGCATACAAGTTTGACAATTTATTGTGGCATATTGTAATATTATAATATAATCACCCATCCTTTACTATCATCAATACTACACTATTGCAACAATTTAATATGCAATTCTTGCCATCATTTTTCTAAAGTCATAGGTTTCAAAACTCATAATTCAATGACTAAATACAATGTCCCATTCAAACTAATGCTAAAAGTTCAAGCAACTCGAACCATGCACTAAAGGCCATTCATTTCATTGAACTAACATAACCAAGTGTTATTCTAAATTTTGGCATAACAAATTGCACTCTTAAACACTTAAACTTATACTTGGTCAAGTCTAATATAGCCTTTTAACATCAATTCTTTCCTTTCTCAAACAATATCTTTAACAATATTTGATAAATTCATGCATGAATTTCTTTTTGAAATTTCACNCAAAAAAACTTGGTTTAACCATTGAGAGAACTTTGTGTTCTTATTGAGATTTCTTTATCCAAGTCTTGGCAAGGAGATTTGGTGGTGAATCTATTCAAGTTGGTGGAGAATTCCTTTGTGTTTGGCTGAATTTGAGCTTGAGTTTAGACATATTTTTGTGTTGTTTGTTGTTGAAAATTGGTTGGATTTGGATCAGATCTCCACCCGATAGTTATGAAAGATGGGTTGATGCTTTGTGATCTTCACCCGAAAGTCACAAAGAGTGGGTTGGCGCTATGTGAACTCCTCCCGCCGCGCCTCCGACAGGATGAGGCCATGACTTATAGCAGAGGTTAATAAAAACAAAGCTGTGTGAAAGAGAAACAGAAACAGAAATAGTGTAAGGAAAGAATTAAGAGAAATAGTTACGGGGATAGACAAGTAGAGGACTTACTTACTGAGCATTATTTTGTGCTCACCCCGTTATTTTTCCTTTGTGGTTGCAGGATCTAGGTGATGTTGCAATCGGTTGGACGTCGGCAAGCGAGGAGCAATAGCCACACTGTCCCCTGTTTTGAATGGCATTTTGTAAATGATACTCTTTTGTACAAAGAATGTATATACATAATACAAGACAAATTTTTTGGGCCCATTTACTTTTATTATTCTAGTATATAGCAATTATTACACGGGGCAATTGAAAGGTGCATGATTGTTTAAAGAGGTAAGGGAGTGGAATGGTGCTAGAATTTTTTAGGGAAAAAGGTGAGAAATTGAAGAAGAGAAAATGAAATTCTTTGGAGGCTAGGGTTTGAAATCACATAAATGGAGAGAATGAAGGTGGGTTTACAAAGATTCTCAGGTTTCACTGCGGCGAAGTTCTTGAATCATGCTCGATGCTGCGACGAAGAATAAACTTGTGATTATTCTTTGGAACAGCACAATAAGATTATTAGTATTAACCTCAATAAGATTATAAGTATTGTTATTTAAAAAAAAAAAAAAAATTTGAGAGTTGCATTTTAGAATAAAAAATAAGAAGTGCACATGTTTGAGGGTTATAATATGGTTGACACCTTGAGCGGTGGTTGAGAAACAAAGTGGAAGTTGATGTAGTTCTTAGTGTTTGCTTAAAGGAAACTAAGTTCTCTTGTTTTGCCTATCTATTCCTTTTCTTTGGAGCCCACTAATCGAGCCTAACGTTACAAGCCTGTAAAGACCCTTTGATCCTTAGTAATGTCTAATCCTCATTAGGGGAGAGTAGTTTGATACTTAGCCTTATGGAGTCTGCCACCATTTGATAAACTTCGCATTTCTGCATAAAATAATTTGGGAAGTTGGAATGTGGACTGAAGTGGGGATTACCTACTCAAGGGACCAATAGAGAAAGATTGTCAATTCAACTTATAACTTCTTGGAGTGTTGAGCATTTTCCAGTAATAATTTTTCAACAATTTTTTAGACTTGTATAAATTCTAGGCAGTTCGTTGTGTTTGAGTCTGAGTCTAATTTTTCTCATTTCATTTTCAAGTTTGTTGTTTTGTGTTTTTGTTTGTTAGTTGTTTTTCTTTTTGTCGTGTTTTGTACCTGATGCTCGGGGATGAGGATGTCTTAAGTTTTAGGGTATTTGATAATCTGAGGATTATACTATTTTATTGAAGCTTTTTGGCCGGATTTTGGATACTTCTTATGTCGTTTTTGCCTGAATTGCAACTTAATTTCATATGTTTTATGTGTCAAGCCAAAACATGCACTTTGAGCAAATAATGAGTGGAATCAAGTTTCTGGACCCAGAAGCGAGTGAATCTCAAGATTCGGGAAAGTTCTGAAGTGGATTTGAAGCACTATGAAGCTTAATCCCATTGGAGAGCGTTGAAGATTGAAGATTCAAGCAAGGAAGCAAGCGGAGGGCAATTTCATAATTTTTGAATTGTTCAACAAGGTTTGTCGTGGCGAAGTTCTTTCTTTGCCGCGGCAATAAACTCTTGGGAATTTGTTGCTGCGGCGAAGTTTGTGATTTTCAGTTTTTCATTAAAGCGCACAGTTTTATTTTGGGAAATTTTTTAGGTTTTTGGACAGACTATATAAGAAAAAGTTGGACATTTTCTAGGGCGGTTTGTCTTTGTTACCAGGAGCTTTGACATTTTGGGAGAAAAGGAGAGAAGATTTGAGATTTAACCTTGTGGATTCATCAATTAGGGGAGATCTTTTACTCTCTTTTCTTTGTTTCAACATGTTGAACGCTGTGTTTATGGTTTTTCTTGCTATTTGTGGTAATTTCGTTATGAACTAACTCACTTTGGGTTAAGGTTTTGATGTAATTTGGATTTCTATGGGTAATCAATAGATTATTGTTGCTTTTACATTCTATTGCATAGATTGTGTGATTATTCTGATTTTTATTGAATTTATTTTTTTGAACATGATGAGATTGAGAAATGAATCATGTATGAGCTTCTTGGGTAATCACCATTGTTGTATTGAACGCTAGAGATAGGTTTGAGAATCAATGAAATCAATCTAGGATTCCATTAACTTAATAAACTTGGATCTATTAATCTTCAATTTGCTGGGTGCGGAAGCTTAATGGGGAAAAGTAGGAATTCATAGCATGAGAAGGTATGTTTTACACATTAGGGAGTTTGATTTACAATCCGTGCATGTGAGTGTAGAAGTAGCATAATTTGTAGAGTTAATCCATAGAGCCCTAATGAAGTCAAAACCCTAACCATTTGCTTTACTTGATATTACCCTTGTTTTAATCTTGCTTTTATTAATTAGCCTTTTTAAATACTTAGTAAATTTTGCTTTCAGTTAGTTTTAATTTCTCCTATAAATCCAAACACTTTCAGTTTCTCCAACTTGAAAACAATTAGGAAACTCAGTGCTTAACAACCAATCCTCATGGGGACGATACTTTTCTTATCACTTTATTACTCTTTGCGATTAGTACACTTGCTACATTTGCATGTTTATGAAATCACGCATCATGTTTTTGGCACCGTTGCCGGGGAAGAAATACTAATAATCTTATAATGAGCGGAATCAAGTTTCTGTTGATTATTTTATGCAGAAATGCGAAGTTTATCAAATGGTGGCAGACTCCATAAGCCTAAGTATCGAACTACTCTCCACTAATGAGGATTAGACATCACTAAGGATCAAAAGGTCTTTATAGGCTTGTAACGTTAGGCTCGGTTAGTGGGCTCCAAAGAAAAGGAAAAGATAGACAAAATAAGAGAACTCGGTTTCCTTTAAGCAAACACTAAGAACTACATCAACTTCCACTTTCTTTCTCAACCACCACTGAAGGTGTCAACCATTTTATAACCCTCAAACATGTGCACTTCTTATTTTTGATTCTAAAAATGCAACTCTAAATTTTTTTTTCTTTCTTACCCTTCTCACGACCCCCAAATTGTTCTTTTAGTTTTCACACAACTCTCCAAGCTCTTTGTGTTTGCATTAGGTTCAGAATTCTCTTAAGGGTTGTGAAATGTGTTTAGGGTGAAAGGTTTGGGCATTACTGGTTGCTCAAGAAAAATAGGACAACGATGATTTCATAAGGCTCAAATGGGTGACTAGGGATAAATTTTCATGGTCGGCTGGAAAGGTTTAAACGTTTCAAAAAATTGCCTAAATCACTTCCTCAATAATGTCTATTCCTAGAATTTCGCCTCAAGCATTTCTCAACTAGGTTCTAAAGTCCACCAACATTATCAAGACTTCGCCTAACCGCATAAAATGATTCTAAGCATGCCAAAATAATGAAAATGATGGTTGAACCACTCAACAAATCTCAAGCTAAATCAAGTCAGCCAACCTAAACTTGAAGCAATGCTTAACATTTTTCAAAAATAAAATCCCAACAATTTATTCTCATCATAGACTTATGCAATTCATCATTGGCACAACAAACCAAAACATGAAAACAACTAAACACAAATCAAAATTTCAAATTTTCCCCCAAACTAAAGATGACATTGTCCCCAATGTCACATTATGCACAATTTAGGAATAGAAAAACAGTATTTACAAAGGTACGAGATAGTTCCCTGATTAATCCGTGAAGTCTGAGTTTCGTTCAACAGCATGCACACTCGTTCCTTAGCTTTCTCATCACCAAAATCTGTAAAACAATTGAAATTTTGTGGTGTCCACTGTGTTAGAAAATTTCATACTATAATGCGTCTCCGGAACCATCCTCGTACACACAAAGTATTGCCACAATCTAGCCATAGGAATCAAATTCGTTCCCTTAATGCTCTTTCTTCCCTTCTTCAAAATCTCCCAAGAGGTATCCGGCTTTGCTATGACCTTAAGAATATCGTCCTCCTTAAACTATCTCTTCCTAAATTCTTGATACTCATCATGGTCAATTTGAGGCAGTTTGTAGAAATCATTGATAACCTTCGCATCTATTGGCACATCAATATCCTAACAAATACATGCCCAGGATTACACTTAGGGAAGTTGGCATAAAACTCTCTCACTATCGGTTCTATGGCTAAATGTTCAGGGTCACTCATGAAACTGTCCCACTTTCTCCCTCGACTCCACTCTTCTGCATGGACAGTTCTCAATCCACACTTGGCAATGAACCCTTTATGTTTTCTTTTGATTACACCTTCATAACGTTGCTGAACCTTGTCACTAACAAACCCGTTGTCTACTTGTTTCCTTTTTCCTTTACCCTTGGAAGCTATTTTGATTGGCATGTTTCGTTTTGACTACTCAAATGTACCCCAAACTAAGAATTCAACCAAACAATTCAACGCTAAGTGCCCTTACTACTGACCATAATCACTCTTGAAAATACACCAAAGCTTGAAATTTTGCACCTAGACCCCCAAACTCACTATTCTTCCAAACTCAAACAAAACACTCCCAAATCGAAAACCTAACTTCCTCAACTCCACACAAATCAAAATCCACACTCCTTGGTTGGAGGAATCATCCAAACCTGTCATGGGACAATCAGAATCAACAGAATCAACAAAACAATCATGTAATAACTGTTGTATACTAATAAAATACATGTACAATAATAAAAGTAAATGGGCCCAAAACTTTTCTTGTATTATGTATATACATTCTTTGTACAAAAGAGTATCATTTACAAAATGCCATTCAAAACAGGGGACATTGTGGTTATTGCTCCTCGCTTGCCGACGCCCAACCGACTGCAACGTCACCTAGATCCTGCAACCACAAAGGAAAAATAATGGGGTAAGCACAAAATAATGCTTAGTAAGTAAGTCCTCTACTTGTCTGTCCCCGTAACTATTTCTCTTAATTCTTTCCTTCCACTATTTCTGTTTCTGTTTCTCTTTCACACAGCTTTCTTTTTATTAACCTCTACTATATGTCATGGCCTCATCTTGCCGGAGGCACGGCTGGGTGGAGTTCACACAGCACCAACCTACTCTTCGTGACTTTCGAGTGGAGATCACAAAGCATCAACCCGTTTCTTATAACTATCGGGTGGAGATCACAAAGCGTCAACCCGTTTCTAATACCTATCGGGTGGAGATCACAAAGCGTCAACCCGTTTCTCATAGCTATCGGGTGGAGATCACAAAGCACCTACCCGTTTTTAGTGCTCTTCTCATTCACTCTCCTTTAGCACTAGCACTTCTCATTGTCTCTACTCTTAGAGTAGTTCATTCACAAGTTTTCTACTCTTTCTTAAGTCATTCCTCAATGCACAATTAATGCATATGGATGGTTCATTTTCCCTAATGCACTTATGAGATGCCAACATGCAATATTGCAAGAATTTAGGCTTACTACTCATACTCAAACCTTTCTTAGGCATTTCATCAAACAAGTCAAGTGCATATAAAGACTTTACTATAACAATAGCTCTATTCCTTTCTCTAACCATCCCAAATGGGAGAATACTCCCTCACATAGCTATAAATCTTGCCAAGGAATAACACTTCTAAAAAGGTTTACTCAAAACCTTCCAAACCTCATCTCAACTACATCTTTTCATCACATATCAACACTTTTGTTAAATGAAGTGTATTCAATCACAACATGGATAATTAATCTCAATTTCATAGCATATAACATGCACATAACATGCATACATAATTGCTATTAAATCTCTACTCAAGAAAGTTCTCAAATCTCAACTTGGGTGGGGATTTACTTACCTTGTAATGGAGAACTCTCACTAGTATTTTCTTTTCCTTTGCTTGCTTGACTTTTCTCTACCCTTTAAAAATAAAACCATAAAACTTTAATATACAAATATACACAAATCCTCACATCCAAAGCAAGAATCCTTACCTTAGGATGTCTTAGCTTGATTTTCTACCCCAATCACTCCAAAAAGCCCTCTAAAAATCCTTGAACTAATGAAAGGGGAGTTGAGAGGAAGTAGGAAAGGAGAATGGCAGTGGAGAAGAAGAATGAAAGGTTTGCAATGACTTAAATCCTTTTAACTCAACTTATGGGCAAGCATTCCCATATTGCCCTTACTCATCCTTGGGAATTCCATCTATATCCTTTAATTCATCCCAATCACACCCCTATACCAACATATTTTCCATGAAATTTCCTTACATTTTACTCCCCACTTTTCCCACTAATTAGGGGTAGAATGGCCAAATTGCCCTTAGGGAAGAAAATATCTAAACTTTCATAAATTTTTCAGCCGACCCGTCGCCACGGCAAAGACAATTCCGTTGCCGCGGCGAAACACTCTAGCAGCTCACCGCGGGCTAAAACACCTATTCGTCGCGACAAAGCTTCTTCTTCGCCCCGACGAAGCCTGTAACACCAAAATTTTGCCAATTCTTCATAATTACCAGGGCAAACACTTAACCAAACCAATATCTCCATTCAAATAAGGGCCAACCAAACAATATTAATAATAAACCGACTCAAATAAGAGCAAAATAAGAAACATTAGCTACATACCTCAAGTGGGGCATTACAAATCAATGGAACCAAAGAACGATGCCAAACAACCAAGCGGGGGTGAACAATCAACCAGGAGATCAAAGAGAGACAAAACTGGAGGATATGTTTAGAAAATTGATGCAAGAGACCACAAGTTTTATGAATGAGGCAAGGAAAAAACTTTGCCGCGACAAAACTGCTTCAGATGTGAAAAATAAAACGATGCATTTTGGCTTGCTAGGGCTTGGTCCTTAAGTGAAAAAGGTATAAATTAGAACCAGGAGGAAGGAAAAATGGTCTTGGTTAGTCATTTGGAAGGCAGCTCTTAGAAAAAGAAGATTATTGAAGATTTGGGCTTCAAATTAGAGAAGATTTCTTCATCTTTTGCTTGTTTCTCAATGATGAATCTTGATTCAGTTTGTTTTTGTTATTTTATTTTGTTTTTGAGTATGAATTTATTTGTTTAGTTAGGGTTTGATGTAACCTTGATACAATGATTCAAATTTATATGAATTGATTTACTTTGAGTTTTAATTTCATGATTGAGTGTTTATCTCTTTGCTTAATGACTTTTGGATGCTTGATCACCATTCAAATGTGTGTTGTTCACAATGAGACTGAGAAGTGATTTGTGATTGTGCCTCTTGGGATAAATACTGTAGATTAAGCAAATGCTAGAGATAGGTTTAGCGATCTATGAAATCTAGATAGAATTCCATAAAGCTTAAAAGACTTTGAACTACTAATCTTCATTTTGTTGGGTGCGGAAGCTTAATAGGGATAAGTAGGAAAATATAGCCTGAGAAGGTATGTTTTACAACTTAGGGAATTCGATTTTCAATCAAGGAATTAGAACTTGGGTAATAGATTCTATGATTTGGGTTAGCATATCTAGGTGAAATCAACACCCTAGCATTTTTTTTAGCATTGTTTAATTAGTTAAGTTGTTGGGTTTTGCTTTAATTTCATTAACATTCATTTATATTTTGTTAATTTGTTTTTAGTTTGTTAATTTTCCATCAATCCAATGTTGCTTCAATTAGGACTTAAATTAGAGAAATCGGTACTTAGTAACAGTATCCTCTTAGGAACGATACTCTACTTATCACTTTATTACTTTTTGCAACTAGTGCACTTGCTATACACATTGCATGTTGTAATTACAATGCATAAAAAACCCTACCATTCTCTACTCCCTCACATGCCACTTTCATTCCCAAATTCTCTCAATTTCTTCATCAAATTTCCAAGGCAATTTAGAGGATTGTTTGTTGGATTTTGGTAGATATTCAATCCTAAGCATCCAAAGGTAAGAATTCTAGCAATAAGATGTGAGATTAATTTTTTTTAAAGTGTTGAATTCTTATAGTTTATATGCTTAGGGTTTAAGAGGACGAGGATGTCTACCAAAGAGAGAGATTCTAGTATGGAACTACCCAAGTTCAAGGTAAGTAAATCCAACCCTAGCCCTTGATTTGAGCAATAATGTGTGTAGAGAAATTTTTACATGCTTGTGTGTTGAGATTTGTTGGTGGAATTGATGATGGAATCTATGATGATTCATGGTTAGAATTCCACCATGAGGATTTATAGAAATTGATAGAAGTTTGGATGCACTAAGAAAGAATTTGAGTAGAGTTATGGAGTGTATTTTCCTGGCCAGATTTAGAGTTGTTTTTAGGGAGCTTTGCTCCAAAATTTTGGTGGTTAGAGATTGTTATGGAAGTTTAATCACCTTAGTGCTTTATTTGTGCATACAAAATGTTTGATGAAATTTCATAGAGAAGTGCATGTGTGAGTATGTTGATTTATCTTTTTGATATGAGTTTATAGATGGTAGAGAAAGTAGAGAATGACATGTTTACATGCCATATTTCATTTTTGCATTTAATCATTTGAATTAAGAAAGACCAATAAGAAAAGCCCATCTACATGCATACATGCATATAAGAATATTAAAGAGCAAAGAAAGAAAAGAGAATTATTAAAGAAAAGAAATTGAATACTAATTTCTAAAAGAAGATAAGAGAAAAGAAGGTTGTTGTGATAGGGAACTTGTGAGTGACAAGAAGAAGAATATTCCCACATGTATGCCGCCTTCAGTGAGCGACCTAAGAATAAGGAGAAGAATTTGTACAATCTGTAAGAGTGCATGTGGATGAGGACTGTACGCAGAAGAATATACCTACATGCACGCTGTCTTTAGTGAGCGGCCTAAGAAGACGAAGAATCTGTACAGTCTATAAGAAGTGCATGTAGATGAGAACGGTACTCACTCACACGGCCAGGGTTCCAAATCCATGCCTCAATCGAGTTCGATCGGCAAAGAATAAGAAAGAAAGAAAAGAAAAGAATAGAATAGAAAGAAAAGAAAGAAAAGAAAGAAAAGGAAGAATAGAAAGAATAGAAAGAATAGAAAGAAAAGGAAGAATAGAGAGAATAGAAAGAAAAGGAAGAATAGAAAGAAAAGAAAGAATAGAATGAAAGAAAGAAGAAAAACAGAGAAAGAAAGAAGAAAAACAGAGAAAGAAAGAAACACAGAAAAGAAAGAAAAACAGAAAGAAAAATGCACATCCTATGCATTCGTGCATTTGCATCATACCTATGCATGATACCATGCTTACAATCATGAGTAGTGAGAAATTAGAAATAGAGAAAGAATAGAGAGAATTAGAAATAGAGAAAGAACAAAGCAAGAACCGAGAAGAATAGAAAAGTGTGATGTAAGGAAAGAAATTCAGAATATGAGCAATGAAGATAGAAGGGTATCATAGCAGATTTACTTACTGAGCAACTAGTGCTCACTCCATTGATTTCTCTGTTTTTGTTGGAAATAGGTGAGAAGCAGTCGGATGGAACGTCGAGAGCGAAGGAGAATGGCACTACTGCCCACTGTTTTTGAGTTTATGTATATGACACTTTTATTAATGTAAAGAAATTTTGGGCCCACTATTTTTACTTAAATACATATATAATTTCTATGATATATTTAGTGACTTTATATTACTTTTTTCAAAGTCTACTAGCTAGAAAGAGTTATTACAGTCCACCTCATTACAGGTTTAGTTGAACCCTCATTGGGCTTAATTACAGGCTTTTTTGAGCTCGAGCCCCTGACAAGCTAAATCCCGACCCTCTTGGCACCAGCCTGAGACCTTGGTTTTGGGTTGACCTTACTTGGCTGGCCAAAAGCTGCAGCCTGTTTCTTTATCACAATAGTAGCTGCGACCTATTGCTTGAAGTTCTTGGGCCTCTTAGCAACCTTCACCCCTGCGAGAACAAAGACATATCAATATCCATGAAAGAAAAAATGTTATTACTCCAAAAAGTGAGCCAATTTGCAAAAACTCTCTTTCTTTTTGATGTTACAGTGAAAATGGTGTCAAACTTTGTTGAAGGGGGGCAAAACCCGAATGAAACCAGGTGTGTAAGAGTGATTAGTTTGTTCATGTCGTGAGCTTGTTCAGGTAGAGCATTAAAAGCTTTTAATCGGTTATTGAGCTTTCTTGAGTGAAGTTTCGCTTGTAGTTCTTTACAAAGAAAACAAAATAAGTTATTTAAAGCTTGACCGGTGGGTGCTTAACCACGAAGAAAATAAATGAACACCTATGAGTTTCACCCCTAAAGAAATCATCGTCTCCACAGTGGAAGAAAAAATATTCAGAATCCTAGTTCCCAATCTTCTTTGGGACCCTGACCAATCCTTTGAGGCCTTTTCTTTTCACTTGGGAGAGGTAGTAGGTATTATCTTGATTCTTCTTCAAGCTGTATAGGTGAATGAGCTCTTCGACGGATAGCTTGCCTAGACCACCTAACCTAAAGGCTATGTACATTCTGTTAGGAAACGACCCGGTTGCGCAGCGGAAAACAAAAATTTTACAACTACGGATCGTTCCTTAGAACCCAAAATCAGGGCATAGATTTTACAGTTTATGCATAATATGAATCTGCAGAAAAATAAATCTAAAGGTTTAGATTTATACCCACGTTTGGAGGCTCCACCAATGTTGTCTCTGAATGTGTTTGCTACCGATCCAAGTGTAGGATCGAACCAAGAAGTCCACACGAAGACAACCACCAAGAACCAAGGAGGGATTTGCTAGATCCTCCTTGGCCTTAAGAAATCAAGAAGAAGATCAGTATTTGATTTTTCAATCAAACAGTGAGATTGGCGTGAGAGAGTGTATAAGGGGCTGCTGTGTTTTCTTTAAAAATTAAAGAATGAATCACACACTATTCTTTTTATAGGCAAACCAAGTTGCCCTATTCCCACATGGAATGGGCTTGGGCTCCAACCCAAACACCCCATGTTGCCAAACACTCCCAATTTGATATTTTAATTTAATTCATCATTATCTTAATTAAAATCAATTAATATTTAATTAACATTTAACAATAATGATGATTTAATTAAATATGTGCGAACACACATTTAACCGTAATTTCACTTATTTAATTTTTAACAAATTAAATAAAAGGCTACGACCTCAGCAAATTTAATTGCACTGTGAAATTACCAAAATACCCTTTCGCCTAAAAAGACGAAAACGCCCTTCTTTCTTCTTGGCTCTTAAATTATCTTCTATGTGTGTGACCCATAGGCTCCTCATCATACCGGTAGTGTATAGTATCGCGATTAACACCAATTAATCGTCTCACTAATACACAGACCAAGATTGGCCCCTAGCAAGGCATCATGGCCACCCGATAGATTCGGATTCAGCAAAGTAGCTACCTGTCAACGATATGGTTACCGTACAATACGATCCTTTCATCATACGTTATCTCGACGAGACGAAGGCATAGAAATAGTGTCAACCTTCGGTTACTCTCGATATTATATATTCAGTTTCTGGACCAATGACCCGTATTATAATCTGGATAGAGCAACAACTCAATCCCACTGTGGCCACAGTTTTAGTGTCATTGCCATATACTGAATTGCGCCGTGAGATAACTTCTCCCGTACCCGGGAGTGATGAATCCTTTGTCAATCCACCATAGTCTTGATACACTCCTTGATATAGCCAATCACCACCGTACTGACAGCTCTGAATAGAACTGCGTTAGGCTAGTGTCAAACTGTACCAATCGGTGCACAAGGCGCTCCGGTGATCTCAAGTCTAAGGATCACATGCACCACCATTCGTTAGAGGATTTGTTCCATAGACACTGGGGTTACCATCCATATGGAATCCTCTGGTGGGTCAGTCCAGTGAACTTGCTGCGGTATATCCGCCTACAACAAGCACCCATGTGTTGCACCAGGTTGTCACCAAACAACCTTGACAAGTGAGATCAGTCACTGCCTTTCGACAGGGTCGTTCAACACTATGATAGCCTTACCGTATTATCTGTGCCCTTATTTCAGAATAATACTAGGGCTACGGACGTTTCTAGAATGGCCACCATATGTGCTCATAGGGTTCTCACTATCAAGATTTGAAACACTTGATACCCTCGTCACGGTTCTACCATTCTAAGGACATATATCAATACATATTGCAATAATAATAATGATTTACGCGATATAGAATAAAATGCCTTTTATTATTGATTAATGAACATTATTACAAAGAGTCAATTCCACAATAATTGATTGGCTCTAGGGCATCTACTCTAACACATTCCTATTATTATAATGTAGGAATTCCCTGTCAATTGAAGGGGGATGACGTTAAAGTGTGCTAAAATGTCAACGATAAAAGGGTGAGGTGGGATTGACACTCCACACCTCAAAAGGGTTTCGAAGATCACCACCTTGCCTTCAGGGGGATCCTTCTGTGAGTATTCCTTCAACGGACATGGGGGGTTTTCGATCGCATACTCTTCTTTTATACGAGCAGGATCCTTGACAGTGATCGACAAAGTTGGCTCTTTTCTAAATCTAACTATTTGCAGGGGCTTCGCTTCAATTGGCTCCTTGCTCGTACTCCATGAGACCTTAACCTTGCTCCCTTGACTCCTTTCTTGCACTTTGGCTATGAGTTCTTCCTGAACTCTCTCTCTAGACTTAGTTAAAACTATCAGAGAGCCTTCCTTGAAGAGTTTCTTAATGCTTTGGTCGTTGGTTGACATCTTGGGTAGCTCGTCTCCAGATACATGAAACATGAAGGAACAAGTGTTACTACCTATCTCGACAACAAGCGACCTATCTACACTTGCATTCAGTTCAAGCATCTAGAGAGCTCACAGGTGAGCACCCTACGATGAATCCTAGCAACCAATCCAAAATCCCAGAGAAGGATTCCGACTATCACTCACCTAGTATTTTCTAAAGCCTAACTCAACAAGTCAAACCTATTAGAGTAGGTGCCCTAGAACCAATCATATTCGACTCTTCATAATATCATAGTTTTAAAATAAAGGCATTCTTCTATAACATGTAAATCATATCCTTTTATGATTTGATATATGTCCTTAGAGTGGTAGAACCGTGACGAGGGAATCAAGTGTTTTAAATCTTGATTGTGAGGACTTTATGATCGCGTATGGTGGCCATTCTAGAAATGTTCGTAGCCCCATAATTGTTCTGACCTAGGGCACAGATGATACGAAAAGGCTATCATAGCGTTGAACAACCCTACCGAAGTTAGTGACAGATCTCACATGTCAAGGTTGTTTGGTGACAACCTGGTGCACACATAGGTGCTTACTGTTAGCAAGTTCACTAGATTGACCAATTAGAGGATTCTATATGGATGGTAACCCCAGTGTCTATGGAACAAATCCTCTAACAAATGGTGGTGTATATGTGATCCTTAGACTTGAGATCACAGGAGCGTCTTGTGTACCAATTGGTATAGTTTGACACTAGCCTAACGTAGTCTTATTTAGGGCTATCAGTATAGTAGTGATTGGCTACATTGAGAAGTATGTTGAGGCTATGGTGCATCAATATAAAATCCATCACTCCTGGGTACAAGAGAGAGTTATCCCATTGTGCAGTTACGTTAAGTGGACACGACACATAAATCTATGGCCATAGTGGGATTGAGTTGTCGCTCAACCTAATTTTAATTTGGTCGTTGATCTGATAACTAGATATTAACAGATCAGGATAACATCTGAAGTTGACACTATTTCTATTCTTTAGCCTAATGGGATAATAGTAGATAAAAAGATTTGTATTGCACGGTAACCATATCATTGATAGGCTTTAGTTCTTCGCTGATATCGACTTGTTGGGTGACCATAATGCCTTACTAGAGGCCAATCTTGGTTTATGAATAATGACACGATTAATTGGTGGTTAATCGCAATATTGCTCATTGGTCACACACATAAGGAGAGTTGGTTGCGGAATGTATATTTAATCAAAGAAGGGTTAAAGGGTATTTTGGTCTTTTCACAAAGACAAGGGTAATTTGGTAATTCTATATGGGTGGCGGTGCCTATGTGTATTTATTGTGTAATAAATAAATTGCGTAATTAATAGTTAATATATTTAATAAATATATTAGTGTTAATTGTACTAATTAAATTACCCTAATTAATATTTAATATTAATTGAAAAATTAAATTCCTAATTAGTTTAGTAGTTTATTTAATATACTAATGCTATCAGGAAACCTAATTAATACTATTCTTATTTGGTTTAGGATTAAAACCAAACAAGGAAAAGAATAGTATCCTATTCCAAATTGGAATAGGGTTTCAAGTTGCCTGTATAAGACAACTTAAAATTAGGTTTAAGAGGATATTTCATTCAATCAAAAATTGTTTGAACTTTTGAGAGAGAAAAACCTAGCCGCCATTCATTCCCTCTCTAGCAATTGAGATTTTCTTTGATTAATCTACAAGGCTCTCTATGTGGATACTGAAATGCGATTCTACTCTTGAATCGGATTGCGAAGAAATCTTGTTCTGATGAATAGTGCCTGTGAACAGTACCGGTTAACAATGATGGTGAACAGCGTGGTGAATAGTGATGGTGAATAGTACCCCCTGTGAACAGTGCCGTGAACAATGACAATGGACAGTACCAAAAATTAAACGTGAAGGAGCCTCCAAATGTTGGTATGTAATCTAATCCTTGAATGGATGTAACGACTTCTTTCTACTATCATATTCATATAATATGATAATAAAAACACAAGTATACTTATCAAAATAGTTGGGCCCAAAAATTTTTCTTTACTTAATATATATATTCTTTACATAGTACAGTATCATTTGTACAAAAAGACTCTCAAAACAGTGGATAGTGTAGTCAAGTCTCCCCGCTTACCGACGTCCATCCTACCATGTCCTCACCTATGTCCTGCAAAAACATAGTAAACAACGGGGTGAGCACAAAGATGCTCAGTAAGTAATCCTCTACTTCGCTATCCCCGTGTATCACCTTTCAATTCTTTCCTTACTCTTGCCACTTTCTCATATTCAATCTCTCTTGTTCTTTCTCTATTTCTACTGTTATTTTCTTTCTCTGTTTCTACTGTTCTTTTCTTTCTCTCTATTCTCATCAGCTATGAGAGATAGCATGATAACATGTACGGATGAGATTCATATGCACTAATGCAAGGCAATGCATTTTCTTTCTTTTCTTGTCTTTCTCATTCTTATTCTTATTCTTTTTCATTCGGTTTTTTTTTTTTTATTCAGTCTTGGTCGATGCATGGATTCGGAACCCTTGACCATGTGAGTGTACTCTCTCTCGTGTATAGCTCTCATCCGCATGTATTCTTACGGCTATACAAATTCTTTTTCTCATTCTCATTCCGCTCTCTCAAGACGGAGACCGCTCTCTCATGGCTGTTTACATGTGGGAAATTTCTACACTCACAGGCTCCCCATCGCACAACCTATTATCTTTTCTCTTCTTTAGCAGTTTTTATTCATTTTATTATCTAGTGCTAATTCTTTCTTTTTCTTTATTCTAAGATAATTTATTCTTTTCTTTATCTCTATTCTTAGAATGTTTCTTTCTCATTACTCATATTTCTTTCTTTAATGATTAGACATATAAACATATGCATATGGATGGCTCATGCCTAGAATCTTTCTTATATGCACTCATGAAATGCAAATATGCTATGTTGCATAAAGTAAGGTTCTCTACTTCTACTCATGCTTCTCTTAGGCATTTCATCAAACAATATGTGTGCATACATAAACCCTACTCTCACTATAGTTCTACTTCTTTCTTAACCATCCAAAATTGGAGTTCAAACCCTTCAAATTATCACACATCCTGCAAAGAAAACACACTTCAAATATTCCTCTCAAATTCTTCTAATTCTATCCATACTTCTACCAAAATTTATCAACACAATCCACCCTTCTCATGATGGAAAATTCTCCATAAATCAATATTAAACTCATTCATAAATCCATCAACTCATTTCAAAGATAAAAATCCAAGCATTAATCATATATAGAGCTCTACACATCATTCAATCATGCAAATCACAACTTAGGTGGATTTACTTACCTTATACTCAAGTAGAATCCACTTAAGCTCTCTACTCTTAATGGCTTGATGCTTTCTCTTAAACCTTTAAGTGCTTAGGATCAACTTGTATCAACTTCTAGTCAAAAGTCCTCCAAAAATCCTTGGAAAATTGAATGAAAACTTGAGAGAAATGAAGGATGGAAGAGGCGGTGTAGAAGAATGAATGAAAGAGTTTCTAAAGCTAAACCCTTAATATCTCATATTTTCTCCACTCTTTCCCATTTCACTCTTACTCTTTCTTAGAATTCCACCTTTGCCCTTTAATTCTTTGCAAATGCACCCCCCATTTAAACTATTCTCTAGAAAATTTTCTTACAATTCACTCCCCACTTTTCCTGCTAATTAGGGGTAGAATGGTCATTTTGCCCCTATGGAAAAATATCTAAAAACTTCATTACCCTTTTCAACTGGACCGTCGCCACGGCGAAGGACTCTCTATTGCCCCGGTGAAGAATTACAAAACCGACACCCCAATTACAAAGCCAGCGTCGCCGCGGCGAAGATTATTCTTCACCTCGGCAAAGACTGAAATTCAAACATTCACCAAGCCTCAACCAAAATCAGGGCAAACACTTAACCAAACCAACTCATCCATCCAACTAAGGGTCAACCAACTAAAAATAACACCATGCAAGCTCAAATGAGAACAATTCAATAAACATTCAAGCAATACAACACAATTTAACTCGTACCTCAAGTGGGGCGTTACAATGGATTAAGTTTTAATGCATGTAAATGTAATAATCTATAAACAGATTCATTGGGTTCAAAGGTTTAATTAAAAAAAAATTATTTTCCGCTATGTTTGTCAGAGTAGATCCCCTAGAGCCAATCAATTATTGTAGAATTAACTCTTTGTAATAGTGTTCATTGATCAATAAAAGGCATTTTATACTATATCGCGTAAATTATCATTGTATGTATTGATGTATGTCCTTAGAATGGTAGAACCATAACAGGGTATCAAGTGTTTCAAATCTTGATAGTCAGAACCCTATGAGCACATGTGGTGGCCATTTTAGAAACGTTCGTAGCCCCAGTATTATTCTGAAGCAAAGGGCACATATAATATGGTAAGGCTATCATAGTGTTGAACGACCTTGTTGAAAGGTAGTGACTGATCTCACTTGTCAAGGTTGTTTGGTGACAACCTAGTGCAACACATGGGTGCTTGCTGTAGGCAAGTTCACTGGACTGTCTCACCAGAGGATTCCATATAGATGGTAACCCCAGTGTCTATGGAACGAATCCTCTAACGAATGGTGGTGCATGTGATCCATAGACTTGAGATCATTGGAGCGCCTTGTGCATTGATTGGTGTAGTTTGACATTAGCCTAACGTAGTTCTATTCAGAGCTATCAATATGGTGGTGATTGGTTGGATCAAGGAGTGCATCAAGACTATGGTGGATAGACAAAGGATTCATCACTCCCGAGTATAGGAGAAGTTGTCTCACGGCACAATTCAGTAAATGGCAATGACACTAAAACTGTGGCCACAGTGGGATTGAGTTGTTGCTCTATCTAGTTTATTATACAGGTCATTGGTCTAGTAACTGAATATATAATATCGAGAGTAATCGAAGGTCCTCGGTCTCGTCAAGATAACGGAAGATGAAAGGATTGAATTGTACGGTAACCATATCGTTGACAAGTAGTTGCTTCACTGAATCCGAATCTATCGGGTGGCCATGATGCCTTACTAGGGGTCAATCTTGGTCTGTGTGTAGTGAGACGATTAATTGGTGTTAATCGTGATACTACATACTCCAGGTGTGATGAGGAGTCTATGGGTCACACACATAGAAGATAATTTAAAAGCCAGCTTATAAGAAGGGTGTTTTCATCTTTTTAGGCGAAAGGGTAATTTGGTAATTTCATATTGCAATTAAATTTGCTGAGGTCGTAGCCTTTATTTAATTTGATACTAAAATTAAATAAGTGAGATTACGTTTAAATATGTGTTCGCATATATTTAAATAAATTATCATTATTGTTAAATGTTAATATATATTATAAATATATATTAATTGAATTTAATTGAGATAATGATAAATTAAAATTAACATTCTTAAAGGGGATGTTTGGATACAAGGGGTGTTTGGGTTGGAGCCCAAGCCCATTCCATGATGGAATAGGGTATAGTGTGCACTATATAAGTGCACACTTTGTGAAATATTTTTTTTTATTAACTCATTCAATCATTCAAAGAAAAAATTCTAGCCCCTTTAAACACTCTCCAAGCCAGATTGCATTCTTTGCTAAGATCAAATACACTTTGTTTTCTTCTTGGCTCTTAAAGGCTAAAGAGGATCTAGCAAATCCCTCTTTAGTTCCTTGAGGTTATCTTCGTGTGGACTACATCGGTTCGATCCTACACTTAGGTCGGTAGCGAAATATGTTTAGAGACAAGTTGGAGGAGCCTCTAAACGCGCGTATGATTTCTTAAACCTCTAAACTAAAATCTGCAAATTCTTATTTAATATATATAAACTGTAAATTTGTACCTTGACGTTGGTTCTAAGGAACGATCCATGTTGAAATGTTTTGTTTTTCCGTTGCCATGTATGATCGTTTCCTAACAGTGGTATTAGAGCCTATGGTACCAGATTTTATAGTTTTTTGTGGATGGTTGATTACATGTATTTGATTGATAACGTGTTGCCTTGAGAGCATGTTTTAAGAAATCGATTAATCAATTAATTTAAATTTGTTGATGAAATGCAACTTTGGAATATTTGGTTATAGATTTTTGTTGAAATCAGTAGAATGATTGCAAAAATTCGTTTGGCGTATTATTGGTGGCTGGTTGAACCGATCTAGTGCTACAGATCAGTGTATGCTCACCACGGTGATATAGCCCATCGCTGCGGCGTGCTATGTTGGCATTGATGCTGATTGCAAAATCAGCGCTCGCCGCGGCGATGGATTGTCTTTAGGATGAACGCTATTTGCAATCAGCGCTGCTGCAGCGATATAACCCATAGCCACGGCGAGCGCACGTTTAGTGTGAGCGCAACGTTAATCAATGCACATTGCGGCGATCTAACTCATCGCCGTAGCGAGCGCACTTCCGAGTGTGCAGGGGCCAAATTATAATGTTTCAAAACTTTTAGAACAAATGTAGATCTGTAGATTGTCAGGGGGTAATTAATAATTCACCTACCCAATTCAAAATTGATTATTTTTGAATGAATGCTATGTTCTTGTTTGTATATTGCATGGTGCCCGGTACATGAGCCTTAGACCTATGGTGAATGTTTTAAAATGCTTGGGTATGTATGATTGTAATATATTAAATAGGGCCTGCATGTCCTGCCTTTCTCCTCTTCTCGATGTACATTCTCTTCTCATCTCATTCCCCTCGAATGTAAATCAAGGTTTCTAAATTTGTTGATGTAAAATTAGTTTGAGATTAATTTTATTGTAAATTTAGAATGATGTTTTTGTAATGTACTTGAAGACGGATCAAGGAAGAGACGATCATACTTGAAGACTCAAGATTTTATTACAGGACCCCTAGGTGACCTACCAATTCCTTTAGGCTCGAGGAAATCGGTTCCACGTACCAACACGTACCAACACGTTTCAATATTTTGTTTAGAATGCATGATAAGGTTGAATATTCAAGAACATGCCAAACAATGTCATTATAACAAAGATAATAATCTGGTGAGACATTAAATAACAAACCCTCAATTAAAGGATATTAAGTCACGTAAGCCTTTCATCACCATGGTTTTAATCAAACTACTGTTCGTCGAAACCTTGTTCACCAAAGCGAAGGGTACACTTATACCAATGGGAGGTTAAAATGCATTGGAGTTTTCTTTAATGGTGATGGGTTGACTTAAAATGACGGTTTTGCTTGTTCGCCAAAGCGAAGGTTGAAAAACGCGTCATAGGCATAGTAGAGAAGTACACATATTGTGTGTACATGGTGGCATGTAGTGTCCACTCTACTGATACCGAGAATCACACTTGAGGACAATGGTTGGAGCCATTGGATTGTGTGATTGGCTTGTTGACTTCTTAACATTTGACGTTGATAGTAAGAGCTATCAACTGGTGTGGATTAAGTTTGTTGGCCTACCTAATCAACTCGTTTTGGCTTGTTCGCCAAAGCGAAGGTTTGAAATGGGCCGGATGGGATCTCAGTCCACTAGGAAAGTCAACAGGCTTTCCCGAGTTAATAGTGAGGGCTATTGACTTGAGTAAAATAGTGGGAGCATCGTTTAATAAAAGACCATATTAACTAATAATGAACTTTATAATGACTTTATCTTTTCTGCAATTGTAGATTCACCCAAATGAGCATAATGAACCTGCGACCAATAATCGAGAAAGAAAACAGGTTGGATGGATCCAATTTCTCAGACTGGTATCGTAATCTTCGAATTATACTCAAGTCGGAAAAGAACTTGTATATCCTTGAAAAGCCATACATGGCTGAGCTTGAGCCTGAGCCTGAGCCTGATCCTGGTGCCACTTAGGAAGTAAAGGATATTTATCAAAAGTTCCTTGATGATGCTGATGGTGTTCAATGCTTGATGTTAACATTGATGACACCAGTGCTGCAAAAGCACAATGAGAATATGGACAATGCTGCCATCATTCTACACTTCAAAGAGCTTTTCGAAGGGAATGCTCGATATGAGGGTATAAGGTGTCAAAAGCACTGTTTGGAAGTTGTCTGACTGAGGCTTAAGACTTTGGGATTTGAGTTAGATGCAGAATTATAAATGGATTTGATTCCGCAATCCTTGCTTGACTCTTATACACCGTTCATAATGAACTTCAATATGAACACGATGGTGAAAACCCTGTCGGAACTTTTGAACATGCTAAGGACTGTAGAGCAGGACTTGAAGAAGTCCAAGCCTATTTTACTGGTTGCTGCCAGTAAAGGAAAGGGTAACGGCAAGGGTAAGGTCAAGGCCAAACCTAAGCCCAAGCCCAAATGACAGGTTGATCTTGGGCCTGAGAGTGGCATAGGGAAGGGCAAAGTAGTCTGCTTCTTTTGTGGCAAGCCAAGCCACTAGAGGAAACACTGCATGGCTTTCCTCGCAAGTAAGAAGAAGTCAGATTCTACAACTTCAAGTATGTTTATGATTGAGATTAACTTCTCTCCTTTAATATCTTAGGTCATTGACATAGGATGTGGTACTCACATTTGTACTGATGTGTAGGGACTAAGACAAAGTAGAGTGCTCGCTAAGGGACAGGTGGACCTATAAGTTGGAAATGGAGCACATGTGGCTGCATTGTGTAATACCCACATCAAAGTACGTAATTTTACTTATGCCTTAATACCCGTAGTTGGATTTCTTTGAAGTCACCTTAGACAAATGTGAAGAAAATTCCTTAAAAGTTCATTATGGGTAAAATGGCCATTTCACTCTTAATTAGATTAAAGAGTGGGGAGTGAAAAGAAATAGAATAAATGGAGAAACTAATAAAAATGAGGGTATTTTAGTAATTGACTAAAGGACATAGATGGAATTTCATAGGAAGTGCAAGGGAAAAATGGGAATACATGCATATATTATTTGATATAAGGCTTTATTTGAAGAAACCCTAACATACTTAAGACCTTGTTAACACCACCTATACCCCATTTTCTCTCAATTTCCTTCACTAAATTTCAAAGGAAAATCATAGGATTTGGTTTGTATTTTTGGAGATTTTCAATCCTAAAGCATCTTATGGTAAGATTCTAGCAAAAGGAATGTGATTAAACTTTAAAGTTTTAAATTTTTATGGTTTTTATATGATATAGGTCCAAGAGGAAGAGATTTAGAGCAAAAGGGAAATAATCTCACATATTCAAGGTAAGTAAACCTAATTTGAACCTTAATTTGAGCAAGACTTTGTTGAATGAATTTTTTTGCATGTTTGTATGTGATGGTATGAGAGAATTATGGGCTGGTTTTGATGTTTATTGATATATTAATTCTAGCCATGAGAAGTAGTGTATGGTTATGTGATGATTTGGTGAAGTTGTAGAAGATTTTGTGTTGAAATTTTTGAAGTGTAGAGAATTGTCAAAAATGGACAGGTTTGATGCTATAATTAGTGAGTTTTTGGCTCACGATTTGGTTGAACTAGATGGCATGCCCGCGCGTTGTGCGGGTTTATTTATTATACTGTTTTTATTTTATTATCGAATTTTTATATTTTAAGAAATTGTAAATGATTATTGTTTCACAAAAAAATATGTCAAATATTGATTATAATAGAACATTTTGTTACTGTTCTTTTTTTTTTTTAAATTGGGCTTTTATATTTAATTGGTCCCTGTGTTTACTGCTTATTGGTGTTGATAAAATAGGGATGATTCACATGCATTCAATTAATGTATGCAGTACAAATCTTTCACATTCCTCTTTTAATTTGATAAAATGCAAGTGATGGAAGATTGAAAAGGTCAGTTTGTAATTCAGCAGGAATTGAATTAATTGAATTCAATACATAGAAGTTGAAAGTCCCACAACTTATGAAAGTGGTTTTGACACAAATAAATTAATTAATTGAAGAATAAAATAATATTGGAACATTTTAGTGATAGGATATATTCCCTTTTCAAAGCAAAAGAAGAGTTGCAACACTTTTCTTACAACAATTTGGTACATAATAATATAATTGAAATGACAATTCTGCCCTTCTTAAAATTAGTAGTTCCTACATGGAATATAACCATTGCTTTGAGGTCCAACAATTAATCTTTCGCCATTTTAAGAGGCTACCCAGCACCATGAAATGAGCAAAAATAAAATAAAATAAAACTTGTCATCCTTCATCGTCCAACACAAACTCTATTTGCCACAAAACACAAACTATTATTGGCTACAGAGTCCACAACAAAAACATGTATAACCTATCTAAGAATGTAAGTTTGCAACTTTTTGATAATAAAATATGCTTCATTAGTAAATACTTTGCAATATAACATTATTTATAAGACACAGAAAAACAAAATAAATGGACAGTGTATATATATATATATATATATATGTATTTTAAATGTTCATATTGTGTCTACGCCAAAAAAGAAGTGTTCATTAAATTATTCTGAATGTCACCCCCATCAATGCTCACTATGACCATCATTGCCGAAGGTTGGCCGCATAATAAAGGAATCAAAACTGAATCAATTTACGTTCAGAAATAAATCAGTAATAATATGAAATTTCATAAACAAACAATGGTCTAAAGTAAGCACCTATTAGTGAGGCAATGGCTGGCTACACTTGGAATGATCACTTCCGATCGCTCAACAGGTGGTGTATAAGTTGTTGTTGTAGGTGGAAAAACTCTTAGTCAAACACAGAGAGAAAGATGGGAACTGTAGTTCCAAGCTCCATGAATATATCAAAAACTAATAATGAAACAGGCATCATTAATTCTCCAAAGAGCTTGATACTGGAGCTTAGTTCATCCTCAAGTCAAGAGGTTAGTCAAATTAGCCAAATATGAATATGAATATCCAAGAATCTATCAAACATCCTGGTGGGTGTTGAATCCAACAAATAATAAAATTCTCACTCTCAAAAGAATTATAAATTGTAACAGTGATGAGCAAGATCATATCCACAGAGATTGGGTAGATTTATTTTAATGAATATTAAAGCAAAGAAAAAGGGGGGTTTTGAAATTTCGAAGTGAAATAAAAAGAAAGCAATTATAATCAACTAAAAATTAAGGGGAAATCAATATCAAGCAAATATCCAACCGAAGGTATAATTTCAGAATTGGTTCAGAGAATTGATCACAGATACAAGGATAAAATCTTCTATTATTCACTAAATTGGTTATGGTTATAACAAGCTCTAACAACCTATCTCTCCTTACTTTCTCGATAACCAAAACAAGCTCTTTGATTACTTCCCTTGTCAATAAACAACTCTAAACAAGCTTTTAGGATTTAATCTATCAACAACATTAATAATTAGAGAGACTACCAATTCTAGCCAACAATTACACAAGCTCAATTCATTTAGACTAGATTATACATCTTCATAACATAAATAAAAAATCCCTTTATAATCAACTATGTTATTTCACCACTAATATTAGAACACTTAAACAATTACGGATTTAAAGTTCTAAATGGCAATTTATCAACCTGATAATTGAACAACGGACCCTTTGCATCAATCAATCAAGACAATAATTGTTAATAAACATAGAAGATATATAAATAGTAAAGAAATAAAAGAACACTGAAAATTATTTAGATCTCACAATCCTTGAAGAACCAAAACTTCAATTATCCTTTAGTTGGAAGAAAAGTATTTAGCTACACATAATTTTTAAGAGAACGCCTAAAGAAAAGAGAAGAGAGATATAGGGGGAGAGAGATGTCCCCTTTTCTTGTGAATAATCTCCCTATTTATAACTCCATCTAATAATAGTTACCCTATCTAGATCAGGAAACTAATTAAAAGCAAATCCCACCAAAATAGGGAGTCTTGGCAAATCCTAGAGATTAAGAAAGGGTAAATAAATCTTTCCAGCCATCATGCATATCTTTTTCTCCAACAAATTCGTAACCCTAGGTCAAAAACCTTGGATCCAGTAAGGCGCACCCACGCTTTATCTGCTGACTGCTTTTATGAACATTCTAGGAAAACAAGACGTGCCCACGCTTTAAGCAAAATCCGCTTCTGGAATGTATCTCTTTTTGAGCTCCGATTTTTTTCTCTCCAAAACTCTTGATTTTGAATTCAATTTGATTTAACTCCTCAATCTACTCCACAAAATATGAAACATAATCAAAATCCAATATTTAAGCATTTATAACCATTAAAACATGAGGAAATATAACAAATATATAGATATTATGAATGCTTATCAAATTCCCCCACACTTAAACAATGCTTGTCCTCAAGCATACAATAGCTCAAGTTCATCACCTTTTCTCATCATTGTTCCTTCTTCTACCTTTACTCATCCTCTATAATCCAAATTATCATGCCTTAAAGATTTAAATATAAGGACAAATAAGAAACGCGCAATTTCATAGAGTAAATTCTTATAAACCACACCCATGAACAATCAGCTCAATGATCTTCTCAAAATCAAAATGCAATAGGATCCAACACCCTCTCATTGGATTTACTCAATACGCTCGAAGTGTTTAAGGTATCAATGAACTCTCAAGTCAAAACATAGAAGACCTTTACCATAAGCTTGCTAATATATCACATCTTTACCATCAATTGATTGAATTGAATGCAAAAAAATCTATGGGTCTTAAATGGGTTGTAACGGGGCTTAGATAAGGTGTGATGAGAAGGAATTTTTAGGTACTTTTATCAAAGGAATTATACCAACTTCTTCACACAAAGCGCAACTCAATAATGTCAAATGTTTTCTTCAATCAATTCACTTCCAAACAATTGAAGTTGCACAACTTTTCTTTCTTCATGGCCCCCTATTTTTCTTCTTCTTTTTTTTTTTTTTAATTTTTTTTTTTGAAAAACCAAGACACTTGTAACTTGAATCACTTTATTCCCAGCATCTTTCAATCATTTCAAAGATAATTTGAAGCCTCATCTGAACAAACTAGTATGATCCTTCAATTCAAGGTTCAAAAGAGGGAAATCAACAAAAGAATGGGTTGACATTGCTTATATCATGGTTAACTTCCAACAAAAAGGGCCAAGGTTTAAAATTGGCTTTCTAAGGTAAAAATCAAGGCGGGCTTTTTAAGAAAGCTAAATGGCTCCACCTAGATGCCCTTATTAATTCAATGCATCCAATTCAACAATGTAGTCTCCTGACATGCATAACAAAGCAAGTTCTAGAAAAATCAACTATGTATGACTGTCACTCAATTAGGAAAATGGAGCATAATATAATATGAATGCTCATTGGTTCAAAAGCGCACAAAAAGGGTCATGTGCATTAGATCCCTCACATTTTCCATTCAATCAATCATCAAGAGCAATTAATCACTGTGTAGTAAATAAGAATTCAACTATTCATGCTAATCCCTTATTACGCCTCAATTTATCTCAATAATTCACAATAATCCAGATCATTTGAGATAAGCATCGACAGAATCTAGAACTTAGAAGAGAAGGATTACGAACAAGAACTAAAGCATCACTTGGATTTTTGAAAATTTTCTTGGAAAATGACGCAGAAATTGATCAAAAGGGAGCTAAATGTGAAGTTCAAAGTAGTATCAAATTCATATGTCAAAGACTCTCCCCCACACTTAATCCATACATTGTCCACAATGTATCAAAAATAGATGCTCAAAAACTATAAAAGAACAAGAGTAAGCAAAAAACTCCCCTGAAAAGTTTGAGCATCAACTAAGATATCAGTCACATGCTTGGGGGTGAAGGTGGTGTGCTGCTGCGTTGGGGGTGGACGATAGGCTCGCGTGGTGGTGGTGCGAGATGAGGCGAGATGGTGCGAGATGGATGGCTACTAAGCTGGGTGAAGGAGGTAGCAAGAGAACAATTGGAGTAAGGCGTGGGTACATTGTATTCAAAGATCTCGTCTGGTTTGTTGCCCAATTCCATGATTCAAGATTTTCCATAAGGCGTGCCACGGGTTACGAAAATCATCTTCTGCCAAACAAATTGGAAAGAAAATCAAATGCACTCCGAAAAATGATAAAAAAAAAAACTAAAAATAATCTAAATAAAATAAAGAAAACAAGGAGAGTAAGACAAAAAGTTGGGTTGCCTCCCAAAAGCCCCATTCTTTAACGTCTTTGGCTAGATGTTGCCACCTCTTAATCGCCATAATTCGGACTTTCCAAAATAATTTGATCAACATTATACACTTGAAAACCTTCATAAAAAGGTTTCAAATGATGACCATTGACCTTAAAAGTTTTACCTGTATCCGAGCTTTGTATTTCAACTGCACCATAGGGAAATACATTAGTAATAATAAAAAGACCTACCCATCTAGAACGCAATTTACCAGGAAATAACTTCAGTCTAGAGTGATAAAGTAAAACTTTCTGACCAATAGAAATTGTTTTCCTAGAAATTAGTTCATCATGAAAGGCTTTGGTCTTTTCTTTGTATATTCTCGAGCTTTCATAGGCATCATTGCGAATTTCCTCCAACGCTTGCAATTGTAATTTCCTTTGTAATTGTTCCTGTGCCAACGGGTCAATAACATCCATAACAAAAACAGAAGACACATCATTAGGGTACCTCATGGCGTCATAAATATTGAATTTAATAATTTCACCATCAAATTCAATGGTGAGTGTACCATCATGCACATCAATTTTTGTCCTAGATATTTTTAGAAATGGCCTTCCTAATAACATTAGTGTTGAATTAGAAGAGTCATCTTCTTCCATGTCAAGAACATAAAAATCAGTAGGAAAGACCAATCCATTAACTTGTACTAACACATCCTCCACGACTCCTTCAAGATATACATTAGATATGCCAGCAAGTTGAATAATCACACTTGTTTCTTTTAATGGACCAATATTCAAAGATGAATAAATAGAGAGAGGCATGATATTTATTGAAGCTCCTAGATCTAGCATTGCTTTCTCAATCCTAATATCACCTAGTTTGCAAGGGATAGTAAACATACCTAGGTCCTTGCATTTTGGAGGTAATCTTTTCTGGAGGATGGCTGAAACATTTTCCCCCATACGTATCTTCTCATTACCTTTCAACTTTCTCTTGTTGGTGCACAACTCCTTGAGAAATTTAGCATATCGAGGCAGTTGTTTAATTGCATCAAGTAAGGGAATTTTTACCTCAACCTTGCGAAAAGTTTCAAGAATTTCCTTCTCTTCCTCTTCTTTCTTGGATTTAGTCAATCTAGTTGGAAAGGGAGGATTTGTCACCAATGCCTTTGGTTGTTCACTATCGAGTCCTCTAGGCTGGTCAGTTTGAGGTTGAAAAGCAACTACTTCTTTTTCAATTTCTTCTCCACGTGCTGCCTTACTGGGTTCCTTCAACTCCTTCCCGTTTCTCAAGGTAACTGCACTAACATTTTTTTTTTTGGGTTAACAATAGTTTGTGAGGGCAATTTACCTTGAGATTCCAATTTGCTCATAGAAGATGCTAGTTGACTCATTCGATTCTCCAATTCTTGCATTCTTGTTCTTGTCTCCTGTTGAAATTGCTGCGTGTTAGTTGCAAGTGATTTAACAATTTCTTCTAGAGACATACTTGAACTTGTGGAGGTTTGTTGTGGTGGTGGAGCAGGTGGTCTAGGCTGAAAGTGTTGGAATGGTGGTCTTGCTCCATAGCTGAAATTGGGATGATCCCTCCATCATGGGTTGTAGGTATTTGAATAGGGATCATATTTCCTTTGTGGTGGGCCTGGAAATGCTCCAGCTGCATTTGCTTGCTCATAAGAATCATCTCGAAGTGTAGGGCACATGTTAGTTGGATGACCGATGGCAGCACAAATTCCACAAGCTTTCACTTGTTGCATATTTCCTACAGCTAACTGTTGAACAATAGAAGTTAGATTGGAAATTTGATTTTCAAGGGAAGATATACTTACCTTATTCACCCTTATTGGAGATGTATCCTGCTTGAATCCAAATTATTTTGAGTTAGCGGCCATGATGGAGATCAAATCTCTAGCGTCACAATGAGTTTTGTTCACTATGGCACCTCCACTCGCTGCATCCATCATCTTCCTTTCCATGGGTAGGAGCCCTTCGTAGAAATATTGAATGAGGAGCTGTTCAGAAATTCCATGTTGTGGATAGCTTCCACAGAGTTGCTTAAATCTTTCCCAATACTCATGAAGGGTCTTTGTATCTTTTTGTTTTATTCCACATATCTCCCTTCTAATGCAAGCAGCTCGTGAGGCAGGGAAAAATTTATCAAGAAACAATCTCACCATCTCCATCCATGTGGTTATAGAGCCAGGGGGTAAATAAAAAAAACCAATCCTCTGCTTTTTCAGTCAGCGAGAATGGAAAAGCACGTAATTTGATTTGTTCCTTAGTCACTTCTTGCGGTTTCAAGCTTGAACACACCACATGGAATTCCTTCAGATGCTTATGAGGATCTTCATTCTCAAGACCACGAAAAGTTGGGAGCAAATGGATCAATCCATATTTTAACTCAAAACCCACTTCCAAAGCTGGATATGTAATGCAGAGTGGCTGTTGACTTACATTTGGTGCAGCCAATTCCCTTAAAGTTCTTTCTTGTTCATCCATTGTTTCTTCTACTTCAGAGTCACTAGAAGAATCACTAGATGAATCTACCAAGTCAGGTACTAAATTAAATCTGGGGGATGAGGATGAAAATGCTTGTTTGTCATGCAATTTAGCTTCCTTCCTCAACTCCCGAGCCGTCTTCTCAATCTCAGGATCGTGTTGGAGTTCACATGCACGAGAAGAGCGAAGCATTAAAATAAATCTAATTAACACCAATCCGCGGCAACGGTGCCAAAAATTTGGTGGGTGTCGAATCCAACAAATAATAAATTTCTCACTCTCAAAAGAATTATAAATTGTAACAGTGATGAGCAAGGTCGTGTCCACAGAGATTGGGTAGATTTATTTTAATGAATATTAAAGCAAAGAAAAAGGGGGGTTTTGAAATTTCAAAGTGAAATAAAAAGACAGCAATTATAATCAACTAAAAATTAAGGGGAAATCAATATCAAGCAAATATCTAACCGAAGGTATAATTTCAAAATTGGTTCAGAGAGTTGATCACAGATACAAGGATAAAATCTTCTATTCTTCACTAAATTGGTTATGGTTATTAACAAGCTCTAACAACCTATCTCTCCTTACTTTCTCAATAACCAAAACAAGCTCTTTGATTACTTCCCTTGTCAATAAACAACCCTAAACAAGCTTTTAGGATTTAATCTATCGACAGCATTAATAATTAGAGAGACTACCAATTCTAGCCAACAATTACACAAGCTCGATTCATTTAAATCTATTCTTCACCAAATTGGTTATGGTTATTAACAAGCTCTAACAACCTATCTCTCCTTACTTTCTCGATAACCAAAACAAGCTCTTTGATTACTTCCCTTATTAATAAACAACCCTAAACAAGCTCTTAGGATTTAATCTATCGACAGCATTAATAATTAGAGAGACTACCAATTCTAGCCAGCAAATACACAAGCTCGATTCATTTGGACTAGATTATATATCTTCATAACATAAATCGAAAATCCCTTTAAAATCAACTATGTTATTTTACCACAAAAATTTGGTAGGTCTCAAATCCAACAAATAATAAAATTCACACTGTCAAAAAATTATAAATTGTAACAATGATGAGCAAGGTCGTATCCACAGAGATTGGGTAGATTTATTTTAATGAAAATTAAAGCAAACAAAAAGGGGGGTTTTGAATTTTCGAAGTGAAATAAAAAGAAAGCAATTATAATCAACTAAAAATTAAGGAAAAAATCAATATCAAGCAAATATCCAACCAAAGGTATAATTTCAGAATTGGTTCAGAGAATTGATCGAAGATACAAGGATAAAATCTTCTATTCTTCACCAAATTGGTTATGGTTATTAACAAGCTCTAACAACCTATCTCTCCTTACTTTCTCGATAAACAAAACAAGCTCTTTGATTACTTTCCTTGTCAATAAACAACCCTAAACAAGCTCTTAGGATTTAATCTATCAACAGCATTAATAATTAGAGAGACTACCAATTCTAGCCAACAAATACACAAGCTCGATTCATTTAGACTAGATTATATATCTTCATAACATAAATAAAAAATCCCTTTATAATCAACTATGTTATTTTACCACTAATATTAGAACACCTAAACAATTACGGATTTAAAGTTCTAAATGGCAATTTATTAACCTGATAATTGAACAACGGGCCCTTTGCATCAATCAATCAAGACAATAATTTTTAATAAACATAGAAGATATATAAATAATGAAGAAATAAAAGAACACTAAAAATTATTTAGATCTCACAATTCTTGAAGAACCAAAACTTCAATTATCCTCCAGTTGGAAGAAAAGTATTTAGCTACACATAATTAAAAGAATGCCTAAAGAAAAAGAGAAGAGAGACAGAGTGAGACAGATCTCCCCTTTTCTTGTGAATAATCTCCCTATTTATAACTCCATCTAATAATAGTTACCCTATCTAAATCAGGAAACTAATTAAAAGCAAATCCCACCAAAATAGGGAGTCTGGGCAAATCCTAGAGATTAAGAAAGGGTAAATAAATCTTTCCAACTGTCATGCATATCTTTTTCTCCAGCAAATTTGTAAGCCTAGGTCAAAAATCTTGGATCCAGTAAGGCGCGCCCACGCTTTATCTGCTGACTGCTTTTGTGAACATTCTGGGAAAATAGGACGTGCCCATGCTTTAAGCAAAATCCGCTTCTGGAATGTATCTCTTTTTGAGCTCTGATTTTTTCTCTCCAAATCTCTTGATTTTGAATTCAATTTGATTTAACCCCTTAATCTATTCCACAAAATACGAAACATAGTCAAAATCCAAGATTTAAGCATTTATAACCATTAAAACATGAGGAAATATAACAAATATATAGATATTATGAATGCTTATCACATTGTTGAGTTGAAGTGTAGTTCTGGAGAAAATGCCGCTCAAAGTTAAGGTACCATCCAAGGGCAAGGGAAAAGGAAAGAAAGTAGACGACTGGTTTGTAAATGAAAAGGCTCGGAAAAAGTATGAGGCAGCAGCAAAAACGAAAGACAAGGGATTTATCCCTGAGCGTGGACTGACTGCAAACTAGGCTGATGAGTGGAGTCTAGGGAGAAGTTGGGAGGACTTTATGAGTGAACCCGCACATGCGACTGTGGAACCACTGGTGAGAGAGTTTTATGCCAACCTCCCTGAATGTGATGGGGGGTTGTTTTTGTGAGGGGTACTCATGTGGTATTTATGGCAAAGGTCATCAATGATTTCTATGGCTTACCTCACATTGACCGGGATGAGTATGCGGATTTTAAGAAGACAAAGTTTAAGGATGATATTATTCTTCCGGTCATTACAAAACCAGACACCACTTGGGAAGTTTCAAAAAAAGGCAAGAAAAGCATTAAGGGAACTAATTTGACACCGATGGCTCGGTTGTGGCAGTATTTTATCAGTGCGAGGATGATGCTAGAAACGCACTACAGTACAGTGATGTATGAGAAGGCACTTTTTTTTTGTATTCTATTGCCACAGAAAAGAGAATGGATGTGGGACAAATTATCCTGAACAACATTCAACATGTAGCCAAATCAAGGCAAGGCAGTTTTCTGTTCCCACATCTCATTACAGAGTTGTGCACTCAAGCAGGAATTGAGGTACAGAATGATGAGCCACTGATCCATGCTGCCCTAGTCCTCGACACAACCTACTTCCACAAACATCTTGCACCTCAACCAGAAGAAGGGCCCAAATCAGGCACCAAGAGAAGGAGAACAACAGCAGCTGCCACCTCATCCGGTTCAATAGTCCCAATGAGAGAAATGATGTAGAAAATGATGGGTCAGATGAAACGGATGGAGCGACGTCACGGGTGACTGGCAGAGCAGACCAAGAAGACACATGAGCTGCAACTGAGCTACTGTAACAACTTTAAGATTGATACTTCAGAAAACCAGTGGGAAGAATGGGATTCAGATGAGTGGATGGGCTCCGATTCAGAAGAGGATGACGCCGAGGATGAGGAGGAGGCCAAAGAATGAGCACATGAGCACCTGTTTTAGTTTTCGTTATTTGTATTTGTTTTAGTTGTTTCTGTTTTTCTTTTATTTTGAACATTGAACTCAGTTGATATTTTTTTTTTGGGATTGTGTTAGTTGTTTTAGTTGTTTCATTCTTGTTTTAATTTCTAGTTGATGTAAAGACGAGATTAGGGTTGTAATACTTTCATATTAGTCAGTGGATTTTTCTAACATAGTGGACACTACAGTTTCCAATTGTTTTTACAGAATTTGGGTGATGAAAAAGCTGAGGACCGAGTGTGCACACTGTTGAGCGGAACTTCAACTTCACGGATTAATCAGGGAACTATCTTGCACCTTTTTCTATTTTGTTTTCTATTCCTAATTTGTGCATAATGTGACATTGGGGACAATGTCATCATTAGTTTGGGGGTAGGAAAAATTTGAAAAAAAAATTTATTTTTGTTTCAGTTACCTTTGTGTTTTTGTTGTGGTTGCCAATGATGAATTGCATAAGTCCATGATGAGACTAGGATTGTTGGGATTTTATTGTTGAAAAATGTTAAGCATTGCTTCAAGTTTATGCTTATTGACTGAATTTTGATTGAGGTTTGTTGAGTGGTTCAACCACCATTTTCATTTATTTCGGCATGCTTAGATTC